>NC_080572.1:51528182-52180472 GCF_030247185.1 Malaya genurostris
CATATAAGCTTTTCATACTAATGCCTAAGGCTGCATTCATTTCACGGAACGTCACATGGTGATCTTCCATTATCAGATTTATCACGCCATCGATGTTTTCTGACAAAACAACTGATTTTGGACGACCTTCATCAAATTCATCGGCAGACGAACAACCACGATTGATTCCGTTATAACCGTTTTTTACAATCGCACAGGATAGTGCTACACTGCCGAAAGTCAAAATTGAAGTTGATTGAAGCACTCTTGTCTTGATAATCCACGACGATAATCGTGATGAATGATTGCACGAAAATGTTCACGATTCAATACCATTTTTTACTGAAGTAAAATTTTCAACTCACTGTAAACAAAACGAGTAACGCTCAAATATCATAATGTTCAGAAGATGGTAATGGTTGAAGATGTCAAACTTTTGAACCTGTTGAAACGACATATTTGATCATAAAACATCCATAAACTGATTGCTTCTTGTATGGGTAATATAACACTTATCATGTGCAATTCAAATCGACATCTATCCGTGTATAATTTATTTTTATTCTTCAAATGTGTGACCGCCAGCTAGTCTGTCAGCTTCCTGGCTCATGAGTACTACTGGAAGGGTGTGGTAAAAAAGTTATCTGAAAGTCAACTAAGTTTTAATTATGCCAGTCACACGTTTAGATAAGTGTTTCCAATAGAGGTGTTTTATTATGATGATCTAGACACCGTGCCAAGTGATAATGAAATAATGCCCTCGCGTGATTCTCTAAAAATACACAATGTAGCATAAATGCTCGTACCAGTCTTTTTATCACGCATATAGTATGCCGACTACTCAATTGAACATTCCATCACCTAGTCTATTCGAATAGTTGAAAAAAGTCTGTTCGCAACAAATAATCGACATTTCTGGCACGTAATTGTAAGCAACAATGGTGTCGAGCGCTCGCCTTTTTTTTGCCAAAGGCCGCGAAACTTGTCCTTCAGTTAAACAATGATAAAACTGGTTAGTAGAGTTAAACTACTCCGGGTAAAGGTCAGTACTATATGGTACAAGCTGCCCAACCCATGCCAGTAATCGATTTGTTTCCCCGACAAACCGCTGGAGCAAAGAAAATAATCATCACATGAATGACCGGTTTTTTTCAAATGTAATGAAAACTACTGAAAGTGTAACTATTTTGTACAGAGTACGAGTGTTATGAGCAAGTACAAGCCGTGGCGGTTCAAATAGTCAATCAGCACGATTCAGTACACATACATTTCAGCATAAAATTGGGATCAGCATAATTTTGGCTCAGTTTGCACATGTAATCAGTTAAATTAACACTGAGAATGCAATGAAAACAGGGCTCATTGGACTGTACACGAAAATTAACTAGCCAAAGTTGCAGTGCGATCAACTGGCTCCATTTCCGGTGTGATGATGCCAACCAGAAGGCAGGCGAAGAAGAAAAAGTTCTTGTGTTTCCGAATAATAAATTGCGAATAGAAATGTTGGAATCTTACGAAGGTCGGAAACCAAGGATTGAAAAAAAAATATTTAGACTCGTTACTTTTCAGAACATTCTCTCTAATATGAAACAAAGATCAGCAAAATCCTTCCTTTTAATTTTACTGGTGTGGTATTTTAGTTCTACGGGAGCAGAATTTCAATTCTACTGTATTCGGATTTTTACTTTATATGGTATTCCACTCAGACGCTCATTTAAAAAAAACTGCTCTCTGATATAACTTGAGGTAAATGTTGTAATTTTAATGTTGTTTCCGACCAGCACGAAAGACAGGTAGTAAAATAGTACTTATATTCCCTTGATAAATAAACATTTTAAAGTGGAGAATGCATAGGTTTCAGAACGAATATCTCTGTATTGATCTGATAAAATCAACAAATCAATTTTATACATGTCAGCTGCTCATTTTAAATAGTCTCAATTTTCAAAGTTTCTGCTTCATAACCATAAGAGTTTGTGCAGTCGTATTCGATACCTTTTTCCTATGTTTTTGTCCACTTTCTAAGCATTTTACTAGTATAGTTTATATTCTTCTATCTCTTTCCGACTTCCCGCTTCATCTTGACTCAACTGGTTTCCATTGGACGTAGTTCAGGGCAGTTTGATGGATTCTAATCTCTGGGGATATGTCATGAATGTCATGAGTTTAAACATTCAAGCACACTTCCGAAATAGTGACATGAAACTAATTCCCGCCAAAATGCACCAAATCGATAAAAGATGATTTCAGTCCTGAAAACTTTACAATTTATCTCACTTCATTCTCCACAGGTTCAGTTAGCCTGTCAAATAAAGTATTTCTGCGCAATTTACGGTATTTTCTATTCTCTGAAATTATCGCCCATTTTAAATTTATCTTTTCCGGCTGTTGTATGAGGTTTACTTAAACGTACGTTTCGTCATCATGCTGCTTTCGCATTCCTTCCGGATATGCATGTTTGTCTAGAACTGCATCTTGCCGACAAATACATTTTCGATTGTTCTTGTGATTCCACTTGACGATATTGAGTGAAGCTCTAAAGTGTTTGAATGGTTCATAACATTATTCGTTGTGTTCCACTCAATGGCCGTTATCCGTGATAACAAGAGGCCAATTTTTTCTAAAACAGATCGGGACAATTGAGGTGCGGCAATATACGTTTTTTATGCACTCCTGCACATAATTTTTATAACAGGAAGTTCAAAAGGTTAAAGAGGAAGTTCAAAAAGTGGGGAAAACGCAAAAGGTTGGAAGAAAAATGCGTCATCCACAATATTGACACTGTAAAAAAATTCTGAGAACGAAGTATGACTTGTCAAGTTATTTGCACTTTTATATAATAAGTACTCCATTGTTTATGGAGCCTAATGTTGAAAAATCTTCCATGAGAGGGGGGGGGGGTTAAAACCCCTCAAAACCCTCCCTCCTCATGCACCCGGGCCTGCTCCTGATTGTCTAAAAACGTTCTCCGAATAATACTGTTATTACATTAGTGACAGTTACTTTGGTGACAGTTAACAATTTCGTCAAGCATGATGCTACACAGACGCATATCTTGAAAATGTGAGGTGAACAGATTTTTTCAATGCACGAGAAAAACTACTTTTGCATTCAAATGAACCTTCGAATTACTGAATCACTTTTCTCACTCCAAAAATGGTATCTCCGCTCCAACCGCTGTGTCAGGTGACGAAAAACGTATATCACACAATTTGTTTTTGACGTGTGTGAATAAGAAGAAGTCATTCGGGGGCTGAATCAGGATTATACGGTGGAAGACCCATTGATTCAATGTTTTAAACGTTAAAAACAGTCATTCGTTTGACGAGATGTATGGGAGCTTGCATGGTCTTAACGAAGAATGATTCTTCTTTAGAGGTTCCTTTTCCGCATTTTTTCCGAAAACTTCTGCCAACCAAATGGTAGCGTACAATTCAGGGCTGATGGTTTTACGTTGCTCCAATGGAACCGTGGGCGATATTTTCGATTCGTCAGAAGAAACAGGAGATTATTTCATTATCTTTACGTTTCGTTTTCGACTCGTCAGTGCTAAACAGTTTATATTGAACTGTAATGCCACCTGAAGTTCAACATAAACCGCTAGGCAGGCGTAAGGTTGTTGCTACTTGCAATACGCTTAGGGCATGTTCAGGAGTGTTCTAGTTCTAGATGCATGTTTTATAATAGTTTTAAAATTTACATCTAGAAATTATAACAAAATAAACCCAGCAGCGTTTTATTTGTGTTTCAAATATCTCGGTTGATTTTCCATTAAGGCGTATAAGCAAGTGACAGTTTCTCTTTAATCACTCTCTCTTTCGATTATTGTGATGTGATTAAAAAGATTTTCTTTGATATTACTATTCTGTTTGAAAATCGAAAGTTTCGGGTATCATTTCATGCAAAGAGTTGAGTGATAAACGTGGAAACCGCTTAGTTATTAATAGAAGAGAAAGTAAACAAAGAGAAACTGTCACTTGCTTATAGGCCCTAATGAAAAATGAACCGAGATATAGAAAAAACAGAACGGCAGCGTACACCAGTTTTGAATTTGACAGTAGAACTGTTCGAATAAATAAAACTAAAACGGCTTGCTGGGGATACGTTTGTTTCAGTTTCAGTTATATTATAGACCACCCATATTAATCTTGCAGTTGCTGAAATAGCTCTTATAACTAGCACCGAAGTACCAAGTCCCTCCTGACGAGCCGAACGATAATGAAATTGGTTAAGTGCGCAAACAAGGCTGAGGAGATTATTTAGGAGAGCGTAAATGAGAAGATTATTTGCTTCGAAGTGCTTCGAACACGAACAACTTTTGTTGGATTTAGTGCGTCTTGAACCCATACAGTCGACTAGTGCTCAGTCTCGGGCTCATAAGCATAGAATCGCTATGATCTTACAGACGTCTACTTAAGCACCGAAGTTAGGTTCTTTATACACTCCGATCATTTGTCTTATGCAAAATTGAATGTATGAAAGTGGAACAAATCGAAGTGAATATTTCATAAAGTCACATAAACCAATGAGAGGTTCTCTTCTAAATTTCACGTTTACTTACAACATATTCATGTAAAATAAAAGCCAATATTTCCATTCTTCTAACAGTACCAGATATATAACGAACATTTGTATTATTTGTAACGAAAACATTCGTTTTTTTTGCCACAGCTGCAAATGCCCTGCCAAATCATAAATTTTCTTGCAAATTTGTCGGCAAAAACAAATTTAAATTTGGCTGGAACATCCCCCCGATCCGTTACCAAGTAAAATTTTTGACCTGGGATTTGCCCGAAGTCAGCCTTGACACAGGCTTCATCGCCCATCAGAAGACAACCATCGAACTTGGTCAGCACCTGGTCATATAGTTTCCGAGCACGAATTTTGACCACACTATTCTGTTTTATGGTCCGATTTGGCTGTTTGCTAGCTCGATACGACTTGATTCCTTCCCGAAGTCGAGTTCTCCTCACGATACTATGGGCAGCACCGAATTTTCTGGCCAAATTACAGTCCGACAGATTATGATTTCTCTAATCGTCTTCAAAATCTCACCACGCAGTTCCCGGTCGACAGTTCCACTCCGACGATTGGCTTGAGGCATCCGAATCGTCGTCAATATTTCCTTATACCGTTTGATAACGCGCCATACGGTATTTCTGGGCAATTTCAGCTGTTTAGTTAGCCTAGCTGCAAACCACAATGGATTTTCCAAATAACTGTGCACAATTTTCTCCAGCTTTCGGCTTCCATGTTGATTGTTTACAAAGTACAGTCGATTTGCGGAATGCCAAAATCATACGTGAAGCTGACAAAATTCCCGACACGAGGGCGCCAAGAACTTCCAAATCCGTCCACCAGGAGCGAGAAAATATGAGCAAAAGTTTGTTCCAATTCTAAATGAAGCAAGCTTTATGCAAAAAACTGTCAATTTCAAACTGTCAAAAAAAGATTTCAAAAACTGTCAAAAGAGTTCGGATAAAAACTGTGCCCTTTACATTAAATGCTTTTGATGTTATTAGTTGAATATATTATTTACTGTGCTTTAGATTAAAGTTTTGAGGGCTCTGTAAAAATTTGTTTCAAGATTGGCAATGGTTTATATTTTCGAATTTGTTTTGTATCGAATTTAAAATTTTCCACTCAATGCATGCTAGATCTCCGACGATTGTTTCGCGTGTATCGAGTTGTGCAATGTTTGACCGCTGAATAGAAAAACATAAATACTAGATGATTAATTACAATTGTTGGCGCGCAACGAGCTGTTTTGTGTGGAAATTTTACTCAGCCTGCTTGTTCCATGTGTTCCACTATTTCGAACCACATGCCTAATTGAGTATGAGTACCAAATGAACAACATACATGTTTCCTGAGACGTTTTTGCTTTATCAATACCGCCAATTCAAGTTATAGAAAAGTCATCTATGGAAAACAATATACGGAATTTTGCAGACGAATTGATATATTGTAACGTGGAGAGGTTTTTCAATAATCCATAGTTTTCTTAAAATTCCAGAAAACTGAATCTCCAACATCAAGACTTGTTCCATGGATGCGATCTTCACTGCCGCAATGCATAAACATGGCGTTCAGAGACAGGATTGAGTGTATAACATATATGGAAAAGTCAAATTATCACCGTGATTTAAAACGCAAAATCTAACTATCATTGTAAAAAAAACTCTCGTTGTATCAATAAATTTGTTAAAACACCTTTTTCATCCATTTCACTTTGTTTATCACAATTAAATTTTAATAACCACTGCCACTCCATTGCACTTAAAGACTGTCCCAGTATGAACGCAACCAAAAACCGCTGCCATTTCGCAATGGTTCAGAATCTGTCAATTTTTATGGCTGCGTCCTGTTGTTTACACTTTTCTCTAACCACTTGTGCAGTTATTCGTTTTCATTAGTTTGTTTCGAAATGCGTAGACTTTCAACTGAACAACGTCGAAAAATTGTGTACAAATGGTGCACAGAACTCGAACTGTCACAAAGAAAGATAGCAAAAATGGAAGGAGTAAGTGAAAAAGCCGTGCGAAATGCAATCAGGAAGATAACACCTTTGTGATGTGATGTGATGTGAAGTGAAGCCACCATCAGTTCAAGGACTTGCCAGTGGATGCGGGTAGACTTACAGTAGCCCCGATATGACTCATCCATTCACCTTCTTACTATAGCTGTTACCGAAAAGCGAACAAAAAGGGTTGGGCGGATACGTAAGTAGAGTCACTTACTCGTATTCCGCGGGAATAAAAGATGCTCTTCCAACCATAATATCCAGTGCATGGATGAAGCATATCGCTATACATGCTTGAACCCGCCTGATGGTTTGTTTGAGAAGGGCGCGTCAGACTCATGTCAAACCTTCAGAAGGAAACAAGTTTCCTTCAAGTGACTTGGGCTGGCTATCCACAATCCCTCGTCCAGTCATCAATTCGTCCGATGCCCTGATGCTCCCTCCTCTTTACGCCCCCGTGCAAAATGTTTTATATAGATAAATACAATGAAACATAGTGTAATGAAATTAATATAACATAAAATGATATAATAGATTACAAAATAATATAATATAACATAATATAATATAATATATTTTAATTAATTATAATATAATACAATGTCATACAATATAATATAATATATTACAAAACATGATATAAAATAACAGTTAATTTAGAGTGTCAGTTATGCTCTTCTATCTTCGCAATACTGCAGGAAGTAGAATATTTCTCTTCTAATAACAATAATAATATCTACATCTATAAAAATAATATATGTTATTATTATTGATGACAAATTAATAATAATAACAATAAATATAATTATAAAATAACAATAAAAAACAATATAATATAGTGCAATGAATTATATAATAAATAATAGAATAAATAAAATGATATGTTGCGATATGCTATGATATTATATTACTTGAATTTATATGTCATTTCTCATCTTCTCATTCTGCCATCAACGCATCCCATAGACCATTTGTCACCACAGACACACGTGTAGGCATGAAACAGGAACCAGTGAGAACCAAGCTCACCTTGTGACGACCTTGATATTTAGTTGAAAGTTACTTTAAAAATGATAACTTATAAGGAAAACAAATTTATATTTTGCGCAGAGGTACGTAGTACTACTCACAATGAACCCTATAATATAATAGAATATAATATAATAAAATATAATATAATATAATACAATATAATATGATATAATGCAATGCAGTATAATACCATACAACATGTTATATAATAACATAAAATAGTGTAAGACGATAATATATGAAATAATATGCTATGATACAATATAACAGTTGATGTCGTAATGTAAGTTACGCTCTTCTAATAATAATAATTATAATAATAATAATAATAATAATAATAAAAATAATAATAATAATACATGATGTAATAAACAACAGAATTATATGTTGTAATATACTATGATAAACACTGCATTTTAGGATGGGCTTCAACCTACAAGCCATTTCGCACCCTCTCATTCTGCTACTAACGCAGAAGGCGATAGCACCCAGTCGACGCCGTTCTATTGACCAAATGTCATCATAGACGCTCGGGGAGGCATGGAATAGGGACTTGTGAGGACTTAGTTATCTCACCATTTGACGACCCAATCAGGAAGATAACACCTTTGAGGATAAACCGAAAAGTCGAAAAAAAGGTCCTGCTAACCCTCAGTAGGATAAACGTATACTGAAGGCGTTCGAGCAAAAGAAGCAGAAACAACCAAAACGTAGTCCGAAACAAGAAGCATCGATCAGGCCGAGGGTTCGAAAGCTGTACAATACGATTCTTGCTGGAAATTTGAACTGCATAATCATGGACAACGAAACCTACGTGAAACTCGATTACAAATCCTTGCCGGGACCACAATATTATACGGTGCGATAAGGGCAAGTGTTTAACCAGTCCGAGACATCAATTGAAGTCGAAAACTTTGGTAAGAAAGCTATGGTCTGGCAAGCAATTTGTAGCTGCGGTAAGATTTCGACACAATTCATCGCCACTGCTTCAATGAACAGCGAAATATACATCAAGGAATGTTTACAAAAACGACTTCTACCCATGATTCGAAGCCACAAGGATCCTGTTGTCTTCTGGCAAGATCTTGCTTCTTGCCACTACTCGAAATCAACGGTAGAATGGTATACTACCAAAAATGTCACTTTCGTCCCAAAAGACATGAATCCATCAAATTGCCCACAACTTCGACCAATTGAGGAATTTTGGACATTAACGAAAGCACATCTTAGGAAACATGTCTCTGCAGCCGAAACCATTCAACAGTTCGAAAAAGATTGGAAAAAAGTGTCAAAACTTGTCGCCAAGAAGTCTGTACGGAAATTAATAAGGAACGTTCGCAAAAAGGTGCGCCAGCTAGTCTACAATGGCTAAGTAGCAAATGTTGAGAATAATATTCTGTTGTTGTAGTCTAATATTATCAGTATATCGAATAAAATTTTAATATCTAACACTTGTGAATTATTTACAGCGAAATCAAAGTACGTCCATACTTTCTGTGACAGTCTTTACACTAATGTGTAATACTTACAATACGGATATTATTTGAACTGTTTTTGCAGTATTCATTAGTTCATACCAACAAACTTATAAGACGGATACAATGTGAAGACTGCAAAAAGTAACTCAGAATTGGCATCTGTATTGTAATTATTACACCTTAACGAAAGTGTAGTGATATGACAATATGGATAATAGAATTCAATGGTTACAAAGAAAGTGAAATTGGTTCTTAATAATGATTTCCAAGTAGCATGGTGGATTTTTGAATTGATGCTCGTTGATTAGAAAACTTCAATTTTGAGTTATTTGTGGTTAGCTCCTCTTACTGAAAATTTTACCATAAATTACTGATCACAACAAAAGATTTTTACGATCAAAAACTTATCTCTCTCTCAGAGGGCTTATTTTGGAAGAGCACCCAATAGTAAGGTAAGCCGTATTCACGTAAAAACTCGTTTCCATGTCTGTATTCGGTTTGTTCTACAAAGAGAGAAAGAATATTATGTTTATTGGTTCTGTATACAAGTTCTTCGATTCATGTGACTAGATTACCAATTTAGTAATAAAATAATAATTGCATGTAATAAATGGAATCTATACTAAACAAAATTAATGTTTTCACATATTTTCAATAAAGTAAACTTCTTTTAAGTTTTAAAACCTTGATAACAGTTTTAAAGTTTTGAATTTTCCTCTTGAATTTATCAGGAATAATATAATGTTTGTTCACATTACTCGTTTGGTGTTCCGTTTGACAGTCCGATTGGTACGTTTAACTTTCTTTTCTCACGACTCTGAGTATGACCAGATACGCCAGATGCATAGATTAATCTGTGTTCCACAAATTTTTAATATTTTGTAATAAAACAAAGTCCGTTTTTCAAGCTCCCGAAAACAATTCCGTTCAACAATGTTCTCATGAGAAATAAACACAGATTATTCGCAGACTGGCACGGTATAAACAAAATGACCTGCAATTCCTGATTATGACAAAGACTCGGCTTCTAGTTACGAATAATTTTCTCTGAATATATATTCGTCTGTGCCGGACAAGAGAAAATGTCTATGGTGGCGGCTTTCTGAGTGCAATTTATCTCTTGTTCCTATTGACAGTCGGCCCTCCAAGCCAACGGAAACTGTTCAAACTTAACCGAATTGAAATACCAAATGGTATTACAAGTACAACCGGTTTCGCATTCATCAGATCAAATACTGAAGGAAACTGTATACATTTTTCCGTAGAACTCATTCAACCGAAATACTGATATGCTAGTGCCGGTTCCATCCGTGCAGGACAAAATGTAGCAATCTGGTTTTACACTCGGTACATAAAGTTGTGGCCAGTAGCTAGATAACACGGAACGGGATGCTGCTTGCAATTGACCACTTTGCAGTGTCTGTAATTGTATCGTGTCACTGCATCCGGAGAAAAATATCATCCCATTTCAAGGACCAGAGGCTGATTCAGGCTCAAAACTATTGGGACGGGGACGGAGCCTAGACGATGAAACAAAAATCTAAATGATGCTCGTTAATTTGATAGTTGTTCAGTAGGTGGGCAATGAGATTGAATACATTGCAGTCCATCTCTGGACCGATCGTTCAGACTCATGAACCAATGAAAGGTTCAATATATAATCCCACGATACCGGAGAAATGGCAAAACCAAGAATACCGAGCAATCCGATACTCTTTCTTCGACCGCATCTCACACTCTGATTCCCATGGGCCAAGGATCATCGCAGGAGAGAAAACGACTTTATTTGTTTTCCCCAGTCGTCCTCCATGTGGAGTTGTGGGAAAAATGCCACAACGTTTCATTTATTTAATCTTTATAATTAACTTTTCCGTTACGTGATTTTCAATTTCGTTTCCTGTGGAATTGTTTATCTCATTCTTTTGCGTTGGATCCGAGGGACTACAAAGTTTAGGGCATAGAATTGCGGCTCTGGGTGATAATTGGTTGTGGGATTGGAAGTTTCAACTTTAACCGAGCCGCTGGAGTACCCAAGCTATGATGGCAACTAAGCTGACTAAATTGGGCGTTTTTGCTCAGATGAGCAGTAAAACTATGATATTTCGAATTGGTTTGTTTAGTCCTAGCAAAATTGGTTCAGCTTCGCTCTACAACCCAAAATACTGTCAACTCTTGCTGAATTTGATACACCTAAGAAGCAAAGTAGGTCATATTATGAACCCGAATTTCGCCAGAGCACAAATCCGCCATTTATCACTCAACTTCATCCGGTACGAGTATAAACTTTTTGCTACTTTCGGCGTTGAAGTACGGTGCAGTAGCTGAAGGCAATACTGCACACAGAGAAAAAATTAGAGGGTTGTATTCAAGACACGACCGAGCACAATAACATTAAAAATGGAACGTTCCTAGGGTCTTCATAATATATACAAAAATAAAGAGATGATGATACACTAAACTAAAAACTTTTTCAATCGACTAATTACAAACTTGCTCTAGTTTAAGCGCTTATTATTATTATATCGTTTATTTATACCCGGTTTATTTAAGCGCTTAGATTGTTGGCGAATGATAAAATTGACAATTAGTTTCTTTCTTGATAATTAATTATATTCAATTTTGATCCCTTTCCACAATTTTTTACATTGTTAAGATTTTGAATAACGTCCTTTAACTAGAATTCAAAGTTACTTGAAAGCTCAATTTTAGATACAAACAACCTAAAGATTTAATCCTGAACAAATGAAACTGTTTTATTTTATGACAAAAATCTTCGAGAAACGTACAAACTTATTAATTTTATAAACAGTTAATCGATCCAAGAGAAGATTTCATTTATTTTAACGAAAAAAGTTGTACCAGTTAGCTCAGTAATAGTGTAATTTTATTAATCCTTCTTCAAAATCGTCGATAATCTTCGGAAAGTGTCGGTAAATAATATGGCAACAATACGAGGAAGAAAAATGTGAAACAGTCCGCATAAAATATTTAGTTACTTACATTGATTTTCGCTTTGGCATATTAGGAATATACAAAATGGATACGCAACAAAATTCAGAAATTTTGTTCATATTGTAACTTGATGTTATTAACACATGAATGAACATTGTCATAGTTACAACGCGTGTTTTGAAGCAAATAATAATTGAACTGAAACTGGCGGTTAACCAAATTCTACGAGGGTTGCTATTCAAACGATACATGTAAAATCGCAGGTAAACTTACCTTTAGTTTATCTTTGATACTATATGATATTGCATCTAATTGTACTGTATATGTGAGCCTGTGGAACTCATTTATACTACCAAACCGAGGAGGCCGCTTTTAGATAAGTTTCAGAATTTAATTTTGAATCTTTTGAAGCGTTTAATTCCTGGTGGGACAACAACTTGTTCAGTCACATATAATAAAGAAGAAGTTTCTATGATTATCATAATAACACAACTTTATACTGAATCCATTTTCGCGCCACCCTTTTGTTCGTATGGGAATGGAGATTTAAGTATGCAAACTGATCCGTTGACAAATTAAAACATTTTTAAGCTGACTATATTGAGGCTTTGGAATCATTAAAATGAGGAAAATCATTTAACAAATCATCGAGGAACAAGCGCTGCAAATTAGATCCGAAAAATCTTTGGCCGATAATTCTAAATTGGCCTGATAGTTACCAGAGAACCAAAATAAAACACTAAATTCAAACCAAGTTTCCAATGGTATGCAATTGAAATATTCAAATGACGTTTTCTCATAAGTTTAAGTTAAATGTTTCCGAATCGATTGGTTGTTGAATTATATAAATCCATCAACAAATGACTGAGGTATGAGCGTTCAAAATTATGGCAGAAAATGTTAAGCGATTAGTTTTGCATGTTTTAATTTGACACCCAGCCTCGGGAAGCGAAGTGTAAGGCATTTTTAATGGCAAAATCGACCAACAATTTGCTAAATACATGGGATATTTCAAAAGAACCGATGACCACGCTGATTCGGTTCTTCAATAGCTAGATGATATATAAGATATTCAAACGAACACGAAGCGGTGTTGTGCAGACAGCAGGAAATTTCACCAACACATAATGCAAAAGCGAAAATCCAGCAAGTGAACGCATATAACATCCAGTCAGCTCACTGGACGAGCTACTTGTTTCATTCGCAGTCAAACATCAACTAGGCAAAGAAATATTGTGCAGCCTATATTTATAGATTTCTCTTCATACTACGCAGAACGATGCGGTGTTTTTTATGCATGACGCAAAGCCTCCTATGCCGAACAAGAAGTTGACGTCATTTTGTAAAGCAGGGATTGGTGGATGAAAACATAGGTCGATTCCAACCATTTTTTCAATAGTATGCTATTGAAATACTGAAACGACGTCGTCATACATGTTTAAGTTAAAAGTTTCCGAATCGATTGGTTGTTAAATTATAACAATCCATCAACAAATGACCGAGTTATTAACGTTCAAAATTATGACACAAAAAGGTTACGCGGCTATTTTTGAAACTTTTAATTGACACCCGGCCCCGTATAGTGAAGAGTAAGGCATTTTTAATGCCAAAAAAAATTGAAAACTGTCTCCGTCGAAGCTAATAGCTACCGTCTTTCACCGTACACTGTATCAAACTTTTCCGAGCATGGCGAGCAAACTTTCACACCCAGTTCCGGACCTATTCAAATCCCTGGATGATATTGTTTGATAGCAGAAGGCACACCAAAAAAAAACGTTCATCTTCTGCACTTTGCAACTGCAGTTACAAGTTCAAATCCACATGTAGAAGTTTTTACTCCTTCGATTTCCTTCTGCCTCGCTCGCATTTCCAAGAACTAGATTCCGATCCGGGCAGCGAACTGGCCCAGTAGAAAACAAGAGCGGAGGAAAAAAAAGGATAAATGGCAACTATGGAAATGTGCGGGTTCATTTTCCGTTTCCGAACAATGGAAGCCCTTCATTACGACGGGAAACAATAGACTGCGTGGTACGGCATGAACAGGGGTTCGGCGAATTTCCTGTTTCGTTGGAGATAGCCGCATCGAATATCACCATAATTGGACATCACCCAGGCCGGCCGGAACTGGCACTCATGCTGCAAATCCACCCCCTTACATGCAGATTGTGCGCTGAAAGATTCCCAGCAGGAGGTGCATTGTTATTATCCATTGGAAAGTGTTTGTTACGTTTGTATTGTTTCAATTAGTTTTGATTTGCTCACTGGTTCACATCCTGATGATTATAATAAACAAAAGCCCATAGTATTTATAGAAATATGATATGGATGAGTGCTAAATTCATAGAAGCTGATGAATCACTGTAAATAAGAGGATCCTTTGTTAAATAATTAAACATCGAACATATTGGTTATGATACATCGGTTTAAATACATTGGAATTGATTGCTACATGGAATAGTTGCATCGTTGACTTTATACCTCTCCATCAACGGTTTTGCTTAATGACACAATGCTGAAACCAAGTGTCACCTTCGTACGACCGGAGGAAGGGCAGCAGGCGTTTCTGTAAATATTTTTCTATATATTGATGGTGGTTGGTCCATTGCGATGCTTCTCAGCTACATAAACCACTCGCATGAAATGATGCGAAATTATGTTAGGCCTAACTATGTTTAACGGTTCGGTTAAGTGCCTATCTTATCTTGAAGATATACAGTCCGGTCCGCTTCGTTGTCTGCTAAACGAAACATATGAATGAACTGGCCTTCTTGAGTACGTTCCAAATCGAAAAGTTCAGCTTACGCTTGAAGTGTGTTCACGAGGTTGCGTTTATTCATTAAACTGTTATTCCGGAACCAAAAGTCAGACTCGCATACAATTCAGCAGTTTTATATAACTATAAAACCTTTTAATTTTATTTGAGTTTTGTGAAAATCGGTTGATACCTTAAAAAACTACAAGAATCAGCCCCATGGGGTTGTTCGAGCCTTTGATGTGGAATCTTGATTTGTATTTGTTTCATAGCCGACGAAATTACACCAATGTCCCAAATGTATGCAATTATATCTTTGTACATACTTGCGATACGGATTTCAATATTTAAGCTTCTCTTCACCAAGCTTGTGTTCAAGTTTTGTACGCAAGCAGTTATTTTTATAGCGTTAAGTTTCTCTACCATTCTGCGATTTCGGTTGAAGCGATCAACTTTTTCTCATTATCAATCGAGTTCATCTTATATAAATTAGAAATTAATCTTAAGCACTCAAAATTTACCCTAGAGTAGTTGTCAATTTCTCATGCGAAACGACATAACATGGAATTTCATCCGAGCTTGCATGACACAAGATCAGAGTATACCAATTAACAACCTATCTCCGGCATGCTACACGTAGGACTGAAACTTTAGCTATAACTTCGCTTATATTTATAGATTCGCGTGCTTCCAACAGTTTCGCTTTTGCATCGATTGACCAATCAGAGCGATGCTTTCCCTTTGATATATCGCTTACTCCTTCAAAACCGTCATCTATGGCAGGGAAATCCGGTATATCGGAGATTTTTAGCAGACAAAATAAGACACTGCTCGCTACTAATCAAAATTTCAATCATTTATAATTGAAAATACGTGGCTTGATACATTCAAATCCAATCGTAGAAATATTTCCAATCAAATGATGAAATAATATTAATAATTGATACAAAATAGACTGAGCCGTAAGTGTTTAAAGTCTGACCACATTCCTACGTGTATTTTTCCTCGAGTATCTGATTTGCACCCCTATATAGACAATAAAGATGTGCTCCTCATCAAAAATAAGACTGTTTCACCGTTCTAAATTTGTGAAAATCGACCATCTCTGAGAAAATTTACAGGTTTTGTTCAACCTTTTCCGCTGCTTCCGGAATCGAAAACTGAAGTGAGATTATTTGGTCATTTGCTAACAAAGTTTACAAACTACAAAAATCTGTATACCATTTTCTAGCTGAAATTGAAGCTTGGCCGTGGCCATTTATGAAAACTACCATTGAAATCAAAATTATTACACTAGTCACCCTATATTTCCGACCCCTTAATAATGATTGAACAAAATAATTCCAGCAACACTTCTGGTTTCTACGAATCCGTTACCAAGGAGCTCAAGTAATACAGATAAACAAAAACAAATTGTTCTTCCATAATTTTAGTGAAAATTTTTGATTCGATCACGAGGATTTGATAACTTATAGTCTATAATGATAACAAAAAGTGTTAAAAATAACACTCAACTTCGAACAATGACAAATTTACATGTACTTTTGACAAACGTGGTGCTATTGAGGGTGAAATTTATAAGATACCGTTTGCTTTCAACGACGTCTATAGCGCGACTCACCAAAGAACACTTGCCAGCTACTTGGGATAAAGATGATCTGGGTCAGTGGATGCACTCAATTATTCCTAAAATATCGACAAGAGCATGGTTCAGGGGACTGGATGTGAGTAGGGATGTCCAGACTCATGTCCACGACACTACAGACTCATGTCACTACACGTTCGACGTCCATCTCCTTCCAATGGGACTAACCATTGTGATTGTGGCGAAGATTATCGCGATATTGATCATATCGTTTGGACATGCGTGGAGTATCGTGATGTCAGATCTCAACTAATAAATTCCATCTGAAAATAACAGCTTATTTTATAATTTATAGAAGTTAATCGTTTGGTTCAAATAATATTTCCGAGTAGATTTCATAATTAATGACGAGTAACCTAAGATGATATTTAAGCTATAAGAGAATATGTTTAAATAAATTCTAAACGTTGTGACTATGTTAGAATTAAATTAGGATAAGAATATTATGTAAAAGTGATGCTACGGCGAAGAAAAACTTATGTAAACTGCCTTAAGAAATAAACGTATTTATGGAAAAAAAAAAAAAAATTA
Source organism: Malaya genurostris (assembly GCF_030247185.1). Lineage (NCBI taxonomy): Eukaryota > Metazoa > Arthropoda > Insecta > Diptera > Culicidae > Malaya > Malaya genurostris. Next base: position 51,545,075 of record NC_080572.1, read on the forward strand.
ATTCCTTGCGTACTCAAGGTAGACTATCCAATGTCCCAGTTCGCGACATTCTTGCTTGTCGTGACCTTCCTTACATGAACTTACTTCTTTATCATTTCATTAAGTCCATTGGCGTTCCAATTTAAATTCTATTTTATGTTAGACTTCTTTCTCTTCCATGAGTTCAAACAATAGCCAGCTATATTATATTGAATAAACGTGATGAACTGATACAATCAAACCTGAAATAGTTATAAGATCATGTACAAAATAAATGTTTATTTTAATGTAATTTATAATAGCAAATCGCTTGATAAAAACAGTGTTTAGATTAACTAATGAATACCAACATGCTAATATGATATTCGAAATATATTAGGTTTAAAGTACTATGTATTGTGGATGCCACGGCGAAGAAAAACTTATGTATATTGCCTAAGAAATAAACGTATTTCTGAAAAAAATAATAGTATGATGTTTAAAAAATAAGAGAAATGTGTTTTATTAAATTCAAATCGTTCAATTTCCCCAACTTTTCATTGATTATGTGTTCCACAGCTAAGAAGTGATTCCCCCACACTATGCTTTGTTTTACGAATATGCACTTTAACCAAATTCTACCTTGTAGTCCAACTGAAATCCCTTACGAAAATCAGACAGAAGTATACAGGTTGTATTAAAACATTTATTTTATATCACAAGTGTTGCAGCTAAAAACAAAATCTTCGCGAATTGCACCCAGTTGGTTGTTTATTAGGTTTGCACGAACATAACATAACCTCACAAAATGAACTTTTTTTTGACAGCCGACGTGTATTTGTTTACAGTTTAAAAGTTCATCAGAGGTTCATCATTTAAATTTAAAAATTTTAAGTCGTCTCACACTAAACAGTTGAAAAAAATCTAATGCAGTAACATGTGTGCAGTTAAAAACATGCTTTTATATCCGCTTACGTGAATGAAAAAGCGCACTATTCTTGTATGATGTGCAACAAGTTTCTTGTTTCATATGTTTCACAACAGTAACATTTGCTAAGTGGAAACCGGAATTGAAACTGCTCAAATGATCGTGTCGTACAGTCAGTTGAAAAACCGGATATGGAACTTAATCCATTCAGATTTTTCAGTTGGTTTCACAAGCAGTAATATGAATGAATTTTACATCCCTTACAAAAACGTGTTGAATCAATGGTCTAACATATCTAACAAAAATAACCGATATGAAGCAATTGTGAAACATGTAAATTATAACAAGTTTCAATTGCTACTTGGACAACGACGGTAACCGCTGGTCACGTTGTACAATATTTGTTAAATAGATGTGTTAACAATGAATTTATTATGGTTTTCACTATTAGTTGTGATTGACTTACCGGAAACGAAATGCAAGCCGCATAAATATTTGTTTTTCCAACGGAAATCCTCACTAAGTCTCAGAGTTTTAATCCAGGTTTTTTATCGTTCTTCATTAAGATCTGAGGACAGTGGGCCACGTGTTGAGTTTTAAATCGACCACGTGGCTCGCTCAATTCCCTTTGCGCATCGTAAGATTGAATGTCTGTGTGTTTGGCAGCCTTGTCGAGCCAATTTTACTTCTCTCTCCTTTTTCAGAATGCTATCAGGAAACCAAAGCGAAAAAAAAAATGGTGGATGCATTGAAACTGACTTTGTTTCACAGAAAAATATAAGACTTTATTTTTATCGCGATAACATATATGTTTTTATGTACTAATCGCATCTAAACTAAATTATCTAGACTTTGTCACGGTAGATTTATGATACAAGCCTTCAAAGCCGGGATATTCGATGAACAAGTAGAGGTATGCATTTCCGAGCGTTCCAATTTTCAGCAGTTCTTCAGTCAGAAAAAAATACAACACGACCGCTAAATTCAATGAATCATTCTGAAAATTTCACAGAATATTCTCAATTAAATTTCGAAGACATTGTCAGGTGGGTTTTTCTGTATTCTGCACCGTTTCCAAGAAAATTTATTTTCGAAACGGGAAAATAGCAAAAAACCTATCACTTCACGGTACTGTCCTCAGCCCTTAATGCGACTTATACAAATAATGCTCCTTGAAGATGGAAACGCATACAGGGTGATCTTTTCAGTTTTTTTTTCACTTTGGAACACGTTTTTAACAGGCACTTTCTCGTCATTTTTTCAATTTTTAACGGCAACTATCAAAAATGAATTTGATTCATCGACAGTTCATTTGTGTCGTCATTGTGCAAAACCTAATTTCATAATTTAATAATCTAATATAATTTAGTTGAAAGATTTGATATCCAAAGTTGCGATTCGTTAGGCCTCTGTCAACCCGGAATATATGCCCTGCTTCTCGGGTCACAATTTCATCTGATTCTGTATTAATTTCTTCAAAATTGAGTTGAGGGCCTTTGCAAGCCAGCATCAAGTCGTCTTCGTCTTGCCGGAGCTCCGGGCCGAGCACAACTTCACAACTTTTCTTTCTTTTCGATAACTCAATTGATTCATGTCCGTGATGCTTCAAATGAATCGGCTTATTTAACAGTGGAATTACTTTTGCAAATAATAATTGGGGTCTGTACATTCACTTGCGTTCAGAATCGGATTCTATCTACAATCGAAATTCTTTCAAATTATAACTCATTCAATTAACGTATTATTTTGATTAAAACTAACATTTTACTTTGTTTACAGTTTGCATTAGACCTTAAAATTAAAGAGTGCGTAACTGTGTGTAACGGTAACTGTCATTCGAGAAACAATACTGTTTTTTTTCGTTTTTTTTACCCAGGTTGGCGGTTCAATGCATAGGGCGCTGGTCTTACAAACCAGTTGTCTTATGTTCGAGCCCCGACCTGGAAGGATTCATAGTGTCAGTATAATCGTAGCATTCTAGCCATGCCAATGTTCTGTACACTCTGAATCGGATGCGAAGTCTGTTGAAACAGAAGGTCAAATTCCACTACAGGAATGTAATACCAAGGTTTACCAGTCTGGGTTACCAGCTTCGATCGATTTTTCAATCGATTTCATTTTGGCATTTTGAGTTACTGAGGGGTAGTCACATTTGCGATACACCTTTGAGAAGCGAATGGCTGGTCGTGTCGTCGATCCGGCTAAGTTTTTAACCGGTTTTAACATCAAACGGTTTTATGTCCGGTTCTTGCAAAAAAGATGATTCAAAATATTTTGCATTGCGAAATTTATGTCCGGTTTTCGCTGTCAATATTTTATCCAGTTTTTGTATTCAAAAAAATTAGAGGGTTGTATGCAAGACACGACCGATTACGATTACATTAAAAATGTAATAATTCTAAGATACCCATAATCAATACAAAAATAAAGATGATGGTGGATTCATTAAACAGTGAAGAATTACAAACTTACTCTGCTTTTAGTGTTTACATTTTTAGCGAATGATCAAAACGACAATTAGATTCTTTCAAAACAATTGATTCTACTCTATTTTATGCCTTCAACAAATTTTTACATTTGAAAATTTTTGGAAAATATCCCTTAAATGACACTACACTTAGTCTGGATCCCTTCTCAAGATTCTGGGAAGCAAGGTTAGACCAAAATATTATGCTTTATACTTCGATTATTGTTTGGTTTAATAATAGGGTCTGAGGGATTATGCTGAGAGATAATTCTTTGTATTTAGCCACATTAAATGAAAAAGAATTATCTATGATTATCATCATAACACAACTTTATACTGAATTTATTTGCGCGCCACCGTGTTGTTCGTATGTAAATGGAGATTTCAATATGCAAACTACCCGTTGACAAATTAAAATATTTTTAAGCTTTTTCGAATCAAGTTAAATGAGAAAAATTTATCAATAAATCGCAGAGATACAAGCGCTTCAAATTAGGTTCGAATAATCAATCGCCGATAATTCTAAGTTGGCCTGCTAGTTACCGGAGAATCAAGCTAAGCCATGGGTGAACTAAAGCAGAAATGTATTCGTGCATATATTTATAGATCGCGAAAACATAGGTCAATTCCATCCAATGCAATTGAAATACTTAAATGACGTTACCGCATAAGTTTAAGTTAAATGATTTTGAATCGATTGGTAGTTAAATTATATAAATTCATCAACAAATGACTGAGTTCTAAGGCCTCAAAACTATGACAGAAAAAGGTTACGCGGTTATTTTTGTAAATTTTTTAAATTGACACCTGCCTCGTACAGTGAAGATTTAGCAAAAGCGACAATCCAACGAGCGAACGCATATACAATCTAGTCATCACCTCACTGGACGAGCTACTTGTTTCATTCACAGCCAAGCATCAACTGAAATCAAGAAATGATTTGCAGCATATATTTATAGATTCCTCTTCGAACTACGCAGAATGATGCGGTGTTTTTATGCATGACGCAAAGCCTCCTATGCCGAACAAGAAAATGACGTCAATTTCCTCAGCTGGGATTGGTGGATTAAAACATAGGTCAATTCTAACCATTTTTTCAATAGTATGCTATTGAAATACTGAAACAACGTAGTCATACATGTTTAAGTTAAAAGTTTCCGAATCGATTGGTTGTTAAATTATGTCAATCCATCAACAAACGAATGAGTTCACGTTCAAAATATGACGCAAAAAGGTTACGCGGTTATTTTTGAAACTTTTAATTGACCCCTGGCCCCGTATAGTGAAGAGTAAGGCATTTTTAATGCCAAAAAAACTTAAACAGGTTATTCAAACTAAATTGGTTTAGTTAGGTAAGTTTTGCATTCAGACATTTTTCAGTTCATCTAACCTGTGAAATAAAATGCGCACACTTTAAACAAACAAGTACTACATCGGCACCGAAGAGAGTTCATTACAAAGTATTATTTTCGGATCCAGTCCGACTAAATGATTCGTGTTTCTTCGCTTAATAAACTCCCTAATGGACCAGTCCTTAGTTGGTCATTTAAACACTGCGCGTGGAATCAATTCTTTTGGCATTAAAAATGCCTTACTCTTCACTATACGGGGCCGGGTGTCAATTAAAAGTTTCAAAAATAGCCGCGTAACCTTTTTGTGTCATAATTTTGAACGTTAATAACTCGGTCATTTGTTGATGGATTGTTATAATTTAACAACCAATCGATTCGGAAACTTTTAACTTAAACATGTATAACGACGTCGTTACAGTATTTCAATAGCATACTATTGAAAAAATGGTTGGAATCGACCTATGTTTTCATCCACCAATCCCTGCTGTACAAAATGACGTCAACTTCTTGTTCGGCATAGGAGGCTTTGCGTCATGCATAAAAAACACCGCATCGTTCTGCGTAGTATGAAGAGAAATCTATAAATATAGGCTGCACAATATTTCTTTGCCTAGTTGATGTTTGACTGCGAATGAAACAAGTAGCTCGTCCAGTGAGCTGATGACTGGATTGTATATGCGTTCACTTGCTGGATTGTCGCTTTTGCATTATGTGTTGGTGAAATTTCCTGCTGTCTGCACAACACCGCTTCGTGTTCGCTTGAATATCTTATATATCATCTAGCTATTGAAGAACCGAATCAGCGTGGTTATCGGTTCTTTTGAAATATCCCATGTATTTAGCAAATTGTTGGTCGATTTTGCCATTAAAAATGCTTCCCGAGGCTGGGTGTCAAATTAAAACATGCAAAACTAATCGCGTAACATTTTTCTGCCATAATTCTGAACGCTCATACCTCAGTCATTTGTTGATTGATTTATATAATTCAACAACCAATCGATTCGGAAACATTTAACTTAAACTTATGAGATAACGTCATTTCAATAATTCAATTGCATTCCTTTGAAAAATTTATTTGAAATGAGTATTTTATTTTGGTTCTCTGGTAACTATCAGGCTAATTTAGTATTAACGGCACTAGATCTAATTCGGATCTAATTTGCAGCGCTTGTTCCTCGATGATTTGTTAATGGATTTTCCTCATTTAAATGATTCCAAAGCTTCAATATTGTAAGCTTAAAAATGTTTTAATTTGTCAACGGATCGGTTTGCATACTTAAATCTCCATTCCCATACGAACAAAACGTGACAATGTAACTGAACGAGTTGTTGTCCCACCAGGAATTAAACGCTTCAAAAGATTCAAAATTAAATTCTGAAACTTATCTAAAAGCGGCCTCCTCGGTTTGGTAGTATAAATGAGTTCCACAGGCTCACATATACAGTACAATTAGATGCAATATCATATAGTATCAAAGATAAACTAAAGGTAAGTTTACTTGCGATTTTACATGATCAAAATTGAATATAATTAATTATCAAGAAAGAATCTAATTGTCAGTTTTATCATTCGCTAACAATCTAAGCGCCTCAACTAGAGCAAGTTTGTAATTAGTCAATTGAAAAAGTTTTTAGTTTAGTGTATCATCATCATTATCATCTTTATTTTTGTATTTATTACGAAGACCCTAGAAACGTTCCATTTTTAATGTTATTGTGCTCGGTCGTGTCTTGAATACAACCCTCTAATTTTTTGGCATTAAAAATGCCTTACTCTTCACTATACGGGGCCGGGTGTCAATTAAAAGTTTCAAAAATAGCCGCGTAACCTTTTTGTGTCATAATTTTGAACGTTAATAACTCGGTCATTTGTTGATGGATTGTTATAATTTAACAACCTATCGATTCGGAAACTTTTAACTTAAACATGTATAACGACGTCGTTACAGTATTTCAATAGCATACTATTGAAAAAATTGTTGGAATCGACCTATGTTTTCATCCACCAATCCCTGCTGTACAAAATGACGTCAACTTCTTGTTCGGCATCTATAAATATAGGCTGCACAATATTTCTTTGCCTAGTTGATGTTTGACTGCGAATGAAACAAGTAGCTCGTCCAGTGAGCTGATGACTGGATTGTATATGCGTTCACTTGCTGGATTGTCGCTTTTGCATTATGTGTTGGTGAAATTTCCTGCTGTCTGCACAACACCGCTTCGTGTTCGCTTGAATATCTTATATATCATCTAGCTATTGAAGAACCGAATCAGCGTGGTTATCGGTTCTTTTGAAATATCCCATGTATTTAGCAAATTGTTGGTCGATTTTGCCATTAAAAATGCTTCCCGAGGCTGGGTGTCAAATTAAAACATGCAAAACTAATCGCGTAACATTTTTCTGCCATAATTCTGAACGCTCATACCTCAGTCATTTGTTGATTGATTTATATAATTCAACAACCAATCGATTCGGAAACATTTAACTTAAACTTATGAGATAACGTCATTTGAATAATTCAATTGCATTCCTTTGAAAAATTTATTTGAAATGAGTATTTTATTTTGGTTCTCTGGTAACTATCAGGCTAATTTAGTATTAACGGCACTAGATCTAATTCGGATCTAATTTGCAGCGCTTGTTCCTCGATGATTTGTTAATGGATTTTCCTCATTTAAATAATTCCAAAGCTTCAATATTGTAAGCTTAAAAATGTTTTAATTTGTCAACGGATCGGTTTGCATACTTAAATCTCCATTCCCATACGAACAAAACGTGACAATGTGACTGAACGAGTTGTTGTCCCACCAGGAATTAAACGCTTCAAAAGATTCAAAATTAAATTCTGAAACTTATCTAAAAGCGGCCTCCTCGGTTTGGTAGTATAAATGAGTTCCACAGGCTCACATATACAGTACAATTAGATGCAATATCATATAGTATCAAAGATAAACTAAAGGTAAGTTTACTTGCGATTTTACATGATCAAAATTGAATATAATTAATTATCAAGAAAGAATCTAATTGTCAGTTTTATCATTCGCTAACAATCTAAGCGCCTCAACTAGAGCAAGTTTGTAATTAGTCAATTGAAAAAGTTTTTAGTTTAGTGTATCATCACCATTATCATCTTTATTTTTGTATTTATTACGAAGACCCTAGAAACGTTCCATTTTTAATGTTATTGTGCTCGGTCGTGTCTTGAATACAACCCTCTAATTTTTTTACTTAATGCGAAGTTATGTGAACTCGATTAGTGTTACTCGTGTTCCAGTACAATGTTATCATCGAATCATTGTACATTGTATCAAAAGAAATGAAATCGGCAGAGTACACACGAAACATTTTCAATGATAACATGACGAATCGCCATATAAAATTGACTTTAAGGGACGCGGACAAATTAAACTCACCAACACCCTGAATCTGAATCAGAACTTTGATGAAATTAAACAGTTGAGCGTTTAATAGTAACATTTAGTTCACTTTCGTGACAAAAGATTAACAATCGTATCCCGTTTTGAATACGATAACATGATATATCTTTAGGACACTCTGCTCGTCAACTTCATCGGTCATTTTATTCTACCATCTCTTTATCACTGTAGCATTCCCAGTCACTGTTTCCGGTTGACAATTACTCGACATATCACGATCGATCGGAATTTCGAACATTTGGGTGGATTGAAGTTTTTCTAATTTAAAACCTGCTCGTGCAGCTTTCTAGATGAAAATCTGCTCGTTGCAGCAAGCCAAATCTTGCCAAAAATATATAGGTGAGACCGGGGCGAGAATGGTCAGGGGACGGAAATGGCCACTCTCAATAATTGGAACAATAAATGTCACATCCTATCGGCAAAGTCCCTTATACGTGGGTTCGAGTATTAGCTACAATTGGCTTATGTTTAATGTTTATGACATGTCATGTAAGCCTCAGTAGTCCGTGAGTGCTAAAGTGTAAAAATTTTCGCCAAAAGTAAAATTTTCTGGTTCCAACATTTTTGGGTTGCCTAACATATTCCCTGGAACAAATCATATTCAAGTGTTTTTAGCTAAACAAGATGCACTGAATCGAATGGTACTAGTGTTTTTCATGGCAAAATAATTTTTGTTTGTGTTAAAAAACCACGCAAAATAGGCTACTTGACTCGGTCTGAGTCGTAAATTAATTGATATTGTTTTTACAAAAACGTGCAGATTTTATGAAACTGAACACAATTTTCGAGTACGTTACCCAAAAAAGTCTTGGGCATAATCGATGATCACAAATTACCGATATTACCTAAAGTACATTCGATATCGGTAACATTAAAGATCAACGAAGATTCCGAACCATCGAATGATTTGGACAAATGCTGCGTGTACTAGGACAAATTACTCAATAATCAGCGCCACAAAGTCTACATTGAATTCTCCCGGATTGTGCGCTCAAGTGACAGAATTTTTACATGCGTTAATTGCTTCGCTCAACCAGAGAGTAAATCAGATTATGAGTGAAATGTTTCTTTATCCATTTAAATTTGGTCTTAACTCGAAAACAATGGCAAGTTAATTTGACATATTTTTTTCACTTACTCTTACTCTTACTCGGTTCATGGCTGTTCGCCTCCAGCCTTGGTAGCTACGAAGGGTCCGCAGGTCGTCCTCAATTTGATCGATCCATCTTGCCCGCTGCGCGCCTCTTCTTCTTATATCGGTCGGATCATTGTTAGAATGTCGGATTCGGGTTGTTCTCCGACATTCTAACAATATGCCCGGCCCAACCGTAACCGCTCGACCTTGGCCGTTTGGACGAGGGTTGTTCCTCCCAGCAACTGGTGCAGTTCATGTTTCATTCGCCTTCTCCACGTACCGTCTTCCATCCGCACACCGCCGAAGATGGTTCGCAAGACCTTCCGTTCAAAAACACCTAGTGCGCGTTGATCCTCCGCAAGCATTGTCCAGGACTCGTGCCCGTAGAGGATAACCGGTCTAATCAGCGTTTTGTAGATAGTTAACTTCGTACGACGGCGAATTTTGCTCGATCGAAGCGTCCTGCGCAGTCCAAAGTAAGCACGATTTCCTGACAATATGCGTCTCTGAATTTCTCTACTGGTGTCATTATCGGCAATGACGATATTTTTTTCACATCATTTTTTACAAATTCTCGACAAAATCAATAATTTTATGATGAAATGATATTTTTTCATGTACGAAACCGTGGCAAGCTATGAAAAAGGCCAAAAAAATTCATTTACACACAATATTTGATCATAAAGACTGACGCAGAAAGTATGGACGCAACCAAAAACCGTTGCCATTTCGCAATGGTTTAGAGTCTGTCATTTTTTATGGATGCGTCCTGTTGTTAATACTCTTCTCTGACACCTTTGAGGATAAACCGAAAACGGGTCGAAAAAAAGGTCCTGCTAACCCTCATTTGGACAAACGTATACTGACGGTGTTCGAGCAAAAGAAGAAGGTTTCAGTTCGGGATGTGGCCAATAAAGTGGGCACTTCGAAGTCAAATGTTCTTCGTGCTAAAGAACGTTTGAATCTTCGAACCTATAAGAATCAAAAACAACCAAAACGATTCTTGCTGGAAATTTGAACTGCATAATCATGGACGATGAAACATACGTGAAAATGGATTACAAATCCTTGCCGGGACCACAATATTATACGGTGCGAGAAAGGCAAGTGTTAAACCAGTCCGAGACATCGATTGAAGTAGAAAAATTTGATAAGAAAGCTATGGTCTGGCAAGCAATTTGTAGCTGCGGTAAGATTTCGAAACCCTTCATCACCACTGCTTCAATGAACAGCGAAATATACATTGAGGAATGTTTACAAAAACGACTTCACGACGACCATGATTCGAAGCCACAAGGATCCTGCTGTCTTCTGACCAGATCTTTCTTCTTGCCACCACTCGAAATCAACGGTAGAATGGTATACTACCAAAAATGTCACTTTCGTCCCAAAAGACATGAATCCACCAAATTGCTCACAACTTCGACCAATTGAGGAATTTTGGGCATTAACGAAAGCACATCTTAGAAAACATGTCTCGGCAGCCGAAACCATTCAACAGTTCGAAAAGGATTGGGAAAAAGTGTCAAAACTTGTCGCCAAGAAGTCTGTACGTAAGCAAATGTGGAGAATAATATTCTGTTGTTGTAGTCTAATATTATCAGTATATCGAATAAAATCAGAATATCTAACACTTGTGCATTATTTACAGCAAAATCAAAGTGCGTCCATACTTTCTGGGACAGTCTTTATCTGATTGTTTTCTGCGTCAAAATGTGAATGGTTATTTTTTTTTTTGTTTTGAGATTTTTGATTCACAGGTTGCTGCACTCCAAACTAGATTGCGCCCGTACAAGTGAGGATACGTACCTCAAAACAAGTGCGTTTTGTAACTGAATGTTGCAGCTTCCGAACAGTATATAACATTGCGAGTGAAAATACTTTTGCTCGCACTATTTTTTGCGCAAAACAAAAAGTGTCCATTTTCGTCCCGGTCTCTCCTACATAAATTTTTAGTGTGAATTGATAGATGGTGGATTGCGTTTTTTTCTGTCACTATTTCTCATACAGCTTCGAGTTCATCGAATCATTCATAACGAAAACTCTCATTTTATTTGTAGTCAGCTGAAAATGGCTTGACATAGCAGAAATATTCAAAAGAACCTATCAGAAAAATCGAACATCTTTTCAAGTCGTAGCAACATAAAACTTTGCATATGTTTCGTCGGGCAGCAGGCGAAATGTCTTTCAGTGAAACGGCTTTCGGCGACAAGACTCTGATCGGTTTCGTCGTCCATCGGTATGCACTCCGGATGCCTCATGAGGGACACCTTTCCCATGAATATATTTTATTACGCTACACTTGCACTATGTTTAAATATATTACCACTCTACACTTGCATCCCTGTGTTTGGGCTTCAGTCAGTTATTCAGTGAGTTCAAAGTGCCGAATGTAAAACATCCGTCTCACATAGTTAATTGAGAGGCGGACGGAAAATTTATCACTATTCAACGAATAAAATTCTGAATAGGACCTTCCTCCTCCAGCAGTGTAATCATTCTCCATTTACAAATTTGACTAGCCACATCTACTGTTGAATCAAGGAAATTACCTTTTTGGCGTGAGCGTTCGCTATTCACCAATTTCTACAGGACCCACAACCCATAAATCGTTTTACTTAACGACCTCGGTGGTCGTTGCTTCCAAGTGAAAACGATGGTTAAAGACGTTTCCTCTACTAGTGGAAGATATATATGTCCAGGTCACTCAGTTGATAGGAGAGCTCGCGACTTGTTGTTCATCCCACTCCACACTACTAGGTATGGGAGCTGCTAAGGATGACTGCAACTTACTAGGATTCCACTGAACGGTATTGCAGTAAAGATGGATATACAAACAAGTCGAGGACGATGTCTTTCAGGATTCTGGCTGCTGGTGACAATGCAGTTACTGTATACAGGTGGATCCCGTACATGTTAAATTCCCCTGGTATAAGCGAACACACATGCACAGACAGAGAATTAATTACACGGCATTAAACTGTCTTGAAGGGAATAATTATTACCATGTGATTATTAAGTTTCCAGTATTAATTGCACCTAAACCATGTGCCACAGAATAATTCCTTGCTCTCTGGTGTTTGCTACTACTCAGTCACGTACCCAGAAGGGGGGCCCGAGGGGCCCTGGCCCCTCCCGAAATCAAAAACAAATATATAATTAATTAGAAGCTCTCAGACATGTGTTACAGAAATAACAAGACAGTAAACGTAATGAAATGTAATACAATATCAGTTCCAGTTGAAAAGTTCAAAGTGTCTGTTAAAAACACCCTAAAAAGGCACACCAAGAATTGGGAACATAAGCAATCTTCAGTAACACTATTTTTTAATGTTTGGGCCCCTCACGAAATGAGATCCTGGGTACGGGCCTACTACTACTGGCTTCTTTTCGGTAAAAGCTGGATGGGTGTAATACTAAGCAGACCATGACTGCTTGTTGCACCAAACCTTCAACTCGGACAGTATGAAGTCGTAAAACAATCATTTGTGCAATATGAGATAAACACCTCTGTCACGTTTGAAGCACCTGGAAAGCAGTAGAGTGCTGCATTCCGTTTGTGTAATCCGTTTATTATCGAGTACTCGTACGATGAAGGTTCTTTAGAAAAACTGAACACGTTTCATACCGCTGAAAAAATAAAACATCCTATGAGCGAAACCAGTAACGAAGACATTTTTGATTGGCACAAAACATAGGGGAGAGTGTTCGGTTATCGGCACCCTTTTATTTTAAGCTCATAGCTTCTGACTTAGTGGACATTATGCGGACATCTATACATCAATGGAAAGCTAAAGTCCCGATTGATGCTCTTCAGTTTATGATACTATAAAAAAAATCAGAAAAAACTCTCGGCATCTTAGAGCTTAAGCTTATATTATTGAATAGAAAACTAGATTTTTTTTTTATTTCCAAGGAGCTTACTTTTCTCTCCTTAGTCCATTCCGATGTGGAGTTTGCTTGTCTAATTTGCTTGTCTAGTTTGCTTTTCTAGCTTGTTTGTTTAGCTTGCAAGATTGCTTGTGTAGCTTGCTCATCTAGCTCGTCTAGCTCGTCTAGCATGTTTGGTTTATCTAGTTTATCTAGCTTGCCTAACTTGCTTGCTTATCTAGCTTATTTCTGTTACTTCTCTTGATTCTCTAGCTTAACTAGCTTCTCTAGCTTCTCTAGCTTCTCTAGCTTCTCTAAGCTTCTTTAGCTTCTCTAGCTTCTCTAGCTTCTCTAGCTTCTCTAGCTTCTCTTGCTTCTCTAGCTTCTCTATATTCTTAAGGTTCTCTAGTTTCTCTAACCTCTTCTGCATCTCTAGCTTCTCTAACTTATTTAGCTTTTCAAGCTCGTCTTGCTTGTCTTTGTTATCTGCCTGATTATTGTTATTCTACGCATTGTTTTGAATACGCTCGCGAATTAACCAGTGAGACAAAATTTATATTCATTCCACAAATTCTCGGTCAACTGCATAAGGTTTATTTTGTAAATGTGGAGCATTTTCGACCAATTCAATCCTCAAATATTCGCATCTACCGGTTGTTTTTTTCGCATTTATCGAATGTTTAACCGTGCGGGGAACGAAATCGAAACTGTTTCCAAACCGCGCCCGTTTCATTGTAAAAAGTTGCTTCGTCAGATAAAGTCTGCACCCAGTTTTGGCATTTTACCATTGAAGCAAAGTATTCTCGTAGCTCGTAAAACGGTATTACAACTATTACAACAACAACGCTGAGGTAAGTAAACCACTACAACGCAGCTAACCTACAATATGATCTCATAAAGAATCCGGCATTTTTCCTTGTGGAACAAACTATATTTCTTTTATGTTATATCCCAAGTAACAATCCACTAAAACTACAGAACGTTCAATTTTGTTGGATGAGTTATCTCTCATTTTGACGTGAATACTTGCCATTAGCAAATTAGACCTGTGAAAGAATGGGTAGATTTTAATCGTGATTATCTCGATTTGTATCAAACGTAACAACATAATTCTTTCTCCATTCAATCAGAAATATGATAAGTAATTTAAAATAAAATTTTCAACGCGCACTCGGACGACGGTTTTGATGTAGTCAGGCACATATCAGTCTCGATATTCACCTGGACGAGTAAAAAAGGTAAACCATGATTGAAAATCGATCATTTGTTCTAGTCCATCAAACAGAGCTTGGTGACAGAGCTTGGCGACAGAGCTTGGCGAGGACCACCAACAGCAACAACAACACACGTTCTGTGTTGCGTGAAGCCTCATTTGGATTTGAATCCGAATCTAATTTCTAGTACCTGGATTCTGCACTTAACTTCAGATTTAGACTTTAGTTTCGGAATTCAGTTTCAAAATTTAGTACCAGAAAACAGATTCAGAATTCAAAACAAAGACTCTGGAATCGAATCTAAATCTTGGATACTGGAACTCGTTTCTTGACCAGATATTGAAACTGAATTTAGTGCCTTAATTTTTGTTCGGAATTCGAATCAAGAATTCTGATTCAAGAATCCAACCTTAAAAATTCAGAATGGAATAATATTCAAGAAACGAATCTTGAAGATATGATCTGGATTTTTAGATCTCAATTTCAAAGTTGAATCTAGGAACTAACTTATGACCTATAATTTAAGTCCTGAAGTCAGTTTCAGAATTTAGAATTGGAATTCATTTTCAGATTTCATGCATGCTGGAACTAAATTTGGTGATTGGATTCTGACACTATATTTTAAAGCAAAATTAAGCTCCTTAATTTAGGATAATAATTTAGATCTAGAATTAAATTCGAAGTTTTTTATCCAGAAAATGAGTTCAGTTACTAGAATCTAAAACTAACCCAATGGACTAAATTTTGGATTGCGAACATCAACTAACCAGTTTCTAAAACCTGGTCCAGAATTTGGGTTCTGGTCCAGATAAATAAATGATGGCAAAAAGTTTTCAACATTTGTTAACATCGGATAAATTCCACAATTCGATTCTTTTAGTGGCTTCAAAATATTCCCTGTAACATATGCACAGTTATTCTCCACTGAGTATGTAAATCTACAACAACAAAAACAAACAACTATAACGGTGCTGATTCAATGTTTATCCTCTCTTGTTCCGCGTTATTTAATTGTTTATTTAATTCTAGTGCTTGCCGTCAATAAGTCACACTTCAGTATAGATTCACCTTCACAATTCTGGAGGCGAAACAGTAAAAGTTGCAAATATTACACAATCAGTCAACTATTACGAACGATTATCGATATTCGGAAGTGTGAAAGATGCATACCAGTCTTATTCGTATTCACGTTATGTCTGTGATATTACCCACTCACCTTTTTGTTACAAATATGAAAATCATTCACTTTACTGCTTAGTAAACCTTTTCAAAACCAGAATTGATGATATTCCAAATGTGTTTTTCTAAGTAACTCCACAGCATATACGTATGAATACGTGCCGTTTCGTGTCCAATTTTCAATTATCATTATTTTGTGTCTGTTGAAGGCGCCTGCTAATATCTCCATTGAAGGTGCGTAAGCTGTCAATTGATTCCAAATAAATAAACAAACGGTAATGGTCCATTCTTCAAGTTGATTCAACCAAAGCATGTAATAAAATTATTCATCGATTAAATCAAAAATTTAATTAGTTCCGAGTCCGATCGAGTTGTGTGCTCTAATGAACTGTTAGTTCTGGGAAAAGAAAAGCCTTTACACATCTCAGCTCAAGCTTGACTTGAACAGGAAATATGTTTCATCGCCAATTACGGCTTTGCAAGAAATGTTTATACGTTTGTATTTCAATCCGGAAGCTCTTGTACCATTGTTTACCACCAGGTGTTACAATGTAAAACCACATGACCAAACAGTTGGTATGTCGACGATGTGCCGTAGATAAATTGCCATACGATAATGTTGCTATGGATGTTGAAACTGTTCTCCATCAACTCATAGAATTTAATTTTCCACTAGCGAAACATACAATATTCTGTGCAACAAATTGTTATTGGACATCTACTCACTCTAACCTTAAAGCTGAAACTCTCCCCCGACGCTATCAAATGTCAAACTTTCCAATTGATATTTATAATTTGTGTACACGTAAGTATTTTAGATGTTTGCCGAAATATTGTCTATATGACAAAAATGACACCAAAATAAATTATGATCGGCTGATTCAACAATTCCGTGTTAAAGATATTTTTTCGAATAAAAAAATCTATGGCTGGAAACTGATTTATTTAAAAAAAAACCTTTTTCAATTCACCTAGTGGTGTAATGATGCCTTTCTCATATTACTTACATTATCGAAAATTTCACTAGAAGATTCTGCGAAGAAATTTTTTTCAATCTTGAATAAAATAAGAAACTTTCTTTGGGTATAAACTAGCATAACCTTTTCAATTTGTAAGCAGTTATATCTTGTTAATAAGAATTTTGCTTTATTTTGCATCGTCGCACTAAATGATTAAACAAACTTTGCCCTATAGTTCTGGAACCGGAAGTCGGACCCGGATGAAATTGAACAGCAACCTATGAGAATAAGAACATTTATTTGAGCCTTTTTGTGGAAATCTATCAAATCATATCTCAGGAAATTGAGTGAGTCTCGTTTTATTCTTTTTGACCACTATTTTTGGTACTTCTGTAACCGGGAACTTGAAACCAGTATAACCGAAGTAAACAAATAAACAAATAAACAAATTGATCCAATTTTAAGCCAAATCTAGAAGAATTTTACCTTCTTTTGCATCGTCGCTGACTGTGTGAAATTCAATAGCAACCTATGGGACTACGAGATTTTTTTATTTCATAAGTGACATTATTTGACAAATACTAACACACATACACCCATAGAAACATACATTGTTCAGCTCGATGAACTGTGTCGAATGATATAGAACACAGTCCTCTGGGCCAATTTTCACTAATCAGTTTTTCAAGTGATTGCATGAACTTTATATACATATGAGGAAGGCAATGAGTGTACTTTTATAGAAAAACATCGTTATCATGATTTTGTAATAACACTAACAAGTAGGTACAAATTGAATAAAAGATTTAGAAATTTACTTTTTTTTACCTGTAAAATATAAATTCTAATGTGGCAACCCTGCACGCTATACGAAATTGAACAAAGCACGCTGCGAACGGAACAAATATGCACGGACCGTCGCTTACTTGTTTTGCATCGTCATTTTGAATGTTTTGACACTCATCGCTCTATAATTTCACAACCAGAAGTCGGATCAGGATAAACCTGCACAGTATATTTGAAGACAATGAGGACTTTAATTTGAATCATGATTCGTGAAAATCGGTTCAGCCGTTGCTGAGAAATCGAAGTGAATTCCGTTTTTGGAGATTTTCTTCACTACTATCGGTGCTTTCGAAAGCGGAAACCGGGGGCTAGTAATCCCAAAGTAGTTTTATATATTTAGTAACTAGCAAGATCTGCCAACAAGATGAATATAGCAGTAAGTTTTATAAAAATGTGCACCTCGTTTCGCCATCGCTTGTGAAAAAATACTCATGAAATTGAAAATTTTCACTAATCGCACTGTAATATCGGAACCGGAAGTAAGATCTGGATTAACTTTTCGGGTACTTTTTAAAGAATTTTGAAATCTATTATTTGCTTCTTAGTTTGTGAAAATCGGTTGAGAAATTTTTGAGAAAATTGAGTGCGCATTTGCACATTTTTCCTTGTAATTCCGGAACCGGAAGCCGGATCCAAATTAAATTCAAGCAAATTGTATGGGGCCATTAGATCTTTTATTTGATTTTTTATTTATTGACCCCGTAACTCCCGAACCGTAACATTCCTCAAACAAAATGCATTGCAAATAGTACATTTGAACTTCCGGAACTTCTTCGAAAGTTGTAAACACACATAGGCACACACACGCAGACATTTTCCAATCTCGTTGAGCTGAGTTGAATGATATATGATACTATGGATCTACGAAACTTCGATCAAAAGTCGGGTTCTCCAGCAATTCTATTACATTTCTACAGAGTAAGGCATCTCCCGTGATCCTTTCACTCGGTTGCAATAACTCATAATACCCAGAGAGAATAATAGAGAGCATAACCTTCAGGCCATGAATATTCTGAACGGCCATTTTTTAGAGTATGTTCACCAAAATACAATAACTTTCGGTGGCTATTATATTACATTGATGAATAAAATTGATTTTTGGCGAAGAAAATGTGTTTTTCTCACTTAGTCACTCGATTTATTGAGTGATACATTATATCGGAAGGCACACACATCACATTGAGTGCTGTGAATGCCATCCATAGTCATGTAAATTCTGACGGTGGACCTAAATCTCATACCTACAATTATTTTGCCGCTTTATCGCAAACTTTTCCATGTTAGTATCTTTAGCAAAGTTGTGGTAGACTTAAAGACTGTTCCTGAGAGTATGGACACAACCAAAAACCGCTGCCATTTCGCAATGGTTCAGAATCTGTCAATTTTTATGGCTGCGTCCTGTTGTTTACACTCTTCTCTAACCACTTTTTGCCTTTCTCTATAGAAAGGTATTAGAATTGCTGGAAAAACCGACTTTCGAACGGAGCCTCGGAGACCCATAGTGTTATATACCATTCGACTCAGTTCGTCGAGATCGGAAAATGTCTGTGTGTGTGTGTGTGTATGTGTGTGTGTGTGTATGTGTGTGTGTGTGTATGTGTGTGCACTTTTCGAAGATATTTGAACGCGCTCAATTTTCTCAGAGATGGCTGAACCGATTTGAACAACCTTGGACTCGTTTGAAAGCTACTGGCGAGCCATTGATCAAGTTCGAAGATCAAATGGCTGTGACTTTTGGTTCCGGAGATATGATTGTATAAGTGACGTAACCGACAAAAAGCGTTGTATTTGAACGCGCTCAATTTTCTCAGAGATGGCTGAACCAATTTTAACAAACTTGGACTCGTTTGAAAGCTACTATCGGATCATTGATCAAGTTCGAAGATCAAATGGCTGTGACTTTTGGTTCCGGAGATATGATTGTATAAGTGACGTAACCGACAAAAAGCGTTGTATTTGAACGCGCTCAATTTTCTCAGAGATGGCTGATCCGATTTTAACAAACTTGGGCTCGTTTGAAAGCTACTGTCGTGCCATTGATCTAGTTCGAAGATCAAATGGTTGTGACTTTTGGTTCCAGATATATAATTGTATAAGTGACGTAACCGACAAAACACGTTGATTTGTACCGCTCTTATATATATAAGGGTGCCAAAATTTTGGGATCACCTCTATTTTCGTTAAGTTCTAGTGCTCAAAAGTTTAAGCACCTCGAAAAAAGCCTTCATGCAAAATTTGACCTAAATCGGACATGCTTAAGGGGTGCTGCCCGGTGGTAAAGGTTTGACAATTTTCGATCTTGAAAAAGCACCATAGGGGGGAGTACATGAAATTTCCAAAATCGAAAATTTTTTTTGATGCCAAAACTCTTAAAACTGCATAAAACATCGAAATTTAGTGTCATCTCAAAAAAAATTTTTTTTGAAAAAATCAACTTTCTGGGACTTAGAAAAATTTTCATATTTTTTCTAAGTCCCAAAAAGTCGACTTTTTCAAAAAATTTTTTTTTTGAGATGACACTAAATCTCGACCTTTCATGCAATTCTAAGCCTTTTGGCATCAAAAATTTTTTTTCGATTTCGAAAATTTCATGTACTCCCCCCTATGGTGATTTTTCAAGATATATGAAAATTTCACTAAGTGGACTAAGAAGGCTTTTTGCCTTTCTCTATAGAAAGGTATTAGAATTGCTGGAAAAACCGACTTTCGAACGGAGCCTCGGAGACCCATAGTGTTATATACCATTCGACTCAGCTCGACGAGATCGGAAAATGTCTGTGTGTGTGTGTGTGTGTGTGTGTGTATGTGTGTGTGTGTGTGTGTGTGTGTGTATGTGTGTGCACTTTTCGAAGATATTTAAACGCGCTCAATTTTCTCAGAGATGGCTCAACCGATTTTAACAAACTTGGGCTCGTTTGAAAGCTACTATCGGGGCATTGATCAAGTTCGAAGATAAAATGGCTGTGACTTTTGGTTCCGGAGATATGATTGTATAAGTGACGTAACCGACAAAAAGCGTTGTATTTGAACGCGCTCAATTTTCTCAGAGATGGCTGAACCGATTTGAACAAACTTGGACTCGTTTGAAAGCTACTGGTGGGCCATTGATCAAGTTTGAAGATCAAATGGTTGTGACTTTTGGTTCCGGAGATATGATTGTATAAGTGACGTAACCGACAAAAAGCGTTGTATTTGAACGCGCTCAATTTTCTCAGAGATGGCTGATCCGATTTTAACAAACTTGGGCTCGTTTGAAAGCTACTGTCGGGCCGTTGATCAAGTTCGAAGATCAAATGGTTGTGACTTTTGGTTCCAGATATATGATGGTATAAGTGACGTAATCGACAAAACACGTTGATTTTTACCGCTCTTGTATATATATGGGTGCCAAAATTTTGGGATCAACTCTATTTTCGTAAAGTTCTAGTGCTCAAAAGTTTAAGCACCTCGAAAAAAGCCTTCATGCAAAATTTGACCTAAATCGGACATGCTTAAGGGGTGCTGCCCGGTGGTAAAGGTTTGACAATTATCGATCTTGAAAAAGCACCATAGGGGGGAGTACATGAAATTTCCAAAATCGAAAATTTTTTTTGATGCCAAAACTCTTAAAACTGCATAAAACATCGAAATTTAGTGTCATCTCAAAAAAAAATTTTTTTGAAAAAATCAACTTTCTGGGACTTAGAAAAATTTTCATATTTTTTCTAAGTCCCAAAAAGTCGATTTTTTCAAAAAAAAATTTTTTCGAGATGACACTAAATCTCGACGTTTCATCCAATTCTAAGCCTTTTGGCATCAAAAATTTTTTTTCGATTTCGAAAATTTCATGTACTCCCCCTTATGGTGATTTTTCAAGATATATGAAAATTTCACTAAGTGGACTAAGAAGGCTTTTTGCCTTTCTCTATAGAAAGGTATTAGAATTGCTGGAAAAACCGACTTTCGAACGGAGCCTCGGAGACCCATAGTGTTATATACCATTCGACTCAGCTCGACGAGATCGGAAAATGTCTGTGTGTGTGTGTGTGTGTGTGTGTGTGTGTGTGTGTGTGTGTGTGTGTATGTGTGTGCACTTTTCGAAGATATTTGAACGCGCTCAATTTTCTCAGAGATGGCTCAACCGATTTTGACAAACTTGGGCTCGTTAGAAAGCTACTATCGGGGCATTGATCAAGTTCGAAGATAAAATGGCTGTGACTTTTGGTTCCGGAGATATGATTGTATAAGTGACGTAACCGACAAAAAGCGTTGTATTTGAACGCGCTCAATTTTCTCAGAGATGGCTGAACCGATTTGAACAAACTTGGACTCGTTTGAAAGCTACTGGCGGGCCATTGATCAAGTTCGAAGATCAAATGGCTGTGACTTTTGGTTCCGGAGATATGATTGTATAAGTGACGTAACCGACAAAAAGCGTTGTATTTGAACGCGCTCAATTTTCTCAGAGATGGCTGAACCGATTTTAACAAACTTGGACTCGTTTGAAAGCTACTATCGGATCATTGATCAAGTTCGAAGATCAAATGGCTGTGACTTTTGGTTCCGGAGATATGATTGTATAAGTGACGTAACCGACAAAAAGCGTTGTATTTGAACGCGCTCAATTTTCTCAGAGATGGCTGATCCGATTTTAACAAACTTGGGCTCGTTTGAAAGCTACTGTCGTGCCATTGATCTAGTTCGAAGATCAAATGGTTGTGACTTTTGGTTCCAGATATATAATTGTATAAGTGACGTAACCGACAAAACACGTTGATTTGTACCGCTCTTATATATATAAGGGTGCCAAAATTTTGGGATCACCTCTATTTTCGTTAAGTTCTAGTGCTCAAAAGTTTAAGCACCTCGAAAAAAGCCTTCATGCAAAATTTGACCTAAATCGGACATGCTTAAGGGGTGCTGCCCGGTGGTAAAGGTTTGACAATTTTCGATCTTGAAAAAGCACCATAGGGGGGAGTACATGAAATTTCCAAAATCGAAAATTTTTTTTGATGCCAAAACTCTTAAAACTGCATAAAACATCGAAATTTAGTGTCATCTCAAAAAAAATTTTTTTTGAAAAAATCAACTTTCTGGGACTTAGAAAAATTTTCATATTTTTTCTAAGTCCCAAAAAGTCGACTTTTTCAAAAAATTTTTTTTTCGAGATGACACTAAATCTCGACCTTTCATGCAATTCTAAGCCTTTTGGCATCAAAAATTTTTTTTCGATTTCGAAAATTTCATGTACTCCCCCCTATGGTGATTTTTCAAGATATATGAAAATTTCACTAAGTGGACTAAGAAGGCTTTTTGCCTTTCTCTATAGAAAGGTATTAGAATTGCTGGAAAAACCGACTTTCGAACGGAGCCTCGGAGACCCATAGTGTTATATACCATTCGACTCAGCTCGACGAGATCGGAAAATGTCTGTGTGTGTGTGTGTGTGTGTGTGTGTGTGTGTGTATGTGTGTGTGTGTGTGTGTGTGTGTATGTGTGTGCACTTTTCGAAGATATTTAAACGCGCTCAATTTTCTCAGAGATGGCTCAACCGATTTTAACAAACTTGGGCTCGTTTGAAAGCTACTATCGGGGCATTGATCAAGTTCGAAGATAAAATGGCTGTGACTTTTGGTTCCGGAGATATGATTGTATAAGTGACGTAACCGACAAAAAGCGTTGTATTTGAACGCGCTCAATTTTCTCAGAGATGGCTGAACCGATTTGAACAAACTTGGACTCGTTTGAAAGCTACTGGTGGGCCATTGATCAAGTTTGAAGATCAAATGGTTGTGACTTTTGGTTCCGGAGATATGATTGTATAAGTGACGTAACCGACAAAAAGCGTTGTATTTGAACGCGCTCAATTTTCTCAGAGATGGCTGATCCGATTTTAACAAACTTGGGCTCGTTTGAAAGCTACTGTCGGGCCGTTGATCAAGTTCGAAGATCAAATGGTTGTGACTTTTGGTTCCAGATATATGATGGTATAAGTGACGTAATCGACAAAACACGTTGATTTTTACCGCTCTTGTATATATATGGGTGCCAAAATTTTGGGATCAACTCTATTTTCGTAAAGTTCTAGTGCTCAAAAGTTTAAGCACCTCGAAAAAAGCCTTCATGCAAAATTTGACCTAAATCGGACATGCTTAAGGGGTGCTGCCCGGTGGTAAAGGTTTGACAATTATCGATCTTGAAAAAGCACCATAGGGGGGAGTACATGAAATTTCCAAAATCGAAAATTTTTTTTGATGCCAAAACTCTTAAAACTGCATAAAACATCGAAATTTAGTGTCATCTCAAAAAAAAATTTTTTTGAAAAAATCAACTTTCTGGGACTTAGAAAAATTTTCATATTTTTTCTAAGTCCCAAAAAGTCGATTTTTTCAAAAAAAAATTTTTTCGAGATGACACTAAATCTCGACGTTTCATCCAATTCTAAGCCTTTTGGCATCAAAAATTTTTTTTCGATTTCGAAAATTTCATGTACTCCCCCCTATGGTGATTTTTCAAGATATATGAAAATTTCACTAAGTGGACTAAGAAGGCTTTTTGCCTTTCTCTATAGAAAGGTATTAGAATTGCTGGAAAAACCGACTTTCGAACGGAGCCTCGGAGACCCATAGTGTTATATACCATTCGACTCAGCTCGACGAGATCGGAAAATGTCTGTGTGTGTGTGTGTGTGTGTATGTGTGTGTGTGTGTGTATGTGTGTGCACTTTTCGAAGATATTTGAACGCGCTCAATTTTCTCAGAGATGGCTCAACCGATTTTGACAAACTTGGGCTCGTTAGAAAGCTACTATCGGGGCATTGATCAAGTTCGAAGATAAAATGGCTGTGACTTTTGGTTCCGGAGATATGATTGTATAAGTGACGTAACCGACAAAAAGCGTTGTATTTGAACGCGCTCAATTTTCTCAGAGATGGCTGAACCGATTTGAACAAACTTGGACTCGTTTGAAAGCTACTGGCGGGCCATTGATCAAGTTCGAAGATCAAATGGCTGTGACTTTTGGTTCCGGAGATATGATTGTATAAGTGACGTAACCGACAAAAAGCGTTGTATTTGAACGCGCTCAATTTTCTCAGAGATGGCTGAACCGATTTTAACAAACTTGGACTCGTTTGAAAGCTACTATCGGATCATTGATCAAGTTCGAAGATCAAATGGCTGTGACTTTTGGTTCCGGAGATATGATTGTATAAGTGACGTAACCGACAAAAAGCGTTGTATTTGAACGCGCTCAATTTTCTCAGAGATGGCTGATCCGATTTTAACAAACTTGGGCTCGTTTGAAAGCTACTGTCGTGCCATTGATCAAGTTCGAAGATCAAATGGTTGTGACTTTTGGTTCCAGATATATAATTGTATAAGTGACGTAACCGACAAAACACGTTGATTTGTACCGCTCTTATATATATAAGGGTGCCAAAATTTTGGGATCACCTCTATTTTCGTTAAGTTCTAGTGCTCAAAAGTTTAAGCACCTCGAAAAAAGCCTTCATGCAAAATTTGACCTAAATCGGACATGCTTAAGGGGTGCTGCCCGGTGGTAAATGTTTGACAATTTTCGATCTTGAAAAAGCACCATAGGGGGGAGTACATGAAATTTCCAAAATCGAAAATTTTTTTTGATGCCAAAACTCTTAAAACTGCATAAAACATCGAAATTTAGTGTCATCTCAAAAAAAATTTTTTTTGAAAAAATCAACTTTCTGGGACTTAGAAAAATTTTCATATTTTTTCTAAGTCCCAAAAAGTCGACTTTTTCAAACAATTTTTTTTTCGAGATGACACTAAATCTCGACGTTTCATGCAATTCTAAGCCTTTTGGCATCAAAAATTTTTTTTCGATTTCGAAAATTTCATGTACTCCCCCCTATGGTGATTTTTCAAGATATATGAAAATTTCACTAAGTGGACTAAGAAGGCTTTTTTTAGATTGGCATCACTGTTATCATACAAATAGGCAACGCAAATGTCAAGCACTATTTTGGAAAAATGATGCTGACTGTGTGACATAAACACTGAAGCATGCTTCTGTGAACTACTCGAATCAATCTGAATCAATTGGTGTCAAAATTAGTATCCAAAATTATTTAATAAAAGTATGAAACATATTTTCATGAGACTGTCATGAAAGAAGAGAAAGGCATTATCACACCACTAGGTGGATTAAGAAGGGTTTTTTTTTTTCAATCATATAATTTATTAAGGCACACTGCTTAAGCTCTAAGATGCCAAGGGCTTTTTCTAATTTTAATTAACAAATAACTTAAAACTAGGATAGTATATTAAGATAATGTAATGACTTTGGCAGATCCCGCCTTCAGCTAGCAATCGGCACCGGCCGGCGTACTGAATGTAACACGTTGGTAAGTATCTTGGTATTAGCCGCTTCTTTCTGTCCGTGTGGGTTCGCGGGGGACACCCCCAGGCTACGAATACCAGGCGGGTGGCCCATATTCATCTCATAGACTACAGCGGCCGTCCGTGGGCAATGATGATGATGTTACGGAGGAAAATGAAAAAAAAAAAATATACATAGAAGTAAATATTACGGAGAACAGAGTAAAAAGGGGATATGGGAACAAAATGACTAAGAACGACAAAGATCTAATTAGTTGACATCGAGATGGTGAAAAAACGTGGGAGGGGGAAGCAGAAAATTTAGTGACAGCAGAAAGATCTTGTTAGTTCCAATGAAGATGGTGGACAGACGAGGGATGGGGAGATTCGGGCGGATGTTAGTGTCGAACCTGTGGGTGGAGTTTCTTCTTAGCATCAGTCGAGGAACAGGGGTAACTAACGCAGATTACACTTGTATATTAATGTGTTTAAGGAATTTATATATGAGTAACATATATGATATATCCCGACTCGCCAACACATCTCGAACCGGAACATCAGGTGGTCTACCTCGGGCCCTGAGGGAGTCCTTTAAAACAGACCTGGCGTCACAATACCCCACACATGACCATACGACATGCTCGATGTCCTGATAACCGTTGCCACAGGTGCAGAGACCGCTCTCCATGACCCCAATACGCCGAAGATGTGCGTTGAATGTGTAGTGATTAGACATGAGCCGAGACATAACACGAATGAAATCGCGACTCACGTTCATCCTCCTGAACCAAGGTTTCGTCGATACCCTAGGGATAATGGAATGTAGCCATCGTCCCAGTTCGTCATTACTCCATGAAGTTTGCCAACTTTCAAGTGCTCTTCGACGAGAAATACTGAAAAATTCATTGAAGCAGATTGGTCTTTCATAAATATCACCTTCTAATGCGCCCACTTTAGCCAATGAGTCTGCCTTTTCATTTCCCGGAATGGAACAATGTGAAGGGACCCAGACTAACGATATTGAATAAGACCGTTCAGATAAAGTTCGCAAGTGTTCCCGTATTTTCCCCAGGAAATATGGGGGATACTTTCCTGGCTTCATTGCCCGGAGAGCTTCTATTGAGCTTAGACTGTCCGTGACAATGAAGTAATGGTCTTTGGGCAACGTTTCAATGATCTCGAGGGTGTACTGAATAGCAGCTAATTCTGCGACGTAAACTGAAGCCGGATCACTGAGTTTGTACGAAGCGGTGATGTTCTGATTGAAGATGCCGAAGCCTGTGGACTCGTTGATGTTTGATCCGTCAGTGTAAAACATCTTTTCACAGTTGACTGTTCTAAATTTATTATAAAAAATATTTGGGGCCACTTGAGGGCGCACGTGATCCGGAATTCCACGAATCTCTTCTCTCATGGATGTGTCGAAAAACACAGTAGAATCAGAAGTATCCAACAAATGAGCACGGTTGGAAACAAACGAAGAAGGATTAATATTCTGAGCCATGTAATCAAAATACAAGGACATAAAACGGGTCTGAGAATTGAGCTCGACAAGCCTTTCGAAGTTTTCAATCACCATCGGATTTAAGATATCGCATCGGGTTAGCAATCGATATGAGAGATCCCAGAATCGATTTTTCAACGGTAAGACGCCCGCAAGCACTTCGAGACTCATCGTATGAGTCGACTGCATGCAACCTAAGGCAATACGTAAACAACGATACTGAACTCTTTCCAGTTTAATGAAATGGGTGTTCGCGGCGGATCGGAAGCAGAAGCATCCATATTCCATTACGGACAATATCGTTGTTTGGTACAGCCTGATCAGGTCTCCTGGGTGGGCACCCCACCATGATCCGGTTATTGTACGAAGAAAGTTAATTCTCTGTTGGCATTTTTGTTTCAGATACCTAATATGACATCCCCAGGTGCCTTTGGAGTCGAACCAGACCCCGAGATATTTGAATGTGAAGACCTGAGCTATGGTTTCACCCCTTAGTTGAAGCTGTAGTTGTGCTGGTTCTCGCTTCCTTGAAAATACAACCAGCTCAGTTTTCTCCGTAGAGAAGTCGATACCAAGTTGAAGAGCCCACGTGGACAAGTTGTGGAGTGTATCTTGTAATGGTCCTTGCAGATCGGCAGTTTTGGATCCTATAATGGACACAACGCTGTCGTCGGCAAGTTGTCTTAGCGTGCAAGATGTGTTGATATATTCATCGATATCTTTTACGTAAAAATTGTATAAAAGGGGGCTTAAGCATGAGCCCTGAGGAAGACCCATGTAGCTAAATCTTATTGTCGACAAATCACCATGTGCGAAATACATGTGTTTCTCGGACAATAGATTATATAAAAAGGTGTTCAAAACCGGCGAAAGACCATGCTGGTGCAGCTTCTTAGATAGGATATTTATAGAAACTGAATCAAAAGCCCCCTTGATGTCTAGAAATACTGATGCCATTTGTTCTTTACGAGCAAATGCCATTTGAATTTCTGTTGAGAGCAACGCAAGACAATCGTTCGTTCCTTTACCCCTGCGGAAACCAAATTGTGTATCTGAAAGAAAGCCATTAGTTTCGACCCAATTGTCTAGACGGAAGAGAATCATTTTTTCGAACAACTTCCGGATACAGGAAAGCATAGCAATCGGCCGATACGAATTGTGATCGGAGGCTGGTTTCCCAGGTTTTTGAATGGCGATAACTCTCACTTGTCTCCAGTCGTGTGGGACAATATTACCCTCGAGGAACTTGTTGAATAAATTCAGCAAGCGTCTTTTGGCGGTGTCAGGCAGATTCTTCAACAAGTTGAATTTGATTCTGTCTAACCCCGGGGCCTTATTGTTACATGACAAGAGCGCAAGTGAGAACTCTACCATCGAAAACGGTGTTTCGTTTGTATTTGATGTCGCGGCGCGGGAGATCTTCTGTTCCGGAACAGAGTCTGGACATACTTTTTTAGCGAAATCGAATATCCAACGGTTGGAATATTCGTCGCTTTCGTTCGTGGTGTTTTGGTTTCGCATTCGTCGGGCTGTGTTCCAAAGAGTGCTCATCGATGTTTCTTTTGTTAATCCGTCAACAAACCGTCGCCAGTAACCTAGTTTCTTTGCTTTAACTAAGTTCTTCATTTGCTTATCTAGCGCTGCGTAATTTCTATAATTATCAGGTATTCCATATTTTCTGAACTTTTTGAATGCTAAAGATCTTTCCGCGTTCAGTGATGAGCACTCTTTGTCCCACCACGGATTGGGAGGAAGGATGTTAGTTTTCGCGCCGGGTACACGTTTCGTCTGAGCTTGAATCGCGGAGTCGAGAATCAAGCCAGCCAAAAGCGTGTACTCTTCCTCCGGAGGAAGTTCTTGTGTTGTTTCCAGTTTCTCAGACATCGCATTTGCGTAATATTTCCAATCAATATTTCGTGTGAGGTCATACGAAACATTGATTGTCTCCGATGGTCTTAATCCGTTGGCGATTGAAATTACGATAGGTAGATGATCGCTACCGTGAGGATCGGGGATTACCTTCCACTTGCAATCCAACCGTAGCGATGTCGAGCAAAGGGATAAATCCAGCGCACTTGGTCTTGCTGGTGGTGCAGGAATCCGTGTCATTTCTCCCGTATTCAATATTGTCATATTGAAGTTGTCGCAAATATCATGGATCATAGCTGATCTGTTATCGTCATGAAGACAACCCCATCCCGTACCGTGTGAGTTAAAGTCTCCTAAAACCAACGTTGGTGCGGGAAGGAGTTCTATGATATCACTGAGCCGCTGATGCCCGACCGAGGCTCTAGGGGGAATGTAGATGGAAGCAATACAAAGGTCCTTACCTTTGATTGTAACATGACATGCGACAACTTCAATACCTGGTATCGAGAGGAGGTTAATTCGATAAAAGGAATAGCACTTTTTGATTCCCAAAAGTACTCCTCCATAGGGGGTTTCTCGATCCAAACGAATAATATTAAAATTGTGGAAGTTGAGAGATATTTCAGAAGTTAACCAAGTTTCGCACAATGCAAATGCATCGCAATTCGTGGTATATAATAGATGTTTGAAGGAATCAATTTTTGGGATGATACTTCTGCAATTCCATTGTAAAACAGTGATCAAATCCTTGACCTCATTGGATAAATTAGCCATCGAAGGATACAATCGCTGAAAGAAGGGGCCATTTTACAGTCAACTGTTTCAAAAACGTCTCAGCTACGGGTACAAAGGTCATCAAAATACCTTTCAAGGGGTCAGAGATATTGAAAGTTTTAAAAATCCAGTCCACTATATCAGAGAATTTAATAAATCCAGCATTTGGTTGATTCTTTGACTGGTCTTTAGGGGCAATTGAGTTTTTGTTTGTCTTAGGAAGTGTTGGAAACTCCTTATCAGATCTCAGTTTTTCTAGATCAGGAGCTATTCTTTGCTTCGGTGTTTTACTCACACTACCATTAGCTGTTACTTTTGGAGGCCCCTCAAGGGCCACCCTCGAACCCTTACTAGGTAGCTTATGAGAGGAAATATTTCTCCTTTTCCTGTTGCTACGAGGGATGGCCGAAGATGTGCCTTCGAGAGGGTCGTCTGAATCGCACTCGTCTGTTGACAAGCAAGCATAGGGATTTGCAGATGGGCTTGGTGGTGTAGCACTCTTTAGCATTTCTGCAAATGTGCGCTTGGAGCGTTCCCTCAAAGAGTGCTTTAGCTTATCTCCACGCAATTTGTAGGTGGGACATGCTGAGAGATCATGCGGACCCTCACTGCAGTAGAGACACTTTTCAATGTCTCTTCCGCAAGAGCCATCCGCATGACGCTCTCCACACTTCGAACAACGGGGCCGATTCGCACAATGGGAGGCTGTGTGTCCTAATTGCTGGCAATTAGTACAGTTCATAACCCGCGGCACGAAGAGACGTACGGGTAGACGAACCCTGTCCAGAAGGACATAATTTGGCAAAGCCGAACCAGCGAAGGTCACACGATACGAGTTCGATTGAGTATAAGATTTTGACCCATCCTCGGCGATCGATACTGAATGCAAGCGTTTGCAATCCAGTATCTTCAGATTCTGGAGTAGGGGTTTTTGAAACCGCCAACCCCGTGCTCAAGAATATCTGCGCAAGTCAAACCTGCATCTGTGACCACGCCGTCTATTTCGACTTCGCGGGCTGGTACATATACGCGATAATCCCGCGTAAAGAGCTCATTTCGAACGATCTCATTAGCCTGCTTTAAGCTGGTCAACGAGACCCTGAGTTTGTCGGAGCGCATTTTTACTATTTGTGTGATAGTCGGGTAATGTGACGTCAGGTTCTTATTTAATGTCAATAAATTCAATGCTTTATCTTTAGATTTGGCCCGGAAGTACACCACATATGGACCGGTCGATAGCGAGGGTTCATCGGAATATTCCTTAATCCGGGGGGTTTTATTACTGTCAACAACAGGCGGATTAGGATCTGTCTTCATTTCTTCGTCTGGAGGGGGAGGACTCATTGTGCTTACTGTAGCACGAGGTTATATTTAGGCAAGTGGTAAATTATAAGAGGGATGCAACAATAAACTGTAATAAGTAATAAGAATAAAGAAAAAGGCAATACTTAGCTTGTTGTACAAATGCAAGGAACGGTCGCCAAGACCTGCTCTTGGTCGATTGCCACTTTAATTGATGCCAAAAAACCTCTACGAGGAAAAGCACAAAGCACCAGCTAACGGTTCGGTGCGAAGGTGCAAAAAACCTCACCGAGGAAAAGGCACAAATAAACTGTTTATAGTTTGTATGGACTAACGGTATCACTTCACTTCAATGTTCGATCACAATCGACACAGGGAACAATGGCCGCTTGTTTATAATCCGCACACTTGGCCTTGATCGGCGGAACAATAACCGGCTAACGGTACCGTTTCGATCGACCGCTCACAATAAGGCACTGTTCTATTATATAACGCGAAAAAAAACCTCTCAGAGGAAAAAGCACTATTGTCTATCACGCAATATCGTCCGACCACTTTATCACACACACAACTGGTTTTCAATGCTTTCGCAGTAAATCCAAATCACGTCTGTTCGCTCGGAAGGTTGAAACGGCAATGATCTCTAACCACTTGTGCAGTTGTTTATTCGTTTTCATTAGTTTGTTTCGAAATGCGTGGACTTTCAGCAGAACAACGTCGAAAAATTGTGTACAAATGGACACAGAACGCGGACTGTCACTTAGATAGATAGCAAAAATGAAAGGAGTAAGTGAAAAAGCCGTGCGAAATGCAATCAGGAAGTTCGGTGAGGATAACACCTTTGAGGATAAACCGAAAACGGGTCGAGAAAATGGTCCTGCTAATCCTCAGTTGGATAAACGTATACTGAAGGCGCTCGAGCAAAAGAAGCAGGTTTCAGCTCGGGATGTGGCCAAAAAAGTGGGCACTTCGAGGTCAAATGTTCTTCGTGCTAAAGAACGTTTGAATCTTCGAACCTATATAAAGCAGAAACAACCAAAACGTAGTCCGAAACAAGAAGCATCGATCAGGCCGAGGGTTCGAAAGCTGTACAACACGATTCTTGCTGGAAATTTGAACTACATAATCATGGATGACGAAACCTACGTGAAACTCGATTACAAATCCTTACCGGGACAACGATATTATACGAAGCGATAAGGGCAGGTGTTGAACCAGTCCGAGACATCGATTGAAGTAGAAAAATTTGATAAGAAAGCTATGGTCTGGCAAGCAATTTGTAGCTGCGGTAAGATTTCGAAACCCTTCATCACCACTGCTTCAATGAACAGCGAAATATACATCAAGAAATGTTTACAAAAACGACTTCTACCCATGATTCGAAGTCACAAGGATCCTGTTGTCTTCTGGCTAGATCTAGCTTCTTGCCACTACTCGAAATCAACGGTAGAATGGTATACTACCAAAAATGTCACTTTCGTCCCAAAAGACATGAATCCAAGAAATTGCCCACAACTTCGACCAATTGAGGAATTTTGGACATTAACGAAGGCACATCTTAGGAAACATGTCTCGGCAGCCGAAACCATTCAACAGTTCGAAAAAGATTGGAAAAAAGTGTCAAAACTTGTCGCCAAGAAGTCTGTACGGAATTTAATAAGAAACGTTCGCAAGAAGGTGCGCCAGCTAGTCTACAATGGCTAAGTAGCAAATGTTGAGAATAATATTCTGTTTTTGTAGTCTAATATATATAAGCATATCGAATAGAATTTGAATATCGACCACGACAGTGCTCTACATACAAATAAATTGTGAATTTTACATGTGACCTAATCTCACATACGATGCAATTCAAATGACAAAAAAACCACGTGTAATGACATTATGTTAGAGTAGAATAAATTTTACCGGTTCCGACTGTAATTTGCATCTGACTAGTAAATGCGATTGTATGAATTTATATGCATCATTTACCAGCAAAGCATATGTGTGCTTCTGTGGCTCAGTCGATTAATGGACGTACTTTGTGATTTAATGATTATCGGTTCAATTCGCCTCAATCGCTTTCAATGCTTAGTTATTGTTTATGTAATTGAATTTCATGCCAGGGAATTTCCAAATCATACATTATACCCACATGTTCTTGAAGTTAAATTTGCGTGAACTGCGCGCTCCATTTTTGTGCTTCTTATACTATGTAAAATCACAATGTGCAACATTGGTGATTTCTAGTGCTAATTTATTATGCGGTAGTTTCTCTAGACTATCACCTCGGCAATGCGGAAGGGTGCACCGTAGCAGTGCTAGTTACGAGTTTAATTAAAAAAAATCTGTTTTCTCCTTTTGTCTTATATATCAAATTTCACCAGTCGGCAGAGATGGCGAAAATATTTGAATAAGGATCAGTACGAGCGAAAATTGGTAAAGTTTTAGAATCGATTATGGTTACTGAATTTAAAAGCCAGATGATAAAGCATTTTAAATGGCCAATGGGTTGTGAATAATCAGAAAAGATTAGTTTACACAAGAATGACGCCTACCCACATTTCATTTTGTAATTTACAACCGATAATAGCTTCTTTGACGCAACATGTCTATTAAATATGCGATTCACAAACATATGCGTAGTAATCGAGCGCTTTCAGATCAGGCCTCCAGCGGCAGCGTGCCCTCCCATTATCGTTCAACGATGTCTTGTATTAATCAACAAACCAACCCAGCGTACAATCAGCTGAACTTTTGAACGATAAACCTACACGTGTAAACATCAAATAACAACACACAACAGTAAAAACCACAAGTCATCGATCAGTCGAGAACCAACTGACAGCACTTGGGTCGGAATCAACTGAATTTCTAGCGCTGGGTATTTACCCGTGCCGAGCAATGAGCACGCGTGCTGATCACGTTTTGCCCATTCGAAGCTAATGTTGCGTCTGAATTTAAAAATCACAGTGCTGACGTACTTGTCTATTTATGTCCACTGTACACTGAACGCAAAGCTGTTTAATGAATCTGGTGGTTTAATGATTCATTTCTCAATAGCGTTCTATTTCGGAGCTTTTTGACCAACTCTTCGAGTACTTTCATAACTAGAAACCAGGGATCGGTAAGGTCGGTTTTCAGTTTTAAGATTTCATAACTGTTTTCGCGTCATCACTTATATGACAGTTAGATATTCCGAACTCTCATTACCCTGTAATTTTGGAGCAAGAAGTCGGATCTGAATAGAATTGAACAGTAGTCGAGACCACGGCTATTTCTAAAAAATCTCAGTCAGTTTCATATTGTAGCCTTTATAACCTACTTCTGATGATTCTAATGCTATCAATTGTTGCTTTGCAATACTTTTACGAAAATTTCAAAGTTACTGCATTAGATGATGGAGCTCATCAACGACCGCGCAGTGGGATCGAACACGGAATCAGCGCATTTCTTTCATTTTGCACGCGGTTGTTGGATGTCCTTGAGTGCCATGCCGTCGCGTCGAAGTCGCTACTTTGAAATTGCCCAGTATTTTATTAATTCCAGGCACATCGGAGGAATCACTAACGTGATGACAAAGTCGATCTTGTTGCCAGAATACCGCTTTAAAACCATTATGGAGTAGTGGCAGCAGGAAAAATCGTACCAAAAGATGACTTTGCCCTTATGCTGTAGGGTAAAGTAGGGCGAGATGCCACTCTCGGAGAGTGGCAAAGCATTTTCGAGCTTGTAGTTAGAGAAGTGCTTTAGAGTTATGAACGTCGTGAGATGTCATCAAAAAGGTAAGTAAAAGTAGAAAATTATATTCTATCCGCAAATATTTTTAATTGATATTATATTGTTAGTGATGTTATTGCAATGATGTTATTTAGTGACAGATTGAAAGTTGTCGGAAACAGGAAAAATTTGGAAGCACCCATGAAATGTATTGAAGAAGGAAAGAACACATTTTCAATTTTTCTTCCTCTCAATTTACGAATTTCTACATTTTGTGATAATGGTTATCGAATTGTTATTCGTTAAATACATTCACAGTAGTTTTTTTTTTAATCAAGACCAAGTACTTCCTTTTTGCCTTACCCATCGCGAATTAATTCCCACCATCTCACCCTAAAAAGCGTATTCCGTTTTCTGCAAATTGCTGGCCAAATCGCATAATTGCATAATTGCATAATTGCAACTCTAGCACTGAATCACACAAAATTGCTAGAACAGAACTCTGAAATTCTCTGACATGGATGAAGATATTATCTCCGAAATGTGCACGTCGGTGAGGACTCTGGTGTATGGTTCGCATAAGGGAAGCGAGTGGCACGCATATTCAGCATTTATAGTTAGAATTTAGTTTTTCTTTGCTGTGAAAAAGATGGTCATAGCAAGGCCATCGTTACCTACTATAAATTTAAAAATTAAATCACAGAAGTGTTCACTCACTAGCACGCACCAGTGATAACTTGGGTGTATTTAGGCGAAAGCGCGTGAGAGCGATTCATGCGAAGAGAATGTGTTTCACTCGTGCTAGCTGCTTTAACCACAAGCACACACTCAAATTCTGTCTTTTCGACACTGAGAAGAAGTGCGCTTTCCTTTTTGTGTGATATTCGCTTCTTGCATCCCCTGTGTAGACAAGAATCTTACACCAGCGTGTATCACTCTGGTGAAATGCCATCACTGCTTATACAGAAGAAAAAATGCCATTGAAACGAAAATTTCAGCAGGACATCGAACAAAACCACACATCGAAAAGGGTGAAGCAGTGGTTTATTGAAAAGAAAATCGATATCTTGAACTGGCCAGGGCAATCTCCTGACCCCAATCCAATAGAAAAACTTTGGAATGAGGCCATGGCAAAAATTTCCAATGTTAAATACAAAAACTGTGATGACATGTGGAACGCGTTCCAACAAACTTGGAATGCAATTCCCAAAGAAACATGTGAAAAACTCGTGGATTTTATGCAAAAACGTTGCGAAGCTGTACTGTAAAACCTTTTTTTTTTATTCACCTAGTGGTGTAATATTCATTATCTCCTATATATTACAGCAAGATTCATAAAGATTCTACAAATTAAAAAGCTTTTAAAACCAGTTTTGAAGACTTCTTTTGCATAATACTACTGAATTTTTATACTACCAGTGCCGTACCGAGGAAATTTGGCGTCCGGGGTAAAATCAGATTTGCCGCCCCCAATCGTTGGTTTAGTGAGAGAAAAAGGGCTGAACTGCATCTCCGGAAAGATGACTTGGACGAGTAAAAAAATGGTCCTAAGAATTGGTTTGCCGCCCCCCTAAAAACGTTTCACCCGGTTTTTTTGGGTACTGATGATTTGCATCGATTATTTTGACATGAATTTGTCTTAGTTTAACATACTATGGGGCACCTATTCAAAATTTACACAGCCGATTACAATGACACTAAAAATTTTCCCGACCGATTGCGATGGTATTGAAAATGCAGTAATTCAAACATCAACGAAATTTTATTAATAGTAGAGGTCACGATTGTAGGTTGTAGAAACAAGGAATAATATTCCTCACCGAATATGTTCACTGATTTGTAGTAAACTCTTATTATTAAATGAATATTATTTTAGACAGCGCATGTAACATTTCTATTATTTCTTATACTTTCGTTGTGAATTCGTATTGAACTTATCATAATTATATGTCTTTTTTTAAATCCAATTTTAACCTGTATTTATCGTTTACCGAAGTTGATATCATGCTTTATGAGGGCACAGTTTGAGTTTACTCCTTATTAGTATTCACTTCAATCCGATTATGTCTCTAACATTACCCACCCGCCTTTTTCCACAAACAAAAGCAAATATTATTAACATTTGAGAGTTTTTTGGTTTGTACAACAAGCACACAATTCATCCCAATTACCCACCCGCCGTATACGATTCGCCTTCGGCTCATCAGTTCTTAAAATAATTCAAATTGAACTGCCTTCTCAGCATAGTAGTTCAACTTAAAACAGCTAGGCAGAGGAAAAGTTTACCCTATGTATGTATACCGAGGTTCAATACCCTTTCTGAAATCTGGTCGCCGCAGAATTCTTAAAGTGTTATATACATATTGTAAACTTTGCGTCTGCTTAGAGGTTTAAATTAAATTGCTAGGTGAAGATAGTAGTTCAACCTGGACTGCTTTAGCGCTGATGAGCCGAAGGCGAAACGTGAAGAAATCGTAAATATTATGATTTTAGTGTGTTCCTCAACAAATGAATGAATGTTACTAATTTGAATTCTTTTGAGCCTAGTTTGTATGTTTCAGTTTCGCAATAAATCTGATATATTAAATGATCGAAATTATTGATCTAGTGATAGTAAGCACTCATATTAACTATTATATTCCATTCACACCTTTCAAGTGACGATAAAAAATAGGAACTATCGATTGTCTTCCAATTTCGTTCAGATCCGACCTACATGAATTACAGAGTAATCAGTGTTATTTATATGACGATGCAAAATACGAACTAATTATTCAGCTGATTTCGAAATAAATCAATTTTGTAGATCTTACACGTTGATGGTCTATCAAATTAACTTTGGTTGCGTCGATTCTTGGTTTCCAGTTCCGCTTGTACCAGAATTAAGGATCCAGAAGCTCCAAAATAGTTGATGAGAAAGGTATTGTTACACTTTTTTAGACAAATCTGCCACACTGGAAAGGGAATTTGTTTCAGTGTAGTTTAGTATGACCGGTACAAATGTCTGTTTCATCATCAGGGGATGCCCACGAGCTTATCAGTGTAAAGCGAGAGTGGTGGTGTGGTCGGGGGATCGACAATTGATGAATTGCCGTTTTAAAGTTATAACACAACAAGCTTATCGCACAGTAGACAGAGGGAAGAAAAATAGTTATTTAGGGAATTTTGGGTACCGATTTTGTGCTAAGTGCACAGAAAAAGGAGAGAAACATTTTTAAACGATAAATAAAAGCTCAAAACAAACAAAAGTTCTATTCTTTCCGAGGGTGATGGCGAGATCCAGTTGAAGTGGGAACGGGTTGAGTTATTTTAAATTAAAATATGATCCTAAATAGTAGGTGAAACTTTTATGATGCATTACAAGCCACTCAGTATTACTCGTGGTATTTCAGATTTCATAACACCAAAAAAGTGAAATATAATAAAAAGTATTTCTATGGTACTTTGAAACAGCAATGAACTATGACTAAATATTACTTTTCGGAGCTTAGCTACCATTGAGGGGGATGTCGAGTAGAAAAGTATATGTTTCAATATACATGCACTTGCACTTATATCAATCCACTTTATCTGGAATCTAAAACCAAATCGTCGAAGGTGATAACCATCGTTGCCGAATGGCAAATAAATGTTTACAACATCCATTCTTATTTCGTCCAAACCGTGGCCCTGTGAGTCTACGAGCCACGCTGTACCTCCAAAACAGCTTCTAGTCGTAAACGTGTGAATGGAAATCTATTTGGGATTGTGTTCGATGTTATCTCGTTCAGCACAGCCTCCGATTGTTGCGTGGATACATCTAGTAAATGGGTCCTACTCGGTCGAATAATGGTGATTAGATAAGTTGCCGTTTGCTTTTTTTTCTGCTCCCGTCTCCCCATTCCTCCCATTGAACGCCTTTAAGACCTGGGAGTTCGATTTACCGTAAAAATAGAATCCATAAAGGACACCAGCGATGGTCCCAATGTACGTAGGTGTGGGAATTCCGTCTCTATCGTCATCTTTGCTATTACAGCATTAGCTCGGTAGATCGAGTATTGGTTGGCTTTCGACTGCTCGTGGCACGGAACAATATGAAGGCGCTTTGATATCAATTTCAAACCGAACAAAAGACTTTCCCGCTGCCCGCCCTTGATTCTCTTTGCAAATAACGAATGGGTCAACTGGGAGAGAAAAGCGAGATAATTGAAGAAAGGCCGGAAATTGGAAGACCACCGAAGCGTAAGGTCTACCAGCCTGCCGGCCGAAATGGTAACTGTATCTCGGCGAAGAGAACCGAAACGGTCATAGAAATGTCAATGGCAATGTTGCTGCCGTCGATGGGCGGTTGGGGATTTCTCGAACCTCGGAATGATTATGGAAACGATAATAGTCGTTTAAAATAACAAGCTTGAGAAATAAAGTGAATGGGAGAGAAGGATCGATTCTGGGGTATGTTTGAATGCTAACTGAGGTTTCTAATTTATAAACAAAACTTTACTGTCAAAAAATTTTGTATTGTTTTCTCGTACTTGATTGCCATTCAATTTTTGTTTTTGGAATTGAATTTTGAAACAAAATTTAAAAAAAACAGCCAACAAAATAGTTATTATTTAGTTGATAAGATTCTGAAAATGTGTGAAATTTGAGCAAAATCGGACATGGGTCGCGGTCAAACTCTGAAGATTTTCACTGTCATTTTGAAAAAGATTTATTTTTATCAAATCCCCAGCCGTTTCCAACAAAATTCCCGTATTAATTTGCAGTAGTACCTAGTACTAGTAGATAAGCTTATATGTATAAAATTTACTATAGAGATTTATAATCTTCTTTGTCGAAATAAAGGAATAGCTTTTCTTAATTATCAGAGAAACAACACCAAGAACTCGACGCACTTTTTACCGGTATTATTTCGCAACGCAAACATGGAACTTTAAAAATATTCTGCACCTAAATAATGGTAATAAACATATTGTAGAATTGATCTTTCATGTTTTAGTAAATAGAAAATCGACAACGAACTGCATTTTTATGGTGAAACATGCACAGAAAAAAATAATGAATTTTACAGGTGACAGAATTTTACAAACGAAATAATTCACAACTACTAAATTTTTAAAATGATGCAATATTCCATTCGCACAGAATTTTACATGCTCCGAGTGTTATTTGCCCTCGGCTACCAAGTGCCGCTGTATGAATTTATATTTATCAATTAGTCAATGAACAGAACAGAGCTCTGCGGTCCAGTCGAGTAACTGATGTGCTTGTGATCTGATGTTTCTCGGTTCAAGTCGCGCTGCTCTATCGATTTTTTGTTTTTTATTTCATTCGAATTCAAGACATGTAATTTTCAAATCACACAATTTTCCATATTCTTAAATATAAATTTGTATGAAAAACGACGTTCCATTCATGTGCATCTTATAAGATGTAAAATCACAAGATTTTTTCGAACTGTGTGTCTTCGTACGCCTGAAATTTTCAAACGCCTTTGAATGTACGTGTTTTGATGATTGCACATCAATTTCTATGAAAATAACAATATATTCTTTTCAATGAATAAGATCGGAATAGTGTTCAAAATATGTATAAGAATGCTATCAAACATTCATACACCTTTTCAGACGATTTTAATCATATTGATGTTTCAATTAATCTGAAAAATCTTGAAATGAATTTTTCTTCAATATTTTTCAATATGGCATCGAAGATAACAGTGTGTTGAAAAGAAAATGGTTCACCCAACGTAATGATTAATTTCACCTAAATAAAAGAAAATATAAATGTGTAAATATTCAAAAGAGAAATTTTTGTTTTTATTTTTATCAAAACAGTTGTTTTTTTCATATTTATCAAACTAGTTGACTTAAACAACAATATAATTTAGTCATTCATCTTAGTGAACGCGACTTTTGTGATACGCAATGTAGGTGTGCTTTAGTTGCAAAAACAAGTTGCTCAAGCACACACTGATCTAATATTTCATGAGGCAACCAAGACTATGCGGACTCGGCTGCAAAATTGTTTTTACTGCGAGGTTGTCAATTCGGCTTATCAGTTTTTGCCTTGCGGAGAGCATAATTTCACTATTGTTTTCTTCACAAGAGATTTACAGCCATTTCGGCATATATTGAGTCCGATACAATTATGACAGCCCTTTGGAAATTTTTTGATAAGTTGAACATAAAAAACAATACTAAAACAATTGTAGAACCTCTTGAAATTTCAAGAAGTTTCGTTTGCTACTTGGACACTGTATCTCCACTAGCATCACGGGATAGGAGATGTGTTAGTAGGAAGGGAATAGATCCGGAAATATTTTTGTAAACAATATGATCTCAACAAAAGCTGATTTTTGATACTTAGGAGAAATATAATAAGGCATTATAAGTAAGAAAAATATAAAATATCTCTATGGAACGATCATTGCTGTTAACAACGCGAAATGAAACATGGCTACTGAAAAAAAACAAATCCTCGCGAATGTGCTTGCTGCAGACCATTCCTAGATCCTCAGCCTACACAAGACGATTGACTTGTAAACCTTGACATACATTCCATAGAAATCTATTAACACACCGACAGTGATATGTAGACGGCGCCTCGATCGGTTAATATCGTTGAACTTTGGGGCGATAAATTCTAAAGTTTCCGTCGCATGAGCACTTTCAGTTTTGCGAATCAACACTATTCAATAAATAGCACTCTCACTACTAAACACACATTTGTCACACCTGCACTAGAACTCTGGGACTTTTGATATAGCTACTTTATTTGATCTGGGAAAATTTTGATATATCTACTAATCCCCCCCCCTCTATGGTGATTATAGATATATAAAAATTCCACTAAGTGGACTAAGAAGGGTTTTATTAGATTAGTATCACTCTTCTCATACAAATAGGCAACGCAAATATCAAGCACTAGTTTGGAAAAATGATGCTGACTTTGTGACATAAACACTGAAGCATGCTTTTGTGAACTACTTGAATCAATCGGAATCAATTGGTGTCAAAATTAGTATCCGAAATAATTTAATAAAAGTATGAAATATATTTTCATGAGACTGTTATGAAAGATGAGAAAGGCATTATCACACCATTAGGTGGATTTAGAAGGGTTTTTGTGATTAATATTAGTTTTTTCATATACCAAAGTTAAAACAGTTGACCAATCGCAATAATTTAAAAAAATTTAAATTGCGCTTTTTTTCAAATTTAATTAATATTTCATGCCCTGGTCATAATGGTAGCCATTGGCATAAGTTTTTCCATGCATACACTGCCGTGACAAAGTGTAGAAATATTCTCTCTGGTAGTGCGAATGTATCTCCCAAAACGAAACAAGTTTGCTTCGCACATGTACCGGCAAAAAATTTGCGTATAAACGCAGATTTAACTTTAGCCAATTTTTTAAACTGAAGGAATTTTCTACTTATTCTACTTTTATATTTAATATTATTGTCCGGGATATTGACCAGTTGGCGACTAAAAACAGTCAATGCGAGCACGTCGTAAGAGTTAGATTACCGAAAAGTTACGTTGGAACTTATTGTAACTTAGTATGATGAGATGTCAATTCGTAACATTATTTTGACTTCATTATCACTATCATAATACGATTTGTTTCGTCGTGTTTGTCATGCGACCATTAAGCAGCATCTGTTTTTATTTTTTATGAACAAGTTACATGTGCTGTTTGGGAAGACTAATGGCTCCATACAAAATAAATGAATTGTATCCGTTTCCGACTGCCAATTCTGGAATTAAAGGGTGATGAGGATTCTCAGTGTAAGTAGGACCGTAGTACTAGCCGTTCAATGATTTTGTACGCTAAGAATCGTTTGCGAAGTCTGTTGAAACTAAGTTCGTGAAAATCGGCTTAACCATCTTCGAGAAAAGTAAGGGACCTTTTTTCACATTTTTAAGGTATTATTTCCACATTTTTGGTGCATATCACCCTGTAATTTCGGAACCGGAAATTCAATTTGAATCTAAGTTTGTGAAAATCGTTTCTGCCATCTCCGAGAAAAGTGACATTATTTTCACAATTTTGGTGCATATCACCCTGTAGCTCCGGAACCGAAAGTCGGGTCCAACTAAAATTCAAGAACTTTGTATGAGGTCTTTCTATATGAGAAAGGCGAAAAGTTATGAGGCTAGAATTTACCACTGTGCTAGGTTTGCGAAAAGGGTACACAAAAGACAACCTTCTTCTCTAAAATTGCACTACCAACCGGTTCTGTCAGTACTTCACTCTACTCGTTAGTATGGTTTAGTGTTTTTCGCAGTGATGTAACTTAGACTTAGACTCGTTAGACAACTCCATAATAATATGATTATTTTTTTCTAAAATGGTAATAATATCTCATGAGTTTTCCGAATTCGCAATCTTAGTTCCACACTTCGTAATTAACTAAAGTTTTCCACCAATTCTAAATCATTTAACAACCGTGCCAGATGCGCTACCAGCTAGCCCTTAGTTCGGTGCAAAATGCACACCAGTTCGTCAAGCATGGTGAAATTGAAAATAACAACTTTTTCATTTCAAAGTTCTGCTATGCTCATCTACCCACCGGTACCACCATCATCAACATTGGAAATACCTGGAAGCGCCCGAAAGCGAACTTCCGGCAGGTCTAGCAGACTCTACCACAAGCAGACGACTGATGGCTGAACAGCGCCATTACGAGCTCGGTTGCAGTGTAATACTGCGGGAAGCCACCACCGTTTCCGCAGGGTCCATAAATCAATCCAGCCCAAAAATTGTTTATAATCTTTTACATGCTGAAGGCTTTAATGGTACCCTATGTGCAACCCCTTTCGGCCCGTTTCCAAACGAACGGGACACCAGGGGCAGGCGCAACTCATCCGCCACCGGCTGTACGCACCTTCGTGGAAGGGTTTGGAAATGCACTTGTCTGCTACTATGGAAAACATAGTAATATTCCGGTTACGGTATC
This sequence comes from Malaya genurostris, assembly GCF_030247185.1. Classification (NCBI taxonomy): domain Eukaryota; kingdom Metazoa; phylum Arthropoda; class Insecta; order Diptera; family Culicidae; genus Malaya; species Malaya genurostris. Next base: position 51,588,852 of record NC_080572.1, read on the forward strand.
GTGATTTGGCACGCGACCAGAGGAGGAAAGTGTTTTGCCAGGTTTTTTTTTCGCTCGCATTCTGACTTCAGAGAATGATTTAAATGCTGTCACTATCTGTTCTGTTATGCTATGCAGTTTGTTGAGCTTGTTTTCGTGTTGTACGTTACACCATGGGGCTGTTTTATCTTCCGCTGTTGTGCTTGGAGAGAACAAAAATTTACAAACAAGCTTATTAATTTTCCAGTTTATTATCAGTTTCGTTTGATGAATGTATCTGTCAATAGCTGCAGTTTAATAGCACGTTACGCTAACGTTCAAGATGGATTTGAAGTTTTCAGTTTTAATAAATTCGAGTCCACCTAAATTTTTAGAGAACGTTGCCCAGTCAGAAGAAAACTATTTTTTAACTAAACTATTTAAGTAAAATTCGACGAACTTCACAAATAATTTAGTTTAGTAGATAAACAATAAAGTTGGAAAAATGTAAAACGCTAAAGAAAATTATCCAAAAGCAAGTTTTGGAGCACCTCATGTGAGTACGAAAGTACACTCGAAATGAAATATTTACTGCGTACATCATACATCATTTAAGTACTGTATATCTGCCGAATCAATCTAATAGATGGAGCAACTGCCAAGATAGACAAGATTACGCTGTACGTCATGCAGTGTATGACCAGCCTGAAGAAATACTTGTTCTTCGGGGACCATTTCATTCGTTCGCATGTTATGTTGGAGGCCAGCACAAAAGGCAAATGGCAAATATGTACACAACTGACAATAGTAGGTTGGGAAACTTTTGCTAATCGAAGAAAAAGATCAATCTATACAAAAGCTCTGAGAGCTCTCCAATGTCGTCAATGTTCTATATTCGACTTGCCGAGATGAGTTTCGTACAGCTTCATTCGTTACAACTCACTTAGGTCTAAAGTCTATGGCTACACGGAACGACCGAAATTAGCTCTGCGCCTAATTCGTATTACTGTTTTTGAATTAGTTGATTTTAACAACAAAATTTCCAAAATAACTATAAAATTAGTTAAAATTTAGAATTTACTGTGCTGAAAAAAACTCTTATTTTCAGAGAAAGTGTTTAGTTGGCGAATATTTTGGACACAAACCAGCAATATTTCAATCCAACACGAAATTCTCATTGGCAACTAATTTCGTTATTAAAATCAGAAACTTTGATTCTATTTATCTATCACCGTCATTACTGAAGGACAGCAGTGTCAAAGCAAAACAATCCATTAAAAAGCTAAAAGGGACAGTCTTGTTGAAACTGCTCGCAAATTGTTTAGATGTTTTTCGCATGTGTTACGATATATCCCTATATAATTTTCTAAACCGATATGTAAAAATGACGTAAACTGTTAGTGGAAAGTGTATTTATTCAGAATTTGTGCGCAGTTAAAGCGATTGTGGGTAATAATGTTTTTACGCGAAACAGTGAAGTGAGTTTCGAATGTTGCACTCTAATTGTACACGTCAAATGATGTTTTTTTGTATCTTCTCAAACCGGGCTACGCCGTCCGGTGTACTACTTGTATTCGGTTTTTGTTTTCCGAGTGCTCAAAGTTTTCAATGAGAGAGTCGATTTCGCGAAGTCGAATGAAGAAAACAGCGATTTAGAAGTAAAATTTTCAAAAAGAAGTTTATGTTTCGCTTATGTCTTTTTCTCCAATACAACATCGTATTTATACCTGCAAATATAGAAAAGATAACCGCGACTGAAATTTTTTTCGGTAATAGTGTGCCATCTAGTGGCTAGTAGTCATTAACGTGTTAACGAGCGCCATATAGCTGCTAATTGCAGAAACCAATCCAACCATTTATGTTGGTTGAAAACAACGTTTTATTTCTCTAATTCAACTAAAAAATTAGTTGAATGGATATGAAGCGTGCCTTAGCTAAGAAATGACAGCACGTTTAATTGGTGAATTCAACTAAAAAAATAGCCATTTCAACAAATATTTTATTATTATTAAGAAAATTAGAATTAAAAAATCTAAATCAGCAAAAGTAAGATTTTTTTAGTTGTCTCAAAAAATAACTAACTAAAATCAGAAAATCAACTAATTTTTTCGCCAAAATGCTAATTTCGGCCTTTCCGTGTAGGGTTCCCGGTGAAAAGGTAAAATTGTGATTTTCATATTTATTTTGAATTTTCAAAATGGAAAATTAATCAAAATATTGCAGTTATTTACAGCACGATTTAAACAAAACACGATCAGTTCTCAAATTTAATCAAAAACCTATGTGCACATTTATGAAGGGAGATCAGTTCTCTTTCGCATCAAAGAAAATCAAAGTAAGAAACCTTGTTTTTAAGTGGGGTAATTATGTCTTGCACGCTCGTTCAATGTGGTCGTCAAATGGTGAGATAACTAAGTCCTCACAAGTCCCTATCTCATGCCTCCCCGAGCGTCTATGATGACATTTGGTCAATAGAACGGCGTCGACTGGGTACTATCGCCTTCTGCGTAAGTAGCAGAATGAGAGGGTGCGAAATGGCTTGTAGGTTGAAGCCCATCCTAAAGTGCAGTGTTATTATAGTATATTACAATATATAATTCTGTTGTTTATTACATCATGTATTATTATTATTATTATTATTATTATTATTATTATTATTATTATTATTTTTATTATTATTATTATTATTATTATTATTATTATTATTATTATTATTATTATTATAATTAGGAGAGCGTCACTAACACTGTGACATTAACTGTTATATTGTATCATAGCATATTATTTTATATATTATCGTCTTACACTATTTTATGTTATTATATACTATGTTGGATGGTATTATACTGCATTGCATTATATAATATTATATTGTATTATAATGTATTAAATTATATTATATTATATTATATTATATTATATTATATTATATTATATTATATTATATTATATTATATTATTTTATATTATATTATATTATATTATATTATATTATATTATATTATATTATATTATATTATATTATATTATATTATATTATATTATATAGTATTCTATTATATTATGTTATATTGTATCGCATTATGTTGTATTATATTATATTATATTATATTATAGGGTTTATTATGAGTAGTACTACGTACCTCTGCGCAAAGTATAAATTTGTTTTCCTTATAAGTTATCATTTTTAAAGTAACTTTTAACTAAATATCAAGGTCGTCACAAGGTGAGCTTGGTCCTCACTGGTTCCTGTTTCATGCCTACACGTGTGTCTGTGGTGACAATTGGTCGATGGAATGCGTTGATGGCAGAATGAGAGGATGAGAAATGACATATAAATTCAAGTAATAGCATATCGCAACATATCATTTTATTCATTCTATTATTTATTGTATAATTCATTGTACTATATTATATTGTTTTTTATTATTCTTTTCATTATTATATTTATTGTTATTGTTATTAATTTGTCATCAATAATAATAACATATATTATTTTCACAGATATGGATATTATTATTGTCATTAGAAGAGAAATATTCTACTTCCTGCAGTATTGCGAAGATAGAAGAGCATAACCGACACTCTACATCAACTGTTATTTTATATATTGTTTTATAATATATTATATTATATTGTATGACATTGTATTATATTATATTAAATTAAAATATATTATTTTATATTATGTTATATTATATTATTTTGTAATCTATTAAATGATCTATCAATAAAATGATATTAATGTTATATTAATTTCATTACACTGTGTTTCATTGTATTTATCAATATAAAACATTTATCACAGGGACGTAAAGGGAGGGAGCATCAGGGCATCGGACGAATTGATGACTGGACGAGGGATTGTGGATAGCCAGCCCAAGTCACTTGAAGGAAACTTGTTTCCTTCTGAAGGTTTGAAATGAGTCTGACGCGCCCTTCTCAAACAAACCATCAGGCGGGTTCAAGCATGTATAGCGATATGCTTCATCCATGCACTGGATATTATGGTTGGAAGAGCATCTTTTATTCCCGCGGAATACGAGTAAGTGACTCTACTTACATATCCGCCCAATCCTTTTTGTTCGCTTTTCGGTAACAGCTATAGTAAGAAGGTGAATGGATGAGTCATATCGGGGCTACTGTAAGTCTACCCGCATCCACTGGCAAGTCCTTGAACTGATGGTGCCTTTACTTCACATCACATCACATCACACGCTCGTTCAATGTTACTCTGAAGTGAGTACAATTTCACTCACTTTCGTTAAAAGTGGAACTACTCTATAGTTAGTAAAGCTTGTTTACTCACTTTTGAATAAATATGGTATTTGTCAAACTCTGAGTGACATTTACTCAGTGCTACAAATGGGAGAATTAGCTCGAGTGAGTAAGGAATTATTTGCTTTAAACATATAATAACTTATTTCTATCCAACGAATGAAGGAAGCCGCTACCTGTTAATCGGTCATGGGAAAGGATCCGTCTGCCTTCCTACGTTGCCCACGTACTGGCATTTTGTACAGCATTCGTAGAAATGCTCTGATGTATTCAGTTCAGTGAACGTAAATTTTCACACAACATTTTCAAAGCACTGTGAGTAAAACTTGTTGTCAATTGAAAAACTGAGTAGAAGTTACTCAGTCTTCTAAATCAATATTACTCACTTTTTGACATTTGAATTAAATAAGCAAAAGTGAGTACAAATTACTAACTTGAGAGTAACATTGAATGAGCGTGTGAGAAATCGATGTAGTTTCACATTCGAAGCTTTTGACTATACCGAAATTGAAACATTCATCACGCTGTAATTACGGAACCGAAAGTCGGTTCTAGACTAAATTCAATAGCAGTCAATATCGCACAAGTCGATCGGCACTCACCATCTCAATAATGTCGTCTCTGTTAGGGAAACCATGTAATCCATAAAAAAATTTGGCAGTAATTGATGAAAGTATAGGACTGTTGATTCTAATCTAAGTTGGTGCAAAATTGATTTGCAATCGTTGAGAAACCAATGTGATTATCATTTCGGGGTCTATTGACCTTAACTTCCGTTTTCTTCTGAAACCGGAAATCAAACACCAGTATAACGAAAGTCAGTTCATTCGACCATCAATGTACATGATCTCCCAGTCGAATCAAACACAGAAAGAAATAATGAAATTCACACGAGATGTAAATCAATAGTAACATGGAATAGACATGGGTTGAATCGAAATTTTGATTAAAAACTAATATAACTGTATCAGTTAATTCAATTAATATAACTGTATCTTTCAATTAACGCTTAGTTTTGCGTTTAAATTATATTGAAACGTACAGAATTGTAAAGTAATTTTATGTTTATTTTCCTGCTCCAAATATGTGCATGAAAATGGATGTAAATTCACAAAATATTTTTATCTGTGAAGGCTGTTCCGTTCAAAACATTGCTTTTGTCATTAAATTTTAAATGCGCACAACATTGCTTTTGTCAGAAAATTTTTAGGGAGTAAAAATTAATGTCATTTATTTAATTTATTTCGCCTTTATATTCTAATACGCAAACCCTGGCCTTAACTCCAGACATAAGGTTCTGAAAAGCTTTGAATGAACAGTTTTTTTGAGAATAAATTCATGCTTTCTTTATTTCTATAACATTCATAAGAGTACAGTATTTTTCTATTGGGCGAAATTCTTCAGGAGAGGGAAAACCGCTTTTAGAGACACTCTTTCAAATACATCTGTCTATTTATGGTGCTTGCGATAAAAAAAGGTGTACTCCGCTTTCCGCAAGTACAAATCGCTTTCCTAATTGATAGCTTCTTGTCAAATTTCAACATCTTCTGCATCCGAAGGTTCTCGGAAACATCAAATATATCCTTGACAGTCACATACAGGTTTCCTGGAATCAGTTTGAAGTCAGATGAACAGTAGGACGTTCTTTGAAACGTTTCATTATAGCAGATACCGTGCAAATTACGATTCCTTTTTTTCGATTACGCGATGCGATAGTTCCTAATTTTATAGTAAGGGTGAAGCCAGAGAGAAAGTGACACGCGACGCGAAGCGAAACGATGCGAAACTTGACAGATCGCATTTCTTCTTCTTCTTCTTCTTCTTCTTCTTCTTCTTCTTCTTCTTCTTCTTCTTCTTCTTCTTCTTCTTCTTCTTCTTTTTCTTCTTCTTCTTCTTCTTCTTCTTTTCTTCTTCTTCTTTTCTTCTTCTTCTTCGTCTTCTTTCTTTCTTTCTTTCTTTTTTTCTTTCTTTTTTTCTTTCTTTCTTTCTTTCTTTCTTTCTTTCTTTCGCTTTCTCTCTGGCTTCACCATCTCCCAATATGGACTCTTGGACTAAAGCTGCAGAATCGGTTGCAGAGAAGTCTGCACAGGACCTAATGAAAGGATTACACCCAAAAGTTTGTAGTTTCTCCATGCAACATAATTAAGCAACTGTTATTAGTATTCAGACGACTTATAATGCACGACTTATAATGATTAAAAATGCACCTTGGATTGAACCAACGGATCTAAAGTTAGAGCAATTACTAATTACTGTTGAATTTAAACGGATTTGCTTATTTGTACATAACCTCTTAACAAATTTGGAAATTACTATTGTTAAAACTCATCTATCAGTAGCTCCGGAATCGGAAGTCGGATTCCAATAAAATTTGATAGAATGTTCTGTGACTTTTCATATTAATGTGGGTTTATGAAAATCGGTTCAGCCAACCATGACAAAATTCTTCGGTACATTTTATCTTTTAAATTCAGAGCCAAAAATTGAATACGGATAGAAAAGATTAGACTATAGAAACTTTAATTTGAAATTAAACTTTTTAAGACTTTAGCGGTCAGCGTCAGCGGTCTCTGAGAAAATAGAGCGCACTTTTATGAATATTATACGCATTTTAACGCGTTAATCCGGATCCGGAGGTAAAATCGAGGGAACGGAGATAGTATCCAGATAAAATTCAATAGCCGACTATGGATCTCTAAGGTCTTTCATTTGAAGTTCTGGTAGTAGGGATTTCGAATGAACTTCTTGCTAAATTGTTTGCACATCCTATCTCGTTGCTCCGGAACCGAAAGTCAGATTCGGAGAGAAGTTGATAGAAGGCTATGAAACCATAAGGCCTTTTCCATTTGATTCTGAGTTTATAAAAACAAGTTTCTGAACCAAAGGCCCACGCTTGTGAAAATCATTTCAGCGGATACTTAAAAAACTGAGTGAACTTTTTCCCATTATTTTTCACATTTTATCATGCCACTCCGAAATCGAAGGTAGGATCCGCATAAAATACAACAGCAAACAATGAAAATGTAAGATCCATCTTTGTGCAATTTGATTCAATGGATTCTTAGAAAATTGAGTGCACATTTTTTTTGCAAATTTTACCCCGTTGTTCCGGAACCGGAAGTTGGATGACGATAAAATTTAATAACATGCTACGGAATATTAAAACTTTTTAAATGAAACTAAGCTTGTGGAAATTGGTTCAACGGTTTCTTAGAAAATCGAGTGCACTTGCTTTCATCTTGTTCGAACATTTTGTCTCGTTACTCCGGACTCGGAAGTCGAATCTACATGCAAGGATGGCTTTTATCGTATCAAAGAATGCTCTCTCGCAACTCTTCCACGATTAAATCAGTGCCATCAAAGAGAATCGGAAATCATCGCAACAACAAAAAAACCGGCATGGTACATTTAACATAGAATAGACACTAGTGCGAGAGCGAATTTCTCTCGGTGAAGAAATCAACGGCTAGCACGCTGCTGTGGGAATTCTCTCTGAAGCAACAAACGGTCGCTTATTCTCGTTTCGCGATCCGATTATGTATGGGCAGTGGATAATTGCGATAGAATTATTTTACTATTGCCGCTTATTCTAACTATGTGCTAATAACCTTTGTATAATTTGTGTCTATGAAAATGTATGTTAATGCTTCACACAAGGATTTTTAAATATTGCAACCTAGTATGAGAATCATCAAGTCGAATCATCGATTCGATTTTCTGCGATAATTGTCAACTTGCGATTCTCTCCCAGGCTTCCCAGCAGTACTGCTTTTCAATGACATCCGCCACGAGATAGCATGAACTGTCGGAGCGCAAAGTCGAAAGCCCAGTCTACAATATGTGTGAAGCATACGCCGAACTGTAATGGCAACAGCGCTCGCATGCCTAAATGAATGCTGTCACTGAGACAGTTTGTACTCGCCAGATTGATGAGAGTATTCTATCCGGAGAGTAGTCAAACCGAACGGGCTGTTTGTATCCTGTTTCTTTCTGTTCGCTCATTCGCATAAAATGTTACGGAGACAGCCTTTGAAAATCGAAGACATCCTTTGATTTTAAGGGCATTACTGTTACGAAGGGCTGTCGCAAGCCGGCTGTCTCATCAATGTCTCTTGAAGCAATGAACCGGCTGTTTCTGGAGACGAGCCGTGGGTCATAGTGCGCTCGCACTATTTCGGCTGCCTCAATGAAATGGTACTAGTACATACGATTGCGTTGTTGGGATTACCTTTGCAGGAAACTTTAGTAACGTTTCATTACAATACCATTGTGAAATAAAGAAATTGTTTTAGATTTATATATACTGTCGGCGAAGGCAATGAATTTTAATAACTAACGAATATTAAAAGATAAACACTGAGTTTTGTGTAACGGCTCATATGTATATATGAATTTCTAAAGTATTGATCCTTACTGCTTCCTTCTTATTCCTAAAGAAACAGATACACTTCCATTCATTAACAATACTCCGAAAATGTCTTATGCACCCTTATTCTGAATAATGACGTTTGATTTTTGGATCGAATCGTAGCTACTTTTCACAACTAATTAATTATGTAGTGTATTTAACGTTACTCCACCAATAGTCGGCACACTTTGGTACCCGTGCCTCACCGATTTCGTTGAAACTATAGAATATGATACTCTGAACCCAAATAAGATGTTTGGTGCACTTTGAATAGTTTTCGACCATAAAATTGAATGGGCAACTTTTATGTTTATATGTGAACATGTGCTTTCAGATTTTCGCTAAAAGTGTTTTAAAAAGAAAAATATAATGAAACCATTATTTTTCCCAAAAGCATCAAATTTTTTGGTTTACCCCAAACTTTGTTACAAATTTAGTATTCTCAATTGTTCTTTTCCACATAGGAATCAATCAACTAATAGCTTAAATTTATTTAAAATAGCTTAAATTTAGTTGTTCATTTAACATTCACATAGGTTTTGCCAGCAGTTGAAGGAATGAGAATATAAAAAACGTTGAGTTCTTAATTTGTTACTACCTTTGAGAACAGATCTTCAATAAACCTCTTTTGTTTTCATAAATATCACAAAACTAGAAAAATAAGTTTATAAGTTTTTTTATGGAATTCAGTGCCTATTAATATAGCTTCATTGCGGCTTAAATTGACTTTCCCTTTGCTCTCATTGCAAGTTTCTAAGTACTCCCCGGACCTTGTAATTGAGCTCTTTTTCGTTGAGGTGGTAGATCTTTTAGTACCATCTACACAAATACAGGGTCCGCAACCATGAAGTTGATTGGGGGAGCTCTCAGATAAAAAGTAGTTCAACAGATGGTTGTTTATGTGAAGAAAAGTTAAGAAGAAATTTTCATCGCAAATCATTTAATCATCGCAAATCATTTAATTAAAAGCCTTCCATTTAGTTTCATCCATATTCGACTTCTTGTTTCGAAATTAAGGGATGATCAGTACCAAAACTGGGAATTTAAAAATTTAATTTTTGAATTTTAAATAAATGAAAGACAAATTCGTGTCATATACAGCTCTTAAATTCTGTTTCTCCTAGGATAACTAAAACAATGAGTTTCTTAGGGTCGGAAATGACTGCTACAATATTATTATTATTATTATCATTATTATTATTATTATTATTATTATTATTATTATTATTATTATTATTATTATTATTATTATTATTATTATTATTATTATTATTATTATTATTATTATTATTATTATTATTATTTTCATTATATCTTTTATTTATTCCCGGTTTCAAACTTAATTGTTCACCGGGGATTTACACCTACATTTTTCAGAACATAATTTCTTTTTAGAAAGAAAACTGTTAAATATGTGCAAAGAACTCGGCTCTCAGAAAGTTTGACTATTTAGTTACAATATTTATAGTTCCAAACGTTTGATTTTTTTAAATGCAGACACAAGCTACTAAGGCAATTAGATTTTAGAAAATTTTCGACATTATTAGACTTTTAACTGCGGAAGTCGGATCCGAATTAAATTCAATAGTTCGCTTTGCTATTCACGAATAACTTTCCTTTTCCGTGAGGGCGTGAGAGTCGACTCAAACAGAAAACGAAAAATGTGTACGAGAATTGTAGCGAGCGCATATAAACTGGATGTGCTGTTTGAAATTTCAATGCACCGCATCTTCTTCTGCGTGCGGCTCGTGATTGCAACATCTACATTTCCAAAATTGGATTGAGCGTAAAAGCACATAAAGGAAATGATTGAGATACTTCTAGAAGTTTACATGAAATTGTCCTTTTAACTGTAGATATAAATTTGGGCCTCAGTTACTTTTATAGCAAGTTTTGTGGTAAACAACGACATTAAGTTAAAGAATTCAAAATATACTGACACAAGCTTCTACTTGATGAAAGATACGCTTTAACCGAGTTTTAAATTTTACAATGTAAAGTGACAGTTTCAACGTGTGTAAAAGTCGCGAACTTCTGGTAGCTATGACCAAAATAATGTAATAGTTAATATGCTGTTTCTGGAAATAAGATAATTCTATGCATAACAGGAAGAAAATGATTCAGCAGATTATCAGCACAACCCTATATCATATAAGTAACCGTACTATATCCGATTTTTTTTTGGAATATATTCCAGGGTAATAGAAACACCATACTATTCATATATAGAAGAGAACTTGATATGTATGGAAAGCTTGAGACCACATTACTCAAGAAAGACATTATTACATAACTTGGGGAATTAAAACTTTTTTTCTAAATAAAACAAAATAAACATTCGAATCTGTTACGGGCAACCATGCTGCATTCCACGCTTGGAAACATATTTTTTTGAAGAACCGGAATTTTTCATTCAGTTTTTGCATTCAAAGCTTTGTTGTACGGTACCTGAAAATAAGATGTTTCTGGATGATTTTTGCCTTGCAAATTCCGACTCCAAATTTTTCACTCAAGGTTTTTATTCGATTGGTGGTTCAACGTATAACGAACTTAACGAGCCAGGTTTTGTATGTTTCATTCCTGACTTGAAAGAATTCTTAGTGTCCGTAGTATTGCAGCACTGGCCATGCAAAAATCCCGTAGACTTACAAGTCGACTGCAAAGCTAACGCTAACGAGTATCGAATACGGAATCTTTGATTTGAACATATCTTTCGCTACGAACATTTATTTACCGTTAACATATAAATCTAAAATCTGATTCAATTGGCTTTTACACTCTTATATAAGGAACGATTGCGCCTTTACTATCCTGAAGGAAGAGATAAAGAGGATGAAAATAATGCTCCACGCACATCAGTACGCGCATACACTATGAATGTTACAGCCCACAAACCGACCGCAAACTGCCTGAAAGGAGCACGCCGAACTGACTCAGCTATTAAAAAACATTGCTCTTTAATTAATCGATCTATCAATTCATAGAAGATCGACCAAAATATAAAAATTAACTTTCATTAAAACCAAAGTCCGTTCTTCAATCCGTTTCGTATTAGGAGTTTCGTATATTATTAATTATCAATTATATTGTTATCAATGCCCTACCAACGGTGATTGCTATGCGCAATGATCAACCGCTGCGCAAAGCAATCACCAAAGGCAAAACTAAAACCCACATGCTTGCCTCGAATCTTCATAGCAAACCAAGAGCAACAAATTTGAACCGCACCGGTTACTGTCGCAGACCTGGTCAAGGGAGAGTAATATTTTGCTCTCGACAGAAACAACGCAGTGACTGATACCCGAAGCTTACTGTCGCAACAGCGAGAACTTCATGCTTCTTCGGCTGTCGTGGACCATGACAAAATGTCTTACGATGGAATGAACTGTCGAACGAAGTGAATGACGGCAACGTTGGCTGTACAGAACTATTTGTCTAAGGGCTGTCGTGATGAAACCTATCACAAGGCTGTCATGGAAAGAGTAGCATGACATCCTCAATAATAATGTCGCGCGGCGGTACATTTGGGAAGCCTGTTCTCTCCTGGTAAATTTCACACAGCGGCGATCATTATCAGACTGAAATTTTCTTTAAGGGCCATGAAAAAAATTAGAGTATGAAGTGGAGCGAAGAAATGTAGAAAAATTCTCTGGGGGTTCATGCATTGAGAGACTCGAATTCTTGTAGCATCTTCTACCGGATATATAGAATTCTTGTAGCATCTTCTACCGGATATATAGATATAGATAAAAATCGAGCAGCTTCTGTCAAATTTTCAGCAATCACCAACACTGTCTACATGTACACATCCATACACTTACTGGCATTCTCTACTCGACACTAAACTCGGCTTTCCAAACCTTGGCTGCAAAATCGGTTTTATAAAACCTGAGTCATTTAACTCATTAATAGAAACACAACTTTACTTTGGTGCTGCGGTGCTTATATAGTGTCGATTTTTCATATTGTTCTATCAAACTGTGAAGGACAAATTTAAATTTTGTTCTTGTTTTCTGAAGGCATGTTTCACTAAAAATAGTAATCTCCACCCTACACTCAAACAGTCCGTTTGCTCAGAGGAATTCAGTTTTTTTGTACCTTCATTGAATAACGACAAGCATTCCACATAATATGTCTATTTGTCACTATTCTTCTATGATGAAGGATAGTAAATTAAAATTGACACCAACATTGAATTCACTCTTCTACTGCTAAATTGCATGTTGTCGTTTATATGTTGTCGTTACCCAACCACATTGTAATAATTTTGAACTAACAACATTCGCATCGAAACACATCAGCTGTACAATAAACCTAAACAAATAAGTCATTATCTAAAAAAAACTAGTAGCCCTCGCATGGTGGCAGTGGAACAACATCGTATCCGTACGACAATATGCAAATGCGTTCCATATCCACGTCGTCTATGATATTTGCTTCCAAACCGAAAAATAGAGAAAAACACATGACGTCTGCCAATCTCACTTTACTGTCCTGTCACCAATATCGAATCTCCCTTCACATTCGCATTTGCGGCTGACCGTTCCTAGACAGGATTACCGATACAAACATGTGTATCTCTTCTTATTCGCTTTATTAGCACTGCCATTGTGGAAGAGCAACCATTGCCCTGCGGTTAGTCGTCCCACAGGGGGTTTGTTTCGGTTTCTGTGGCATCACGAAGGTGGCTTAGGACTTTGAGTAGATTGATTCTATGCTTCCACGGTTGCCTCTAAGATTTGATTGATTGCGAGATGAGGTTTGAGGAAATGATTGTTTCTTCATTAAAGAGGATATGAATTGATTCGCAAGGATTTTACTGAAGCAGACACTGCCGTTCTGTTTATGTACCTTTGAACATTCGTCTCCGCTTCGGGCGATTGATTTTATGGAGACCCATGGTAGACTATTCATCGAAATAACTTATGGGCATGATTTTTAGTTTTTTAATACTTTTATTGAAGGAACTGAGGGAAACTCATTTACAGAAAAAGGAAATGTTCGTTTCCTCGTTCCTTCACACTACAACGATAACAACACTTCTGGAAAGAACCAAATTAAAATAAGCGTAAGCAGTTCCTAGCTTAGTAACAAGTGAAAATCTTAAATGTACTCATTGATAGACTCGAACTAAAAACATTCTTGCAATCTGCGATTGAAACCTCGGCCACCTGCACCCCCACATTCTCTGACGGAGTGCAATGCCGCGGCAGAAAACTGCTTTCCCCTCACAACTTAATATCTTAATGACGCACATATACTACCGGTCGTGATGGCAGTGAGCATAAGTTCGTGGATAGAATATCCTTGCAAGCTGTGCTGTATAGTGTATGTTACTTTGCAGACAAGCTTGACGCAAATAGTGCTATTGCTGGCAACAGACGGCGCTACCAGGATACGCGTAAGCATTTATGTGTTCCCGCAAACATTACAGTCAGACATTCATGTTGGAATCGGATTCGCAGGAACCGCTTCACGTCAGCACTAGACGCTGCTGGGAAGAAACATCAGTTCGTCAGATCATGGATACTGAAGCAGCTTTCGCACGTCGTCACGTCGTTGCACTTGCATGAACTTTTGAAATTGTGAGGCTTTTAAATTATTCCTATTTCATGGTAAATTGCGTCATTTATTATGCAAAATATCGCATGAAATGGATGCGCGTAGGTTCTGGAATATCAATTATGTAGGAACACGTGTAGTGCACTATTGGATCTCTGGCAGTAATGAATTTATGTTGATACGCTAGTTAGCAGAACGGGAAATGCAATATATGGGGATCCTTTGTTTACAAGAAGCTTTTGTGCAATAATCTATTACGAGGTCGTTCATAATTAGCATAATAATACCAAACTTATGATGCTACTTAGTTTTCTTCTCCAATATACTTCAAACCACCGATTATCAGTGTTCAAAACAAACGGCGTGCCTTTACTAGGATTCTAATAACACTGAGAGCCGTCAAAAGTCGGGTGTTATACATTCTCAAAACTAACTTGTGTCGATGTTGCAATAGTGACAGCCGGCCAAATCGATCTAAAAAATGATTATGCCCATATGCTTGCGGATGAACGACAGTACTGCCAGAAAAAGCGTGGTGTAAACTTGGAATGTCATCGTAGAGAATGTAACGAATGGTCCCGCTTTCAGACCACAACTGCAAATCGCTCGCCAGAATAACCCGTTCTTGGCGAACTTGCCGCAAACACGAACTTTAATCTTCTCACTTCATCCCCACGTCCACCCGCGATACGAAACTTTTGACCAGGAAGCTGCTTAAAATCATGTTGTATGTTTCGTCTTCGATCATGACGTATGTTTCGTCCTCGAATAAAGTTCTGACCGTATGTTTCGTCAAAACACGATAGTACAAAAGCCTTGCATGCTTTTTGGCCACGGAATCTGGCTCCATTTTTCCGATTCGGATGTTTACTATCTTCGTACGACTTGTATCCTTCCCTGTCAAGAATGTTCCGCACCGTTTGAAAGTTGGCATTATACCTTTTGGCCACAATTCGGATCGAAAGAACGATATTTTTCGAAAAGACTACCAAGAAGAGTAACTTTTCTTCAAAGGGCTGTTGGGTAATATGAGAGAAATAACCTGTTTTTTAATCGGAGCACCGGAAACCTCATCGACTCAGCTCGACAAGATTGAAAAATGTGTGTATGTGTGTGTGCACCTTTCTATGCGCTTCATTCCTTCGGTGATGACTGAATAGATTCCGACAATCTTAGGCTTGTTTGAAAGCTATCATTATGTCATTGATTATGTTCGGAAGGCTCATGGTGAACATTTCCGATTTCGGAGATCTAACCGTAGAATTGACGTAACAGCAAATCGAACTTTTTTAGATCCGAACAATTTTCGCAGAGCCGACTGAACTAATTACGACTATCTTTGGTTTGTATGTAATCTATGATATGTTGACAGATTACGTTCAAATAATTCATGGTGGTTACTTCCCGTCCAGGAAAAATAATCGTATAATTGACGGATTGATGTAACCAACAAATTATTCTTTTCGTACAGTTACGAAATACGCTTGAATACGACTTATTTTACTATGGGGCCCTTTTTCAAAATTTGCTCTCTGCGAAAGTGATGAGTTTTTGATCGTAAATATCTCCTGTTATATCTAACGTATCAACATAATTTTTGCAAAATGCCATCGGTTTTCTGAAATATTTGGTATCAGCGAGTATCAAAGAAGAAAACTCATTACACCTTTCTCGTACCCGAGTCGAGGGCTTTGAAGTAATAAGTTTTGGAATAGGTTATTCACATTGGACATTGAACAACACACACGCATCACAAATCTGTCTTAACTTCAACTTCTGTTGGATTTGTTTCTATAATTGAGTGCTATGGCAGCCCAGTAAAGCGAAGCATGTTTAGTTCTTCTATTCAATTGGACTGTCTCTTCCTTTTTTTCATATGCAGTATGGTAGTTTAATTGGCAGAACAATTTCCTCGGTTAGAAGCACGATTTTTTATACTGTTACATACAATTGTTTCTAAGTACCAAAAAGACTGTGTACAGCATCTTTTTTCATGACTTTTTTCCCCGGACCGATTTTAGCATGGTTCATTTTTGACAACAGAATCGTTCGAATCTGACATATGTAAACCAGATGATGGCAGCATTTTTGAGTTGAAAGTTATTCTATAATTATATTGATTTAAACTACTCACAGCAATAAATGCTGGAAGAACATAACACCCATGTACCATTCGAATCAGATCGTCGAGATCAGCTAATGCGTGTGTGACAAATAATTTCACTCAATTTTCTCGGAGATAGTTCAACCGGTTTTTACAAAATCAGATTCATATGAAAAGTCGTATACTCCCAAACAAGGTTCCTAAATTATATTTGGACCCGAATTTTGGTTCCGAAACTACAGGATGATATGCGAAACGAAATTGTAACTCATTTTTCTCGCAGATAGCTGAACCGATCTGAGATTCGAATGAAAGGTCTTAAGATCAAAGATAAACTCAAGATAGAGTAGTCTGCAATTTCTTATGTATCATTTGAATAAGACACCTCGATACGCTCGGTTTACTGTCAGTTTCAGTGTTTTGAAGCAAAACAACAAGCGCCTGATCGCTAGATGACAATGATTGTTTATGTTTGGAAAAATATCAAGTTACAGTATGAACGATATTGAGCAATTTTGCCTTATTTGCAGTGATTCTTACAATAAGAAAATAAAAACTACTAAGAACCTATGCCTAGAACTGTTTAGTTTTTATTGCTTCGTGGGATGAGCAATAAATTCAGTTGTGGCAGGAAATCATTATGTGCTGAATGTAAACATATATTTGCTTCCTGAGCAATTCCGGGAATGAGTAGACGAAAAAGTGACAAAATCAGAATCGACTTTCTCCGATTTGGATGAAGCTTTGCACATGGCTTCAGTATGGCAAACCATTAGTTTTGAACCGATTGAGAGGTCAATCCGACTCACGACTGATTTTAAAAAAGGGCGTATATATTTTTGCATTTCACAAAAGCTGTAACTTCTTCATTTTTCAAAAGGCACGGATGGGATAGCCATCAATCTATAGGTTTTAATAAGAGCTTTAAAATAAAAGTTATCAAAAAAAATCGAGACCCTGATTTTTTTAAATTTATTTATTTTTGGTTCATTTTAAAATTATTGAGAAAAAATCAAAAATTTTTTTCAGTGTATATTTTTTTTAGAGTGTCCTATTGATTCCCTACAACTTCTTCCTGGACGCCATTTTTGTACGATGGACGGTTTCCGAATTACAACGAGACCCGTAAACTGTTTTAGCTGTGACTTCTTCATTTTTCAAAAGGCACGGATGGGATAGCCATCAACCTGTAGGTTTTAAAAACAGCTTTAAAAAAAATTATCAAAAAAAAATTAAAACCATGCTTTTTTTTATTAAACTTTTTCGGATTATTTTGTAATTATTGAGAAAAAAAAACAAAAAAAATTTTTTTCAGTACATATTTTTTTTTGAGTGCCCAATCGTTTCCCTACAACTTCTTCCTGAACACCATTTTTGTACAATTAACGGTTTCCGAGTTACAACGATTTGAAAAAGGCAATTTTCGTAATATGCAAAAATACATACACCCTTTTTAAAAATCAGTCGTGAGTCGGATTGACCTCGGTTCAAAACTTATGGTTTGCCATACTGAAGCCATGTGCAAAGTTTCATCCAAATCGGAGAAGCTCGAGTCTGATGGTCTGCTAAGCATTTCTGTAATTGCTCTCCTTTCTAACTTGTATTGTTTCCATGGCATTATGTCGGAACTAGTCGACGCTTATTAACGGAGGGTCAATAAAATTACATTATTACTGAACCAACTGGTTCACGATTACTGATCCAACATTTTTCAATGTACCGTATGGGACATTGTTATCTTAAGTTTATCTTTGTTAGGATCCTATAAAGCATCTTACTTTTTAGTTAGATTAGACTTCTGGTTCAGGAGATACAGGATGATTAGTAAAAAAAATGTCTATTTCACATAAAATAATCAGGTTCTTGGGTTTATAGGGTTTGCAGATTTGGATAGTCGATAACCAAATAAACTTATTTCAGTTTTAACGGTATTCAGTTTTCGATTCGGAAAGAATTCAAAAATTTAATTCGCGCTGCGATTTCTCAAAGACGTCTACACTGATTTTGAAACAATCAAATGTAAACTGATTTTTAAGCAATCAAATGTAAACTATGCAATTTCTCAAATGATTTAATTTCCAGGATTTCAGTATCGAATCGTTTCTCAAAGCTCAATCGTTTTCTCAAAAAATGCCAAATCGAATTTCAAAAACAAAAAATTCAAATTGAACAATTTATGGTCCCATACAAAATTAATGGGTTTTTTAAATTCAAACCAATATAGAATAATACTATCCCAAAAAAGCTTCAAAGTTGGACTCAAAACTATTGCAATTCATACGTCATATTAATTTATGGCTATACAAATCCTTTTAGGTTATGCTGGTTCCTGAATACCGGCTCTAGAAGTACCGTAAATAACCGTAAACTCTAAAGTGGAACTTGCTTCGACATCTTATGGAATGTTCAATCGATGGTCATACGTTTAAATTCGATCCGATTTGCAGTTTCAACATTACACGGTAATGTCGGAATGTCTGAAATCTCAAACTGCGTCTTAAAACGACGGTCATTAAAATAATGTCAAGAGAACTAAAACACCGAAGAATGTTCATGCAAAAAACACAGGCGGATTGATAAAAAAAAATATATCATCTCACTGCTAGGTGGATTAAGCACGTTTTTCTTAATACACAAACATGCTACAACCTCAATATAAATTTATTTTCGATGTCAATAGCGTATCCTTCTCTCTTGTCCGGATGAAATTTTTGGTCCAGCCATTTTTAAGGAAAACAAGTTAGTTCCGGTCTAAAGTTCTGAATCACTATTTGCGATACTTCCAGTACCGGGAACTGGGAGTCAATATATCCGAAGTCGGTTCTTTTAGCAAGCAACTATCATAATCTACAAATTGAACCGATTTTAGAAGAACTTCGATGGGACCATAAGCCCTATCATTTAAGCTAAAATTGGTGAAAATCGGTTCAGCTAGCTCTGAGAAAATCGAGTGCATATTTTTTGTCACATACACACAGACATTTCTCGACAAACTGAATCCGGGCCTCGGTTCAAAAGTCGGTTTTCACAATGATTGCATATCCTTTTTATATAAGAAATGCCAAAACTTTGAGACCAAAATAAGAATTTGTGTTACGAGTTCAGCAGCATTTGGCTTTTATCTTCGAATTTTCCAATTAGGCAAAAAATTGGAATCAAATGCTTCTAATTTCGTATTGATACTTTACATCTAACAGTACTGGCTCTGGATCCGAAACTCGAATTCAAACAAAATAAAAGCTACCAATGAAACAATATGTTTTTTTTATTTCAATCGAATGATTTTTTATAGAAAAAGTAGTTAGATAAAGGAATTTTCCGATCTGGTTTCATAAACTAGTTCGTTGTACTGAGAAACTAGAACCATATTGACGTTGACTCTTGATGTCATAAAAAAATCAACGTTAATAAAAAATATTAAAAATGTTTTGAAGTTCGCCGGATTCCGAGCCAACACGGTACTCGCAACGAGAAAACCACGACATCAAAGCCTCAAGCCAAAAAGTCTTCAATACTTGGAACTTCAAAGAACATTTTCTAGACAATATGTTTTAGCGAATTTTTTTCTGTCTTTTCTCAATTGTTCGAACAACAAGCACGAAAAGCACTCCGGTTCAAGCCCTTCTACACATGCAGGCAACTAACTAGGCAATCGGAGCAGCAATAGCCAGAAGGGTGAATAAGAGAAGTAATTTTAAATAAATTGACCATTCTTAACTTTGTGACCAGCCACTTCATGTGTATGTGTGCTGTTTACGGGATAGAGAGCATTATTGGACTTTCGTTAGGGTAGATGGGAAGTGAAGTTTCTGGAAAAGGCATGTTATCCAAATGGAAAAACTTGTATCCTTTTCTATCGTCAGAAAAAGAAGGTGACAGTGTATATTTTCAGATACATAAATTATGGGCAGCAAGCATGAAATTGTGTCACGTACTTTGCCTTGTTGCTTACACATTCCCCCGGTGGCGTTGGACAAGCTTATCGGTTTATTTGGCTTACGTTGGTGATAAATAATTGCCGATGGATTAGAGATTGTTTTATTGTGTTGGATACGCACCGTGGTTTTCCACGAAGCAGTGTACCATGCGACTCCACCAGACTTGCTTCGGAATTAATAAGAATGAGCAGCCAGACTTCAGAGTGCTGGCAATGTGATGTGGTACTTGACAACAGAAAAGTTTATGTTTTTATGCGCAAACAAAATAAATCTAAGCTTGTGATCCACATTCAGCACAAAACTCGGATCTCGATACAACGAAAACATCTCCTCACTGTTTTTCCTAATACGCAAACATGCTACAAAACAACAACCTCAATCTAAATTTATTTTCGATGTCAATAGCGTATCCTTTTCTCTTGTAAATCCCAAATAATCCAACGTAAATTTGGGACGATTGTTTTGTGTGAACAGGGCGTCTATCGGAAACTGTCTTCTCGTAACGTCTCATCGGATAAAACACGTTCCATCCTTCGGGGCGTGAAATAAGATACAACAACTATGTATTATTGAAACATTCGCACTGCTCCCAAAGGATCCCTTGCAACGAGCCTAGGAATCTGACCGACAGGTAGATCCCATTTCTTGTGAAATATTAATTAGCTCCGGGATAAACACCCCCGAAATCTCTCACTCCTGTACGACAGAGCTCTCTCACTTACTGCACGTATAGAGTAATAAATTGCCATATCCATTTGGGGACGGAAACAGCTTCTGCTAATGTTTTTCGTTATAGCTCAACTTTGCCTGCAAACTCCGGAAAACGCGTTCACATTCCACATGTTGCAAAAGTAAAACTTTTCAGTAGCTTCTGTGAAAGCCAGTTAAGTGCGTGCGAACGTGTCCAAAATTGAAAATACCATTATCTGGTAGCTTTATACCGATTCTTGCGATACAACGAAGTAATCCCATAATTCATTTTGGTTACCTTAACGGTCTGCCACCACGCTGCCAAATCCGGGCTCGATAGGTGCAAGTCTAAGTCTTTGGCCGAGATGGTCCCATCATCCTTTGCCGTACGTTTCACGACGGAGACAACTTCCATATTTCACACCCGTCGTCGGATTGTTCCTCGGCCGGTAGGTGACTTTGCCGGTCGAAAAGAGATTTGTGCTGTCAACAGTGGGAATTAATTGAATCGACCAACAAAGCTGAATCGTGTCTCGTTTCTTAAGTAGAAAATTTTCTTGGGATACAAACTAGGTGGAATAACTAAGCACCATATACGCTAGATTAGTGTTGAACGATAGCTTAAACTATTGCGTTTGTGGTCGTTGAATAGTTTGAAGTTTTCAAAAAACTACAAGGATCAGCCCCATGGGGTTGTTCGAGCCATTGATGTGGAACAAGGCAACCAAAATTTCTAATGATCGACATTTTCAATTGATCGTCACACTTTTGAATCCACAAATGCACGAGAATCTACTTAGATTGAACTTTATTAGGAACCAACACCAAACACGCGAACCCAGAATATAGACTCTATTTGTCGTGATTTGTATTTGTTTTGTAGCAGACGAAATTACACCAATAGCCCAAATGTATGCAATTATATCTTTGTACACGCTTGCGATATGGATATCGATATTTAAGCTTCTCTTCACCAAGCTTGTGTTCAAGTTTTGTATGCAAGCAGTTATTTTTATAGCGTTAAGTTTCTCTACCATTCTGCGATTTCGGTTGAAGCGATAAACTTTTTTCTCATTATCAATCGAGTTCATCTTATATAAATTAGAAATTAATCTTATGCACTAAAAATTTACCCTGGGGTAGTTGTCAATTTCTCAGGCGAAACGACATAACATGGAATTTCATCCTAACTTGCATGACACAAGATCAGAGCATACCGATTAAAGCTTCAAATCGTTTTATGGCACTTTTTGTCTTGCTGTCTAGCAACAACCTACATCTAGCATGCTACGCGTAGGACTGAAACGTTTGCTATAGTTTTGCTTATATTTATAGATTCGCGTGCTTCCAACAGCTTCGCTTTAGCATCGATTGACCAATCAGAGCGATGCTTTCATTTTGATATATCGCTTACTCCTTCAAAACCGTCGACTATGGCAGCGAAATCCGGTATGCCGAAGATTTTTTGCAGTCAAAATAGGACACTACTAGCTATTAATCAACATTTCAATGATATACAATTAAAAAATACATGGCTATGAACATTCAAATCAATTCGTAGAAATATTTCCAATGAAATGGTGACATAATATTAATAATTGATACAAAATGTACTGAGCTGTAAGTGTTCAAAACCTGATCATATTTCTACGCGTATTTTTCTTGAGTTTCTAATTTGCACCCCTATATAAAAACAAAAAAAAATGTGTTCTACATTAAAACCATGATAAGCCCAAACGACACATGGAGTGATCGAATCATCGAATCCTCCGTGATGGATGCTCAAATATATAACATCGTTGACTTTTAGAATCAGCTCCTAAAAATGAAAACAGAGTGGACATGGTGTTTTTTAACAAGTGACGTCTGTACAACTGATCTTAACATCCTAACAAGCAGAATCTGTACAATTGATCCTAATATCGTATCGCAATAATCACTATAGAAGAATCTCGACGTCTTTCGGAAGATTAATACTTAAAATAATTCACTAAAACTGAATTGTCGATTCTTTTATGTGATCTTTAATCAATCATATTCTAATTTAAACTTAGAGCGAAGACCGAGGCAGGCTAGACCGGGCACGGAGTTGAACCGCACAGCCTAAAATATCTTACAAACGAGCAATTATTTCTGTCCATGGATTCACTTAGTAAACGCGCTTTCGTGTGAAAGACAGATTTCAGCTAGCTGAATGACGCTGAGTGAATTCAATTTGGCGTCAATCGTGTTCATGTCAAAACGTGTACGTTTTCAACGAAATTTTTTTATTGAAATTTTCTGATTGTTTCGTGTATTGTAATGTTAGTCTGATTAATGCTTTTAAGAGTTAATTTCGTGCTGAATCCAGTTATTGAGTACTTTCAATTACGTGCAAAATGTCGAATAAGTGTAACTTTGTTTGGAAAATGCGTTTAAGTATTTTTGAATGCAAAAATCGGCTAAAAACATTGAGAGACCGGACATAGATTTTTCAATTCTAGAATCTTTTAAAAATATCTTTTCTGCAAGAACTGGACAAAATAACGTTGAATGCAAACACCGGACAAAAACTTAACCGGTTCTTTCAAAACAAATGTATTTATCCGGTTTCTACATTCAAAGTTTTTACCGTCTGTCGCTGTGGACGAAGCATGGTTTGCTTGTTTGTTAAGAGTAACTTGATGTTTGCTGCGTTGCCACAGTGGCAGTTTGTAAAAAGTACGGGTGTGTAATGTCAGAGACATAACTGGATGTCGTGAATACGAATATGACACGCTTTATTTATGCTTCCGAATTCGAATTGGTAGTTGATCGATTGTTTGAATTGTGCAACTTTCCCCTGTTTCATTACTAGAAATTTAAACGATGCGCTTAGACCAAATTACAGATTAGTTACATTAAACATTCTGAAACGCAATTAAATATTATGAAATAAGCAGTATAGTTCTTTATAATAAAATAATAGTGGCTCTGAAAATAACTTTTTATGAAAGCGTTCGTGATGGAGAGTGACGAGTTGAGTTAGTTCAGCACGCAGACTCTGAATTCTAAACCCATATTCCGGAACTAAGCTCTGGAACTTGAAGACAATTTTTCGCCATGAATACCAGAATGGGTTGTATATAGTACAGTAAAGTAAATTTCCGCTTAATTCTTTAGGAGTATTCTATGGACCCTGAGTTCAAGAACTAAATTTAGAACCAATAACAGACTCAGAATCCAGTTTCAATTCTTGAACTGCAATTTCAGTTCCGAAAATCTATATTGCGGAACTAAAATCTGAAACTTGAACTTCCCCGTTACGACTACCGAAAAGCAAATAAGAGTTGCGACCTGAGCGTTTGAGGTTTTAACCACGCAGAAGGTGCACTCTCCGTCGCTGCTGGTTGAAGGTTTAACTTCCACGACGTCTGCTTCCATCGAACGCACGAAAAGAAATGATCGATTTTCACCACGGTTCCCCTTTTATACGCATTCAGTTGAAGATATGTGCCTGACTACCTCAAAATCGTCGTCCTTGCGCGAAAAACCCAAGCGCAAGTAAAGAGTTTTCCGCATTGTTTTCAAATTTTGAGAAAACTTAATTTTTGAATTGTTTGTGGTTATCTCACACTGTTCAAAATATTATCCTAAATTCCTGATCATATTTTTGATAAAATGGTGAAAGAATTATGTTGCTACCATTAATACAAGTCGAGATATTCACGATTAAGTTCTGCCCATTCTTCCATATGGCTAATTTTGAAAAGGCACCCCATAGTAAAGTAAGTCGTATTCACGACAAAACTTTGAATGCAAAAACCGGATAAACACAGTTATGTTGTTGTGTTGGTTGAATTGAAAAATCCATGTCCGGTTTTTGCTCTCAATGTTTTTATTCGATTTTTGTATTCAAAAATACCTAAATGGGTTTTCCAAACTATGGTTTCAGCCGTTCATATGTAGCGAAACAATCAAATAGTCTTCAATAAAGACTCTAAAGTCAGTTGCAACACAAATTATTTGGTACTGCAAGGCGTCGAATTTCGAGACAATACCTATATTCAGTGATGCCAATCCTACGAATTTATCCGTAGGTCTACGGATTTCTGCCTTTTCTACGGATCTACGGATGAACCTCTTGAAATCTACGGATTTTGCATTATTCTTTCAGATATCTACGGGAAATAATTAAATCTGGGGTTTTTATTCTGAAAACAGCCAATTTGTCAAAATTCGTTTTAAAGAAAGATTCTGGATGACTTGGCACTCACTGGTAGTCGGTTATAACAGTAATCGAAAACAAAATGTTTTTTTTATCTTTCGTCTGGCTGATTTCAACACTTCAGAAATTACTCTTAAAAGTAGGTGTTGACAAATGACTTACTGACCATTATCCGAAAAAATACTTAAAATATTATTACATCATCTTCATAGTTATTGTTGACCTGTCAAGTTTTATAAGTAATCTATTCGCCACCGATCACTTATTTCTGGAAGCCTGTCTTCATGGCTCAGAGCCCCATTTTACGTGCGGGGTTAAATAAGTGACATAAAAATTATTTTATGCAAACATATGAGAATGAGTACACTTGAAACCAAATCTACGGATTTCACCTCAGGGAAAAGTGGCATCACTGCCTATATTACCGGCGAACAGGATTATGTCTCACGCAAGACAATCCATTCGAACATGGTTTCATTTCTTTTGCACTCATTGAGTTAACTTAAGATGTGGCGCCCTACACCTACAGTATTCGTTCTAAATTTTTGTGTTAAATTTTATAGTCTGGTTTAACCCCATAGAGACTCAGCCCCGCTGCTTTTGAAAAATTGGATTTTGGGGTAATCACTTCATCGCGACTTGGTACGTAAGCTAATGCTAATTTGGGAATTGTAGACGAGTGTATCTACGCAATAGTATAGATAAATTGGGTAAAAACCCACGCCTGGGTTTCTTTTCGGTTTCCAAGTAGTGTTCATAGGATATTCGGTTTAGTCCGCGGTTTCTGATATTTTGTATTATGGGTTGGTCACTTCATCGCGACGTTTTACGAAAACTAATTCTTATTTTCTAAAGGCAGAAATTGGGAATTTTAACTGAAGGTTGAAACTACACAACGGTATAGATAACTTGAGCAAAAACTACAAGGATCAGCCCCATGGAGTTGTTCGACCTATTGATGTGGAACAAGACAACCAAAATTACTAATAATCGTTATTTTCAATCAAACAGTTCAATCAATCGGCATACTTTTGAATGCGCAATTGCACGAAAGTCTCCTTAGATTGATCTATATTAGGAACCAACATCGAACATGCGAAAGTAGAACCACAGAGAACAGACACCCAAGCTAGTACAAACTTTTTCAAAAAAGCTGTGTAAAGCATACAAGTAAAAATCCGTTCAAAATCACCGTTGCGTACGATTTTGCACGCATGAATTACCATTGTATGAAAGCTCGAACGCAAGAGCCCATAAGTGGGGGATTACTGGGCTGCTCGAAGCGCCTATATAGGAGAATTGCCACTTGGTGACTGCTTTTTAAAACAACCGTTAAATTTCTTACACAAATTGAAAACACTACTTGGATGTCTGTTGTCTGTGGCAGAACATAGACTCTGTTCGCCTTGATTTGTATTTGACTTGTATCTGACGAAATTATATCAAAAGCTCAAATATATGCAATTATACCCATGTGCTTACTAGTGTGACGGATTTCGATATTTAAGCCTCTCTTCGCCATGGTTGGGTTCAAGCTTTGCATACAAGAAGTTAATTTTATAGCGTTAAGTTTCTCTTGTGAATAGCTATTTGTATGGTACTACCGTTCTGCGATTTCGGTTGAAGCGATAATTTTTTTCATTATTGATGAAGTTCGCCTTATTTAAATTAGAAAATAATCTTAAGCACTCAAAATTTACCCTGGGGTAGTTACAGATTTCTCAGACGAAAACGACATAACCGCATTTTATTCAAACTCGCATGACACTTAATTCCAAAGCAAACCTGTTAGAGCAAATTCAGCAGCTGCAAATTTCATATGGGTGGTCTATAATGTAAATGAAACTGGAACAAACGTATCCCCAGCAATCCGTTTTAGTTTTATTTATTCGACCAGTTCTACTGTCAAATTTAAAACTGGTATACATTGCCGTTCTATTTTTTCTATATTTGAAACACAGATAAAACGCTGCTGGGGCTGCCAGTTTATTTTGTTATAATTTCTAGATTTAAATTTTAAAACTGACATAAATTATGCATCTAGAACTAGAACACTCCTGAATATGCCCTTATAGTTTCAAATCGTTTTATAGCGTTTTATGTGATACTTGTCTTGCAGCACTCTTCCTCTAACATGTTTCATGTCTTTGATATCACTATTCTGTTTGAAATTCGAAAGTTTCGGGTATCATTTCATGCAAAGAGTTGAGTAATAAACGTGGAAACCGCATGGTAATTGATAGAAGAGAAAGTAAACAAAGAGAAACTGTCACTTGCTTATACGCCCTTTTTGAAAAATTAACCGAGATATTTGAAACACAGATAAAACGCTACTGGGGTAGCTAGTTTATTTTGTTATAATTGCTAGATTTATACTTTAAAACTGACATGAATTATGCATCTAGAACTAGAACACTCCCGAATATGCCCTAATTTACTTATATTTATAGATTCGCGTACTTCCAGTTTCGCTTTTGCATTGACTGACTAATCAGAGCAATGCTTCCCAGCTGATAGATCGCTTACTCCTTCAAAACCATCGTCTCCGCAAGGGAAGTCCAGTAAGCCAGTACAGCGTCTTAGATTTTTAGCTGCCAAATAGGACACTACTCGCTATTAATCAAAATTTCAATAATATAACATTGAAAATACGTGGCTTGAAACATTCAAATCGAAACTTAGAAATATTTCCAATCAAATGGTGAAATAATCCGAAATTGACTGAGCTGTAAGTGTTCAAAACCTGACCACATTTCTACGTGTATTTTCCCTTCAGTTTCTAATTTGCACCCCTGCATGAAAAATAAAGATGCGTTTATACCCATGTGCTTACTAGTGTGACGGATTTCGATATTTAAGCCTCTCTTCGCCATGGTTGGGTTCAAGCTTTGCATACAAGAAGTTAATTTTATAGCGTTAAGTTTCTCTTGTGAATAGCTATTTGTATGGTACTACCGTTCTGCGATTTCGGTTGAAGCGATAATTTTTTTCATTATTGATGAAGTTCGCCTTATTTAAATTAGAAAATAATCTTAAGCACTCAAAATTTACCCTGGGGTAGTTACAGATTTCTCAGACGAAAACGACATAACCGCATTTTATTCAAACTCGCATGACACTTAATTCCAAAGCAAACCTGTTAGAGCAAATTCAGCAGCTGCAAATTTCATATGGGTGGTCTATAATGTAAATGAAACTGGAACAAACGTATCCCCAGCAATCCGTTTTAGTTTTATTTATTCGACCAGTTCTACTGTCAAATTTAAAACTGGTATACATTGCCGTTCTATTTTTTCTATATTTGAAACACAGATAAAACGCTGCTGGGGCTGCCAGTTTATTTTGTTATAATTTCTAGATTTAAATTTTAAAACTGACATAAATTATGCATCTAGAACTAGAACACTCCTGAATATGCCCTTATAGTTTCAAATCGTTTTATAGCGTTTTATGTGATACTTGTCTTGCAGCACTCTTCCTCTAACATGTTTCATGTCTTTGATATCACTATTCTGTTTGAAATTCGAAAGTTTCGGGTATCATTTCATGCAAAGAGTTGAGTAATAAACGTGGAAACCGCATGGTAATTGATAGAAGAGAAAGTAAACAAAGAGAAACTGTCACTTGCTTATACGCCCTTTTTGAAAAATTAACCGAGATATTTGAAACACAGATAAAACGCTGCTGGGGTAGCTAGTTTATTTTGTTATAATTGCTAGATTTATACTTTAAAACTGACATGAATTATGCATCTAGAACTAGAACACTCCCGAATATGCCCTAATTTACTTATATTTATAGATTCGCGTACTTCCAGTTTCGCTTTTGCATTGACTGACTAATCAGAGCAATGCTTCCCAGCTGATAGATCGCTTACTCCTTCAAAACCATCGTCTCCGCAAGGGAAGTCCAGTAAGCCAGTACAGCGTCTTAGATTTTTAGCTGCCAAATAGGACACTACTCGCTATTAATCAAAATTTCAATAATATAACATTGAAAATACGTGGCTTGAAACATTCAAATCGAAACTTAGAAATATTTCCAATCAAATGGTGAAATAATCCGAAATTGACTGAGCTGTAAGTGTTCAAAACCTGACCACATTTCTACGTGTATTTTCCCTTCAGTTTCTAATTTGCACCCCTGCATGAAAAATAAAGATGCGTTCCACATCAAAATGAATTTTATACTTTTCTTTCACTCACTGGCTCGAACATTCTCGACATTCAAACGATTGTCACACCGCTCATCTTCAGAAGACACTCCCAATCCAGCGATTTTCATCCTAATAAGACCTCTAATTATCCTATCCATGATATCGAACGCCGACCTGAACATTTCCTCACAGACTACTGCTGTACCATCTGCAGTGACAAGCAGGTCAGATGCACCGACTCTAAGATTCCGTTGTTCCATATGTAGCTGAGTCCTTTCCGTAGTCTATCAATTTTTTTTATTGGTTGTTCTTTTCGGATTAGTGAACTGCGTTGCAGAGGTTTGCTGCTGTGCTTGTTTTACCTTTTTTTATATATATAAAAAATAGGTATAGAATTCGCTCAAACTTTCGAAAATTTTTCCGAGGCCCGGAGGGCCGAATGACATATACCAATCGATTCAGCTCGACGAACTGAGCAAATGTCTGTGTGTGTGTGTGTGTGTATGTGTGTGTGTCTGTATGTGTGTTGTCAACTAAGAGGTCGAGATCTCAGAGATGGCTGGACCGATTTTGATCAAACTAGTCGCAAATGAAAGGTCTCCCCGTCACCCAGAACGCTATTGAATGGTTTTGAGATCGGATGTTTACTTTTTGAGTTATACGAAGTTTTATGTCAAAATTTTCAGTTTTTTGACAGTATCTGTCACATTTGACCTTGAAAACAGAATATGTTTCCAGACTTAGATTTCGCTCGTTAATACCTATTCAACAAGCCATAGATTGTTAAAATCCGTCCATTTTTAACGAAGATATCGATATTTTTGTGTAAGCCTTATTCCAGTAGAAGGAATTTTGAGCGCTGTATGAAAAAGCAATGCTTGGGAGCAACATGAAACACGATTTTTTATACTGTTACATAGAATTGTTTCTAAGTACCAAAAAGACTGTGTACAGCATCCTTTTTTATGACAATTTGCCTCGGACCAATTTTAGCACGGTTCATTTTTGGCAACATAATCTTTCGAATATGGCATATGTAAACCAGATGATACCAGCATTATCGAGTTTGAAGTAATTCCATAATTATATTGATTTAAACTATTTACAGCAATAAATGCTGGAAGAACATACCATATACCATACGACTCAGTTCGTCGAGATCAGCAAATGCGTGTGTGACAAATAATTTCACTCGATTTTCACGGAGATGGTTAAACCGTTTTCTACAAACTCAGGTTCATATGAAAAGTCGTATACCCCCAAACAAGGTTCCTGAATTACGTTTGGATCCGACTTCTGATTGCGGAACCACAGGATGATATGTGAAACGAAATTAAAATAATGCAATTAATTTTTTTCGTAGATGGCTGAACCGATCTAAGATTCAAATGAAATCTAAGAATCATCTATGATTTAAATGAGAGGTCTTAAAATCCTATAAAACCTCTTACTTTTTAGTCAGATCCGACTTCTGGTTTAGAAAATACAGGGTGATTAGTATAAAAATGTCCATTTCACATAAATTAATCAGGTTTATCGGGTTTGCAGATTTGGATAGTCGATTACCAAATAAATTTATTTCAGATTGAGCGGTATTTGTTTTTGGATTCGGAATGTACCCCCAAATTTTAATTCGCACTACAATTTCTCAAAGATGTCTACACACTGCTCAGGTGAATTTAACTGATTTCGGCTACACCGATTTTAGAATTCCGGTTCCAGTATCGAATCGATTCTCAAAGCTCAATCATTTTCTCAAAAAAGACCAAATCGAACTTCAAAAACAAATATTACAGGACTTAAGGTCCCATACAAAATTGGTGAATTTTATCCGATTCTGGAATTACAGAATTACAGTTTATAAATCTCATGTAAATTGTTTGGCGTAATAATTTATGGACATTCGAATCATTTTGGGCTATGCTAAATCCTGAATACCGGCTCTGGAAGTACCATAAATAATGACGAAAAACTTTAAAGTGGAACTTACTTCGACATCTCATGGAATGTTCAATCGATTGTCGCACGCTAAGATTGAAATTCGATATGTTTTGCAGTTTCGGCATTACAGGGTAATGAGTGATTAAAATCTCAATTTGCCGTTTAAAACGACGATAATTAAAATAATGTCATGAGAACTAAAATACCTAAGAATATCCATGCAAAAACACATGCCTATTGATAAAAAAAGGTATCATCTCACTGCTAGGTGGATTAATCACGTTTTTTGTGTTTGAATCGTCGCATAATTGCTGTAAGCAGAGATGGCATTTCACCAGAGTGATAAACGCTAGAGTCAGATTTCTGCCACACCGAGGATGAAAAAAACGAAGCACCGCACAAAGAGGAAAGCGCACTTCTTCTCAGTGTCGAATAGACAGCATTTGAGTGTGTGCTTGTGGTTAAAGCAGCTGGCGCGAGTGAAACACATTCTCTTCGCATGAATCGCTCACACGCGCTCTCGTCTAAATACACCCAAGTGACCACTGGCGCGTGATGTTGAGCGAACACTTCTGTGAACTTCAATTAATAGAGAGTAGATCTGGCCTTGCTATGAAAAATTTGCAAGGAAAACCGAAAATTTTACGATAAATTGTTTTATTTTGCTGATTTTGCGTGTCCACGCTTCATCTACGAAAACCATACAGCAGAGTGCTCACCGGCGTGTACACCTTTGTGAAAGTATATGCATCCACCTCAGAGAATTTATTAGCTAATGCTCTAGCACTTTGGTGCGATTCGGCGGAAGATGTAAAAGGAAATAAACAAACGCACTCATGATGCGTGCACACTTACACAACAGTGGTGTATAAATGTGAAAGAGATGAGCTCTCGTTGAAGTTGTCAGTGCGAGGGGAGAAATTTTGCTTGCTCTTCGTCACACAGAGGAGATAGACATCTCTGGCTGTAAGTACATCTTCTTCAGTGTCATATTTACTTCCATCGGCGTCCGATAAATTGTAACTACATATATTTCTCGTTATATTCATGAATAATAAAATAGTTCAACAATGTATCATCTCCTTCTAGAATCCAGTCTGGATCTTCGGCAGAACTTCCAGCTTTAACTGCACCGCAATCAACAATGCTATTTGATTGAGATAATTTACATTCGGCTCGTAAGTCTGAGGGCTCGACGAAGGTAGGGTTGGTTGTTTTTTGTTCGAGCTTGATGGATGTATTGTCGAATCTTTGTTCGATCCCAATAACGGACAGAACAAAAAATATTGTAGCTGACGATGATAGGTCATGGGATAAATTTTGTTTCGTTTATTTGTTTTGATTGTGGATTGAAGTCGAGGTAATAACATTTTTAAATGTATCACCTGGAAGCAGGATTCCCAGAGTAGACCGTTACCGTTACCCCAATGTGACATCACCACAATAGTTGAAATTATAATAGTTTTAAGTAGTTTTTTATAATTAGAAAATGCCCTCGACATCTTAGGGCTTAAGCGGTGTGCCTATAAATTTATATTATTAAATTAAAAAATTGTAAAATGTGATATTATAATTTGTGCAGGAATCATCATGTGTACCAAAGTTTTGTCTAAAAACATTAGTGGTAGTAGCTTCTTCGAAGCAAGTTACATCTCTTGGCACTTGACTCCTTTCTGATGTGTTTAGAGACCTTCCGCTTTGGTTTGACGAAACATTTATTCCTTTTTCCCATCGCTCTGTGTATCTTACATACCTAATAGCTGTCTAAACTCATTGAATGCCCCCATTTCCACTAGTCTCACTAAATTCATCTTTTTCTAAAAAAAAACTCAAATAAATAGGGTAACGGCTCCCTATTTCATCTGAGCTCCTATTTCCAGCTCATCCCTTCACCTCATTACTTTGAACATGAATAATATTTTAAAACCTACCTGAACCAAACTGTGAAATGTTTTAAAATGATTATAAAAGCTATTGTCACACTTTCCTATTGAAAGAAATGATTTTAAGTTCTTCGGTTATCGTTTTTTTCATTTAAAATAAACTCACTTTTCAATTTAGGACACATTTTCGTCTCAAGATTTACAGTTCGTCATGTTTCTGATTATCTACTAATCGATTCGTCTCAAATTATGATAACTTTTTCGCACAATTGCACTACCATTGAATGCTGGATGACTTCATAATTAGTAATGTTCACTTGCCACTTGTTTATTTAACGATTTAATACTTCAAAAACTACCCGACAAACAATGAAAGTCTTTAAAAATATGAGATGAAAGTTTTTCACTTAGTTCACTTGATTGTGCTTTGTTTTCATCTCATTTGGTTTCGCAAAGTTGCCAACTTATCTCATAATGTTACAAAACAAAAATTGTTTTTCTTCTTCAAAATCTCATCAAAAAGTATGTTTTTTGGTATCCGTGACATTAGTTTAATTATATTATTGATATTAATATTTCAATAAAACTGTTTTGGCTTCGAATATTACCAGGAAGAGCATGTTAAATACTAATGAAATAACCATTGTGTCAAATCTAGTAGCACTGGTTTCATTCCGCTATACGTCAACATAACGCAGTGAAGTGTGTGTGTTTCATCGGCTGTACACAGAGATGCCAGATATTTTCATAGAAAATATGTATTACGTTGCATAGAAACTCTATATCTGGTCTATCTGTTTTCACTAATAAAATGATGTTAAATCTGTTTTCACTAATAAAATCTGTTAACATCATTTTATTAGTGAAAACAGATAGACCAGATATAGACTTTCTATGCAGCGTAATACTTATTCTATGAAAATATCTGGCTTCAAATAGTTCAAATTGGTTCCAAATTTTAATATAAATGTTTGTCAGTGTTCATAATCAATTATCTACATAAAAGATTTCCACTTTAACATGTGATTTGTCCGTTGATTAATAAACTTTTAAAGAATCACTGCAATCAAATACTAATAGATACTCAGAGAGAAAAGTCTAATTTTTTACTTCTTTCTTTCTATGAACCTGTACAAATCTGTATTAAATTTAGGAGATCTTTACAAAATCGGTACTTTGAT
The DNA here is from genome assembly GCF_030247185.1 of Malaya genurostris. Classification (NCBI taxonomy): domain Eukaryota; kingdom Metazoa; phylum Arthropoda; class Insecta; order Diptera; family Culicidae; genus Malaya; species Malaya genurostris. The sequence goes on from NC_080572.1 coordinate 51,623,137, forward strand.
TTAAACCAGTATGGGAACGCAAAAATCTATACAATACATATAAATCTGTATAAATGGCATCTCTGGCTCTACACTTTGTTTTAAGAAGGACTAATGAATAAATAGTAACAATCACAGTTTTGTTTTTATTTAAAGTTCACCAAATTAACTTTTCAGTAAAATTTTAAATTTAAAGCGAAAGGTAACGGAAACGACTGAAAATTTTTTAAACGTTGAAATGATTTCAAACTGGTTCTAAAAATATCGTATATTCTCTCATAGTTGGCATTAGGCCGTTTTTAAGAAGAATTCTGACATTTTGAACCTGAGAGTGTAATAGTGGAATATTTCGTTTTGATTGCTGTCGCCATTGCTAATTTATAGGATGAATAAAGGATCAACGATAGGATGGATTAAAATCCATTGAGATGAAAATAGGAGCAGAGTAGTGAACATTTTATAAGTGTTTTTTGCTGTTTTATGAACATTATTTTAATTTCCAAGGAATGTGAATCAAATCTCAATGTGGAGCAAGGCGAATGAAGCAGTAATATGAAATAGTTATAGTGATTTTAGTGGCTAAATCGAGGTTTGAAGGCGACGTCCTTACAAATGAGATGAAATAGGGAACCCTTACCCTATTTTGTCGTAGGTGCAAATATATTGTTTTGTGTATGTTTCCTAACATTGGATAAAACATTGCCAATTGACGTATGATGCAATAATGGTATCGATTTGAAAATTATTGACGATTTGAAAATTATAGACAAATCATCCGCTTTTCAATCTCGGTTGTTGGTTCCATGGAAGTTTACAGAGATCTCAAAAATATAGACGCATTTATCGAGCTACACTTCAGCACTGTTTGCAACTACTCTTCAGTACTGTTTGCAGTTATGTTATAAAGAGTGTTGTAAGAAACGGGCACCGATGTTCACTTCAAAAGAGCCACTCTACTTCCTAGGCAGTAGGTATGTTGATATGAATCACGTCCGACCTTTACGATTGGAGTACAATTCGACAAATTTACTGACTACTGACACACTCCCGGGAACGGACACGTCTCCCCTTATTTGATTGCTTGTCCACACACTAGTTCCACACATACTCCCTAGTACTTACCATCAGGACTGCAAACTGTTTGGTACAAACCAGGCATTCAAATGACGAACCTGAGCCACATTGCGGGAAGAGATTTTTCACAACCGGAAACATTTTGGGAAGATTTTTACCAACGTTAAAATGCTTTCAGACCGGACCCGATTGCATTGATGCCAAACACGTACCAAGTGATGTGTACACATACCTCTATCCGATCTCAGAGTTACGTCGTTTGAAGCAATTGCTTTTCTCATTCTATCGGTACATCGTACAGATTCCGGTCCAACGGTGCAGTAAAATGACCAAAAAAGAAATTGTAAAGTGAATTTGTCCAACATTGGCATTCAGGAACAGGAATCGAACTGTAATGAGGGTTTATTTGAATAGGATGCCTTCACTAAAAATGCTTAACGAAATTTTAAACGAGTACCCTCTAGAGTGTTGGACTGATTGATTCGATGCAACAGAGTGATGGGAGTTTATATTGAATATATAGACCGTAGAGTTCGAAATTCCGGAACATAATTAAATACACCAGTATCGAGGAAATTTTTTTTCAAACAGGCTACAAAGTTGAACAATCTTCTGAGTTGAACAGTCGAAATGTAAATTCAAACCTCTTTATTAGATGCACTTTCCCCATTACTGATACTTTATGCCTGAACAAATGCATCAATACTTGTCATGTGTTTTTATAGTTCCACTCCTGAAGGCAACGCAATGATCCTCCCACTGTCAACGTTGTTGTGGAACGTCGAATGAAAATATTACCACATCTTTGCCGACACACTTCGCTGCATCAGTATAGTGTCACATTGCAGACTGTTGTAACAAAGCAACTACAGGGCGACGGTGAGCAATATACTTACATGTGGTTCCCGGTGTAGTAGCTAGAGGGGGAAACCCTGTTTTATTCTACCTTTCATATTACTGCGGGTTGCTTCAAAACATGCTTCATTGACTTTTGCATAAAGACAAGCAAGTTTGTAATTAACATAACCAACGTCGTAGAACAGTTTTGAGTCAAATTCAAGAATTTTAACACTTATTTTCATCGTCATTCTCAAGTGCGTAATCAAGAGGGGTGTGGAGTGTTATAGTTAGAAAATTCATATCCTCAAAAAACTCAAAAAAAATTTGTTACGTTTGGCCTTCGGTTCATCAGTGCGTCAGCAGTTTATGCTGAACTGCTAACGCCACTTAACGGTTCAAAATAAATCACTGAGAAAATTTAAAGTTAATGCTATTTGCAAAACACTTATTGCACCGAAGTGCATGTCTTTATTAACGTGCCGACAGAAAACGAAACTAAGTAACGACGTTCTGGCCGTCAACAAATCGTAGTTATTTGGATTTTGACATGGCACTTCGGTTCAATAAGTGATTTGCAAATAGCATTATCTTTACGTTTGCTCAGCGGTTTGTTTTGAACCGTTAGGTGACGGTAGCAGTTCAACATAAACTGCTGATGCACTGATGAACCGAAGGCAATACGTAAAAAGTGAAATTAGTTATGTGGACTTAGCAAAAAACCGGTACCAAAATCCAAATAAGCGACTTTTCCAAATTCACTCTGAACAATAATGGGCAGAACTTAGTCGTAAATATCTCTTGTTGTATTTGAGGCAGTGAAATTCAGTGCCAAAATAAAGCGCGCAAAATTTCACCCCATGAATTTGTAATAGTCTTTGTATTGAACTTTAAATGAAGCAAAACAGATAGATCTGGCCGCACTGAACCTACCGACGTAAAGCCATTACACAATTCTGAGATTCTAGTTCCGGTCGAAAGTGTGTGAGAGTGTGTGTGTGAACTAGGGAGCAAGTGTAGCATGATCGAGAAAAGCACTAAGTAGCCAAATCGGTACTCTATTGTTAACCAGCAGTGCAGACAAGAAAAATCACGCCCCAATAAAAATTCTGCGAAAGAATAGGTGATTTAATTCTTCTATAAATTGTTCGAATTATTACACAAAGCGTATCGTGCGAAACTGACACATAGAAATACGGAATATTTTCAGTGATTTGGTGCAGTGGGTTTGTACATTTTGTTCGCTAGTAAAACTGGCACTAATTATTTTTTTATTCACTAATATGAGGGAGACACATTTGTGCATGTTGTTCAGGACGATCATTTTAGTCCACATATTCCATTTTGGGGCAGAGTTGTTGCTCGTGAAGCAGCTTGTGTATAGACAGATTAATCTCGATTGTTTAAAACAATAAAACGGTTAGCTGCTTATCAAACCAACAAAATAGTTGTATTAAACCTAGAAATCATAGATCCAAGCCTGAATCTGCTTACAGCAAACTAGAGCGTGATTGTTTAAAACAAATGTTGATTGTTCTAAGAAATCATTAGCTGAATCAAACCAGATGTTTACTGCTATACTACTTAATTTCAGCCGGTATTCACAGGTTTCCAGAACAGAGTAATTGGAGTATAATTTCTTTTAAGCTTATAACTTCTGACTAAGTGCACATAATGCGGACATATTTACATCAATGAAAAGCTAAAGTACCTAGCTAACAACTGAATAAGAAACTAAGTTGATTCAATCGATTGAAAAAACTTTATTATCTATTTAGTAATGTGAAAAATTTTGGCCATTTCAAAAAAGGTGTTCGGTTGTGCCGGTAACCGAAATTTCGCTAAAAATGGAAAAATATAAGAAAGAATGCTATTACAATTACAATTAATTACATCGCCTTGGCTCTCTTAACTCTTAAGAGAACCAAAGTCTAAAAACAATCGAAGTTCTGTAAAAAGTCTTTAGACGAAAAAAGGTTTACATTTTAACTACACGGAAAAGCCAGCGATCGCAAAACAACTAAAATATTAGTTGTTTTTCTGATTTTGATTGGTTAAAATTTGGTACAACTAATCGACTATTGTTTTAACTAATCTGTCATTTTTGATTTATCGTGCTGGCAGCTTAGCAACGACACCCAACAAAGAATCGAAACGTTTCAGTTGAGCAATGCCAAACACCCTGAGCGAACAATGAAACGTTTCAATGAGTTGTCACTCGTGCAATTGAGCAAAGACACAATCCCAGCAAAGTTACTTGTATGCATGAAAGCAAAAAAATGTCTCAGTTGTTTCAACCAATTATTCAGTTATTTGAACTTAAGACGCCAATTGCAATAAATATTGTTTACTGTTAGCCTCTTCTGGGGGCAGCTAATCGTTCACTGCTTGAACAACGAAATTCTACCTAATTAACTGCTTATATTTTTATCACTAAACTCACAAAGGCTATAGAAATGCACCAAAAGATTACAATTCTCACTCACCAGCAAAATGGTAACAGGGAATTTGGAATTTTTTCCTTCACTTGCAGAATGGCTCGCTGGTAAACCTAATGCTACAGATACACTTTCAAGAAAATACAAATATTACCACTTCACTTTAGCAGCAAATTTTTAAGCGTTAAGCGGTTTTAATAACATTGACATGAACTGTCTTAGAATACATTACTCTCAGATGAAATAAAATCATTTATACTGTAGGAATATCTATTTAACACATGGAAAACTTGTTATACAATTAACTGATATATTCTTCTGCATACTTTCACTTACATAAACGACCACTACGTAACTAACATAAATGACGTTCATTTACCATTGAAAATTTTCAATATGAAACGCTTCTGGTGAAATGAAGATGTTTTTTTGTTTTGCGTTTAGCTGTCTTCGTTCTCCGCCAAGTGACAGCATTTGAATACAACAATTTCGGTTGCCTGAATGGTTATGTCAAAATCAACAGATATGTTAGATAAATCAACAACATTTTAGTTGAAACAACCAGGGCGTGAAACAACAATTGCAATATTGTAATTTTGTGATCTGCGGGTTCTCCGTGTAGGAAATTTGATAATTTACAGACAAATTTGCAGACTTGGCATCGCTGAAAGTCACTGAAAATTTTACGCGAATGGGGTACCGGTAACCGAACACCTTGTGGTGCCGGTAACCGAAATCGGTAGACATTTTGAAAATGACGAAAAAAACTTTGATTGCAAAAAATTTTGATAGCATCCGGTATTAAATGACGAAATAGATCGATTTCACCTCATAAATACTCAATCCACTCACCTTTTCAATTTATGATACTATGAAGCGAACTCCGTAACAAGGACCTAAATTAACTTCACTCGATTTTCACCGTGAAGTGATACCGATAATAAAGATCACAATCACTTCACTTACTTTTCACCGTGCAGTGATTCCGGTAATAAGGGCCATGAACTCATAATTATCCGTATGCAACCTGACGCAGTTCTTCCTCGATTCTGCTCCTCCATGTTTCCGAAGATCTTGCAACACTGACCTGTACGGTACGGACATTTTTCTCGGAACACCGTGGTTTTGGTTTGGTTGGACATTTATAAATTTTTCATATAAACATTTTATGTGTACTTTGAGTAGCAACGATTGCGAAATATTATTGAAAGAATATCTGAACAAGATTCAATATGAGTCACATGTAGATGACCCACCCTGTACAAAAATGCATGTTCGCTACAACTAACAGCCACGCTACAAATAGCAATGAAGACGACGAGAAAACAAAGAAACCACAAACAATGCATCCGACAATGGACGAAAACGCGATCGTTGAGCGATAAGCTTCTCAATCCACTCTGAAAAGTAATGATTTTTTGTTCTTACTGAATATTTGTCCTCGATGCAGTTTTAATGTATAAAATGAACCAAAAACGAACATCACAGATCGAATCAGATCCTAGCCACGCCACTGCAAGTATTGCTTACAATGGCTGCAAATATACATATCGTTTCGTAGAGTGGTGAGTACGGAAAGTTGATACACTTTATTCCTTTCCGAATCTGCTGTACCCCGTCTGGCGATGCTCCGTCATCCGGAGAGCCGCAAAATGCTGATGCACTCTGAAAACTTCGTCTATTCGAGCTGTAACCCAAGAGAACCACCCAGTTCAGTTGAATGCTTTTAGCATTAGCATAACATTGGGTGGATTTCTCGTCGTTGTTGGCAGCACTTGTGATTTCTACGACGAAAACATATCTCCGCACACTTCACTCTCCACCATCCAGACATAACATCGAAATGGCAGAATGATTAACAATGGCAGCAAATTATAATGTGCTTATTTGGAGTTTTTACTTTGAACCTTTCACTATTGTGGCTCCACTTATATGTAGGTACTTGAAGTAGATGCTGCATTGGCAGGAAATCTTTCGTCCTTCGAACGACGTGGCACACTCAGACTGCAGACTCGGTGTTATTTTCTCGAACAGTCATAGTCATAGCAACAGAACTAACGACACATCCAAATACGTATCGTTGTTAGCCGCCATTCTCCATCAGCTCGATGAAATTGAGAGTGTTGAATTTCATTGAAATTTGTAGCTCGTTATCGCCATTGTGCCACCCTGAAGAGTTAGTTGCTTCTGGTCGGCTGCTTGGCCTGGATAGCAATACAAGTTGCCAGTCACCATCGACTGCACTCCGTCTCGTCCGGCTGGCTGGAGAGCTCGAACCGACGAGGACACGACGTTGCATTGTTTCAAGTGATGCAGAAATGCAATTTCCCGCATTCAGCAAATCGTTGTTGTTGATTCGGTCTGTTCTGGTTGGCCATTGTGTAGTGCATATAACCGGGCCAGGCAAGGGTGAAGCAATTTATGATTACAGAACGCTACGAAAATATTGTTACTTGAAGTTAAATTAAATGTCGCATGCTGTAGTATGTTTAGATGAAATTTCATGTTTCAATTAATAAAAGAATCCCTTGAAATGTTAAATTGAAATTCTACTCTAGTTTGGATCATTGTGGGATAGAGAAAATTCAATTGGAGCTAGTTTGGTTTATACCTATATTTCTCTCCTCTAGGCCTAAAATTTCCTCTTCCCTTACATAAACATTTAGAACTATAACTTTGCAATTATAAAATGATACCTTCTGATCAAAATTGACCCGGACTGAATTAAAAAAAACATTTTCTAAGATTTCAGTACATTTCTTTATTATCGCCATCAAAATCAAAATAGTCACAGGGGGCCAAATCTGGTGGATACGATGACTGAGTAATGACTTTCGTTTCGTGTTTGGCAAAAACAATCAGTCACAATCGGTTAGAGCGTGACATTGACGCGTTTCATACCCAAAAGATTAACCAAAATGTGCTGAGTCAATCCATATGAGATGCCAAGACCCTCTGCTATCTCTCTAATGCTAACACGTCGATTTTCAAACACATTTCCTTCACTTTTTCGATGAGGCGATCTCACGACACTCACTGAATGCTTTACGCCACTCAAATATTTACGTTCTCGATAGAGTAGACCCCCCAAAACCTTTCTGCAACATTTTTAATGATTCCGTAGCCGAAATTTTATTTGAAACACAAAATTTCCAGAAGGCGAACGACCGCAACTTGGTTAAAGCCGGGTATAAATTTAAAAAAAAAACAAAATTTCCAACAAACTCGTTGTTCAATTATTTTCCATAGTAAAAATAGCCATACACTAATTGACATATCCTGCTCAAACTTAACAGAAATGTGAAAGAAGGTTGCAAAAAAAACTTTACTGGGCGCGGTTCAAATGACCCAGTCCGGGTCAATATTGATCAGAAAGTACATGAAAGCTAAAACTGTCAATTCCACACCATTTGCATCAACCATGTCAGCCAAGAAACACATGAACATTATCAGACCAACATCGCCCCTATGCGTGTCATTTCGTCGAAAGCCATTGCACCAAATGGGTCATTTCGGCGTCCCAGAAATTCTAAGACTGTCGCCACAAATTAGATATTATTTTCATTTGCACTCAGTTAATGAAAAATACTGCAAACATTTGTTTGCCTGGTAGAACCTCAAAGCAAATTCTTCGATGTTTAGTTACTAATAAAGACAACAAATTTGCGAGGAAATTTCGATCTGAGAATCAATCGGAAATGTTTAATCAAGAGAGTAGATTTTCTATATTAAGCGCTGGGAAATGAAATTGTTTGTATTTGGCCTACACGGGACCGGGTATCAAGTAAAAGTTTCAAAACTAGCCGCGTAACCTTTTTCTATCATAATTTTGAACGATAATAACTTAGTCATAATAATGTTGATGGATTGATATAATTTAGCGACCAATCGATTCGGAAACATTTAACTGAAACAAGTATGACAACGTCGTCAATAGCATACTATTAAAAACTTGGTTTGAATCGACCTACATACTAAGATTTGATTCCGTTGTTTGGTAATTTTTTTTTGACGAGAACTTACGGTCATCATCAGAAATAATAATTTTACAAAAAATAAGCAAATTTTTACGCTTGGTTTCATTACAGAATTCTGTGAATAATATTACAATTCATACAGTAAATCAGGATGGTCACCGAGTACAGTAAAAATCATACTTTCCGTATGGTAAAATTCTCTTTCAATTACCGAATTTCTGAAAAAACTTATTGTCGTGAAAACTGGCTGTCAAACTATTATTAGAATTTTAGGTAAGTGAATTTTTTATTAACCAAACGAAAAAAAGTCTTGAGGGGTTCGTCGAATGGACTAGAGACTTTAAACAGCTTCCCGGGATGTCTTTTCAAAATTCCATGCAAGGGAACGGCAAAGAGGAGCATTGTAGGACGAAGAAAAAGACCCCAAAAATATTTGGTTTGGCAGGAGATATGCAGCTGCGGTCAGCTGCAAGCCAAAGCTTCATCACTACCGGAACGGTAAACAAGGATATGTGTCGTGAAAAATGCCTAATGAAGCGATTGTTGCCATTCCTATGCAGCCATGACGCTCCTTGGCTATTCTGGTTTGTCATTTTGTCACTACACCGAAGATGGTTTGGGATGGTATAAAGTAAATGGAGTCCATGTTGTATCGAAAGAGAATTGGAAGTTTTAGGATGGTAAAAAGCGAAAGGAGTCCATGTTGTACCGAAAGAGAATCCACCTAACTGCCCGAAGTTGCGACCTATTGAGCGGTATTGAGCTCTCGTGAAGAGAGAACTCTTTCAATATACAACAAAACATAACAAAGGCGCAAAAGCGGCTAAATCGGTTGCTAAGAAGTCTGCGCAGATTTCTGCGAACTCATAAACTCGTGGTTTCTTCGTACAACCTGTAATTAGTTTTGAGATGGCTAATTATGCACAATTTAATGAATAAATAATGCAGATTGGATTGAACTAACAGTTTTATTACAAATTTAATCTGTCCAGATTTTGTCACGAACAAGCCTTAATTGGACTCTTTGAATGACAAGAGAAGAGTATTATCACTCCACAAGGTGATTAAGAAGAGGTTTTTGAAAAGAGTTTCAATAGAATAACTACAAAAAAAAACTATAAATCGTGCCTTTACTAATTACCTTAATCAAACAATAAATACACAATGATTATTTCATGATTCGAAAAATTACATTTCCAGTTTGCTTTGAACAAATACCGTCTTTGCTGAATGAATATCAAAGTGAACTCAAATTAATTTTTATCAAGTTCAGTAGTACTACTTTATAAGTAGATATTAGCAGCTGTTATGAATTAATCTACTGCTAATAATTGCAATTCACTTTTTTTCTCACCCAGATCTTTCCACTAAACATAAGAAACACATCTCTTTTTCTCATAGTTCATCTCAATAGTTTATTTATATTTATTCTTTCGATTCATTTAATTCAACCATCAACATAATTAAGTTAGATTTTTTTTTCTCCTCCTTTCTTCGTGTTCTTCTCCAACCGATTGAGAAGAAACCTAAGACAAGACCTGACAACTGGCTTCTTATTCTTCCTTCCGAATCATCCTTCTCGTCATTTTCGCCCTGTGGAATAAATACCAACGTATCGGCTACAGTGTAGCCATATTTACAGATTTTTTAAATAATTATGCTAGGAAAAAAATATTACATTTAAATTTTTAGACTTTATGTTTTTGATTTGAAATAAACATAAAACATGTTTTGGTGAATGCATTTCTTTATTATATATTAATGCTTAAAAACAATTAATTGAGCTTTGATGACAAAACACGAAATATTTCATGTTGAACGAAAAATCGAATCCATTGTTGACGTATTACCGGATCTTTTGGAAACCGGAAAAAGTCAGGTTTGGATAGAAATGTTTAATGCGACCACATTGTGGAACACAACAGTTCATTCTTCTCGTAAAACTAAACACACTTTCGAGTTTACACTAATTTAACAAATCTTTTTTGGTTACACTTTAATTCACTAAAAAGAAAAACGGCTTGATGCCTATTTTAATTACACAGTCCTGCCACTATAAACATTTATTACCAATGAGATTGAAAAAAAAAAGTGAAACATTCTCCGAAAATTTTCATTTTCATTGGTGAGTTAAAATTATACATTTTATACTATGTTCACACTATGAGTTAAAACATGTTATAACTCCGATTTCATGTTTTAAGCGAAATAACATGTTTTACTTTTGCGTTATTTCATATTCATAAACGTCACATTAAAACATGTTTTCCCGAAATAACATGATAAAATTGTCAGTAAAGCACAACCCTGCTAGCATTTTTCTTCACTTTTCGACTATGTCAATTGACAAGCTATTCAACAACAACAGTTTTCAATCAAAGTAGCCATGTAATCATAATAAAACAAAACTGAAAACTGGTCCAACGTTGCCAGGTATACCGATTTCTCGGTATTTATACAAATTTTTGACCTCTATATCACAATACAGATATGTTCTCCCAAAATACCGATAATTCACGGATCACACAGATAAGTACCGATTTTGGTTTTTAGTTCAAATAGACATGAGAAAATGTTGTCGTGGGACCTTTTTTTTCGCTCACCTTTTCTACTACTTATGTAGAAGAGATATTGATACCGATATGATACAGATAGATTTTTGCGCCGACTACATATTTTTGGAAAAATGACCTGGCAACCCTGATAGGGATAACCATTTTCTTAGTGTGAACAGTGCGGTTTTAACTTTATATTACTATCGTTAAAACATGTTATTATCGGCCAGTGTGAACATACTATTAATAAATTTGTTTTCTGATTTTCTTTATACTTGGCATCATTGCTCGCGTACCCTGCAAAAGTTTTTTCTTTTCACAATGTGCAGGAGGCAACATCAAAATCAGCCAATCAGAAACTGGTCCATTTTGGAACAAAAGCAGCCCCCCCAGATGTCAGGTCTTGTCTTAGGAAGAAACCAACTAGGGGCACCACACAGTGACGGTAAAACTCCTAAATAACATACCAAATACCGGAAAATGCAATGAAGATAACTGACGCATTTATTTGACGTATTAATCTTATATACAGTGATTATTCTATTTGTCATATACAAACAATACGAAAAGTTTTTTCAATTATTCAAATCATGTTTCTCGTGTGAACTTTTTTTACCTTACTCATAACGTTGCGGTCTTAATCGCCTTCTAATATCACCGGATCACATGGAAACCCTTTGAAAGCAAACCCCGAACGACTCTTCCGATTTAAGAATTACAGGGATTTTTTCGGATTTTTACTTTATACAGCACCTGACGATAAAATCTATGGTAGAACAAATTGCCAATTTTGATTGGGAATGGAAACAAACTTAACAAAGTGTTATTGAAAATAAATAAAAATGCCGTTGAGTTAAATGCTTTAAACGTTTTATAGAAGTTTTAACAACTTATTTAGTTTATTAGACTGAAATGCCTATTGCAAAAACTATTTTTTTACCATGATAGCTAATAAAATTTGCACAAATTCGTTACTTAATTTTCCAAATGTTTGATTCAAGAATCATAGTTTTGGTACTGTTTTTTTGACAATTAGTATTGAAATGATACGCTAAACCAAGAGGACAAACTCCCTCAGAGTCAGGCGAGTCAGAGTTCTAAAAACTGACTGACGATTTTTTTCTTACCAGTACCTTCAGGTTAAACATCGTTTAAAATATTATTGTATTTTTTCATTGTCGAAGTATGCATGATTCCACAGAAAAACTTTCTCATAGCATCCAATATAAATTTGGTGTCAGTAATAGGTATGAAATCATTGGCCACATTTTTCTTTGGGGCCAGAGATGCCAGATATTTTCATAGAAAATCTGTATTGCTTTGTATAAAAAATCTGTATTAATCTGTATTCACTAATAAAATGAAATTCTTACAACAAAATGACGCTAAAAGATGTTACACCCAAACCTCCGTTTACGAACACTTTTTATACGTTACCTCTTTTTACGTACCTCTTTTTACGAACCAAATCCCAAATAACGTAATCTTTTTTTACGAACCAAATCCCAAATTACGTAAACTTTTTTTACGAACCTACTTCGTAAAAAGAGGTTTTGTCATTCATCATCATCATTTCCGACTCCATGAAAACTACTACAATATGGGTATTTTTGGAACGGATTTAAAGAGTAGATTCCGGAAAGTGATGTTTGAGGTATTTTGGAAATCTAAGATGGCGACTTCCGGTTGATTGATATTCCTCGAAAACCCTTGCAATATGGGTATTTTCGGAACGGAATTGATGAGAAGATGTCGGAAAACGATATTTGAGGTGGTTCTTAAATCCAATATGGCGACTTCCGGTTGATTGATGTTCCTTGAAAACCCATACAATATGGGTATTTTCGGAACGGAATTGATGAGTAGATGTTTGAGGTGGTTTTGAAATGCAAAACAGTGACTTCCGGTTCATTAGTATCTTTTGAAAGTTTTTGCCATTTTCCTTTAACTTGGTATTCCTTTAAAACACTATACCGTTCCGAAAATACCCATATTGTAAGGGTTTTCAAGAAATATCAACAAACCGGAAGTCGCCATCTTCAATTTTATAAACTACCTCAAACATCGTTTTCTGACATCTACTCATCAATCCCGTTCTGAAAATACCCATTATGTAAGGGTTTTCAAGAAATATCAACGAACCGGAAGTAGCCATCTTGGATTTCAGAACTACCTCAAACATCGTTTTCTGACACCTACTCATCAATCCCGTTCCGAAAATACCCATATTGTAAGGGTTTTCAAGAAATATCAACAAATCGGAAGTCGCCATCTTGAATTTTATAAACTACCTCAAACATCGTTTTCCGACATCTACTCATCAATTCCGTTCCGAAGATACCCATATTGTTAGGGGTTTTAGGCTATCTTAATAAACCGGAAGCCGTCATCTTGGATTTTGAAACGAGCCCAAACATCATTTTCTTGCACTTACTCTTCACATCCGTTCCGAAAATAAACATATGATGCGCGGTTTCCACAATAATCACACAAAATTTTTTTTACGAAGTAAATTCCAAATAACGTAAACTTTTTTTACGAACTACCTCTTTTTACGAACCCCCGTTTAGTTCGTAAATGGAGGTTTCGGTATATTCCAATAGATTGTGCTTGTAAGATGGTAGATTCAATCAGTCATTTCCGCGCTTACAAGAATATCCGACGAAATTTCATAGTTTCTTTTAAATTTATTTTATCCAAAACGATTTAATTGTAATTCCATATATTTATCTAGTTTGAAAATGTTGAATTCATAATTTGACATAGAATTTCAACGCCCAAAATGAAACGTCAAGTCGGGTCATACAACTCTCAGTTTGACAGTAAAGTTCCATGATGCCATTACATCCTTGAATATCAGTTCAAATTGGTTTCAAATTATAATATAAATGGATTTCACAACAGATTTTCATACTGTGATTTGTCCGTTGATTGATAGACTTTTATCTCGTCACTGGAATCAAATACTAAAAGATTGCTCAGACAGAAAAGTTTAATTTTTTTCTTTTTGCGATATTCACCTAACCAGAGACCTTTTTTGTAGAAGGCAGAGTAAGGATGTGAATATATAGAACGGAAAGGTGAGACGTGACAGAGGGTCTTTTACCGGTTCGGATAGTAAATGGTAAAAGACCTTTATCACTACTTTCCGACATACCAGAGACTCGAGCGATTCGCATTGTTCAGATGCCTAAGACCGACTCCTCTGGTAGAAGGTAAAAGTTCAGTTACTAAAAAGATTTTTGCTTGCTTCAATGACCCTCTGTCACGTCTCACCTTTCCGTTCTATATATTCACATCCTTGCTCTCCCTTGAGTACTATCATTCCATAATTTTCAATTTCTGTTCCTACAAAAATGGTATCTTGTTAGGTGAGTATCGCAAAAAGAAAAAAGAAATATTGACTACTATACTTATTCGTTGATAAAGAAAAAGTAAAGAAATAATGTTTTCTTTATTACTTTTTGTGGGATCTGTAAAAATCTGTATTAAATTGAGGAAATCTGTACAAAATCTATACTCTGTATTAAATCTGTATGTACTTCACACTGGGGTCTCTTTTTACGCCGCTTTTTACGCGGATTTCCGAAGTTAGGATTTTGGAAGTCTCAAAATTTTTCTATGTCCCAAAGTCGATTTTCACAGAAAAAAATTGTTTTTTGAAATTACGTTCTGGACGTTTCATGCATTTCTAAGACATTTAGCATCAATTTTTTTTCTTTAGTTTGGAGGGTTTTTTACGCGGATTTCCGAAGTTACGCGTTTTTTTTTGCGTGATTTTTTTACGCGGTACGTATCCCCGCGTAAAAAAAGACTTCAATGTATCACATTTATTTTGTTGTCACATTGTCCACATTCAGTATCCTGTTAACGTCTCATCCCTTTTGATAGCAGCGGCTTTTCATCGGAATTCTCTAGACGAACACCGTAAATGTCATGGAACGTTGGTGATTTGACTTCGGAACACCCTCCATTTCAAATTGAGACTCATTTTGAGCACGATCTAAGTGAAAATTTAATTATGTTATCTTCGTACTCGCACATTGGCACCATGCGTGCCAACCTCTCAGCGGAAGCACTGACTGCCATCGCGCAATTAGTGCCAAATTGGGCGACGTGCGATTAGAGGAAACGCGTTACTTCTTAAACCGAACAATGTTCAGTTCGTTTTCTTTTCTTTTTTCGTTTTCCCAACATTGAATCACCGACCGTGCGGGATGAACCTGAACATGGATGGATAATTTGCTCGAAATTAGGAAAACGTGAAACTTTGCAATCTTCTATCTGCCGAGTAGTGCCGAGGAAGTCGAGACGAAACTGTTGAGTGTCGCATCCCGCGTGAATCTATTTAATTAAATTTGGCAAATTAATTTGCTCCAACACAATGTGTACGATGTAAATTTAATCTGATCGCTCGGCGTCGACAGGAATCTTCAGTAACATCGTCATTAAGTTTCTAACTGCAGAGAGAATAAATTAATGACTTAAAGAGCTAAAATCCTGCCCCCGAACCGAACGGTAATTGTTTGAAAGTAGAATAATTGATTCTGTTCTCAAAACAGGATCGTTCTTTCGCACCATCCCAGAACTCAAGGTTTTCATTCATTTTATAATCGAAACTTTTCTTCAAGAGTTAATAAAACGAATCTAATGATTACATGTGCCTTTACTGCATTTATTACCGAGTCACGCTAATCCGTAGCACCAGCAACTGGAGCAGGGCCAACATTGCCAGAATCATCGGGTGACCGAACTGAACCAAAAACGCGGTGCTACCGCGATTACACGGTGTCTTCCCGGCGGCCGACTCACAAACACATACCTCGATCTCCCGGCCGCTGCGATCCTCGCTGTAACACGCGGACGTTGTCGACGACTCGTTGTCCACATTCATTTTGGCGCACATGTACGTGATGTTCTCGACTGTGAATTGATTCGAAATGAAATGGGTGAAGCATATGTGGTTCCGCATAAGTTGCATTACACTAACTAATCATCATTGACATCAGGCGCTTTCGTGGTATTACTTAGATGTGCTTCGACATTAATTGTGTTACGATTGGAAAATCACGTTTTGGAGATTGAAGCATAAGCTTTTCGAGGGAAATTAATTCCGCTATGGTGGTATTGCAATATTGAATACGTTTGGTTTCATTTGTTCGTCGCAAACGCATGAGAGGTACTTAAAATGGCTTATTTTCAGTAAAAGATCACTTCAATAACTAGGGACATACATCGAAACGTGCAATATTGCAATTGTTCTTCTGACATTTCAAAAGACTCTATCTAACTTTTTACAAATAGATAACATTGGTCTTCCAAGGAATTACATTCACGAATGACGCTAGCTACTGAACAAAATTTTTGCAGTGAAATGTTGAAAATGATATATCATATGAATACCTATGAACCAATATTCTCAAAAGTCGTAACTTCGATACCGTGTGTAAAATGGAAGAAGCCTGGTTTTGAGTTTAAAGTCCAATATAGGATAAATCCGGGTAAGAAGGGGCACTTTCGAAATATCGTATATCGATTCAATTCATGGACGCGAGAGTATGTGTGTATTTCGTCACGCAAAATAAATCGTAAGTAGAAGTGGCATTATGTATCTCGATTCGACTAAAATTTTATCGAAACGACCATGTTTCGTATAATGGTTCTCGATTCGAACTCGATCATCGAGCTTCGTTCGACTTCACTTGAAAAAGTATTAGATTTTCGAGAAGTTTTGGCAAAAGGGAGTGTATCGAAAACAACATTGATTATTGAATAAAAAAGCGAGAAAAAAAACATATTTTAACATCAGTTTTCGATGTATTGTAGAAAAATTACATTTTTATGCATTTCACTGATTATATTGAAGAATATCCTAGTTTCTGTGAAACGCTCGCAATTTGGACTTTACATTCTTCATTAAATTCTGCACAGTTACTTTTGTGACTTGTGCTGTCCAGTTTTTTTTTAACTCCTGCATGTTTTGGGACACTGTACCTTCCTTCCGAAAGTGCCACTTGACAATCGACGACCGCAAACCACAGGTACAAATTGCTTGCCAGACCAACACCTTCTACCCAAACTTTTCCATCGCCACCGTGGTGTCAGCGTCGTCCAGGTCCTGGTACACCGATTTCGTATAATATTGCGGTCCGGTCAGCGCTCGAGAGTCTTCCTTGGCGTAGGTGTCGTCGTCGATCAGGATGCATCCGTCTTTATTCTGTAGAATCCGGTTATTCAGTTTTCGCGCTCTTGTTTTGGCCTGAACTTGCTGTACCAGGGACTTTTACGGCACCTTTTGTTTCTTGTACGTTTTCAGGGAGCTCCGAACTTTGATCCGTTGAATCATCCCGATGCTGGTATTGAACTGCTTGGCCAAATCCCGCGTCGACACCGATGGGTTTTTCCTGATGTACTCAACCACTTTTAAGTCCCGGCCGGGCTGGCTGGGACCCGTTTTTCTACCGGAACGGGGCAAATCCTTCATGGAAAGGATCTTACCGAACTTCTCGATAATATTTTTGACACGGGTGTGGTGCACTTTCACTCGTTTTGCAATTTCGTTGTACGTGACACCACTTTCTGAGCACCAAGTGTGCAAAATTTTCTTTTGCGTTTCCGGATCAATTCGACTCATCATTGAAACGATAAACCTTACCGAAACCAAGCGATTGGGCAGCTGTTATTGAATCAATTAAATGTAAAGTATCAATCGAATGTAAAGTATCAATTGTTTGCATTGTTTGTTTTGATCCTACTAATTTATTAATTTCTGGGTGAATCATTGATCGCCTAGCTGTAAAATTATAGTCCAATTGTTGCTTGTGACGAGTGCATTAATATTGTCGTGCATATTTCATCAGCTTCAGCTCACTTATCCTGATAAATCGATTTGAAAATATTACTTTAGTGCGTGCTCCAGAGAACAAAAGCCTCAAGCAGTGCGGTTTTTGTTTACTTATCAGCCCGCACTCGGGCGAATCAATAAGTGTGAAGCTAGGTCGAATTAATGCCCATGGCTACTGTACAGTGTGATGTTTGCTCGCAGCGGATCTCCTCCGAAACTGATCGTGTATACTGTTCCGGAGGTTGCATGCGTATCTTGCACTCCAAATGCTCCGATCTGAATAAATCAGGAGTTAATGCAATAAAAATAACGTTGCTCTAAAATTCAGGTGTTTCGAGTGTCGTAAACAACAACTCAGTCTGAATGATGTTCTGATAAAGTGTGCTGAACTAACTGAGATGATCAAAGTTCTTGGTGATGCTGTTGGTGGCTTCGAATATAAACTTCACAATGTTGTAAAAGCTGGAATTTCAGAGGCTGAACGATCTCTGCTCACGCATGTGAAATTCGCTATCAAGAAAGCAGTAAAAAGTGAAGTGAGTGCCACCAAAACAGATATCTCCAAGACAAATAATTCGTATGCTAACGTAGTATCTGGTGATACTGATTTATCTTGCTCTAAACCGAAGCGAAGTAGTACGAAAACAGTAGCTGGCAACTTAACAAAGCACAGTAATAATGGTTTTCCGACAATTATTGAAGGTGGTCTATTAAGATCTGGAAAACGCCGTAGAATTGATCGAGATGTTGCAGACGACCCTGAATTTGATTCCAATTGCTCCGATTTCACTGTGAAAACATCCAGTTCAAAATCAAAAGTGGTGAAAAAACTGGAACAAACTGTTATTTTTAAACCTAAGACATCACAGATTGCTGACATAACCAAAACTGACATTCGAAGCAATTTAGATCCAACCACGTTTTCTGTAACCAACGTGAAGCTCAAAGATCATGGAGCGGTGGCCGTAAGGTGCATCTCCAGTGACCACGCCTCAAAACTTGCATCTACTTCTAGAGATCTGTTATCAGAAAAGTATGACATCGAAATTCAAAAACCACTGAAGCCTAGGATAAAAATTATCGGAATATCTGAAGACTTCGACCAAAATGAATTTACTGAAAAAATAAAAAAGCAAAACAGTCTGCCTGAATCGTGTACTATAAAAATCATTAAATTGTATAAACGAGAGCATGTTCGGAATAATTCTGTTGCAGTAGTTTTTGAAACTGACGCCCGCACATAATTGCTTGCTGAAAATGCAATATGTGCTCATCGGTTGGGATCGTTGCCGAATTTATGAAGATGTCGATGTTTTCCGTTGTTACAATTGCTCCGAGTATGGTTATAAAGCGTCCACCTGCAATGAGCCTATTTGTTGTCCAAAATGTGCCGAAAACCACGTAGTTAAGGATTGCAACTCTACTTACGAGAAATGTGTTAATTGTACAGGGTCCGGCACTCGAAGTGTAACCAATTAAAAAGGCCATAAATTCAGTTTGGAAAATTACTTTTACTTAATTCAAAGTACAAAATGTGTAAAAATTATACAAAATTCAGAATCAATTCACTTTTGCTCGATATGACCACTTTTTGCCTTGACTTGATGACTTGAGAGAGCGAAGGAGTTGCTTCGTTTGGCCGAATGTGACTTGCAGGTATTTTGGCCCACTCGCGGACAATAACTTTTTTCAGCGCCTCGAGACTAGTGTATCTTTTAGTTCGGACTTTGCTCTCCAAAATGGCCCAAAGAGAATAATCCATTGGATTCGCATCTGGTGAATTCGAGAGCCATTGTGTGGACGTGATGAAGTTCGGAACGTTGTTTTTCAGCCATTCTTGGTTCACTCGAGCTTTGTGAGACGGTGCCGAGACCTGCTAAAACGTCCATGGTCTGCCACCGAAATGTTTGTCTGCCCACGGCTTCAAAGCAACCTCCAGAATACTTTCCCGATAATATGTCGCATTTACCTTGACGCCAGGCTCGATGAAAACGATTGTAGAGCGCCCATCTGCGGTTACAGCGGCCCAAACCATTATCTGTTGCGGGTGCTGCCTCCTGGTGGCCAAACGATGACTCAAATTCTCGTATGAACGGTCGGTCAAGTAAACCCTATCATTTTGAGAGTTTACGAATTGCTCAATTGGAAAAATTTTCTCGTCAGAAAATACCATGTTCGGAAATTGACCGCTTTCGGCCAAACGAAGCAACTCCTTCGCTCTCTCAAGTCATCAAGTCAAGACAAAAGGTGGTCATATCGAGCAAAAGTGAAATGATTCTGAATTTTGTATTATTTTTACACATTTTGTACTTTGAATTATGTGAAAGTAATTTTCCAAACTGAATTTATGGCCTTTTTAATTGGTTACACTTCGAGTGCCGGACCCTGTATAAAATCTATCGAATCGTCACAATCTACCGTCGAAGCAACTGTAGCTTGCCACCCTGTATGGAGCATAGAATGCCCGCTTCTCCTGAAGCGCCTAAAAATGGCCAAGCTGAGAATTGACTATTCTTAGCAATTAGTCGATATTCTGGACTCCTCATGTTCGTATACCAGTGAAAACCCTGGTTTGTCAGGTAAAACTCTTGCACGTATATGTCCCCCCGAAGTTAGGATTGATACTGCACCATCGCTGAAAGAGATGTCTCAATTACAGATGTTACCACAAAACTGTCCACTTCGTCCAGGAGTATTTGTCGATTTTCCTGAGAGTAATAAGGAAGCCAGTGCAAACCCTGGTTTGTCAGGTAAAAACCAAGAACGTATATGTCTTCCCGAAGCTAGCCTTGATACTGCACATAAGTTAAAAAGAATTAAACCGTTGCAGCCTGCATCACACAACAACCTAAACGGTATCTGGCTGTATTATCAAAATGTTCGTGGTTTGCGCTCCAAAATTGATGCTGCTTTTGTAGCTATATGCGACAGCAACTTCAATATCATTGTGTTGACGGAAACTGGACTTGACGATCGGATTGAGTCTATACAGCTATTTGGCAGCTCATTTAACGTATTCCGCTGTGACCGGAACGAAAATAACAGCCTTAAATCTAGCTTTGGAGGAGTTCTAATTGCTGTATCGGATCGCTTCACTAGTATACGTGTACATGTAACTCATGAGTCAACTTTAGAACAGGTTTGTGTCTCGGTTTGTATTGGAAGCCGGAAATTGCTACTTTGTGCAATATATATTCCACCGGTTAAAAGTAGAGATGTTCCTACTGTTGACTCTCATATTGCATCAGTCCAAGAGTTATGCGACAGTGGCTCTACTGACGACATGGTTTTGGTCTGCGGAGATTACAATCAACCACGGTTAATTTGGGTATCTGATGATGATAACATCCTTCCTGACAACATATCTCAGCTATCGCCTGCCAGTTCTGCCTTGTTAGATGGAATGGATTTCTTAAATCTGAAGCAGTTCAATCTACATACTAATCACCTAGGGCGTGTGCTCGATTTGGTTTTCGGTTCTGATGAACAGGAACTATGTATTGAGGAATCAGCTGCTCCACTTCTACCCATTGATGCTCACCACCCTCCATTGGTTATTTCGTTCCAACAACCTACTGCAGCACCCTCATTAAGTGTTGGAGTTAGTGAAGTCCATCCGCTGAACTACCGCAAAATTGATTATTCAAAGTTGGCAGAGTATTTATTCAGCCTTGATTGGCAATCATTATTAGGATCATCTAACGCTGATACAATGGCACTTATGTTTTGTAGTATTTTACAAGACTGGCTTGGAGCTAATCTTCCTGTCACACGTAGACCGATCTCCCCGCCTTGGAGTACGCCACTTTTGCGTGCATTGCGCCGAAAACGAAATGCATGCCAGCGCAAACTTCGCCGTAGACCTTCGACTGTTACTGCCCATGATTTTCATGCCGCCAGCACTGCTTATCGGAACCTTAACGCTGTCCTTTACAGATCTTATGTTCTGCGAGTTCAAGCAGGCTTGCGACATAATCCTAAAGGCTTTTGGAATTACGTTAACTCTAAACGGAAAACATCAAAAATACCTCCTAATGTCTACTTTGAAGATGTGACTGCATCTTCAACTGCGACCGCTTGTGAATTGTTTGCGAATCACTTTGCCTCTGTTTTCGCTTCCTGCTCTGCAACCGAGTCTGAGTTGACTTCTGCCTTAGCTACTGTACCGCATAATGTTGCTGATTTGAGTACCTTTTATGTGTCACCGGATATGGTACTTAATGCTATCAAAAAACTTAAAAGCTCGTTCTCTCCTGGTCCAGGAATCCCGGCTGTTGTGTACTGCCGCTGTGCTGTCGCTTTAATTGAACCTCTATCTCAAATTTTCAATCGATCGTTTAGTGAGGCAAGGTTTCCTGAAGTTTGGAAACAATCTTACATGTTTCCAGTGTTCAAAAATGGAGACCGACGAAATGTCCAGCAGTACCGTGGAATTGCAAATCTTTCAGCCGGAAGTAAATGATTTGAAATTATCGTCTACCAGTTTATTCTCCGCCAAACTACTAGTTACATTTCACCTGACCAGCATGGATTTATGCCAGGCCGATCCGTTTCAACTAATCTACTGCAATTTGCGTCAACTTGCATTAACCATATAGAAGAGAAAGCACAGGTCGACGTTATATATACTGATTTGAAAGCAGCCTTCGATCGTATCGATCACGAAGTTCTTCTTCGTAAGCTCAGTTTACTTGGCGCCACACACCAGCTAACTACTTGGCTACGATCTTACCTCACCCAAAGAATTATACGTGTTAAACTAGGTTCTTGTGAATCGTCCGCATTCACCAATAGATCAGGTGTGCCACAAGGTAGTAATCTGGGTCCCCTGCTGTTTACTCTCTTTTTCAATGATGTGGCTACGGTTTTGGGTGCTGGATGCAAGCTTATATATGCTGACTATCTCAAGCTCTATCTAGTAGTAAAGTCGATTGAAGACTGCTATCGATTACAAACCGTATTAAATAGTTTCGTGGAGTGGTGTCGCTCCAATCTGCTGATCATTAGCATAGCTAAATGTTCCGTAATGACATTTCATAGGAAGAGCAATCCGATCATCTTCAGTTACAGCATTGATGGTATAAACCTACATAGAGTCAGTGAAATCAGCGATCTCGGCGTTATTTTTGACCACAAACTGAATTTTAACTCTCATATAGCTAACATAACTAAAAAAGCGTATAGGCAACTGGGATTCATTTCAAAAATATCCCGCGACTTTACTGACCCATATTGTTTGAAATCACTTTATTGCTCTTTAGTCAGGCCAATACTTGAGTTTGCATCGCCAGTTTGGAATCCACATCAGCTAACTTGGAGCTTGAAACTCGAAAGAATTCAGAAAAGGTTCATACGATTAGCGCGCAAGAATCTACCATGACGTGATCCGCAGAACCTTCCACCATACAAAGATCGTTGTCAGCTACTAAACCTTGAATCATTAGAACGTCGTCGTCGTATACAACAAGCCGTAACAGTAGTGAAAATCCTGAATGGTGAAATTGATGTACCCGAACTGCTATCCCGTATAGATCTACGAACCTCTAGGAGAACTCGCGATGTATCGTTGCTATCGACAAGATTTCATCGCACAAGTTTTGGATATCACGAGCCAGTTACTTCTATGATACGCACTTTTTCACAAGTAGATAGTGTCTTCGAGTTTGGCGACTCATCAAAAAAATTTGCAAAAAAACGCAGACTACAACTTCTGTGATATATTTTATTTTATTTAATTTTTGTATGTATTCTGCTTTTAATCAACGACAATTATATTAGTGTTCTGTGTATTATGTCATTATTTTTAGTATAGTTGAAAAGATAGTGGTTTTTATGCCTGTTTGAGAACTATGCCATTGGATGTGTTGGTAAACCTCAAATGGGCTTTTTCCCACTCAAATCATTTAGACTGCAATGTCCGATGATTCAAAACAAATAAATAAATAAATGTAAACAATTATGTCACCGCAAAACACGCTGCAAAAAATTAAGCCATTTCAGAGTAATAACTGTTTGAATGTTGCTAACTACTTATCGATACACTCCTTATGAAACCAAAACAATCGAGCTCGTAAACGACTAAACTCGATAAGAAACGGTCGAAAGCTTTATTGCCATCGACTTTGAATTTTTTAATACGTTCCGTTTTATTTAAAGGTAGTTATTGATAGCATCATAGATTTTCATAAACATATTAGTATTTATAAACTTCAGTCTACACGCTCATTCAATGTTACTCTCAAGTGAGTCATTTGTACTCACTTTTGCTTATTTGGTTCAAATGTCGAAAAGTGAGTAATATTGATTTATAAGAATGAGTAACTTCGACTCAGTTTCTAAATTGACAACAAGTTTTACTCACAGAGCTTTGAAAACGTTGTGTGAAAATTTACGTGCACTGAACTTTTCCCTTTGTCGGAAGGCGGAACTTTTCCCTCTGTCGGAGGTGGAACGGAGGAAGGCAGACGGATCCTTTCCAATGAGCGATGAACAGGTAACGGCTTCCTTCATTCGTTGGAAGTAAGTCAGCAAAGCATTCCTTATTCGAATCCCTTATTCAATTCGCTTGATATTGAGTAATATTTACTCACTCGAGCTAATTTTACCATTTGTAGCACTGAGTAAATGTTACTCAGAATTTGACAAATACCATATTTACTCAAAAGTGAGTAAACAAGCTTTGCTCACTATAGAGTAGTTCCACTTTTAACGAAAGTGAGTGAAATTGTACTCACTTTAGAGTAACATTGAACGAGCGTGTAATGCATTGTTTTATATATTATGACGTTTATGCGTTTGGCATATTATGTTTGGTCGGACAGTTTAAAAATCATATCAATTGCACGGTATTTAATTAATATAACAAAAGTATGTCGAAACAAAACTATGCCCAGTAACCGTAGTTTATTATCAAATTTCCGGAACCGGTGAACGGAAAACGTCATTAAAACGAATTGTGGGAAAAGGCGTATGAAAAAGGGTGATGTTGATAAGGATTTCCCAATGCAGAAAGTTGAAAATAGTAGAAAGTTTTATTGACTCAACAATTTTGACTCATTTATGTTCCATTTAATGTTTGGCATGATAACAACTGAAAATTTTATTTAGATTTATTTCAATCTAATCTGAATTTCCTTTATTGTTTTTGTGATTTTCTGCGGTGTGGTTGATTAATAATAATCAATAATTTAGGAATGGAATGTGAATTTCTAAGAATTAAGATTGAGTGGTGTTTACACATCTGGGAAAATCTTAGTTGTTATGGTTGGATTTAAAGATTATTTGATAAATTTCGGTCGAAATTGATCATATTTGTCAGCTTGCACGAGTCGTAACATCAAAAAAAAAATTGTGTTTGTACAAATAATATAAAATTTTATCCGAAATTTTCAAATATACTGATCAGCTTTCAATTATACACTTGATGACAATACGTGAAGAATGTCTTTTTCATTTTTATAAGGTTCTATAGTCAGTAATCGTTTAAACTCAAGTAAATTGATTTTTTCCCTTACACCTTCAAAGTATATGGAATATGTCAAAAGCATCACTATCTCGCTACCTCGTGATAAACACTCTAATTTGACTCTTCAATAGTACCTAGATATATTATAAACACTTCAATTAATGCTGCAGAACCTAAAAGCCTTCACAGAAAGAAATTATTAATTTTACTGGTGACGTAATTCTTCAAACGATACAATTCATAACTACTTAACTTCCCAAATGACACAATATTCCATTCGTACAGAAATTTACTGGTTCCGAATGTAATTTGCACTCGGCTAGCAAGTGAGACTGTATGAATTTATATACACGATTTACCAGCCAAGCAAATATGTGCTTCTGTGGCTCAGTCGAACTTTTGATTTTTATTCCTCTTTCGTTTTCAAGTCATGTAATTTTCAAATCACACAATTTTTCATGATCTTGAATATAAATTTGTGTGAAATATGACGCTCCGTGTATGTGCATCTGACAAGATGTAAAATCACAAGAATTTTTCGAACTGTGTTTGATTAAATCACACATATGGACAACGGAAATGTATTAAGCTTGTAGATAGATTGTTTACAAGCTCGCACTTGAAAAATTCTTTACTCTTTCAAATGGATTGAGATGGAAAGAGAATCTCTTCAGTACTCGAACCGCATCAATGTAATCGAAAATATCCAAACAATAATTCATAGTTTCATTTCTTTCGTGATTGCAATATGTATGGGTTTTTATATTTTTATTTGACAATTTGAACCACACCAGTCGAAATCTAGTACCCCATTGTTAAGATCTCGATCAAGAAGTCGAACGCGATACGTAATGCCACAATTCATTCGAATCGTTTCGAGAAACTCGATTCGAGATGCATAATGTCAGCCCTGCTCTTTGCTATCAGACAGAAACATATTATTATTAACTATTTACTCTCGATCATGTTGCAGAGACCGGATCATGTTACAAAAGACCGATGCATGTATTTTCAATTGAACTACACTCTATTAAAATTCTTTCTTTCCGACACACTTCCGTAAAGTGACTATGATTTTACTCAACAACAGCACCGTGTTCAATTAAACCAAACACCGGTAACAGAAATTCGTGCCTGCAGGTTTCTTCATCACGATTGGAAACAAGTGCTCATGTGTGCTTGGTACCGATAGACTCGAATGGATTATTAAACTGTTTTGGTTTTCGTTTACTTTTTTGCATGTACGAAATCCGTTAAAGCACGCTGTGTGTATTGTTTGTAAAGTTGGTGGTATTTTCTTTTTCCGAACCGGTTTTTCATCGTCATTTTATATGACGGTTTGAAAGTTTTGTCACTCATCACACTGTAATTCCGGAGCAGAAAGTCAGATTCAGATGAAATTGCACAGGAGCTTATGAGACAATGAGAGTTTTAATTCAAATCAAGATTTGTAAAAATCGATTAAAGCATTGCTGAGAAATCGAAGTGAGTTCCATTTTTGAAGTTTCTCTTCACTACCATCGGTGCTTTCGGAATTAGAAACCATAGACTAATAGTGCCAAAGTAGGTTTACATATTTTCCAACTAACAAGATGAGCAAATATGAGGAATTTTCCAGTCAGTTTGATCAAAATTGACACCTCTTTCCTCCATCAATTGTAAAAAATACTAATTAAATTGATTTTTCCATTAATCGCGCAGTTATTCCGGAACCAAGAGTCGGATCAAGGTGAAATTCGATAGAAGGCTATCAGACCATAAGACTTTTCATTAGAATCCAAGTTTGTGAAATTCGGTTCAGCGATTCAGTACAAACTGTAGCTATGAATGAATCATATGTGGAACAATAAACATAAACTAATTATGGCGTCATTATACTACCTTGATCAAAAAGATCCCGGAACTTATTCAAAAAATTAAAAATACCAGATTATTCATCAAAATCGATATTGTCCCTTTCAAAATACTCCCTATCGACTGCAACACACTTATGCCAGCGCTTGTTGAAATTGTTGCAAATGTTATATAACACATGGATCAATAAGTCCCGAGACTAAAGCAGAGATGGCGCTCGTAGTAAACCAGTAACCACGTCTTTCTAGAGTACTAACCTTTGCTTGAAACGGGTCAAAATTTTAAGTCAATCCGACCAGAAACAGCTGAGTTATCGAGGTTGGAGTAAAGTCGTTTTGTAGTTTGTTTAAAAAATGGAAAAAACGAGTTTCGTGTTTTGATAAAACATTGTTTTTTAATGGGTAAAAACACCGTGCAAACGAAACAATGGATTGAAAAATGTTATCCGGACTCAACGGAAGCAACCGGAAGCATCGATTTGTCGGTGGTTCGCCGAGTTTAAACGTGGTCGTACCGACACAAATTACGCGGAACTCTCGGGTAGACCTGTGGAAGCCGTTACACCGGAAAATGTGAGTGAAGTGACAAAAATTATAATGAAAGATCGTAAAGTGAAGCTCCTTGAGATTGCTGAGATGACACAGATATCATATGGAAGTGTATTTACTATCCTTCATGAAAAATTGAGCATGAAAAAGGTTTTTTCCAAGTGGGTGCCGCGATTGCTTTCGATGGAACAAAAACAGCCTGCCACAAGTCGATGAAAACAATGGCGAAATTGAACGAATTGGGCTTTGATCTGCTTTCCCACCCCCCATACTCGCCAGATTTAGCTCTTTGCTGATCTTAAAAAAATGCGCCAGGGAAAAAGATTTGGTTCAAATGAGGAGGTCATCGCTGAAACTGAAGCTTATTTTGGAGCGAAAGATAAATTTTTTTATAAACATGGTATTGAAAAATTGGAAAAACGTTGGAACCATTGTATCACCCTAAAAGGTGATTATGTTGATGAATAAAAAAAAAATTTGTAAAAAAAATGCTGTTTCCATTGTTAGTCTCGGGACTTATTGATCCATGTGTTATTAAGGGTGATCTGCTATCATTGTAAACGGAACCCCACATAATTCCGTGCGAATTGAAATCTCCCAGAATCAATCGTGGAGCAGGGAGGGTGTCGACCATTTCATTAAGCTGTCCTTGTCCAACTTGGGGCTCGGTACAAGGTTGTTAACGAGTTTATATAACTTGTAACTACCCACTTAAAACAGATTCTTGAGCTCGGCGTAATAAAATACCGAATAAATTCGGCAACACGACATTTTACTGATTGTTCAGTAATCCATATTATCTTTTCCGAAATTCGTTAACGTAATATTCTGATATCTCGGTAAAAAGCGTTCTTTTGCCGAAGTTTGAAAAAATATTAAACTGAGCTTGTCAGTAAACAAGAAATATATCAATATCAGCAAATCCATTGCTGATGGAGCGAGAAAATAATATATATTGGATGAAGGTAAGAGATTCTTATATTTTTTGAAAAGATAAGTGAAATAAAAAATTCTACTTTTTATATATACTTACAAGTCTTTTTATTTTTAGGTAGATGCTTTGAGGAGCACTGGAAATAATTATCTTTAACCGTGATGTTTGCTTTGCTTTTTGTATACTGCATTAAAATTGACATTAATCAAATACCCCTTTTCCCCAACCTTAGCTTTTGTGATAATTATTTCATACAATAATTAAAAAAATCATTTCGACGTTCGATTACTGATGAATATTTTGCCGAGATTCAGCAATAAAATTTAAGTGTGTGGTGACATGCAAAAATGATGTTAGCCGTGAGATAAAAAGGCGTGTTGCAACTGCTAATAGAGCTTTCTATGGCCTCCGTAACCAGCTGAAATCCCGTAGCTTGCAGACACTCACAAAACTTGCTCCATACAAGTCAGTCACGTACCCATAGGGGGGTCGGAAATCAAAAACAGATATATAATGATTTAGAAGGTCTCAGACATGTGTTACAGAGACAACAAGACAGTACACGTAAATAAATGTAATACAATAACAGTTCCAGTGGAAAAGTTGAAAGTGTCTGTTAAAAACACCCGTAAAAAGCACACCGAGAATTAGGTACATAAGCAATCTTCAGTAGCATTATTTTTTTCATCTTTGGGCCCCTCCCGAAACGATATCCTGGGTACGGGCCTGATACAAGTCGTTGTTAGTATCAACGCCAACATGGCCCTATAAGGTTACGAGGCATTGTCGTTGAAGGCAATCAGCGTCTTTGTAAAGTCGGAAAAGAAGAAAATGGAGAATGGTGCAGACACATGAATTTCGATCTGTACCAAGTATACAAACATACGGACATTGAAAGGCTTATAAAACACGAAAGATCACAGAGAGCTGGAAATGTAGCAAGAATGCCGGAAGAAAGAACGGCCCATGTGACGCTCAGCGACGAACCTGGAAGAGTTCGTCGACTGCGAGGCAGATCACGCACTCGCTTCTCGTGTGCAATCGAGGAAGATGCACGGGAAGCAGGAGTACCGAGCGTCTGGAGACCGGCAGCTCAAGCATCCTAGAAATCCACAATTCATTCGATCATGTTCCGGAGACAAGATGTGCACTATTAGAGTAAGTAACGATTTGCTAATCACAGGTAGCATTATCATGCTATTTGAATGCGATTTCAACTGATCTGTAATGAAGTAATGATCTGCGATAGTCAAAGCAAAGTCCTTTTGTGAAATTAGCTCATACTTCCCAGACGATGCTTAGCGCACAAAACCACTGCATGACTAGTGCTACGATCATATTGACTCTAATAATCCTTACAAATCAGGACATCAAAATACGACCACTGACCCTATGCCTTGAACGCAACTGCGCTAGTTACACATTCTGTATAATCAACACATGTAAATACCACGTTTCCGCCTGACATCAGAAAGAATAAATTAAGTTTTTATCTTACTTGCACCGTTATATCGATAGGTGAACCGAGCGCAAACCTCTCCACGAACTAATCGGCAAGCAATCTGTGACGGTTTATCCTTGTACTCGTTCCACATGTACTCAGTATCCGGAACGTTGCTATTATCTACGATATTGTAAGCAAAAAAGATAGAGCGAATCAAACCAAATCGTGACATAGCTTACTGGTGACCACAAGCGGATGGAAACACGGTATTCCGGTGGCTTTTTTCATTAAATTTTCACAGGTAATGTTTTTGTATTGACTATCCTTGTTGTATTTTGGACCCAACCACGAAAACCTAAAGCAATACGGATAGTTTTTGTATTCTTCGGCCGGTGAAAGCGTTGTCACCAGATGATCATCCTCTTCCGTTGCTAGAATGACGAAAATTTAATAATTTTCAGTCCACATAACCTGATAGAGTCGGTTTGTGCGATTTACCACCAAATATGCAAACAACAGAAACCAAGGTCACAAACAAAACACGGAAGCTCGCTTGCATCGTTGTACCAATTAACAGATGGCGGAAGATCAAGGCGTAACAATAAATTTTCGATTCTATGATTGATGCAAAAATCACGACCAATTGCGTTTATAACGACAAACGGACTATCTCGTCCCGCTACGCTCCAAAGTCACCAAGGGAAGAAAAGAGAAAATTTCATTGCAAACCTTATCTTATCTTACTGAATCGGAGAAGAAAAGCACTTAACGATCGACAACGACTATGTTGGTATACCAATTTCGTCTTATCAATCGTTGTTGATGATTTAATTTATATATGAAAATTAAGCTTCCTACTACTTTGAAATGTTTCATAACTTAACGTTCTACCATTCCTTTTTTTGTTTTTTTCCTTCGAATATATAAATTAATAAAATAGAAACATTACGCAAAATTATACGGTATATAATTTGTAGAGGAAAAAACTTACCTATATAAAATATGATTCGAAATCATAGGATTACAAAACACACTGAATAGACAAAAAACAAATTTCCTACAATAAAATCTACTAAACGACATGTGTCTTTTCTGACAATATTTATTTATTTCCTTCTTCTTAAAATTATGCTCAGTTCAATTATTTTTTATTTGATTCCGATATGTTGACAACCGTTAACAAATCGAACAAAATTATGCTATTGAACTTAAACTCGACGGAGAAATAGAAGGATAATTACTGCCTTTCAGGAAGTTGTGCTCGGTCGCCACAATAAGGACTGCCGGTTCGAGTTACTGACCTTTCCCTACAGGACTGACTAAACCGGAGAAACCATATACGTTTGCGGAAACTTGAAGGAATGGTGCCCCAGAGCAAATATATTCGGCAGCAAACCAGCATTCGGGATAATATTCCACGACAGTGTGAGCGTTACATTGTGATGACCCCTGAAATTAACAACCGAAAAACCATTTCCGTTAGCGATACCCTTCGAAAAAAAAAACATACTTACTTTAAACCATTTCCATCATCCCAGAAATAGTACTTTGTGTTCATGTTCTTGAAATCCAAATTAGCGTTTTCCCCCCGCAGAATTATTTTGTCCCACAACACAACCTGATTCAACTCGTTTTGCTCGGTTTTATATTCTGCCGTCAGGTAAAGAAACAGCTGCTTCACGTTCCAGTTGAATAAACCGTTCAGGTCAGTATTCAAATCGAACGTCAAGAAGCCAAGGTCATTCTTTTCTCGGGAAGCACTAAAGTCTGGAACATTTTTGCTGCGATGAAAAAAAATACGATTTTTTATACATACGTGGTCTTTCCAGATTGGATATGGTACTTACACCAAAACCTTCACGGTGTTAATCCTTGCATTCATCCGATAATCATTGAAAAAAGTGGATGCGAAACAACAGAATGTTAGAAAGGCCAACACACTTAGCGAATACGCCAAGATTGCATTTCCTCGTGTGAGAACAGTGTGCATCTTGTTCTGTGGAACAGCCTAAAAATCCTTCAGATTTACCAATTGAACGTACCAAACGAGCAAGGCGATAGTGTATGTATCTTTTTGAGCGACACCAATAATAGAAAATTAGTAACAAACCGGCTGACAAAATGTAGTTTACGGATTTCTACCGAGATTTTCGTCTGATGCCGCTTGCAAATTGAACAACGACACGAAGCAGCAAAATGTCAAACGTTTGTTAGCCAAATGAAAACAACGTCAACGCAAGATGATGCAGTGGTGTTGGCATCGATAGGGGGCTAAAAACCCACGATGTAGAAATTAATCCTGGTGGCGAGATAGGCTGGTTTCGGTTGTGTTAGTATTTTTTTTTAGAAATTATGACTCGGAATTTTACTGCTGTTTTTGGGAATGTAGCATAATTTTACCACTTATCTAATATTTCCCTAATGATAAATATTTAAAAAAATATGTGTACAGTGATTGCAACTGGACGTGTATCGTTGGATGAGCCTGCAACGGCATATGTTTAAATTTTTGTTTTTCTTATTTTTCTAGGAAAAAATGATAACCACACTGACACATAGAAATATCCGAACATTGTTGAAATTCAAGCTGAAATGCAACAACCGACTGGTTTGGTATAACCCCAAGAAATCCTATCAAAAAGATATCCAGCTCTCACACTTCCCGAAAAAACATTGGCAACATCTTTTTTTTTGCGAACGACAAGTTCGCATCGAATCTCGTACATAGAAGTAGGGAAGAGAAATGTCAAATATGTTGAATGTGATGCCGTGCGATGGCGTTGCTGAACTGAAGATTGCTTCAAGCTGACAGGGTCTGGTAAGACCACTGTTGGACGGTAAAAATCTGCTAACTGAGCAATTTGACACCCAGAAAAATTTTTTGTGACATCAACCTGGTACAGAGTCAAAATAACAATTTTTGTGTAGTTGATTATTTCATGCCACTAGTTTTCTGTTTTAAATCAAAATTTTCGGTTGGAACTATAGATAGAACGAGAGAAAACGTTATGCTTGAAACCAAATATATAATTGGAACAAATGAGTCGGGATCGTACATAGATGCTGCGAGTACGGATACATTTGTGTACGAAATGAAACAGAGGGCCGACCGCAGTCGACTTTGTTGGGGGTACAATCTTAACATCCTCTTCTGCCAACTTTGTATATTCCACAGCTCACAGATTATGTCAAACCACGAAACTTCTGAAAAAAGCTGGAAGACGAACAGTACAACAGTTCCTGAGTTGATATTTCATGATTTATTATGTTCCTTATTTTTATTTTCAATATTTTCAAAGAACGACTCTTCCAAATTTTGGATACCACAAATCGACTTGGAATTTTTTTTTCTGTCGAGGTTTTCAGCAGTCTAGTCGATTCTTGTAAGATTGCAAAATTCTTCTTTTATCTTTTTTCAGTAATACTATTTCAGACTTCAAAATAGTATCATTGAAGAAAGATGTAATTAACATCCGAAATACGTATCTGTACACTCAGGTAAATTGAGTAGTGAAAATCATAAATCTTATGATGCCTAGAAAATCACCAAAATTACCATTTCATAAGATTTATATGAATACTATACCTCTGCAATATACATTTCATCTATCACTATTATAGTTTTCATACAAACAACTTATGAATTCCACAATATATGAGAGAATTCTGGCTCTTGCCCACTTGTACGAGGCGGGCAGATTTCCCCCCAGACGGCTGGCTATGTCTGCCAGCCATTTTGCCGTAATTCTGCCAGAATTCCGGCAAAAGTCTGGCAACAATACAACAACTGTTTCCGGCAGAGAATTTCGCCTATCGGTTATTAACGGTTCTGTTTTATCGGATTCTTGCCATACAAGACTGGCAGTACCGTTTTGAATCGATTCTACATTTTTAGCGTCTTGGTTTTATTTTTTCAATAAAAAGTACATATGAAAGGCAATAGGTTATTGCCCTTCATATATACTAATTATGGAAAATGGTATTGCCAATGACATTGCTTCTCACTACCAAACATACCATATTTCAATCAAATTCATAAGATTCGTGTTTTGTATGTACATGCGGGATTAACGAATATCATATGAAGTCGAATAAAAAAGAAAAAGAAAAAAGAAGGAAGAGAAATAAACAAGACACGTCCCGCATAGCGTTTTGGCTACCTGGGCAGCCATGGCCACTAGACGGCTACCAAAATTGATTCAGTGACGGTTGTCAAATCCAATTTGACAAAACAAAGTCGCCTGTATCTAAGTTAGCCGAGCGTTTTCATCTTCTCACCTTCGCTGAAAATGTCAAAGATTTCAATGTGGAAAAATCCTGGTGGATACGGTTGTATCGTTTGAGTTGTATATCTGGCAGCGGCTAGGCAGTCGGTAACCAGAATGTCTGCCAGCCATATTTTTCCAGCTGGCAGCGTTTAGTCAGCCATCTGGCAGCCATGCGTATGCGGGGTGCGGCGAGATAATGACGCAATTTCGCTTGGACAATTTTGACAGCAGCCGGAATGCAGCCTGCCTTCTGACGGTTGCCAGAATTCCTCACAAGCGGGTGGTAATGATAGAAGAGAAAGTAAACAAAGGCCTTCTGAAAAATCAACCGAGATTTGTATTTGACAATGCTGGCAGTTCTTTCAAAATAAATGTCTGAAGATAAACACGAGTTTGCCCAGCGATAAATTGCACGAGTTTTACTAATTAGGTTTTTAGGGCCTATTTAAAGTGTTTTTGTTCAGAAATTTGAATCATTCCTCATCTTTCAGTATGGTAAGATATAAAACTATAGCGCATTTTAAAAGTGGTAAGAGTGTCTAACCTTAACACTACCGCACTTTGCTCTGTTTTTTTTGTTCACAAACAGGGTAAGAAGAAATTTATCGACAAGAAGAAAGCAGTTACTTTTCGATTGGTGAACCGTAGTCAACAGGATCCACTATTCGTGGACGAAAATGCTCCTCAGCATGTGCTGGTGCCGATATCTGCACCAGAAAGAGATAACCCGCGTTCTTCCGGAATTGCATCCAGAGCATCTGATTTCCCTTGCAAGGTACTAGTTCTTTTTAATAGAAAACTTGACTGTCTTTTTAATAGAAAACTTGACCAATTCATATAAAGGTTGATAAAGAGAAACGCCGCAATGAACAGGCCAAATTCGGAATCTACTTCGACGATGATTACGACTACTTGCAACATCTGCGTGAGCCCGGTCGAAACGAAGTTTATTGGGAACCAGTTCAAACGGCCAAAACGGCGGGCGCAGAAAAGGTCAGCATACAACTGCCCAGTTCAGTATTTGCATCAGAAATAGAAGAGAAAGAAGGTCTGATGACCAAAAAGGCACAACAGAAACCAGGACCACGCCCGGACTGGGATCCGGACGTTGTTGCCGCATTGGACGAGGATTTCAATCACGATGATCCTTCGAATCAGCTTGAGGACAACTTCATGGAACTTGCCATGGGTAGCGGCGGAGACTCGGACGATGAGAATGATGATTTGATTGGTAATGACACCGATGGTGATGAGTACGGAAGTGATATTGATTCCAACGAGGCCGGAATGACCGACGACGATGATGAAAGGCGTGATGGTTTCGGACCACTGAGGTTCGATCGGGAAGAAACCAAATCTAGATTCACGGAGTACTCGATGAGTAGCAGTGTGATTAGAAGAAACGAGCAGCTTTCTCTGCTTGATGATCGATTTGAAAAGTTCTACGAACAATACGATGATCCCGAGCTAGGGGCTTTGGATTGCGAGGACATTGAAGGACACGTAGATATCAACGATGGTGTACTCATGCAATACGCAGAAGAGTATCGGAAGGAGCGAGATGAGAAATATGATATAGCCTACGATAAGCAATGGGATAAGGAACGGTAAATGTATTTAGGTTTTTGACAAATAAATTAGTACTAATCAGTTCTTATAGCATTTTGAAACTGCAAGAGGTGTCTTCTGACGAAGAAGAAATGATTGAACTGGAGGTCGAAGACGAGTCACAGAAAAAATGGGACTGCGAGAGCATTCTTTCAACTTACAGTAACATTTACAATCACCCGAAAATAATTGAGGAACCAAAAAAACACAAAACGGCACCTAAAATAACCATAAATCCTAAAACTGGATTACCCATGAATGTTCTTGGTGCCGATAGTGGTAAATTAACCGAGAAATCTCTTGCTAAGCTGGACCACGAAGAAAGGTTAGTGTGAAATATAATTGATCTTTGATCAGATTCTTTTCATTTTTTCTTATATGTAGCACTGCATCAAAAGTCGGTACCGGACCGAAGTCACTTTGCGCCGGTAGTGTGATTTCTACTTTGAGTGTACTTTCTATACGACCGAAGGATGAATCACCGGAAGAAAAACGCGAACGGAAGAAGTTACTCAAAGAATATCGGTACGAACGAAGGATAGAACGGAAGGCCAATACAGCATGTTTTAAGCAGGAAAAGAAACAGCAAGAAAGAAATCAAATCAATAGTCGAGCCAATGCTGGAGTTAAAATTGTTTAAAAGCTAAATGAAGAGTCGTTTAATCAACTATTAACATGATGGAGTAGATTTTTCTAACGTCTATACTATTAATAGAGAATTAAAATTCTTTTGTTGAGAAAGCTTTGAATTGCGAGTACGGAACATATTTACATGATTATGTGCACCATGACGAATTTTATCAGTTCTTTCGACACACTGGCACACATAGTTCATGCAATTGCAATTCGTCGAACGAATTTAACAATTAAATCCAATGGAAATCCTTGCACTGATAATTCTTCTAGTACTATCCCAAGAACATTTTAAACAATTTAATTTTTTTCATCTGCTTTATGATTCGTCTTCGACTCATCAATGCATTAGCAGTTTATGTTGAAATGCTAATGCCACCTTAAAATGGCATCAGAAGTGCTAGATAATAAATTTGTCTCCAGAGATGTTTATCTCCTCTGTGTGACGAAGAGCAAGCAAAATTTCTCCCCTCGCACTGACAACTTCAACGAGAGCTCTTCTCTTTCACATTTATACACCACTGTTGTGTAAAGTGTACACGCATCATGAGTGCGTTTATTTATTTCCTTTTACCTCTTCCACTGAATCGCACCAAAGTGCTAGAGCATTAGCTAATAAATTCTCTGAGGTGGATGCAGATACTTTCACAGAGGTGTACACGCCGGTGAGCACTCTGCTGTATGGTTTGCGTAGATGAAGCGTGGACACGCAAAATCAGCTAAATAAAACAATTTATCGTAAAATTTTCGGTTTTCCTTGCAAATTTTTCATAGCAAGGCCAGATCTACTCTCTATTAATTGAAGTTCACAGAAGTGTTCGCTCAACATCACGCGCCAGTGGTCACTTGGGTGTATTTAGACGAGAGCGCGTGTGAGCGATTCATGCGAAGAGAATGTGTTTCACTCGCGCCAGCTGCTTTAACCACAAGCACACACTCAAATGCTGTCTATTCGACACTGAGAAGAAGTGCGCTTTCCGCTTTGTGCGGTGCTTCGGTTTTTCCAAGGATTAGTTTGCCGCTCCCCTGATAACGTTGCGCCCGGGGCGAGTGCCCCCTTCGCCCCCTTCCCTAGTGTGAAGGAGCAACTAACCTAACAGATTGCC
This sequence comes from Malaya genurostris, assembly GCF_030247185.1. Lineage (NCBI taxonomy): Eukaryota > Metazoa > Arthropoda > Insecta > Diptera > Culicidae > Malaya > Malaya genurostris. Next base: position 51,660,701 of record NC_080572.1, read on the forward strand.
GGGTCATACTGTGAAGTATTTTTTCTAACTTTTTCTTTTTACTTTTACTATTTATAAATTTTCTTTTTCACTTTTGTTTTTAATTCTTATTACAAGTGCGGGAGACTATTTTACTCCCGTACTAAAAATATGAATATTGAGTACAGTGGGGGTGTCTCGGAGGAAGGTGAAATTTCAATGAACGAAGAACGTTTAGAAACCGAGTCTGAATCGGTGATGCCGCCATCTCTCACTCCGATACCTCCATCTCCCTCTGAGATGTTACCTCCTCGTTGAAAAGTTTACCAAGACGATGGCTCGGGGGGTATACATCCGGCCCAAATCCAAGTCTCTCAGAGTCCTGAATAGTGCCGGGACCTGACAAAACATTACTCGGCAATAAAATCAATTGACAAGGTTTCGCCAAACAAGTTACGCGTTGTGTGCGACCTGAAGCAAGCAAACGAGATTGTTACCAGCGAGTAGTTCACGAGGGAGTACCGCGTGTTCGTCCCGTCTAATGTGGTGGAGATCGACGGTGCGGTCCGTGACGAAAGTCTGACGATCGAAGATCTGATGAAGGACGGGGTTGGCCGTTTCAAAAACCCCGGTGTGCCCTACGTACATACAGCGTGCGGAGAAATTGAAGTGATCCGTGAAAGAAAGCTCTAAACGTTCCGTTCAACCCTGAGAACCCGTTTGCACTCTTGTCAGTTGAAGAGGATACCTTTGACGACCCAGGCGAAGGACCTTTCTACATGCAGGTTAAAGGAAGCAGGAAAAGACAAAATCTGGCTTCTCCTAAGCTTTCTCGTAAAGGCCTCAGACTGTCCTCTTCGTCACAAAATGATCAGATAAAAACGAAAAGTTCTGACTCAAAACCGAAGCAAACACCTCCTGGTTTCAAAAACCTTAGAGATGATAAGGAGTACCCAGCACTTCCAGGGGTATCAAAAAACCCGAATGACCCCAAATCACAACCAGAAAATCAAACAAACGCTGGATTATTGAATTTTTTCTGATATCGTGCACTGGATATTAACAGCCTTCAATATAACTGATCCTCTAAAAGGCCTCCTAACTGCTCTACTCCCAACAGTAAGGAAATTTTTAAAACAGTTGACTGAACAATGACCCCTCCTTGCAGCGATCGTATCTTTTGATGGATAATTTACCAATGAGAATCGAAGATATGATCATTGTGCTTCAGTGGAATTGCAGAAGTATCATCCCAAAACTTGATTCAAACACTTAATACACACTCGTTACTGCGATGTATTCTCCTTGAGTGAAACTTGGATGACTTCTAACATTAACCTCGACTTCCATAATTTCAACATAATCCGCTTGGATCGAAAAGACTCTTAGGGAGGGGTTCTCTTAGGGATCAAAAAGTGGTATTCATTTTATCGTACCGACACCGGGAATTGGAGTTGTTGCTTGCCAAATTAATATTAAAGGCAAAGATCTATGTATAGCTTCCATCTACATTGCTCCCAGAGTCTTGCAGACATCATAGAACTTCTTCCTTCACCTCGGTTGGTTTTAGGGGACTTTAACTCGCATGGTACAGGATGGGGCTTTTTATATGATAACCGTTCTTCGTTAATCCAATTTGACAATTCTAAACACGGGAGAAATATCATGGAACCCTAGACCGCCAGCACAACCAAGTGCGCTGGATTTATCCCTTTGCTCGGAGGAAGAATATACATTTTTGGCTGGCTTGATTCTCGACACCGCATTTTAAGCTCAGAAGAAATGAGTACCTATTATGCGTGTTCCCAACCCATGGTGGGACAAAGAGTGCTCAGAGCTGAAAACGAAAAAAGCTTCAGCCTTCATCTCGTTCAGAAGGAACGGAACCCCAAATAATTATCGGAAATACGCGACGCTAGAACTTCAAATGAAAAGTCTGATTAAAGCTAAGAATCGCGGTTACTAGCGAAATTTTGTTGACGAATTAACGAGAGAAACAGCAATGAGCACTCTGTGGAATACGGCACGTCGCATGTGCAATCGAAATCACGCGAACGAAAGCGAGGAATATTCTAACCGCTGGATATTCGATTTCGTTAAACAAGTATGTCCCGATTCTGTTCCGGAAAAGAAGATATCCCACGTCGTGACTTCGAATACATCGTTTTCGATGGTAGAGTTCTCACTTGTCACTCTTGTGTAACAATAGAGCCCCGAGGTTAGACAGAATTAAATTCAACTTGTTGAAAAATTTGCCTGACTGCCAAAAGGCGCTTGTTGAATTTATTCAGCAAGTTCCTCGAGGGCAATATTATTCCACACGAATGGAGACAAGTAAGGGTTATCGCCATTCAAAAACCTGAGAAACCAGCCTTCGATCACAATTGCTATGCTTTCCTGTATTCAGAAATTGATTCTCTTCCATCGAGACAATTGGGTCGAGACAAATGGATTGCTTTCAGGTACACAATTTGAGTTCCGCAGGGGCAAAGGAACGAACGATTGTCTAGCGTTGCTCTCAACTGAAATTCAAATGCACTTGCTCGTAAAGAACAAATGGCATCAGTTTTCCTCGATTCCTTGATGAATGTATTAACACATCTTGCACGCTAAGACATATTGCCGACGACAGCGTTGTGTCTATTATAGGACCCAAAGCTGCCGATCTCCAACGACCATTACAAGATACCCTCGACAACTTATCGACATGATCTATTCAAATGGTTATCGAGTTCTCTACGTAGAAAACTGAGCTGGTTGTATTTTCAAGTGAGAACAAGCACAACTATAGCTTCAACTAAGTGGTGAAACCATAGCTCAAGTCTTCACATTTAAATATCTTGGGGTCTGGTTCGACTTCATAGGTATCTGGGGATGTCACATTAGGTATCTGAAACAAAAATGCCTACAGAAAATCAATTTCCTTCGTACAATAGCCGGAACTTTGTTGGGCTCTGATCAGGTTGTACAAAACGACGATATTGTCAGTAATGGAATATGGATGTTTCTGTTTCCGCTCCGTTGCGAATATTTATATTTTGATTACATGGCTCAGAATATAAATCCTTCTTCGTTTGTTCCCAACCGTGTTCATTTTGTGGATACTTCTAATTCTACTGTGTTTTTGACACATCCATGAAAGAAGAAATTCGTGGAATCCCGGATCCTGTACTTTGACGGATCATATCTCGACGGGTCCACTAGCCTCGGTATATTCAATGTAAATTTTACCGCTTCCTATAAATTCAGTGATCCGGCTCCAGTTTACTCCAGAACTAGCTGCAATTCAGTATACCCTTGAGATCATTGACTCTCTGCCCACAGAATGTCATTGTATCGGACAGTCTCAGCTCCATTGAAGCTCTCCGTTTTGTGAAGCCTAGAAAGCACTCATCGTATTTCTTGGATAAAATACGGGAATAATTGAGTACTTTATCTGCAAAATCATACCAGATTACCTTGGCTGGGGTTCCCTCACATTGTTCCATACGGGGCAAAGAGAGGGCGGACTCATTAGCCAAGGCGGGTGCACTAGAAAGTGATATCTACGAAAGACCAATCTGGTTCAATGAATTTTTCAGTTGCTGTCGTCAGATAACTCTACCAGCTGACAAAAGACATGGAATAGTGGAACTCTGGGACGATGGTTATACTCAATAGCGGCCCTTACACGAGTCATTAAAAATGCCATTACTAAAAAATAATATCATTTTAATGAACGTGTAATGGTGTAGTAATGACGAGATTTCTATCAAATTTGAAATACATCATTACTTAGTCATCATTAAAAATGACAAAAATAATGCTCGTGTAAGGGCCGCTAATAATTCCACAAGTATCGACGAAACCTTGGTTCCGGGGGTTACACGTGAGCCGAGACTATATTCGTGTAATGTTAAGGCTTATGTCTAATCACTATATGTTCAGCGCTTGCGGTGAGGGTTATCATGACATCGAGCATGTTGTTTGGATGTGTGCCGAGTATTGTGATGCCAAGTCCCAAATCATAGGTTCCCTTCGGCCCCGAGGTATACCATCCTTCGTACCAGCCCGCGACGCCTTGGCAACTCGAAATTTTCCTTATATGACTTTCATCTATAACTTCTTGAAAACTATCAATGCTCTCTCTCTCTCTCTCTCTCTCTCTCTCTCTCTCTCTCTCTATTCTACAACTCTTTCGCACTCTTCTTTACGCTGCTGAAAGTATGACCTGTATAAACGATGCTTCGGAGCATGCACCTGCCTTAAACTGACTGAGTTGCTGAAAACTACCCAAAAACGCCACATCAACGCCAGAGCACACCATCAAAGCATCCCAGCCAAGGATAATCTTTCTTGTTACAATCTGAAAAACGTGAAGATCCAGAAAACTGAAAAGTTTGTGCCACAAACGAATAATGTATTTTAATTCAAAATCAATATTTTGTAAATCCCACCCTCGTCACATTCCTTCACTAATTCTAGGGGAGTATGCCGCCCCCTTAATACGACATCCCTTCTTCTCCAATAACAACAAGACAATCGTTAAGCTAAAGCAAATGAGCCAAATAAAAAATGTATGAAAAAATAAATAAATTTGTCTCTCGAACATAACAGTTACCATTGTAATAAGCTCAAATTTTATATAACAAACACAAATAATAATTATTTACAAAATTATTGAGCTTGTTTCTTCTCTCGCTTTTCCAGTTCTTCCAAAGCGTTAAGCAGTTCGATGTCCTTTTTTTCGCGTATCGATCGAATGCATTCGTTTAAATCATCTCGGTACTGTTTGTTCTCGGGTGGAAAAATGTTCCGTTTCGTCTCGGTCACCCATTTTTCGAAATACTCCGGTTGATTAAACCAGTGGAACATCGCCACCGGGAAGGTCATATACATGGCCATCTTACCAACCTCTAGCACCCAACCGCCCATTCCGGTGGAACGTCCAAACTAATAGAACTTGAACAGAATTCAAATATGATTTAATTTGGTGAAATAGGATACAATTACTTACATTTTCTAGTTATATAAAACTGATGTGGCTGGAATGAAAATATGTTTGTTTACAATATATTGTCAGCTTATAATGTTGGTGTCTGTTTGACACTATGAAACTGACAGCATTCTGTTAGTTGATTTATGCCCCGTTCACACTTCTGCTGGCTGCCAGCATGCTGGTGTCAGTGTACTGCTCTCTTAGGAAAAAAACGTTCAACGGTGGTCCTTCGTTGGTCTAATACTTTGGATCATTGGACCACAGTTGAACGTTTTTTCCTAAGAGGGCAGTACACTGACACCAGCATGCTGGCAGCCAGCAGAAGTGTAAACGGGGCATTATTAGTGATGTCTGATTTTTCGAATTAATCGATTATTAGGTATTCGATTAATAAAAGGGGAGTCGATTAGTGTAATCGATTACTATAAAGCATTATTCGATTAATGCAATTAATCGATCAAATTATTCTAAACAGAATCAGAACTGCCAAATGAAAATCTGTGTTGAATATCAAATCTTTACATTGTAACCATGGTAACCGTGGGTAGAATGGATCAGCCGAGCTTGGTGCTGACCAAAGCAGGAAACGTACTTACAGTAAAACAGAGTTCAGAGTGAAAGTTCAGCCGATTTCTCACTTGTACTCTAAAAGAGTCCTTTTGACTAACTACAAGTATCATTCTCGCTTTTGATTTGCCAATATTGGTTACCAGCTCGGCTTCGCTTCTCGCGCCCACTATGTCTCTAGCCTACACTCAGGCAAATTGAGTAGTGAAAATCATAAGGCAAATCTTATGATGCATCAAAAATCACTAAAATCATCATTTCAGAAGATTAATATGAAAAATATACCTCTGCAGTATACATCTCATCTATCACTATTATAGTTTTCATACGAACAACTTATGAATTCCACAGTATATGAGAGAAGTTATGTTTGTCATAGAAATTTCGCACAATGTTCCTAAAAATTTCGTATGAATTTCATAAGGCGTTTTATTGGAATTCAAATTTTCGTGACTTCATAAGGCAATCTTATGATTCGCATACAATATTCTTGTGGCTAAAAACCATACGAAATCATTATGAAATTCCATATATTTTTTGCCTGAGTGTACGGCTAAACGTTATCTACTAAGGCTGTGAACCATTTCGAGGTTAACTTTAACTTTTGGTTCACTTTTTTCAGTGTCGGAAAATAACCATCGATCTGTCAAAAATAACCATGCTCTCGAACAGATGCTATTTTGACAACATCAAAATAACCACTCAAGTGTCAGATGTCAACCAAAAGTTAAAATTAACTGCGAAATGGTTCACAGCCTAATTGATATAAATCTCGATTAATTGATTGCTATTAATCGATTAGCTCGATTAGTGGCACTGTCGTTAATCGATTACAAATACTCGATCAGTTTAGCCTTTTAATCGATTATTTTGATTAATCGAGTAAAAAAATACATCACTAGGCATTATCGATGAAAATTCGGTCATCAAAATACACGTGCAGTTGTTTTGAATTCACCGTCCATACGATATACCCGATATTCCTAACACAATTTCAGTAGTTTCAGCCTAGAACGCTATTCATATTATTTAAATCAAAAATGGGTGGAAATTCCAGGAAATTTAAGAAGGCCGAAAAGAGTAAAATTAAATTGAAAGGAGCAAAACTTCCAAAAGGCACGAATGTAACGAAAACCAATTTTAAAGTGCGGAAAATTGTACTGCCTGATCAGATCAAACAGCGCAATCTGACCGATGCGATCGTTTTGTCTAACCGAAGTTTAACAGTGAAGGTGAAGAAAATTACTAAATGCTCTCTTATCTTCATACGTACATGATTTGATTTACAGGATTGTTTGGCAAAACTGAAACACACTAATCACACTGCTAAATGTGACGGCCTTCGAGGACTTCGAGAAATTCTTTCAAAACTGTCAACCGAGGTGACGGACAAATATCTCAGTACTGCCATCAAGTCGGTAGTAAGTCTTTCGATTGATCTGGAAAGGGAGGTACGGCGGGACTGCTACAAAACATTAGCACTATTGTTTGCGTCTGCTGGACAGGGAAATATTTTTCCATTTTTTGATGTTCTATTATCGTTTCTACGTTGTACCATGACGCACATTCAACCCCGAATTCAAGAAGATTCGTTACTTCTGTTAGATACATATTTACAATATCTACCGCAACTGGTGCTACTGAATAGAGACAAAATTTTTCCGCAATTTCTGGATATGATTTCCAAGCTCAGAAACGAATCGAAACCCGAACGGACACTCACGCTTAGTTTGAACAAACAATCCACCAGCACGAAATGGCGATCGAGAGTCTTAATGCGGTTAATTGGTATGCTGAAAATTTTAATAGATCAAAAAATGCAAGGAGATGAACGAAGTCTTGAACACCAAACGCAAAAGCCAATGAATACAGTGGAAGAGAATAATCCGTAAAGTATAAAGGTTGTGTGCATAAATTTTATAATAATAGCTTCTTTCCTACAGGTTTGTTACAAAAACTTCGGCAATTATGACTCGAAATGTAATAGTGAACCACATCTATGATGTCAAATGCGCATCACACTATTCTTTAGTCCGTTATCGACTCCATGAACCCTGCTCTCTCCCGTTTTTGTTCCGTAAATCAATAGGAGAAGGAAAGATAACTTTGTCCGACCAGATTGACGAGGGACGTAAGCTTAAAACATACGTGCAGATGCTCATGCCGCTATTGTTTGAGTCCTGGCTGGAAGTTCGTCCGGTTTCAAGCCAAGGCGAATCAGCCGAACATGGCCTTTCAAATGAAGGTGCGACAACGCTTAATTTGTTGCTTGATATTGTGATTCAACTGTGGGATTTGGTGATTCTATACGGCCGTGAAACCAACAATTCCGATATGACACAATGGCTTCGCGGACAATATACCGCACAATTTAATGATCACATTATCAAGGGATTTCCATATTATCAGAATGCTTCCGCTTCTGGTAGCAAATCTCGCTCGAAAGAACATCCTCAAAATAATGAAGTTCGAGAACGGAATGTGGATGAAAAATGTTACCAGCAAAATTTTAATATATGCTATTTGTATTGCTGTCTCAACGAAAATTTCCGGTCTGATCGCAGTAAAAATTACGAGAAAGTTGTCAACTATGCAGAACACTGCATTAACAGCTGGAAATTTCAATCGCCGGAACTCAATGCCCAATTACTGAAAATTCTTCGCTATATGCTATTAGATACTAACTGTGCGACTGTTAATCAAAACACTCGAGGATTACTGAAAACTCTACTCGAAGTTTACATTCAGGCCAAACTCTCACAGGAAACCAGAAACCACATACTTATTCTGTTTTGTGATATAATAGTTCAGAACGATAGACTCTGGCGGGAGTATGGGTAAGTCTTGATAGTAAGTAATTATCGATTTCACTAATTTCTCGTTTCTGTAGCCAAGAAATATTCACTCTATGGTTACGAATGCTTCCAAATCTGCTCAACAAGCCATCGATAGATGTAAATGTACTGAAAGCGTTGCTGTGTCTTGCAAAGCAGAAAAATGTGGTATTTGTACAAAGTTTGGAAGAAAACATAGAAGGCATTATGCGCAATCTACCACAGATCAGAGTGACTAACGAACAGCGCGAGAATGAAGGAAAAATTCTCATTATAAATTTGATATTTTGGATCGAAAACCGAGATGTATTAAATAAGTTACTGGACAAGCAAAGAATCAAAGAAATTGCTCTAAACGACGAATTGAAAACCTATTTTCAGAATACATTACAGTCACGGTTCAAATATTTGTAATATAACTACTCTTTAATATACTGCAATTTTACAAATGGTTAATATTTCCGTTTCATATGTATATGTGCGTTTATTCTACAGAAAAATCCTCACAAAACCAAGTTCGGTTGTGTAATCTCTGGAGATCTGGGCGATCAGTCAGTATCAACGACATGATGCTTTTAATGAACAAACGAATAATTCTTACCGCTCGAGAATGTTACCTGTTGAATCTGTAATTTTGTATTCGTTTTAATGCTTGATATTGAAATGCTATTAACTTTATTACAACAGATAGCGAAGCGGTTAAATCAACTATCCAACTCCTGGCAGATATTCCAGGCAGAGCTGCTAAATGTCACTATCAACGAGCAACTTTGCACGACGAAGATTGGAAAGTTTATGTCACTGGGCTGCTGCCAACCAGGCTCTACCAATCATCATATATTGAGTATCTGAGAGCCGATCTGTCATGACTTAAATTCTCTTGATATTATACTCACCAGGACGCTCATTGATTGCCGATGCGATTGATATTATCTTCATTTCTCCTGTCACTGCTTGATTACGATGTGACTAAATATTAATCAAGCAGCATAAACATTGAATTAAATTAATGTACACCAATAAATTCCGAAATCCGATGACTTTTTAAAAGAACAATTAACTTTATCATTTCATGTTTATGTTAGAATGGAATTTTTTTACTTCAACAGGGAATATGAGAATGAGAGAGAGAACAAAAAAATGCGTCACCTGTCTTTGACTGAGTATACTTCTACTTGGTCACTGAACTATCGAGTATCTCATTTGACAGACACTTTGACCGTACCGATTACAGTTGACGATGATTTTAGTCAGTCTGTCAAGGTCATTTGAGATGACTGACAATTTGCAGCTCTGATCCCAGGTAAAATTTTGCGCATCTGCATACTGGAAATGCTTCAATGCGTGTTAAATTTCCCTGATCCCCACGGTAGTGATCACTTGCCGATTTTGGTTTCAATATCCACTGGTGCACATACATCGACATCTGTCGATATGACATATGATCTCACGAAAAACATCGACTGGAATTCCTACTCGATCGTGATATCCAAATCTCTCAAAATGAAACAACCAGATTCGCTAGAAGAAAAATACAAATCCCTAGCTGACTTGATCCTCAGTGCCGCGCTTCAAGCCCAGACCAAACGAGTACCCCATGGTGGGACAAAGAATGCTCTGAAATGTATAAAATTATCTCTTGCCCTTTTATCATGCAATAACAATGCCCCTGGGTACGATAAAATCAAATTTAACTGATGTAAAAATCATCCCAATATCGCGAAAAAGCGTTTGTTGAACTTATTTAACAAGTTTGTCGAACAGAACTTTGTCCCCCAAGACTGGAGACAAATTAAAGTTATTGCTATTCAGAAACTGGGCAAACCAGCCTCCGATCACAACTCGTATCGGCCGATTGCAATGCTTTCCTGTATTCGAAAACTGTTGGAAAAAATGTTTCTGTTTCGTCTCGACAAATGGATGGAAACAAGCCATTTGCTTTCAGACCCACAATTTGGCTTCCGTAAAGGCAAAGGGTTGGCGGTTCAATGCATAGGGCACTGGTCTTATAAACCTGGAAGGATTCGTAGTTTCAGTAAAATCGTAGCACCAGCCATTCAATGGTTCCGTACACATTGAATCGGCTGCGAAGTCTGTGGAAACAGAAGGTCAAATTTCACTACAGGAATGTAATACCAAGGCTTTGCTTGAAGGCAAAGGAACGAACGATTGCCTTGCGCTGCTTTCCACAGAAATTCAAATGGCATTTGCTCACAAGAAACAAATGGAATTAGTATTCTTAGAAATAAAGGGGGCTTTTGAATCAGTTTCCATAAAATTTCTCTCGGAGAAACTGCATAAGCATGGTCTTTCCCCACTTTTAAACTACTTTTCACACAACTTATTGGGCCGTATGAATAAAATGTAGTAAAGTCTGTTGTTTGTAGTATCTTCTCAAAAAACAAAGTCCACAGAGTATAACGCGGTTTGGTATGAAAAAAAAACAATTTCGAACATGTAGTTAATGCTACTTCCGAATTTAAGCATTTGCTGCATACCGTATCGACATAGAGCCGGAAAAGCTGACATAAGCATGCACAAAGCAAGAAACGTACTTACATCTGTAAAAATGCCACTTTTTAAATTTCTGTACTTCACTTTATCAGCAAACACACGAGTAGCAACCTCTAGAGCTACCTATCGAAAACTTGTAGTAAATACTACAGTTTGTAGCATGTTTTGACAGTAACGTGATCCACACGTAGCATTTACTACCGAAATTCAAGCATGCTACGTTTTATTCATGTCCAAGTGCATGTTTTTTCACATGAAGACTCGACTACCTCACGAATTAGCCAAGGGCTCATGCCGCAGCCCCCTTCTTTACAACTTTTATGTTAATGACATCGATAAATGTCTTGAAAACTCTTGCACGATAAGGATACTTACAGATGATGGTGTGCTATCACACAGGAGCCAAGTTTACAGATCTGCAAGGACCATTACAAACTAACTTGGACACTTTGTCTACATGAGCTCTACAGGTGGGTAACGAATTCTCCACGGAGAAAACTGAGCTGGTAGTATTTTCTAGGAAGCATGAACCTGCACAACTACAGCTTCATCTAATGGGTCAAACCATAGCTCAGGTTTTAGCATTTAAGTATATCGGAGTCTGGTCGATTCCAAGGGTACCTGTGGATGTCACATTAGGTATCTGAAAAGAAAATGCCATAACAGAATCAACTTTCTCCGTACAGTAACCGGAACTTGGTGGGGAGCTCACCCAACAAATCTTATAAGGCTGTACCAAACAACGATATTATCAGTGATGGAGTATGGATGTTTCTATTTCCGTTCCGCCGCGAAAATACATTTCATCAAGCTGGTGAGAGTCCAGTATCATTGTTTGCGTATGCAATCGACTCATACGAGGAGTCTCGAGGTGCTGACGGGAATTCTTCCGTTGAAAACCCGTTTTTGGGATCTCTCACATCGACAACTCATTCGATGTAGTGTCTTAAATCCGTTGGCTATCGATAACTTTGAACGGCTAGTCGAGCTTAATTCTCAGACCCAATTTATGACATTGTATTTTGATTTCATGTCACATAACAATAATTTTTTTTAATAACTATTTGAGTTAAAGTTAATGAGTTAAAATTAAATTATTAAGATTTAAATTGGGTGTTCAGCCACAAGTGGTGACTTTTCAGCCTTATTATATACATAATTTGGATATTACCATGAAAACATCATTTGCTTCCGCCATTCTGTGATTTTTATGTAGGGAAAATTGTAAACCTACTTGTATTGTGTAATAGGGAAAAGGAACTTATATACTAACTTAGTAGTCTGCGATTTCTTATGTATTATTTGAATATGACCCCTCGATGAGCTCGGTTCACTGTCAGTTTTAGCCTTTTGAAGCGTCGTTTGGAAAAATATCAAGTTACAGTATGAACGATATTGAGCATTTTTTCTTTATATACAGTGATTCTTACAATAAGAAAGTGAAAAATTATTTAGAACCATTGCCTTGAATTTTTTTGTTTGTTATTGCCTCATCCCATGAAGCATTAAAGTCAGTTGTGGCAAGAAATCACTTTGTGCTGAATGGAAACATATTTTTGCTTCCTTTCTAACTTGTATTGTTTCTATGCCATTCCATGGAACCATTCGACGCTTTTTAACGGGGGGCCAATAAAATTACATTATTACTGAACCAACTGGTTCACGATTACTGACCCAGCATTTTTCAATGAATGATATGGGACATTGTAATCTTGAGTTTATCTTTGTACAGGGAGCGAATCCATTCAATTGAAGATTGCATCGATTTTTGTCGGAATTTGCTTATAATATTATGTGACATTACATCTAATGGTTCTATATTTGTTATTCTATATAACTGATTTGTACTAAACCAGGGAGAACACTTAAAAATCATTTTCAGAATTTTATTCTGAATCCTTTGAAGCATTTTCTTCCTGGTAGAAAAACAACTTGACCAAATTGGTACTGCATAAAGCATGGCCGACGACACGACCAGGCACTCCGAAGAAAAATCAGCATTAAAACTGTTCGCTAACGATTCACCGCCAGTTACCACAAATCTAGCGACCCCTTGTAAATGATAAAAATAATCTTCTCGAGCAACACTGTTTAAGTTGCTATGGACTAGTTACAAAGGAACCCCAAAACAAATAAACATGTTTTGAAAGTGGTGGAATAGTTCTATCAGTGTTAAACCACAGACTAACAGACAGGACACTCAAATTAGATTCTTCAATCATTTTAACTGTCATTTCGAATATTCCTTTATTTGGGACAGTACTCACATGTGTCATGATGGCGCCACGTTACCCTATCAAAAACATCCTGTCTGTCATCTAGACTGTGTTTATTTTTTTCATTTACCAACAGAGTTGCCATTTATACAGAATTACCTGTAATGTATTGATATGTATTTGCATTTGTATGCGAATTTCATGCAGGATACAGATTTAATACATATTGCCAAAACTATATACAAAATTGTGCCTACCTCTCATCCTTCAACGCAATACAAAATCAAACCCGTTTAGTGGCAATATTTACTTGCTTCTGATCTGCCGCCACTTAATTTCGGGTGAAAATTACCAACACAATAAAAAATAGTCTAGATGAACAATGTTGAGAAAAATAAATGGTTACCTTCCAACATCGCTAAAAAGTTTAATATATTATTAACGTAATATAATAATTTACTGTGACGATTCATTTCCAAATATTATGATAAAATCCGGCATCCCTGCAAGCAGCTGATCGGTGTTGACAAACGAGGGGGAACCAACTAGTAAATTAACTTTTACATAACACAAGGGGTGTACCGATAGTAAATAGTTCGCGCAGTATAATATAGGTGGAACTAGTGCATCACGAATAATTATTTCTATAAGAATTTACTCATACTGTCATGTCTGTTAGTCTGTGGTTAAACTTTGTCCAAATTAAGCAGAAATGCATTTAAATGAACTCGATTTTCGGAATTTAATCGAAATTATGGATGAAACCAACGAACGAGGACAATGATCTGCTTCCAGCGATTCATCCGTACACTTCAACTGCTAGCTTTTCTGGGCAGTAGGATTCGGTGTAATATGCCGGGGTCAAAATTGTTTTGTGTCGGTTGATTGCGCAGCAGTGGAAACAGTCTTTCACCTTGTTGGCCACTATTCGAGAATTACTAGTGGAATTCCACAAAGAAATCATTTTACCGTACGTTATGGTACCGCAGAGCACTAGCCTCGCTCAGCTCTTTGTCGGTCATTTCCATGTCTTTCTTCTCACACAACGGTTTCAAGTCAAGACCTGAATTTTGAACTTGGCTTTATAAAAGACATAACTCATACTCCTCAATTTTTACATTCCGCTCGAGTCAGGTAAATCCATTGAAATGTTCCGTAATATAATAACCGATCTGAAATTTATTTTGTTTACATTCATCTTGCCTTCGATATGCAGTAACCAAGGTTATGGTAACTGTTATTCATAATCAATAAATATATCAACTTGTGCTGCCAGTTTAAAAAAAATCACTAGTGTTTCCGATTTGACATTTCCAATTACTGAGGGGTAGTTAAATTTACGATACAGTTTTGATAGACGAGTGGCAGGTCGTGTCGTCGGCATGGCTGGTCGGAAAACTTGTTTATAAATTATTAATAATTTGTTTTTTAGACAGAGCTTAGAATTTCTGTTTATAAGAGGATATAAACATTAAATATATTTATTACACTTTGCCTGGATTCCTTCAATGTGATTCTTGAAAGTGAGTTTTTTGTCATATGTTAAACCTAAGTATTTTGCTTGATCAGAACATGTCAATTTCAAGCCATTCAACTTGAGAATGTGATTATTGTTTGGATTAAGAAAAAAAAGCTTATGAGGAAAGATAATTAATTGCGTTTTTGCTGCATTTGATTCCATTTTCCATTTTGACAGATAATCACTGAAAATATTTAAGCTTCTTTGTAGGCTACTGCAGATCACTCTTAGATTTCTACCTGTGGCTAACAGACTTGTGTCGTCACAGAATAGCTCTCACATTCCCCGAACATATCATTGGTAACATCCTTTTTTGCGAGCATGGCGCCCTCAGGCGAGTCCGCATCGAATCTCGTACATAGAAGTAGGGAAGAGAAATGTCAAATTCATGCGCGCCGAAATAGCAGCACCGCGCACCCACACAATTGACATGAAATGTTGAATGTGATGCCGTGCGGTCTGCTGTTAGCATAATATTGTTCTGAGTGCATAATACAGATAAATTTGAAAATAAAAACAGGAGATAAATCTGGCAACTCTGATACTGTCAAAGATAATGTCACTCTTAGAGCTGTCGATTCCTAGGTAGCTCACTTTTACTGAGTGTCACGATGCATATGCTGAGTGTATACATCACGTATTTACAGTATTTACACTATGCCAGGTCAAATCGCGTTGGGCACTCGCGCTAGCTGGTTGGGGCTGTGATGTATGCGCTCGCGTTTTGTCGTACGGAAAATCGGGATAATCTGCTTCACTGATAGAAGAGCTACTCTGTAAAAAGGGAAGTGATAAGTTATTTTCGAGAATTTTAAATGACAAAATACGCAGTGGAAATGAATGAAATTGTTTAGTATCTTTGCACGAAAGACTTAGATATGACACATAGAAATTATCTGGATTCGTCTTGGGCAGGAAATTGTTAATTAAGGAAGCAGAAAATAATGCAGCATCATGTGAAAAAATGGTGAAATGAAATCTCCGTGAGTGGCTATTCGTCAGCAGAAGTACTAACGAAGGAAATCTAACGCAAGTTTTGGTTTGTTGATTGAAGAATATCAAGAAATGTATTAAAATGTGTACTATCTTTAAAATCAGCAAATAATATAGGGTGCAGTAAGTGTCAACTGTAATGGAGCTTTGATTTAACACAACAATGCGAAGTAAGGCAGGCCATGTTTGTGAACTGTGACTACGAAATGTATCCAGCTTATAAAAGATAAATTATGCATAACAAGTGAAAAATTGTTGGCTAAGCGAAAAAAATTGTAACCCGCAAGCACTAACAGTGTGAGTAAGTGCAAACCAACAAGAAACCGTGGCGGATAACCGAGTACATGGTGGTGCTGAAACAGCCAAGGAGTGCTACAAAGTATACACAGTACACCGGAGAAAGCCGCAGAAAACGGCGGCCCCTTAAGAGAAGGCCAGGATATTTTCAGCTTGAGTTCTTACAGGCGTGCAATACTAGATTGGAAACAACAATTGCAATGATGGATTGGTGAATGTGTAAGTGTACCATTCAATTTGCTCTGATTGGAGTTAAGTGTATAAACCCTAAGTACCACGTTAAATCTTTATAGTTAATTTAGCATCTGATACGGAAATACCTAGGCAACAGTCGCTTATTTTTAGTCTCTTTTCAAATAAATTTTTAAGACAAAAATGTGTTTATATAATTGTTATAAAATGTAACCACTGATATTACCGCAGTATGTTCTTGAAAATTCGTAATGGAACTGATCCTGAAGCGATGAATTTAACATATACCTATTTGCTATATTTGAATCGTCAATATTTGAAGTCTGCATTCATGGTTTAAATTAATAAATTGTACCTGACAGTAAATATGTTAATTATATCCCAGAAAAAAACGTCTATATAAATACTGCTCTAGCATCTGGAACCAATTCTAATACAAACATACTAATTCTAACGTTACATGCAGTATCCATGTACTTTCTCAAACAGCCCGACAGTACCGGTTTATTGTTATAAATTATTGCTCGCTAGCTGCGGATATCGTCAGATCATTTCGATCACAATGTATTCTGTCACCAGATAATTAAGCCGGTTCTCGCTGCGTACATTTGTGTACACAGTATCAGAAAACCAACGATAATTGGTGGACGTCGCTAGTGTTGCGCTGTCCGCTGAGGCAATATGTGCCTCTAATACCGCAATGAAATACGAGTACATTCTCATCGTATGGATGTGTATCTCACAATTTGATGAATTTATTGTAGCATTGTGCTGCTAGCATCGGTTCACAATGAGACTATTATTTAGATGGTGCCAAGAATAATACTTTGTTTCTACTTACTGCTATGGACAACACATCTCGATTATCATTTGTAGAAGTGAAAAGAGGCATGAGATAGGAACTTGTGAGAACCATTTCACCATTTGACGACCAACTAGTGTTACCTCGCTGATCAACATAAACCGCTAAGTGAATGCAAAGTTAATGCTAGTTGTAAAACACTTATTAATGTCTTTCCTGACGTGCCGAAACAATTTAATAATTTTGCTCTGACCTAGGTATTCATAAGCAGAAGAGAATAATAATAATTTTATATACCTACCTGTTAGAGAGTACATTTTACGAGTTTTTTAATTAAACAAAAGTATCGAGATTTACTTTACTCAACAATAATCCAGTCATTGAATATTTTTAAAAATCCTGAAAAGAGATAAATCTTTATGCAGAAAACTCGATCACGTTTTCCTGTATTCTAACGCAAATAAACCGAAGGCTCATCCGATTATGTTTTTATTCGCATGAGAGGGGTATGGAAAAAGTGCAAACTCGATCACTTATTTGTGCATTGGTACCCACTCAGACGCGTGCCGAAGCAGAAGGCCGTTAATAAACAAATTCCCACTCGTTGGGCGAAACGTGAAGATTCACTAAACTTAATCAGCAGTGTATAATAAACGGTACCGGTTAGCAGTGTGTACTTTGTGTGTGTGTGATTAATTGTTTTGTTTGTAATGGAAGTTAATTTTCTTTTCTCAATACGACAGTTTTCAAAACCAATCATCTTGATGTTGATACAGTTGATTGTGAATGAAATAACAATTCCTACGAGCTGTATTTGACTAAATTATTCTAGATCATTAACGGAAGTTCTCAGTTCAACAGGAATAACTGTTTCTATTTTTAGACTCAGTGCGCCTGCTATCGAATTTCATCATATGCCACATACTGTTGACATAAAAATAACGAAAAGATGATGCATTTAGATAAGCAGGAAGCGGTAAAATTAAATGAAGATCATAGTAGTGTTCTTTAAAAGGTTTTAAGCATTAGATCACATCAAATTTAATATACCATTTTCTCGTTTTAGTATTGTTTCCTTTGATGGTTGGGAAATACTCTACATTGTTGATTCCAGATGATTGAACTTAGATAATCGATGTTAATTTCCAGCATTCTTCGTACGAAATACGCTCCAAGCGAATAAGCTCATCTTATAATATTTAACGCCAAAATGTTAGATATCTTGACAATTAAATTGTTGGGTGATTTCGTTTCGAAGTCACATGGGCATGGTGAATTGATTACTCGAACTGACTTTGATTCCGATCCTATTCGCTTCCGAAAAACGAATCATAACAACTGCTTGCTCAATTATCATAGAGCTAATTGAGTGCGGTACATATAATTCACACATATGAAGCAGCATGAATCACGTAGCTTATTTCTTACAATACCAGTGAAATAAATGAAGCACTTCAAAACTGGAAAACACATTATAATTGACACTAAGAATTCATCATTTGTAATGTATTACTTATATTCTATACGTTCTGTTCTTTGAAGCATGCCAGTGAAAATTGCAAAATCACATCCTTGCTCTTCCTTGAGTACTATATCTATACAATTTTCATAT
This sequence comes from Malaya genurostris, assembly GCF_030247185.1. Taxonomy (NCBI): domain Eukaryota; kingdom Metazoa; phylum Arthropoda; class Insecta; order Diptera; family Culicidae; genus Malaya; species Malaya genurostris. Next base: position 51,679,183 of record NC_080572.1, read on the forward strand.
TCTTTCTCATCTCTCGATTTTCAATCAAACAGTTCAACCAATCATCACACTTTCGAATCCGCAATTACACGAGAGTCTGCTTGGATTGATCTTTGTTAGGAACCAACACCGAACACGTGAACCCAGAATATAGACTCTGTTTATCTTGTTTTGTATTTGTTTTGTAGCCGACAAAATTACATCAATATCCCAAATGTATGCAGTTATATCTTTGTACTTACATGAGATACGGATTTCGATATTTAAGCTTCTCTTCGCCAAGCTTATGTTCAAGATTTGTACTCAAGCAGTTATTTTTATAGCGTTAAGTTTCTCTACCATTACTACCATTCTGCGATTTCGGTTGAAGCGATAAACTTTTTCTCACACGAAAAGACCAAAATCAGCATTTTGGCGAAAAAAATAGTTGATTTTCTGATTTTAGTTAGTTATTTTTTGAGACAACTAAAAAAATCTTACTTTTGCTAATTTAGATTTTTTAATTCATTTCCTTGGTGATAGAAAAATAGAGACAAATTTTCTGATTTTAGTCACAAAATAAGTTGCCAATGAGAATTTCGTGTTGGATTGAAATATTGCTGGTTTGTGAGTTTTTTTCAGCAAACTAAATTCTCAATTTTATAAAATTTAATAGTTATTTTGGAAATTTTGTTGTTAAAATCAACTAATTTAATTTAGGCGCAGAGCTAATTTCGGTCGTTCCGTGCATTATTAATCGAGTTAATCTTATATAAATTAGAAAATTAATCTTAAACACTCAAAATTTACTCTGGGGTAGTTGCAAATTGCTCAGACGAAAACGACATAATATGGAATTTCATCCGAACTCGCATGACACAAGATCAGAGCATACCATTAAAGCTTCAAATCGTTTTACAGCGCTTCCTGGCTTGCTGTTTAGCATCAACCTACCTCCGGCATGCTACATGTAGGACTGAAACGTTAGCTATAATTTCGCTTATATTTATAGATTCGCGTACTTCCAACAGCTTCGCTTTTGTATATTTTGTATTTTGTATGTTTGAAAGCTACTATTGGGCCATTGATCAAGTTCAAAGATCAAATGGCTACCACTTCCCGTTCCGGAGATGTGATGGTATGAGTGGCGTAATCGACAAAACGCACTTTATTCCTTAACGCTTCAAGTTCGGAGATCAAATAGCTGTCACTCCTGGTTCTCCGGAGATATAACGGCTCAAACTTCTCAAGGATAATCAACGAATTTCGAGAAACTTAGTAGGAGATAAACCATATTTTTGCGATTTTTTAAAGAGATCGTTAAAAAAAAAGAGTTCAGATATTTCCTATATTAGTAATCATCATTCGAACAACATTTTGTAATTCTTTTCGTGAAAAAACTTTGAGAAATAAGTCGATGAAGAAGTATTTTCCAAGACGCGTTTTAGAAAACATGACTTGCGGTGTCCACTGTATCTCAGCGCTAAATTATCATAAGTCTGAAAATCCTAGTAATATAGTTGTAGTAGATGTTTTTCTAGATCCCAACTAAACACGGAACTCTCTTCGATTTCTCAGCAATGGTTAAACCAATTTTCACAAATCTTGATTCAAATTAAAGGTCTCATTATCTTAGAAGATACTGTGTAATTTCATCCAGATCCGAATTCGGGTTCCGAAATTATATAACGACGAGAGTCAAAACTTTCAAACCGCCATACAAAATGACAATGCATAATCGATACGCATCGGTACGTGCTGGTACGGAAGAAGAGAATACCACCGCCTTTGCTCTGTTCGCAGCGTGCTTTGTTCAATTTCGTATAGCATGCAGGGTTGCCATATTTAAATCTATTTTTGTTCAGGAGAAAAATCTGTAGTTCTGTTTCGGAGGTTCCAAATTCTGTATATGAAAATGATAAATCAAAGCGCAACGAAAAGAAAGTGTCATTAAATCGAATCTGAAAATGATAGTTACTTTTTGTTTATAGATAAAGTTTATTGTGATGTAATTGGTAATCATTTCTTGCATTGTGACTAAAGCTCCCATCTTTTCATCTTACCAGAAGAAATTTTAGAAAACTTAAAGAATAAAAGAAAATAAAAAAATAAATGAATATAGGCCCAGAGGGTGAAAAATTGTCACTCATTTTCCTCGGAGATGGCTTGACCGCTTTTCACAAACTTAGGATCAACTAAAAGGTGCTATAATCCTATAGGTTGCAATTGAAATTCATCTGATCCGACTATCGGTTTCGGAATTATATGGTATTTCAAACCGTTATTTAGTGCGACGATGCAAAATAAGGAAAAATCCTTATTCATTGAACGTAACTGTTTACAAGTTGAAAAGGCTATGTTAGTTTATACCCAAAGAAAGTTTCTAAATTTATTCAAGCTTAAAAAAACTACAAAGATTAGCCCCATGGGGTTGTTCGAGCCATTGATGTGGAACAAGGCAACCAAAATTTCTAATGATCTACAATCAAACAGTCCAATCAATGTCACATTTTTGAATTCGCAATTGCACGAGAGTCTGCCTAGATTGATCTTGATTAGGAACCAACACCGTACATTGTTTGTTTTATAGTCGACGAAATTACATCAATATCCCAAATGTATGCAATTATATCTTGCTACATACCTGCAATACGATTTTGATATTAAAGCATCTCTTCGCCAAGCTTGTGTTCAAGTTTTCTATGCAAGAAATTATTTTCATACCGTTAATTTTCTCTACCATTCTGCGATTTCAATTGAAGCGATAAACTTTTTCTCATTATCAATCGAGTTCATCTTATATAAATTAGAAATTAATCTTAAGCACTCAAAATTTACCCTGGGGTAGATGTCAATTTCTCAGGCGAAACGACATTACATGGAATTTTATCCGAGCTTGCATGACACAAGATCAGAGCATACTGACCTTTGATATATCGCTTACTCCTTCAAAACTGTCGTCTATGGCAGGGAAATCCGATATGCTGGAGCTACTAATCAAAATTTCAATCATTTATAGTTGAAAATACGTGGCTTCAAATCGAATCGTAGAAATATTTCCAATCAAATAATGAAATAATATTAATAATTGAAACAAATTATACTGAGCTGTGAGTGTTTAAAACCTGACCACATTTCTACGTGTATTTTTCCTTGAGTCTAATTTGCACCCCTATATAGAAAATAAAGATGTGTTCCACATCAAAAATTCTTGATGGAATCTTTCAGTGATATTTTCAAAAATATGAATGATATGAAAAAGACATCATTACACCACTAGATGGATTACAACAGGTTTTTTAGTCCGACCGTTGATACTCACGACGAAATTCTAAATTACCCCGAAGCTGTTATCAGCATGATTTTGGTACACAACACGAAAGTCCCGTAACTCGACATGAGTTTAAACGTTCAATAGATAACAAAACTACAATGTTGTTTGTTCTACAATTCATTTCATCCTTCGATCAACCGCTTATATGATTTGATTATGATTCTGAGCGATAGTATAACACTTGATTTGAAGCGACTCATTCGTGCGAATCGTTTTTTTCAGGCCCCATAGCTAATGTTACACATCACTACGATTGGCATTGATTATGCATCGGTAATATGCCGCTCTTATGCCATAATTTGCCGGGTTTTCTTTACATCATCAATCAGTTGTCATCCGATTTGTTTTATTGTACTAGTTCCTATATGTTTCCCACCCAACCCGCTACTTCATGAGCATACTCGTAGGTACAACGCGCGATGATAGTGGAACCGATTTGAGAAAAATAAAAATGCACTCATTGAATGAAGTTATTAGCTTGAGCACATACACTAGACTAAGAACAATACACGGAATTGTATAGAGTTACAATGGATTGGTTTAAGAGACATTAATATAATTTTATGTTTTAACTCGAATATACCTAAGGTCTCACAAACAAACGTTTTATTGGATGTATTTATTATTATGATAAACACTGATATAATTGGCAACATTGCCGAAAGTGCCGTAGTTTGGTTCAGTGCAGTTAGTACAACTGTGTTAGTACAACTCGTAGAGTTATTACCAATGGTTTCAATCGGCTAGCTACCGCCGGCACGTGCACTGAACTTGGCCACATAACTGTGTTTTGTTGCAACGGGAGCTTCCACCATGAAACAGACCCATGCATCGTCACACCCATTCTTTAAGGTAAACGACGTAAGTAATGAATGTTTCCCAAAGTACCAACTTCTGACGTTTGCAATCTACACTCTTACTGATGTACCTATTTTTAACTTTTTGAGTTCAGTCTTGTATGCCAGTTGCGAAAATCACAATTCAAAGTGCCCAGAATCAGATTGATAAAAATAGATCAAGTGACATTGTAAAAAATGGGATCATCACCCCTATTTAGTATCAAAACTTAAATTTAATCGAGGTGCTGCGGATGCTCAATAATCTCGTGAACAGTTCTGCCAGCTTCATTATGGTCAAAGGTTTCACTTTGCAATTGAATCAAGTGTCTGCCATCGACAGTTCCATACATACTGGTTCAGACCGATTCTTTGAAAAAAAGTCAACTGACCCTCATCCTCGTAAATTGTTTGACCCCTGTTCCAATTCAAGCGAATTAAAACTGCTTGTTGCGGTTCTTGTGACTAATAACGGCACTACAAATACGAATGAATGAATTAATGAGCCAATGGTCAACCTCAAGCAAAAGATGTGTAATGCGAAAAAGAAAATGAAGAAATTGCATCCGAGACAAATGCAGTACAATTCGTAGTACTTGTTTCCTGGTGAAGCCATGCACACATTTTAAGGTTAGAAGCCATACATAGATTAACAACTTATACCAGACAGTTCATAATTTACTTATGCACTGAAACGATCTGAAATTACATCTTCCCTGAATTAGTGTTATTCAACTGTGTTGTTCGACAAATTATTGCATGAAACCTGCTCTGTAATAATCCCGTTCACGCTCAGTACTCATTCGGATATAGACAATACCAGCGTCCGCCACACATTCGCCTACATTGTGTCCGAAACGGCATACGTGTTTGGATGACCTTCTCGGCATGAACAAAATAAAAATGATGAAACCAATCCTCTACAGAACGACGCGATTTCTCTTAGAGATACATTTTGATTTCATCTCCTCGGAGGAAAAGTGGAACTGGTGCGAAGGAAACTAATTGATTTTTTTATGATTTAAAGCCGTAAAGCGAATAACCATTAAAGTGAACCGAATGCGTGAAAAAAATTCACGAGTTTGTGAGTTTATCCTATACCTGATTGATTAATAGGTTATGAACGAAGCAAGAGAAACAAGCGAGTAACTAAAACTAACGAACTAAGAAATTCAAACGCTGTAAACAACAAAATCGAAGTCTTTCTATGCAAGCTATAGCTATAGGTATAGCTCTAAGGACTTGTTCAAACTGTGGACGTACGACCACACAACTGTTCTCACATTCACTGCTAAAATTTGTTTCGAATATTTAAGTAGCAGTTTTTTGTGTTTCGTATTAAACTATTTTGAATTTAGACGAACTATTTTTGCTTTCTATATAAGGATGCGAATTCATACGGGGCTGGGGTCCACTAGGAGATTGATAATACATATTATCTTCCTCCGGACAGTACCAGCCTAGATGCCGTGTGGAATCCGGCGGAAAAAATGAACCAAGAATAGATCCACTGGGTTCCTGCATCCATGTCGTAAAAGGCGACAATTGCAGGAATTACTTTTTCCTTTCAGTTATCAGATGTTTTTCAATGTTTCACATCTGATTACTCCATTTTATTAAATTATCACTTCATTCAACTCCATTCAACTTATCAATTTCCGGTTAGCTCCGGAGAACATGTTTTCTTCTTCCATGTCAGTGCTTGTCTTTCAAGATTATAAATTGAATGATAAAAATCAACTATTGTGGAAATCCAATAATATTACAAAGTTAATAACAGAGATAACATATATTGACATATTTCATAAAAAGTAAATTAATACTTGTTTGTTTGATAAATTAATAATTTTTTCTCGGTAGCCGACTGCCCAGATCAACCAATATAACCAATTAATAATTTTAATAAATAATTTAAATAATGAAGCGGAAATAATAAACAATCAAGTCGCGCGTGAAATCTGTGGACCTTTGTCTGGTGTTTTGAGGAGATTTTACAAAAACTTTTTAGAATATGTCACTACAATAAATCAACTATTTTGTCTAAATCCTATTCGCTCGTTTATTTTGTATCACGTAATTTCATTTATAAAAAATAGGGAAGTTTTCATTCTTTACGCGATAATATTGCAAATTTTTCTTCAGTTTCCTCGAATAAGAGCTGTGAATCAAGACTTCCCGGGACTTCAATATTCGCTTGGCTTCGATGTCGTAGCACTGCAGGAACTTTGTTGAACGGGACAGAAGGTGTGGAAAAGTGGGCTTCGAACAACTACCTTCTACCAGAGCTGTGGGACAACTAGCGTTCTACAGGGTGGCAAGTGACCGGGAAAATCTGGAAAACCGGGAAAAAGTCGGGAATTTGGTTTTACCGGGTAAAACCGGGAAAAAATTGGGAATTTTAGTGCAGTCCGGGAAAAAAATTACTAGTCCTAATCATGATTTTCCTGATACAACAAATGAAAAGATGAAGGCCATTTTGTGTTTGAACTAGGAGTTCAGAACAAGTTTTGAAACTTTTTATTGTCCTTAACAGGTTCAATGGTGCACAATTCTATGAAAATGGAGCCAACACCTCAGCAATTTTAAATCAATAAAAGCTTTCCTAGTTGCCATCAATAACAGCACAATGAATGCTCATAATGAAAAATAAGGATAATTTGGATGCTTCTGCTGGATTTCTATTAAATCTCGACAAATATTAGAAAAGACCCCAAGTGCAAATGACAGTTTCTATTTGTTTATTTTCTCTTTCAATTATTACGGCGTATTCCTGTATTTCCCAACTCTGAAGGGATATCGTATATGGTCCTCATGTGCACCTGGTGCACTGCACAACTGGTCAACGGATTTTCCAGGTAGCCTTTAAAAGACTGATTCAGTGGTAGTCTTGAAAAAGATTGAATAGCTCGAAAAATAATTATTTCAATTTTAATTGTAAGACTTTAAATTTAATTTTTCATCATTAGGCTTTCAAATAACTGATGATATTTTTGGAAATTACAAAACACCACCAATAATCGTCGAATATGATGTGAAAGCTGCGCTTAAGAGCATTCTTGGAAAAAGCAAGAAGTTTAAATAAATTGTGTTGATTGTTCAAAGAAATTGCAAGAATTTTGATGCTTCATTCCTTCATGAAATGCAAGACTGATCACTTTCATCACCGTTGGAGAGATATTTTTCTTTTTTAATCCTATTGCCACATCGAAGTTACTAAAAGAAAAAAAGTAAAAGACAAAATAAAGATGGAATATATTGGACTGGACTTAGTTCAGAAGATGAACGTTTGGGCAAACTATGGATGAGGTATCCAAGGAGATATCCGAAAAATAGTTGTTTCTCAACTCTCGATGTTTTTTGGACATGTTAAAAAACCGGGAATTTTTAGTCTCGCGCACCGGGAAAAAACCGGGAAATTGAAATCGCTAATTCACTTGCCACCCTGGTTCTAGGAACGGGATTTGTAGTGTTGGACAAGATGCGCCAGCGCGTGATTGGGTGGCAGCCAATCAGTGATAGGATGTGCGTATTGAAAATCAAGGGTCGTTTTTTCAATTACAGCATCATCAATGTGCACTGCCCACATGAGACGAGACCCGATGACGAGAAGGAAGCATTTTACTTGCAGCTGGAACGAATCTACGACAGCTGTCCAAGGCGGGATGTAAAACTTGTCATCGGCGACATGAATGCTCAGGTAGGCCGGGTGGCAATGTACAGGCCTGTGATCGGGCTGGAGAGCCTGCACGCGGTAACAAACGACAACGGCCAACGATGCGTGAACTTTGCAGCCTTCCGAGGAATGGTAGTTCGAAGCATCTTCTTTCCCCGCAAAGGTATCCACAAAGCCACCTGGAGATCACCTGATCAACATTTTAATAAATACTGACTACGTCCTGTGTGTGTGTAAATACTGTGCTACGTCCGAGTATCTGGGACGCTCTCGAGTCCCTTCGGATCTCGGAGAGGGCTACGGCAAGGTGATGGATTCTCTTGTATCTTGTTCAATATTGCCTTGGAAGGTGTGATTCGAAGAGCGAGGATCGACACGAGTGGCACGATCTTCCGAAAGTCCGTACAACTTTTTGGCTTCGCTGACGATATTGATATTGTAACACGTAACCTTGAGAAGATGACGGAAATCTACATCGGACTGAAAGCTGAAGCTAAGCGTATCGGACTGGCCATAAATGCGTCGAAAACAAAATACATGAGAGGAAGAGGCTCTAGAGAAGAAACACTACGCCTCCCACCACGAATATTGATAGACGGTGACGATATCGAGGTGGTTGACGAGTTTGTGTATTTGGGCTTACTGGTGACCGCCTACAATGACACTAGCAGAGAAATACAGAGACGTATTTTGGCAGGGAATCGTGCGTTCTTTGGACTCAGAAAAACCCTTCGATCGAGAAAAGTACGCCACCGCACGAAATTGACCACCTACAAAACGCTCATTAGGTTGTTCTCTATGGCCACGAGACCTGGACTATGTTGGCAGAGGACCAACGCGCCCTCAGTGTTTTCGAAAGAAAGGTACTGAGGACCATCTATGGCGGAGTGCAGATGGAAGATGGAACGTGGAGACGGCGTATGAATCAAGAATTGCAACAGCTGCTAGGAGAACCACCTATCGTACGGACAGCTGAAATCGGACGTCTACGATGGGCTGGGCATGTCATAAGGATATCGGACGACAGCCCAGTGAAAATGGTTCTTGAATCTAATCTGACTGGTACAAGAAAAAGAGGAGCGCAGCGAGCAAGGTGGAACGATCAAGTGGAGGGTGATCTCAGAAGCGTCCGTGCCTTGAGTGGCTGGCGACGAGCAGCCATGGACCGAGTCATGTGGAGACGTATTCTTGATACAGCAAAGGACACCTCAGGCCTATAGCTGTTAGGTAAGGTAAGGTAAGGGACTTCAATATAGGATATGGTTGAAACGTTCACTCGGGAAGTCAGTGAGTTTAGTGCATTCGAGCATTTTGAAACCGGAACATACTGAGTCGCGCGCGAATAATACCAATACTGAAATTTTTACTAACAAATCGGTAGTAACATGTGATTAGGGCATATCGCACGATAGGCCCTTGCGAATGTTACAAAATATAATGCTCATTGTTTGGCTCTACAACCTTCATTTACACAATAATCGATATAATCTCGTAGATGGAAGCCGTAACTTTCAAAATTAGATTATTTTTCGTAACTTTCAAAAGGGCATATCGCACGATATGCCCTAATCACATATTAGTACCGAAATGTTTTTCTCCCGTGACACTTGTGGAGTGCGCAGTAGTATATACGGCCTCTAGTAACAACAAGTGTTGGGCTATCCCTTCCCATTCCTTAGACGATTTACGTTCGGGCCTGGCCGGCGCCGGTACTGATCAATGAATTCTGGGGTTACCAGAAAATGTACATTGAAGGATGATTCACCAGTTCCAGGTCGAATCATCTGGAAACTCCCTGTACAATTTCAGCTAATCCCGATCAGTAACGGAGTTGCAACCAGGGGTGGTCGATCAAACTCAAGCTCTATATAAGGATGCGAATTCATAATACGGAAAATAAAAACAAGAAAAATATTACTAGCCCAAATCTGAGAAACAATTTTCAGTATCATGATACTCCTGATTCAACAAGTGAAAAGTAGGACACAATATAGAATGTTGCATTTTAGTGAGAAGTTCAGTAAATATTTTGAAACAACCTATTGTCTCACACAGGTTCTATGTGGAATAATTGGGATTTGACAGAATTTTTGAATCAACCAGAACGCTTCAGAGCTTTCTTATTTATTATCAATAACAGCACAATGAATGCTCATAATGAAAAATAAGGATAATTTGGATAATTCGACAGAATCTCTATTCAATTTCAAAATAACTGTGCAAAGTTTTTGGATATATTCGGCAGCCCACCTGGGTTCGATTCCCAATCCCGCACATAGGGCGAAAAAGTTTTTCTGGTTCGAAGAGGCGAATGACCTTAAAGTTTAAACCTCTATAATCGAAACAAAAAAATATAAAATTATTAAGAATTCTTAGAAGCCTTCATGTTTTTAAGTTTTCTTATGATTACCCTAATTGCATCATAATTTGTCTCAGTAATGTCAATAATAACACAATACTTGTGTTGTAATATTGCTATTACTTTCAATAGGATTCTCAAAATTGAAAAAGTTGTCGAGTTTGACCTTAACCGCCGTTTGCAAGGAGTATTAGATTTTTGTTCGAGAGCTGAGGGTTGGTAAAGAACCTTGGAACGGTTCGGAAAATGGTTTGTTTTGTTCAGTCAATCTATGTTTAATTCTTTTTTTTTAAGTTCCTCAACTATGGATTTCAAAATAGGATCCCAAGAATATGGTTATTGATGTCGAAGGAGAAGTCGAACATTGTCGATGAAGGGAGAATTGAATTTAGTTTAAGCTTTTGGAACTGATAGACTCCTAACTTCAATCATGTAAAGATTTATATGCTCTTTTGTTAGTTATATCGATATCAGCAGAATTTACAAAAAAAAATCGGCGAACAACCACAATTAGGTTAAAGCCAGGGTTAAGTAAACGATATAATAATAATAATACTAATTTCCAAAAAACAATTTTCTGGCTCGCATTGCTTTCCGTGGGAGATCTCTATCCTGGCCAATTAGTTCTAAGGTGGTACAGCATAGACCTAATTATTCATTATTCATGGTTTTATTTGAAATCCTGGACGTTTGTTGGTAGATTATCAAAGTCTGTTTGATTAAACACAACCAGTGCTTAAAATTGTCACGCATTCTCAATGAAAGAATCTAATCCAACAGCCTCATTTTCAATATTTTACTGTCTCATTCGTAAATGACCGACACCAGAAAAAACGAAGAGAGACGAAGCATTTTGTGGTTCAATACCTTGATTTTCCAGAGTTGCAAATTGTCACTCATGTCAAATGACCTTGACAGACTGACTAAAATCATCATCAACTGTAATCGGTACGGTGAAAGTATCTGTCAAATAGTATCTCATTTGACAGATACTTTCGATAGTTCTATTAGGTATTGCACGAACATAACACAACCTCATAAACATGAACAAAATGAATCACTTTTGACAGCTATCAGTGGTTTGTTTATGTGTTCATTGCATTCATTCTAATTTGAATACGTGTTAATAGATACGTAAACAAACCACTGATAGCTGTCAAAAGATGAACTTGATTCATCGGCAGTTCATTGGTAGTTCGTTCGAGTGGTCATCGTGCAAAACCTAATTAGGTTGTCACGAACATGACATAACCTCACAAAAAAGAACAGAATGAACTTTTTTTGACAGTCGACGTGTACTTGTTTACAGTTTAAAAGTTCATCAGAAGTTCATCGTTCGAATGTAAAAATTGCAAGTCGCCTCACACTCAACAGATTCATACATATATCGCTCCTTGATGCTGGAAACACATAAGGGCAATCTTTTTAGTTATTTTCACTATGGAATACGTTTTTAACAGGCACTTTTTTGTAATTTTTTAATTTTTTAACTTGCAGTCGCAAAACAAAACAAGTACACGGCAACTGTCAAAGATGAACTTGATTCATCGGCAGTTCATTTGTGTCGTCATCGTGCAAAACCTAATGACCAAGTAGAAGTATTAGGTTTTTTATCGTGACGACGCAAATGAACAAGTATTCATCCTTGACAGTTCAGCGGTACTGTTTACAAACAAGCTTGAACAAAAATCGAAGAGCACATCTAAAACAATCATCTTTACACTTTGCAACTAGTCACTTTTATTCAATAAATATCAAAAACGAACCGTATTCAATCGTTAACAAATGTTTTAAAACTTTATTTAGGCGATATGGACCGTAAATGGTCTGATCCAATTTGTCAATAAACAAACAAAAGAAATTTCTGTTTACAAACAGTACTGCTGAACTGTCAAAATGTGTTCATCCGATTGAGGTTAGCAATGATGGTAAAAAACCTAATACTCAGTCAAAGACAGACGACTTTTTTGTTTTCTCTCTCATTCTCCTATTCCCTGTTCAATGAGAGTACTAACATAAACATAAATTGATAAAGCTCATTGTTCTTTGCAAAAAGTCCTCGGAGTTTATTGGTGTAAATGAATATAATTCAATGTTTATGCTGTTTGATTAATATTTAGTGGAGAAATGAAGATAATACCAATCGCATTGGCATTCAATGAGCCTCCTGGTGAGTGTAATATTAAGAGAATTTAAGTTCTGACAGATCGGCTCTCAGAAACTCAATATACGGTGATTAGTAGAGCCTGGTTGGCAGCAGTCCAGTCACATAAGCTTTCCAATCTTCATCCGGCAAGGTGCTAGTTTATAGTGACATATAGCAGCTCTAACTCCAACAGCCTAGCGTCGATTCTAGACCTCAAAGATGAAATTCGTGAAACCATGAGAGATAATACAGCAGCCACTGTAAACGTAGTCGTGGTGGCCATTTATCTGATATTTTTTTCCTTCCTCTTTACATTGAAATATACACCCGATCATTTATCTCAGAAAGTGCCATATGATGACCCTTCGAGTAACTTCTGATCGATATATAATACATCGTCACACAATGCCAATAAGCTTGGAGACCTGTCAGCAGTATCGCACAAAAACTGTTTACTTCATTAATTGTTTTTCGAGGAAATTTAGCGCTCGGGGCAAAATAATAATGGTTTAGTGAGATTGAGCAAACAGAAAATACTGAAGTCCATCTCCGGAGGGATCATTTGGACGAACCAATAAAAAGGTCCCAAGGATTGGTTTGACGCCCTCTAGATACGCCACTGTCGATTGTAAAAATGTAGATGGGTAATGTCAAAGACGAATTGACAAGAACGCTTCCTTCACACTTCATAAATCATAACATTGAAAGTCTTAATGATTTAATGATTGTGTAAATTATTTTCGCCTTCATCTCTTCGTTGTGCGACATCAAATATTATAACACATAATGAAAGCATATTGAGAGCAATAAATACTTATCATGGATTAAAATTGTGACTGAAAGTTGATGAGTTGGATTCGATTTTCGTTGGATATTGTTCGTGGGTGCGATACTGATATGATTAACGTAAGTGTAATGCTTAGAATCGATTGTAATCGACCAAGTGAAAAAACCTTTAAACCGTTTGTTCAAAAATATAATAGGACTGTGATGCGAAAAATATGACTTTCTACTCAGATGGTTTTAGCAAACACGAGCCAAATCAGATACATTTGTTTATGGGTTTTCGAATACGTTTCTTTTTATTTAAAGGTAGTTATCGATAATATCATAGATTTTCATAAACATTTTAGTATTGATAATCTTTATTCTGATGCATTGTTTTGTATATCATTATATATTTCGTGTGTTTGGCATACTATGTACAAGTCGAACTGTTGAAAAAACATATTAATTGAAAGCTGCGTGGTATTTATTTAAAATAACAAAAGTTGGTCGAAACTAACCTATGTCCGGATTGTGGGAAAAGCTCATTCGCTTGATAACAATGAGCGAATAATGTTTTTACTCATATATCTATAGTCAGTTATCGTTTGAACTCAAATTATTTGAAAAAATTGTCCAAACACCTTCAAAGTATATGGAACATGTCAAAAGCATCACAATTTCGTGCTATTAGCGTGTAAATGACTCTTCAATAGTACCTAAATAGATTATGAATACTACAAAGAATGGGTTGCTCCTGGCATCTTAAAGCTAAAGCAATATCCCCTAATAAATATAAAAGTTCGTCTATAAATTGTGTACAAGCACACGCTTGAAAAAAATCTTTACTTTTTCAAATGGAGTGGAAACGAATCGGCTTCTTGATTTCAATTTCAGAAATGTGTTCATGTTAATTTCGTGACAACTCACAAACGCAGTATAACAAACATTTTTCTTGTTTTCAGTACTTGAACCGAATAAATGTAATCGAAAATACCCAAACAACAATTCACAGTTTCATTCTTTCTTGCAATGTATTTGGGTTTGTTTACCTATGTTTGTTATGGCAATTCGAGCAGTGTCAGTCGAAATCTAGTACCACATTGTTAGGATCTCGATCACGTAGTCGGAAGCGATACGTATGCCACTGTTCAGTCGAATCGGCTTCAATAATAATCGTTTCGAGCAATTTGATTCGAGATGCATAATGTCAGCCCTGCACAGCCATCGTCAGTGAGAATATAAAATTTCGGCACTTATTTTCAGTATCACTAAACTTGTTATGAACATGACGTCACCTACATTTTGTTGAAAAACTGATAGTAGATAAATTCAATTGTAGCGATAAGTGAATGAAGTGAACGTGCAAGTGTAAACGGAGAAAAGGGACATCGTAATCAGTTTTTTTGGAATCGATTTTCTGGTCTTAAGAAAAAAACAAATAATTAAATTTCTATGATGTTTAACACTAGTGTTTATGACATTTTCTTCGAATGCGGAAGATCAACTGAATAGCGACGAAAATAATTACCTCGAGGTAAATTCGTTTTTATTATTGAACATAATTGCCATCAGAGGCGATACAGTTATTGTAGCGATCTTCCAACTTTTCGATACCATTTTTGAAGTACGATTTGTCCTTTGCCTCAAAATAGGCCTCAGTTTCAGCGATTACCTCTTCATTGCTTCTAAATTTTTTACCAGCGAGCATTCTCTTGAGGTCTGAGAACAGGAAAAAGTCACTGGGGGCCAAATCTGGATAATACGGTGGATGAGGGAGCAATTCGAAGCCCAATTCGTTCAATTTCAGCATGGTTTTCATCGACTTGTGACACGGTGCAGTGTCTTGATGAAACAAAACTTTTTTCTTCTTCAAATGAGGCCGTTTTTTTTTAAATTTCGTCCTTCAAACGCTCTAATAACGCTATATAATAGTCACTGTTGATGGTTTTTCCCTTTTCAAGGCAGTCGATGAAAATTATACCATGCGAATCCCAAAATACAGACGCCATAACCTTACCGGCCGATTGTTGAGTCTTTCCACGCTTTGGGTTCGGTTCATCGCGTGCAGTCCACTCAGCTGACTGTCGATTGGACTCCGGAGTGAAGTGATGGAGCCATGTTTCGTCCATTGTTATATATCGACGAAAAAAATCGGTTTTATTTCGATATAACAGCTCCAAACACTGCTCAGAATCATCAATTCGTTGTTGTTTTTGATCGATTGTGAGCTCACGCGGCACCCATTTTGCACAAAGCTTTCTCATATCCAAATATTCGTGAATAATATGTTCAACACGTTCCTTTGATATCTTTAGGGTGTCAGCTATCTCGATCAACTTCACTTTACGGTCATTGAAAATCATTTTGTGGATTTTTTTCACGTTTTCATCGGTAACAGCCTCTTTTGGACGTCCACTGCGCTCATCGTCTTCGGTGATCATATGACCAGTACGAAATTTTGCAAAACACTGTTGCTTCGCCCGGTGCAGAGTCTGGATAACACTCATCAAGCCATTTTTTGGTATCGGCGGCACTTTTTTTCATCAAAAAGTAGTGTTTCATCAACACACGAAATTCCTTTTTTTTTCATTTTTTTCACAATAACAAAAGTAGCTTCACTCAAAATGCAATATCTCACAAACTAATAATCAGACAGCTGTCAAATTTATACACGTATCTTTTGAAGGTTGGTACTAACTGAAAATGGTATGGATTTAATTCTAGTGGCGCCCTCTCATAGAAACGATACGAACTTTTCAGCCGATCTGTTATCAACTGAGCGTTAGGTTGGGACCCAGGCAGGCTACACGAAAGGCATCTACTTACACATCACGCTATACCCGTCCACTAGCGGTTTATGTTGAATTGCTTAGTGGATCGGCGGTTTAACATGAGCTGCTATGCACATATATTGGCCCTTGCATTCCAGTTCCGGCAAGAGTGATCAAAAACTCCAAAATGGAATTCACTTCGTTTTCTGGAGTTTTATGTGACAAAGCTTCGAGAATGTCCGCAAAGGACATTAACTTGTTTTTGCAGAAAAATTCGCTAGGAAATTTCAAATTAAGCAAACGACTTGCGATTCCAGTTATTGTAACAAATAAGTTCGAACCTTTCTAGGAAACGGCCTGAAAAGATGCATTCTAACATTGGCAAAATACACAATTGGTTGTGTAGCTTTGATCGGATTTGACTAGTTGCTACTTAGGTTGGAACACACTTCATTAGTACCGTCACAACAGAGTGGATTTCATCGAAATAAACATCAACCCATCTAATCACCCTCAGTTGCACCCGATCGAGAAGGATTAGTCAAATAAAGATCGATACATATTGGCCTGAAAAGTACTGGAAAAAGGTTGCGAAATGTTCCAGAGATGAAGAGAATGAATGTTACGCCTTTTTTTTTTTGAGCCAGCGATTTATAATTAATGTGGTCATCTGTCGGAAACCGATGTGATTTAGCTAACCTGGAACTTAGAATTGTATATCTAGAATCTTCGAAACTTGTCAATGAGACCAAAGTAACTTCTATCGGCCACAATTAATATTATTTGTGATTGAAGAAATATATTGCAATAATGTATGCAAAACACTTTTCGGTCGCGAAGAGTACGCCTCTGAACGAAACTGTTCATCTACTAAAAGCTCATTTGATCGGTTGTTCTCCATGACCACGAGACCTCGACTATGCTGGCAGAGGATAAATTCCATTTACGTACTGAACCGCAGTAGAATAAGTACCTATTTGACAAATTTTAGTATATTTCAATTTTCTCCACTCTAGATCGTGCTTACGTGGTTCAGTTGTGTCAATGATTCACTCAACTGGAATATCGTTGAAACAACAAATATCACCATTGTAGACATGGTGTTTAAAGTGTCATAAACAGCAAAAGATATTTACTTTCACTGTTCTTTATGAGTTTCAACGTTATCTAATCGGGAATGAAAATTCATGCTTGTATTTTTCAAATCGGTACAATTGATCTTTTCAACATTTGCTGTTACATACTTTATGTTTGCTCAACTGACAGCAGGCCATCAAAGAATATTGGCCGCAGAGCTAGCAATTAGGACAACTTTATCTCACATCATTGCTCACTTTTTCCCCTTTTTTTATACCATCAATTCAATCGTTCCACAACCATTTCAAACACCAAAGTTTGATGACATCGAATGGTTTTCTCTCGGAACGATATCGCACCATTAAAAACAATAAAAATATATTTGAAGTGCTAATTCTGACTGTATATCTGCTTCCCGTGAATTTCATTATAGCTACATCCAAGGCGAATGCGAAGGCAGTAGTAGATGCTCCAGCTCAGTCAGCTAAACTAACGTTTTCAAGCGAATAAACCGGGTCTCTAAATCATCGCACAATGTCCGGCGGTAAGGATCGACGGTCGCGATCTAGCAAAACCCAAGGCTGGGAAGAAGCCGGAGGTGAATTCTACCAGGAAAGCTACCCTGCCGATCTGGAAGGTATGCAGCGAGATCCCTCCAAAATAGCGACACTACTGCCATCGAAGCAGACCAGAAATGGTAAGGGTTTTCATATCGAAGTAAATATTCTTGCTTGATCTTTTTTCTCTCTAATTTCTAGCTACAACTCGACGCACACGCCCATCGCATCAGGATACAAAGGGCACTCGTAGGCGAACTAGCTTTTCCACGGTGGCTAGAAGAGGATCTCAATACCATGAAATTCAAGTGGCAACCCTTCCCGATCTATCAGGTATCTATTTTAGTGATGTAATACCAATAAATCTATTCGTTTGCAATAGCGATGCGATGTGCTATTTGAAGCGCAGCAAAGTCCCGAGAGTGACATGTGAATGCCAAGTAGCCCAGACGTGACGTCTACCTTCTAACTGATGCACGCCTTATTGCTCTTATCAAGAAAAGCTACGACGGGAAAACAATTTGATAGTCCCGGCATTGTGATAAGCACATGATCTATTGACCGTGTTGTAAAGATAATTCAAATGATTATAAACCAAGTAAATTGGGTTCAATAACATGGTGTATATGTTTTTTTAAGGATTTAGCTTGAAAGTTATAGTAAGGAATGATGGAGAATTTTGTATAATAGAATCAATTAATGTACCCTGTACCGAACATGCCATGGGGAGCAATATAAAAAGTCGAATAATAATAATAATTATAATAGAATATACAATTCGATCATCATCAGTGTAACAGTTTCATGAGTACGCTAATGATGAATGTAACGTATGATGTTTGTTATACTTAGTGAAAGTATAGGAATGAGATAGTAAAAGTAGTTAAAAGTGCAATTTCCACTACACATAAATCAATTTTTACTTACTTTCAAACAGCTGAAGCTTCGGTAATCAGTTCAGTAAAAGTTTCGTTTGTTGAATGTTCGACAGAGTAGTACTGAATGTAAATCTGTCACAAATATATTGACTTGTTCATCATTCAATACCGCCATTCCGTAATATTTTTAAGTATTTCGTAACAGTTCAGAGATGTAAAACATTACTACTTTTGCGGCTAATTCTACTGAAAAATCGTAAAAATAAAATATAAAACAATAGAGAAGAAATAGATGAACTCATTTTCGTCTGAAAAAATTTATTGATAAGTGCTGGACATACTGTCCAGTAATGAATAAACAAAATGTAGCTGGGTTGGGTCTTATATACTTTCTGCGATTATTTTCAGCGTTCCGGTTCCATGCAATTTTGTGATAACTTGCTATTTCATTAGAGTGCTGAAATTAGAATCACGTAGAAATAACAAAGAAAGTCTTTTATTAAAATATTTTTATCATATAAGAGATTTTCAGGAATAAATTCGAAATTATGTTGCCGATTATTCTTGCTTAAATTTTCTCCTTTCCGCTACCGTAAATTTATCTATTTGACAGCTAAGCTTTTTACCGAAGCTTTCAGTAATCTTTGCTGAAATACTTCACTATTGACAAATGATTCACTGAAATTTGGTAAAACTTTTACTGAACCGAGAAAAGAAATAATATTTCAAACTTTGCAGACTGTATCAGTGAAATAAAAACAAGTGTTTTGTAATATTTTGGATTTGCTGAAATCCAGTAGTTCGTTGACAGATGACTTTAAAGTGGAGAATATTTTACAGATCGTTCAGAGAAGCTAATATTTTACAGATCGTAACCGTAATCGGTTCAGTCTCCTTCGAGACAGTAATAAAAATGCGGGTTGTCAGTTACGTCACTTATACCATTATATCTCCTGAACTGCAATTGACATTCATTTGAACTTCGAACTTGGTGAATAGCCTAATAGTAGTTTTCTAACGAACCTAAGCTTGTTGGAATCGGTTCTGCCATCTTCGAGTAAAAAGTGCGTATTATTCTTTGTGTCACTTATACCTTTATATTTCCGAAACCAGACTTCGAGCTTTATATATGGCCAATTAGCCGGCAAGGTATGAAGCCGTTCAAGGTGAAAACTGTATTGAACCTTAACGATAAACCTAATGCGACGGCTGACATCCGAGCTGTTTGATGAATATTTGACGAAAGTTTCCTGTGTGATGATGGACGATGACACTGATGTGTTGGAAGACTTTAGGCAGCTTCCCGGAAAAGCTTAAAAAGTCTACGAAAATACTCATATTGTAAGGGGTTTTAAGAAATATCAATAAACCGGAAGTCGTAGTTTTGGATTCTAATTCGAGTTAAAACTTTGTTTCCCGGCAACTATTCGTCATGTCAGTTTCCAAAATGCAGTTTTCGAATATCGCCATAGCACTCATTTTCATATATTGCAAAAATCTCTTTTTACGAATGGAGCTCGTAAAAAAATGTTTAATAAATCGAATACTTCGTAAATACTTGGGTATATGGTCAAGCAGCATGGTTAAAAGGGGAAATATTTGCATTACGTTGCCAGTTTGAAATTTACTTTTAAACTAAAATTCTGCCGTTCTATGCATAATTGTCCCATATACTATGGCATTGCCTATAACCATGGATCAACTATACTTGGAACGGCAGTATATACCAAATTAAAAGTTTATATCAGGGGTTCCCAAAGTGGTCGATATAGACCTCTTGGGGTCGATATCCTTTTTGCGGGGGTCGACGTAAACGAAAACTGACTATGGGGGTCTAGAAATCGACCCCCAATTGTTTGATATAACAACTTAATATTTGAAATATTTACGCTAAAAAAGTTGTGTTTATTTGACCATACGCAGAAATTGGTAAGTATTTTACATCATTATTAAAAGAGCAAGAAATTGAATTTTCAAAGGAATTTGTTGATGGGGGTCTGAGGCCTAAGTTAATTTTAGTAAATGGGTCTATGACCCAAAATAGTTTGGGAACCCCTGGTTTATAAAATCTGGTGCAAAATCTAACATTCGGAACTACCGTGGAATAGCCATTATCTCATGCATTCCAAAATTATTTGAAAAAATTGTAAATGAAAAACTTTTTCATCAACTTAAAAATGTAATAACAAACAAACAACATGGCTTTTTTAAAGGCCGCTCAACTACAACAAATCTCTTAGAATTTATGACATTCATTCTGAATGCAATGGACGCCGGAAACTACGTAGAAACTCTTTACACTGACTTTAGCAAAGCCTTCGACCGTATTGACATACCATTACTTCTACACAAACTACAAAAATATGGCATAAAACATACTCTTCTGGAATGGCTCAAATCATACTTAACGAATCGTGTACAGGTAGTCCGCTTCCAAAACATTCTGTCTGAACCAATTAATGTAACTTCTGGCGTACCTCAGGGTTCTCACTTAGGGCCTCTCCTTTTCATTTTACATATAAACGACATTTCCTTCATACTCAAAAATCTGAAAGTGCTTATATATGCAGACGACATGAAACTCTTCATGGAAATTAAAAATATTAACGACGCTGTAATATTCCAGAACGAAATCAATCTATTCCACATTTGGTGCTGCAAAAGTCTACTCCAACTCAATGTAAAAAAATGTAACTCAATAACTTTCAGTAGGAAAAATGAAACTATACCTATAAACATACATCTAGGAAATCAACTTGTAGAAAAATGTAAAATTGTAAGAGATTTAGGCGTAATCTTAGACTCCAAGCTCACTTTTGTGGAACACTACAATACCATAATCAATAAAGCTAATAGCATGCTGGGCTTTATTAAACGCTTCAGTCATAACTTTCAGGACCCATACACAATTAAATTATTATACACTACATATGTCAGACCTATTTTGGAATATTGCAGCCTAGTATGGAATCCATACAATATTATTCACGAAGAACGCATCGAATCTATTCAAAAACAATTTCTTTTATATGCACTTCGTAAATTAAACTGGACAGCATTTCCTCTACCATCATATGAAGCACGCTGCATGCTCATCAATATACATACACTTAAAGAACGCCGCGACTTTGCAATGCTTTATTTTATCAGCGACATTATTTCTCAACGCATTCAATCAGCTCCATTATTATCGCAATTAAATTTTTATATACCTAGCCGTCAATTACGTTCCAGGAAATTATTTTTAGAAAAACAAGCTAGAACAAATTATGCAAAATTCAGTCCAGTCAATCGAATAATGCGCCATTACAATCAATACTGCGAACATCTTGACCTTACTATGTCTAAAAATCAAATCAAATCTCAGCTTTGTCGTAGAAATAATGCGTAGTATGTAAGTGAACATTGTGAACAATTTATATGTAGTCTACATTTGCTTGACGAAATAAATAAATAAATAAATATATCATAGTGTACAACTGAATCGGTTCAAAGACTGAGAGCGCTTAGCTTAGAACGTCTCGATAATCGATTCCCAGTTACAATGTTCTAAATGTTCATATTGGATTTCTTTGATTCAGTTTTCTTATACACTAACATAAAGTATTTTTTAATCAAAGTAAGTTCAGAATCATAATTAGAAATAAATTTTTAAAATACGATACAGTTTTGATACAAGCTTCAATACATATTTCAAAACTGCAAAGGGAACATGATAATAGGTCTCTTCTATTAACAAATTACAAACACTGTATCATAATATTCGTTCTTTTCTCGTGCCACAAGATTCAAATTTTCAAAGTTCACTCAACAATTTCTGTACTGATAGATGTAGCTAAAATAAACACATGTTAGAGCATTCGTACATAACTATCATCGTGGGTACATTTTTAAACCTCTGCCTCCTCAATTCCAGAAAATCTCATCAACGAGGAACGCACATGGGAAGAAATACAGGAAATTAAATCGATGCCTGTCCCGATGGCACAAAAGCGTGAAATGAAAGCTCAACTACAGGTAATCGTATAGCGCGCAAAATGCAAGTAGTCGAACTTTGTAAACATCCAATTTCATTATTTGTTTCCAGAATGCTACCAAACTACGGCTTCAGGGCTTCGAACAGATCAAATGGCGTCGCCGAAAAGCATGGCAAAGTATCCGTGGCAAATGGAGTGAATACCGTACCAAGCTGGAGCTCTGGCGAATGTCACTGAAAACGATAGAAGGCAACTTCGGTACCGGTGTGGTGGCGTACTTCCTCTTCTTACGCTGGCTAATGTTTCTCAACCTGATTGTGTTCGGTTTGGTATCAGCGTTTATAGTTTTGCCTCATGTGGTACTCGAGGAGCCTAAAGATCTACCCTGTGAGCAACAGATTGACACGACATCGATGCAATGCTGTTCGGAGTCGTACGTTAACACGACAAGAAGTGCGGAGTTTTCGGTACTCGATTTGATACAAGGCACGGGATTCATGGAGGGCACGCTGCTGTTCTATGGAATGTATACCAATATGATTTACGGATACAGCCCACTAGAAGATCGACTAATGGCGATTTCTAGAGCAATCAGACCAACAGCTGTGTTCACGACGACTACAAGCAGTAGCATAAGTGGTAACTTCGACGGAGATAGTAGTACCAGAAGTAGTATTAGTAGTAGCAGCAGTAGTAGCACTAGCACTGCAGAAACCAGCACAACTGTGATCAGTGCGGTAGTAGGAGAAATTAGAAGTAATACCTTTAGTAGCATCAATGGCAGCATTTTCGAAGGGTTCGTGATGGAAGCAGAGGAAGCTATCGACCAAAGTAGTTCCGGTAATTATTCCGATACGATACTGTACTATGATTTCCCACTGGTTTACGTGATAATTACCGCCATTTGCTACGTAATTGCATTAATAGCGATCATGAAGGCAGTCGTACGGCAGTTTAAGGACAGAATTGCTGAAGGGGAAGGCCTTTTCTATCAATACTGTAACCTAGTCTTCGGAGGCTGGGACTTTTGTATTCACAACGAAAAGTCCGCTGATATTAAACATAAAGCACTATATCATGAGATTCGTTCTTTACTTCATACGAAGCGATTCGAAAATGAGCGCATCAATCGCTCGCGAGATTTTATGATTAAGCTGATAGCTATACGGTTTTTAATCAATTTTGTCGTAGTGATCATTCTACTGATAGCCGTAGTAATAATTTATGTATTATTCAATGAATCGATGTCGCAATTGGATAGAAACTTTCCATCCAATCACACTTTAACGGGGGTTCAATCATGGTCATATTTCTCATCATTCCGATCATCTTATATGATGGAAATGACATCGACTAGCTCAACTCCAGCATACTACTCCCAAGAAGGATCCACAACGGATACTCTATCTGCTCGGTTGGAAGTACTCTTCTACGAGTTCCTGCCATACATAGCGATTGTGTGTATGAACCTAGTGGTTCCTCTTTTTTTCAACTATCTAGTTCAGTTTGAAAAATATTCTCCACTGTTTGTGATCAAAATCAGTCTCTTCAGAACGGTATTTCTGAGGTTGTCTTCTCTAGCCGTATTGTTGAGTCGTTTTTATTTCCTCGTAAAACCGAAAAAAATCCATCAATTATCATACAACGGTACTGATTTTTCTACCAATTACACAATCGAGACGAGCAGTGCCGCGTCGGAACAATGTTACGATGTGAATAGTGGTACGCCTCAGTGTTGGGAAACGTTCGTAGGACAACAATTCTACAAACTGTTTATTGTGGATTTCGTTACGCACTTCCTGGTAACGTTCTTTGTCAATTTTCCGAGGGCCATGTTTGCACGGCATTCTACTAGCCGCATTGCCAAATTTCTTGGAGAACAAGAATTCGAACTATCCAAACATGTTCTGGATGTGATCTATTCACAGACACTTTGCTGGCTTGGTACTTTTTACACACCCTTTCTTCCGGCGATAGCAGCCATTCTGTTTTTCTTCATGTTTTATATAAAAAAGTTTGCCTGTCTTGTCAATTCCAATCCTTCTTCCATTTTGTATCGCGCTTCTCGGTCTAACTCACTTTTTATGTCCACTTTGTTGATATCATTTACGGTGGCAATCATCCCGGTTGTTTATGCATGGGCTGAAATTGTCCCATCACGATCTTGTGGTCCTTTTCGGGGGCTACCTTCGGTGTGGGACCGTGCGATCAACGCCTTCATGAAAATGCCCCTGTTTTTCCAAAACGTTATTTTCTACTTCGGTACTGCTTCGTTCGCCGTGCCCTGTTTCGTCATACTAACCTTCATAATTTATTATTTTTATGCCGTATCGGCAGCCAATCGACATATGGTGTCCGTGTTGAAACATCAGCTTGTCCTCGAGGGACACGATAAGCAATTTCTGCTTAGCCGATTAAGTTTATTTATCAAACAACAGCAGGAATACCAGAAGCGTATGATGCGACAAGCCGCTGAGCAACAGACACCACAAATGAATAATGTGCAGCATCCGTACATCCCACCGGTTGCCCCTCCCAAGCCACCTCAGCTGCAACAACAGTTACAACCAGCGGAGCAGCAGCCTCCTTTGCCACCCCGGGCGGATCGGGACTCTAAACCAAGTAGTCGCGATCGCGAACGGAAGGATGGTCATAGCGGAGAGCCGAAGCAAAGGGAGAACTAAAGCTACTTCATTGGTCACAGGCATTCTTCAATAACAACACACACATGGGTAGTGGGGAATAAATATGTAGACTGGTTACAATGAGATTACCGAAGCGCAAGATTAGAATGCCACTATTCGTCCTCAGGCTTGTTTTCATTTTACCTACGATAGTAGATTTAGGTTAGGAGATCGCGTTATTTTCGATTTAGTGAACAAATCAAATTAAGCAAACACGTGATATTATATTCCACCATTATTAATTTGAATACTAATTAAATTATTTATTTTCATTAGAAAAATAACGAGTAAAAGGCGAAACCCGGCCGAATATGATTCCCGGATGTTGTATGCAAAACGGTTGCAGATCAGCAGTTCGATATTAGTTCAATATTTTAAATTGAAAAAATTTGTAAAATTTCTAACTCACTTTAAAAGCGAGCTCACCCGAGATGCGCAACGCGTTTCTACGAGGGGTACAAATAAATAGTCGATATACTTTTTTAAAAATTTGAACATACGGTTCTTCCAAATCTGAGTTCATCAGATTGCGAATAGAGTATCTAGCTCAATCACATACTTTCGTTAGTTTTCAATGCATGAAATGGAAAGTAAAAAATGTTTTATGTAAAACAATAACACAGGAAAGAGACTGCCATTTTGAGCTAGTTGTAACTGGATAATTTAAAATTAATAATCCTCAAACCATATGCAGTAGATTATAAACTAATAGTGGACTAGAAAATGAAGAAACTCAAATCTGTACATAGCTACAAAATCGAACAAACTTTATCCGTCAGTAAACAACCATCACAAGAAATATCTCTATATCTCTAATTATCCTCACATCACACATCGCTCCTTGTAGATCTTTCATTTCACGAAAAACTCAGTGTGCATTACCATTTCAAATCGTTATAAGTACGCCAAGACTTGTTCAAAAAACAAGCGCCGTCTAAGTATAGCGCTTCGTAGTGCTTTTACTCAGTACATGAAAACAGAAATAATAATGGTTTATTTTTGCCCCACAATATTCACCTTTACAAGTAATCACCAACATACCAGAGGGGCAAACTTCACGTAAGCTTATGTAGATGTTTTTTTTACAAATCATAGATAAACAAACCGGTTAGAATAATATATAGAAGTAAAGCACATCAAAACAATAGGATTTCAATACCAAAACAATGCTCCGATTCTCGTCCGCCAAATGACCATTTTTCTAGATTCTATGAGACTATTTGTTTACAAATTTAAATGAAAATCATTGAACCAATCACAAAAAGAAGTAACAAAAAATAAAACTTTGTTTTAAACTATCAGAAGTACGCGATGCAATAAATGAATCCGAAAATAGCCTATTAAAACAAAGTTTGACTACGATATTCGAAAAATTGTTCAATCCGTCATCGTTTGGAGCTGGAAATTTCACTATTTATAATTCGAGAAACCGTACCTAATTTAATTTTAACTGGGACATCGTAGACGCTGTAATGTTTCAAAGCAGTTGAAATTGAAATGTGTCTAAAACACCGATTTTTGAAGTGGGAACTTTTTTGTCACTGCTTATTTTCATTCCAAATTATATTTTCAGGGGGAAACAAAACTTATTTTCCGGGTTTTTCTTAGTAAAACTTTAAAGTATATGAAAAGAGGAATATCAAAACAGACTTCCGTGTTTAATTTTACGTTTCACCTTAGACTCATCAGTGCGTAAAAAAACCTTTTTTCCCCTTCAAATTACATTCCAATTTTTTTATGCGCGAAACGGCAAACTTTGAAAAGTAGCACAAAAACCTGATTAAATCCACCTAGTGGTGTAATTATGCCTTTCTCATATTACTACTACTCGCAAAAACAACTGTTCATTGAATAGAAATAGTTGTTCGGACTTAATCTAACACAATCTACAAATCCTGTTGACAAAATTTTTAGAAATTCTGTATGAAACTGTAACACTTTTCCTTTGAACCTATAAGTTTGTGAGAATCGATTTGGCCATCTTTAAAAAAAATTGTTGAGATTATTTTTGCAGTTTTTGATCACTATTTCCAATATTTCCTAATCCGGATTCAGATGTCCGGAATAACCGAAGTGGGTTCGTATACAACAAATATGACCTACAAATTGGAACAGTTTTTAACCTAGTTAAACCTACTCTTATTATCTCATGCTCTATTTCGACTAAACCAATGAAACGAAATCTAACAAACGAAGCGAACCTGCGTTTCTGTTACTTTTGCATATGTAAGTCAAGCTAAAAGCATGGATCAGCGGCATAAAACATGCAGTAGGATTATTATTATTACTATTATTATTGTTGTTATAATTGACATCACTACACCACCTGCATACATTACTGCACTACCGGCTGTGAAAATTGCATTTACATCGCGAACCTTGAAATTCCAATGTATGTTTTTTTTTTGAAAAAAATTAATTCATTAACATGGGGGGTCAAAGGTGCACGAGATCCTGGAAAGAGTGACAAATATCATATCATACTGTTTTGTATCGGCAGTTTGATTGACTTAGCTCTGGTCGTCACAAGCCCGACCTCATACCTACCCGATGTCAAATGAACTGACTCGGATCTGCGCCTGCTGTTGGAGGAAGCCGGTGCGCTATACGGTCTAGTGCATATCAATGGTCAGGCTTTAGTAGGCTCATAACCAGCTTGAAGTGAACCTTACTCAAGCAGATGGGCGGACACTGTCTGCCAGGTTGTGGGCTGATAAATTACAATTGCAATTAATTCATTTACATTCTTTTATTCTTTCGGTCAACTGCAGCTCCATCTTTTAACAATATCACACTCCAGTGGCAGACATCCATAACCGTTCGTTTTCTTTATAGCGTGTACGAAATAGAACAAAGTGCGCATCGTTTTCTTCTTCCACGCTTCACGTAACGGTGTTGTGTTGTCATTCTATATGGCGGTTCCAAAGCTTTGAAACTCATCGTCCCGTAACTGCAGAACCGAAGTCAGGTGCGGATGAAATTTAACGCGGAAGTCGGATCCGGATGTAATTTAACGCGGAATTTGTTCTGTACTTCCAAGTCACCAAATTTCTCAAGAAAGTTTTTTTTTTCAGAAAATTCAGAAATTGGATCTTTGAATCATGCTATAATCGCTAAAAATTTGTGATAGTAGGTTTGTTTAACTCAAATCCTAAATAAATCGTAAACTAAAAATTACTATCTGAAAGACCATGAAAACCATTCAAAAGATATACAATCAAAGATTTTAATCTCCAAATATCCAGTTTTATTGCATTTAGAGGTAATGTGGAAAATTTCGAACGGTTGAAAAAAAAACCTTTTTTAGTCCACCTAATGATGTAATGATGCTTTTCTCATATCACTTACTATCACTAGAAGATTTTGTCAAGAATATTGAATGAAATTATAAACTTTCTTTAGGTATAAACTAATATAATCTATTCAATTTGTAAACAGTTATGTCAAATTAATAAAAAATTTCCTTATTCTGCATCGTCGTACTAAATGACGGTTTAAAATTTTAAACACACTTTATCCTATAGTTCCGGAACCGGATGAATTTCAACATCAACCTATGAGTCTATAGGACTCATCTGTGAGAAAATTGAGTAAGTATCGTTTCAGAGTTTTTGACCACTGTTTCCGGAACCGGGAACTGGAAACCGGTATAGTCGAAGTCGGTTCGCTTAGTATATTAGTGGGTAGCCTACAAATTAAATTTGTTTCGGGTCAAATCTAGAAGAATTTTACCCTTTTTGCAACTTCGCTCTAAATGACGGTGTGCAATTTTAAGTACACTTTACCCTATGAAAGCATGATGGCCATGGCATCGTTGTTGAAATGTCTTTGAGATGTTCAAACAGAAGGTCAATTCCCGCATAAATACCACACTTGAAGAAAACGCAACACTTTTGTTTGGGTATATCTTTTTATTGACCTATACTCTTAGGGAAAAAAATGAAAATTGCACATGACGTAAATTCAACACAGCAAAAAGACAATCTATAATGTAACAATCTCAAACAGATTAATAATCGATGCAAAAAAATTAGACATACTGAATATCAAATGCAATAATTTTCTGTTTTCAAAAAATATTGCAGATAAATCACACGTTATTTCATCGAAACAACGTATTGAGTAGATTACATCAGCTTGACTGAATACTTAGATGATTCTGATAGGAAATTATGTATATTTTCGAATTATATTATAGTCTTTAGAAAGACACCAACACATTTGTGATATTACTCACTACTAATGTGCAGCGATTACGATATAATATCACAATAATCTTGGTGTCGTTCTAAAGGTTGTAATATTACACGAAAAGATGCATAATTTCATATCAGAATCACATACAATATTCAATTAGGGGGATGTAATGTACTCAATACGCTGTTTCGATATAATAACGTGTGATTTATCTGCAATATTTCTTGAAAACTGAACATTATTGCATTTTATGTTCAGTACACTGAGGTCTCTTTTTACGCGGGGGATACGCACCGCTTAAAAAACACGCAAAAAAACCGCCTAATTTCGGAAATTCGCGTAACTTTGGAAATCCGCGTAAAAAAAGCGCCTAGCTTCAGAAATCCGTGTAAAAAGAACCCAAACTAAAAAAAAAGGGTTTGATGCCAAATGTCTTAAAAATGCATGAAACGTACAGATCTGGTGTTGTCCCAAAAAAAATTTTTTTTTTGTGAAAATCGACTTTGGGACATGGAAAAATTTTGAGACTTTTTTTGATGTTGAAAAAAAACCGCGTAACTTTAGAAATCCGCGTAAAAAAACGCGTTACTTTGGAAATCCGCGTAAAAAAACGTGTTACTTCGGAAATCCGCGTAAAAAAGCTACGTAAAAAGAAACTGCATTAAACAAAACCGGGTAAAAAGAGACCCCAGTGTACGTCTAATTTTTTTCGATTGATAATCACATCGAGATTGTTACAAAATCTTTTTTTTTTTGTTGTGAAGCAAACCGTATTTTCTTGAAAAATAATAGGCTATTACATTCATCAACATTTTGAGTTTTGTGTCTAATTTTCTGTTAAATTCAGTTGAACAAGCTGTAAATGATTATTATTTACATGCTTTCGGATATAAATCTAAGTGAACAGCGACGCTCCTTTTATGTTAATTTACATGGATTTTTCGTTGTGTGTTCATCGAAGCGGACGCCAAGCTGATCTCAGGCCTGCAATTTATCGTCGACAAGCTCCGGAAAGCAGTGAAGATCTTCAAAAACGACAAGGATTGTAAAAAGAATGGACGAAAGTTGTTAAGAAATATGGCGCAAGTAGGAAAGGAAGTTGAATAATCCGACTTTAAAACAAGCATAGCTAATATGTGTTTATTTATCCCTGAGAGTTTCAAAAACATCCGTCTCTGAATGAATTTTTGGTGATCGTTTTTCTTTCGTGTAGAGTCTTTATTTTTCATTGCTAGAGGTCAAGGACTTTGAATATTCTTTCTTTATAGTATTATAATAATAAGCGTTTGATTTTTTTTAACCTAATATATTATCATGCTACCGGTACAATATCAACTTGAACTGCTTAAAAGTACAAAAAAAAAGGTTTGATCATATCGAATGTGCGTGTTATCACTGAAATAATTTATCACTATCTAATAGCATTTTCGTTTTCTACACTGACACTACACCGATGTAGGTCAGAGAACTATACCTCGATTACACCCAAATTCAAGAGAGCGTAGTCGGTGCTACACCAGTTCAGTGCAGTGCAATAATCGAAAACGCCATTAGACTGATTTGGCATCTGATTCCACAAAAAAAAGTAACGTTCGTTTAAAACTTATGTATCAACAGTTTAATACTTGTGAACCCCTTTCGCTAACCTAGTAATGCAATATCAATAGTAAAAGCTAAATATTAGCACAATTTCGAAGTTTCGTTAGCTACTAGCTGATGCCAAATCTTCGACATCTGCAGCGAAAGAGAAATTTATGAAATATTTCCAGCGATTGGCACGAATGTATTCGATGTTGGTTACCTTGCTGTGGTACTGGGATTCCTCGTTGGCATACGACAGCAGAATCGAAGGCAGCGATTGCAAATACCTTTCGGTAAGGGAGGTTTCACTGCGCACACACTGCAATGCAAAAGCGCACCTACGTTCGGGTAGTTCCGCTTCGTCACGTTGTACATCGTTTGACTAAAAAGCAATTGAAATGTTATCCTTTCGGATAGAATTATTATGGTAAATCAAGCTTACCGCAGTGACACGTTCGTCACTTCTCATTTTCAATTTTCCTGCAACATGCAACTTTGAGAGAGCTTTCTGATATTCAGCCAAGATTCCATTCTCCACACGATCACAAAGATCACTGTAAAACGTCAATCAACATAAGGTCAGATAATCGATACGTGCTAATGTGGCATTATGACAATTTACCTATGTGCAGCGAGTACCTCTATCAGCACGTGGACCCGTTCGTGGACGGCATTCCGCTGAAGCTGGACGTAAGTTTCAGAATGTCTTGCCACCGTCTGAGCACTGTGTGACATTTCTTCAAACGTTTTTTCCCTGAACACGTTCCGCACGTCAAGGCCCTGTAATATCAAGTCAACTTCAGCCATATCTCGAGCCTGCTGCTCGGCACGTGATGCCTGTTCATCGAAGATTTTGCGCAGTCGCATTAACGATTGATGCACGTTCCGTAAACTATCCCGAGTTGCTGCCAACGGTTTCAGGTCTTCCAAGGGTAAATCAACGTCTTCTCGCAGACGACTAAATTCGTCCATTTGTTTTTCATACATAACCCTCATGCGGTACTGGTAGTCGGGAGTACGATCGCTTAGAAATGTGACTAAAATCGGGGAGTTACCAAGAACGGGATGCATCGTCAGTATGGTGAGCCAAGTTTGCAGACTACCACGACGGCTTTCGATCAAGGCATCTGGTAACAATTGCTTCGGCGGGAGGGCTGGAATAATTCTGAAATAGAGAAAATTGTTAATGTAACGAAGTTTTACTTGACTTCTGAACAATGCTTTTGAAAGCCCCAAACATCAAGCTATCTAATCAAATGAAATATTTGCAGAATCATTTCTACATGGTAGGCAAATTCTTACAGTTAAAATGATCAGTTCGTTCATTACTTTATTAGATATCGTTGGCCCCCTACTTCCATGGGAGAAAAACGTGTTAGCATGGAGGTGCAACGGTTGATGGTCGCTAAGCTCACTGTTCTCATCGTGTAACCTTCGATTGAAAGTAGCATTGGGGGATTTTTCTCCCTGCTTGTTTTTATTCAGAGATTTCTTCGTTGTCATTGTTATTTGTTAATTGATTATAGTGTTGTTTCCTACACCTTTTTCAACTAAAAATTACTGGTTCCAAAGACAACTAACTGCCACTATCCGTTTTAAACATAAACCAACTACAGTCTGTTACATAAGAGCGTGGCCACGATTACTCGCGATCGGTAGAGTGGAATGGTGTTAACACAGAGCCACATTAAAATTTATATTTGTCAGGCGAAAAAAATGTAAATATCTAATTCTTTTATTCAATTTGTACCTTCTTGTACCTAATGTTATTACAAGACCATGATAACGATGCTTTTATATAAAAGTACACTTATTGCCTTTCTCATATAGAAAGTTTATGCAATTACTTGAAAAATTGTCTAGCGAAAATTGGCCCAGAGAGCTAAGTGTTCTATATCATTCGACACAGTTCATCAAGCTAAGCAATGTATGTGTCTGTGGGTGTATGTGTGTGAGTATGTGTCAAATAATGTCACCCATAAAATAATAAATCTCGTGGATTAGTTGGATTAAAACAGGTTTTTACCCACATAATATACACAGAAGAAAGTGTTACATTTTCATCGAGTGCAGTGTTGTGTGATCGATACATGTTTAAATTTAATTTCAAAAACTTTTCAGATATTTGACAGTAGTTTGGAAAAAAACGCCCGCCTATATTCGTGCTACTTGATTAAATGTGTTCTAATTACACAGAGTCGATATACGATAACCTTGGAACAAAATAATTAATTTCAAATTAAGTTCCATCATTTGAATTCGCAGTTTCTGTTTTTTTCATTTACTCATCCGAAATTCATCTAGCCTGTATTTGATTAGCATCACAGACAACTATAATAGATTATTGCGATTCATGCACATCATCAATTTAAAAAACGAAGCTCGCCATTTGAACAGCACGTGATATGGCATTTTCAAATGGGTACAGTCACGTACCCAGAGGGGGCGAGGGGACCTGGTCCCTCCCGAAACCAAAAACAGGTATATAATTATTTAGAAGATCTCAGATATGTGTTACAGAAATCACAAGACAGTAAACGTAATGAAATGTAATACAATAACAGTTCTGGTGAAAAGTTTAAAGTGTCTGTTAAAAACACCCGTAAAAGGCACACCGAGAATTAGGTACATCAGCAATCTTCAGTAACATTATTTTTTATCTTTGGGCCCCTCCCGAAACGAAATCCTGGGTACGGCCCTGAATGGGTAGCATAACTATTTTGTTAGTGTTGGTGTGAAAATTTACTCAAGACCTTTGAAATTACAATCCACACACAGATTGTTCTATGCCAAATGGAACGAAGATATTTTAAGTCAAAGAGATATTGATAATCATCCAAATTATTCCATGAGGTAAACAAATTTGTTCAAGAGAAAAAAAATCGTTCTTATAGATAGCGAATAAATATTGGAAATAATGTGAACATTAGATTAGGTGTAAGGACAAATGAATTTTTTTTTGTTTACAATATTTTTCAATTATTACGGAATATTCCAGTATTTTTGATCATTTTTTCAGTGCAGATTAAAAGATGGTAGTTTTAGTTATTATTCTCTGAAAATATTCATAGAGCAGGACTGTTAAGAGTACCGTAATAATCGAAAGAGAAAATAAACAAAGGTTCATCGAGAATTATCCTTTACATTGAAAGAAATCTGCGCGCCAATATGAATGATCTGACAACTTAGCATGGTGCTTTCGATAAAATACCCAGTGGAGCTTGCAGTGGCGTACAGAGGAAATTTGGCGCCCGGGGTAGTATAAGATATGCCGCCCCCATCGTTAGTTTAATGGAGATACTGAACTACATCCGGACAAGCAATAAATGGTTCCAAGGATTGGTTTGCCGCCCCCCGCAAAACGTTGCGCCCAGGGCGAGTGCCCCCTATTTGAAAATCTCTTCCACCTTTCCTCTTCCAGTTGCCGTATATTATTCCTACTTAACAAGTTGGTTAAAATCTATCTTGACGTCAGTTACATCATCCTGTATCACAGATTCAATATTCGTCAGCATTTTCATGTACAGCGATCTCACTCTGGCCGAATTAGATTGCTTATCAACACGATTTGAAGTCACTCCCTTCTTGTAATTCGACAGTTCGACTCGATTTTTAGTTCGATGCACGCATGTAGACGACACTCTCCGTTTTCTTTCAACATAACAGACAGAGGTTGGAGCTCGTCTTGAAACAGCAGCCGATGTTTATGTGTCTTTTTTCCATAAATACGTTTATTTCATAGGCAATATACACAAGTTTTTCTTCGCCGTGGCATCTATAATACATAGCATTTTAAAGCTAATACATTTCGAATATCATATTAGTATGTTGGTATTCATTCGTTAAACTAAACACATTTAATAAAATACATTTAATTTGTACATGATCTTATAACTATTTCAGCTTTGTTTGGATTAGTTCATCACTTTTATTCAATATAGTATAGCTGGCTATTGGTTGAACTCATGGAAGAGAAAGGAGTCGAACATAAAATATAATTTATATTAGAACTCCAATGACCTAATGAAATGATAAAGAAGTTCCATGTAAGAAAGGTCACGACAAGCAAGAATGTCGCGAACTGGGACATTAGATAGCCTATCTTAGATACGCAAGGAATTTATTAGTTGAGATCTGACATCACGATACTCCACGCATGTCTAAACGACATGATCAATTTCGTGATAACCTTCGCCAAAGCATAATGATTAGTCTCGGAAAGGCCAATTCGAAGGAGATATGCATCTAACGTGTAGTGATTGGACATGAGTCTGGACATCACACAAATGAAATCTCTACTTACTTCCAGTCCCTTTGTCGATATATAAGGAATAATTGAGTGCATTCGCCGACCCAGATTATCTTTATCCCAAGAAGCTTGCCAGTTGGCAAGTGTTCTTTGGCGAGACGCGCTATAAAATTCGTTGAAAGCAATCGGTCTCTCATAAATTTCACTCTCAATAGCACCACGTTTGGCTAAAATATCTGCTCTTTCATTGCCTGGAATGGAGCAATGAGCCGGGACCCAAACTTTTGTGATTTGATAATTATTATTCAATATGGCGTTCAGGCACTGTTTTATTTTGCCCAAGAAAAAAGGTTCATTTTTGCCAGCAGCGTTTGAGCGAATGGCTTCAATTGCACTCAGACTATCTGTGAAAAGAAAATAATGGTTTGGAGATAATGTGACGATTACACTCAAACTATAATGAACTGCTGCTAACTCTGCTATATAAACAGATGCAGGTTCTTGAAGCCCAAATGAAGCCGAAACATCAATTATGAATATACTAAACCCAGTAGCCTCTTCAATTCGCGATCCGTCCGTGTAAAACATTTTCTCAGAGTCAATATGCCTGAGCTTACTTCGAAATATTTTTGGGATTTCCATCGAGCGTAGGTGATCCGGGATTCTACTGACTTCGCGCTGCATGGATGTGTCGAAAAATAACGTTGAGTCATTGATATTTAGGAGGCTGTCACGGATAGGAATATATCTTGAAGGGTCGATTTCCTGTGACATATGGATAAAATATACTGTCATGAATCTTGTTTGAGATTGAAGCTCAACTAGCCTTTCGAAGTTACTAATAACCAGGAGATTCAGTACCTCACATCTTATTAGCAGTCGCGATGAAAGCTCCCAAAAACGATCTTTCAATGGAAGAACTCCCGACAGAACTTCAAGACTCATTGTATGTGTCGAGTGCATGCAGCCTAAAGCAATTCGCAAACAACGATACTGAATTCACTCATGTTTGATAATATGAGAGTTTGCAGCAGAACGAAAGCAAACCATCCATATTCCATCACTGAAAGTATCGTTGTCTGATACAATTTTATTAGATCTTCCGGATGAGCACCCCACCAAGATCCCGTTATTGTTCGAAGAAAATTTACTCTTTGTTGGCATTTTGTTATCAGATACCTAATGTGTCCTCCCCACGTGCATTTGGAATCAAACCACACTTCGAGGTATTTGAAAGTCAAAACCTGTTGGATCATTCTTCCCATCATTTGAAGCTGAAGCTGCGCGGGATCATGCTTTCTTGAAAAGACAACCAGCCATGTGAAAAATGCATGCATTTCTCTGACAAAAGATTGTGCAAATAATTATTTATAATCGCTGGAAGTCAATGTTGATGGAGCTTGTCTGAAAGAACATCAATAAAACTGAATCAAATACTTCTTTTATGTCTAAAAATACAGATGCCATTTGTTGTTTTTGAGCGAAGGCAATTTGGATGTCAGACGAAAGATCTGCAAGGCAATCAATCGTCCCTTTATTTCTACGGAAGCCAAACTGAGTATCTGACAACAAACCGTTCGTCTCGACCAGGCACGTACCCAGAGGGGGGGCCGAAGGGGCCCGGGCCCCTCCCGAAATCGAAGTAAAGTAATTTCCATTTTGGGATTTTTAACTTTTATTTCCGGAATCAGGAACAGAAATGAGTTTTTGGTTATCAACTAACAAGATGTGCTAAGTAGAAGATTTTACCAACCAGTTTTAAATAACCCGCTTCTTTTTGCAATTGAATTTATTTTCGAGGCTCAAAAGTCGGGTTTCACAGTGATTAAAATCAATGTCAAAATTAAAGGAAATGGATGAAGATGAAGTACTGAGCAAACATATCATAGTTTTAGCAAGATTCTGCGAATGAAAAAGATGTCCTGCCGCTGGATGTTGCACTTGCATACTCAGGATAAAAAAGATGAACGCGAGCACACTTCAGAAGCATGTTCGTCTATGCTGATGATGATGGTGTCGGTTTATTACTGTTGACTTACTCCATTATTATACGCCACAGAACAGGACATTACCGATTTCGGTAATATAAGTGTGAATTATTGGAGCGATTGAAAATCGGTGTGGGCTCTGAGAAATTTATGTGAGTTCCGTTTTGGAGTTTTTGAATGCTACTAAGAAAATTTTTCTTTATTTTTAAATTTTATACTCATCACCCTGTAAAATTTCAAATATATTCAAAAATTTAAACTCGAAAAAAAGTCCGCGAACTCCAAATTTTCTTCAAAGAATGAAGCACGGAATTGTTATAGCGAACAAAAATAAAATCGCAGCAATTTAGAAAATCGGTAAATTTTTAGAAACGTCTTCTAAAAACGTGAAAATCACGTCTACAAAAAAGTCTGCAACTGAAACATGTCTACAGCTTATTTTATAAAGCTGCAGATTTACAAACAAATCTGCAGGCATCTCTGATCCAGACACGGAAGTTGACTTGATGAAATTAAATAGGATCACGTGGGATTATAAGGCACTTCATTTGAATAAAAATTTGTTAAAATCGGCTTGGCCATCTGTTCGACAAATAATTAACAAATTTGGCAAAACTAGAAGAGCTTACTGAATAATTTCGAAATATTTTTTTCCTTCTTACATCGTGGCTTATAAGAACACACCATTGAAATTGAAGGTTTTAATACTCATCACTCAGCTTTCCCGGAACTAGAAGTCTAATCCGAACTATGGGACTAGAAGAAATGTAAAAATCGATCCCTTCCCTTTGACACATAGATAAAAGATAGATAGATAAAGATCCTTCTTCAATAAAAAATAAAACAAAAAATACTAAAGGCACAATAATCATCACTTAGACGCATTATTTTATATTTGTGGGCCCCTCCCGAAACGAAATCCTGGGTACGGGCCTGGTCTCGACCCAAGTGTCGAGACGTCGTAGAATAATTCTTTCGAACAATTTTCTGATGCAGGACAACATTGCAATGGGTCAATATGAGTTGTGATTGGAAGCTGGTTTCCCCGGCTTTTGAATGGCGATAACTTTCACTTGCCTCCAGTCAAGTGGAAAAATATTTTGCTCAAGAAACTTGTTGAACAATTCCAACAAACGTCTTTTTGCAAGGTCGGGCAGATTCTTCACCAAGTTGAATTTACTTCTGTCCAACAAAGGAGCGTTATTACTACAAGACATGAGTGCTATGTAAAATTCCATCATTGCAAAGAAGCTATCAATGGAACCCTTATTTGGAGAAGACTCTCAAATAATGCTCTGCGTGGGAACAGAATCTGCACAAACTTGTCTCGCAAAATCAAATATCCATCGGTTCGAGTACTCCTCACTCTCATTTCCTACGTTACGATTCCTCATTCGTCTGGCCGTATTCATTGAGGTTTCTCTTGACAAACCTTCGACAAAATGTCTCCAATAGCTGCATTTCTTGGCCCGAAGTATGTTCTTGTACTTGGTTTCTAAAATCAAGAATTTTTCAAAATTCTGAGGAGTTCCTTCTCCTCGTTTTTAAAACGTCTTGAAAGCATTTTGTTTCGCGTGTTTAGCATCTGAGTGCTCTTTGTCCCACCACGGGTTTGGAGGCCTTCTGTTAGACGATGGACCTAGAAATCGTTTGGTTTGGGCTTGTCTGCGGCCTCCTGAATCTTCAAGTGGAGTGAGCTCTTCCATTGAATTTAAGACACTTGATATATTACTTTGGTATTTAATTTAGTCAACATTTTTTGTCAAATCATATGGAATATTAACTGAATTAGCAATGCATTTGCCACTGCTAATTGAGATGATGATTGGTAAATGATCGCTACGGTGTAAATCAGGAAATATTTTCCGGGTGCTATCTAGTCGAATTGAAGTCGAGCAATGAGATAAATCTAATGCACTTTGACGTGCAGGAGGTCTTGGAATTCGTGTCATGCTACCCATATTTAATACCGTCATGCTAAAATTGTCGCTGATCTGCTATCATTGTAAACGGAACTCCACATAATTCCGTGCGAATTGAAATCTCCCAGAATCATTCGTGGAGCAGGAAGGGCTTCGACCATTTCATTGAGCTGTCGCTGTCCAACTTGTGCTCTTGGAGGAATATACAGCGAAGCAATGCAAATGTCCTTTCCTTTAATGTTTATTTGACAAGCAACAACTTCTATGCTAGAAGTCGAAGGAATATTTAATCTATAAAAGGAATAGCTTTTCTTAATTTCTAAAAGTACTCCACTATACGGAGAGTCTCTATCGAGACGTATAATGTTGAGTTGAGGTCATTAAAATTTAAGGCTATGTTTGATGTAAGCCATGTTTCGCACTAAG
Source organism: Malaya genurostris (assembly GCF_030247185.1). Lineage (NCBI taxonomy): Eukaryota > Metazoa > Arthropoda > Insecta > Diptera > Culicidae > Malaya > Malaya genurostris. Next base: position 51,718,564 of record NC_080572.1, read on the forward strand.
CAAATACATCACATTTTCGACTATGCAACAAAACTTTAAATGAATCAAGTTTTGGCATGATGCTTCGACAATTCCACTGCATAACAGTGATTGAATCATTTGCGGCGGATGATAAATTATTAATCAAATGATACAAAACCTGAGAGAACTGGCCATTGAGCTGATAACTGTTTCTAAAAAGTTCTAGCTATTGGAAGGAATTCCGTTATGATGGTCTTTAGGGGTTCAGAAATATTGAATGCTGCGAGAATGCATTCTACAATTTCCGAAAACTTCAGTAATCCTGATGGTGGATGTGAAACGGAACCCGCTGGTTTATTGTCTTTTCTTGTGCTAGTTCCTGGATTGGTTTGTGAATTTGACAAACCAGGAGGCACAGCTTTTGCTTTTAAATTTGGCTTTTAAGATTTAGCACGGTAATCTTTTTATGAAGGTGTAATTTTAGGTGTCTTTTTTGGTAATTTGAGAGGGGACTTTCTCCTCTTAACAGAACCTTGAGGAGTGACTTCACTATTTTCATCAGAGTCAGATTCCTCTGGCTCTAGATTTGAAAAACCATTTTCTGTTTCGAGTGGGGAGACATCAATAATTGTTGTAAGCATTTCTGCATATGTGCGCTTAGACCGTGCTTTTAAAGAAAGCTTAATTTTGCCTTTACGCAACTTATGGCGTTTTCGTTTTTAATTTGCACTACACCGGTGCAGTGCTACACTGAGGCATGAATAAACGAACAAAAATGACGAAAACAAACAGTAACCATTGACTACAATAAACGATTCCATTGCACAGAGCTACACCAAACTTTTGATGAGTGCTACACCAGTGGTATCGGTGCAGAAAAAGTGTAGCTCTGGTGTAGTGCAATTGGTAAAAACGAACGGTTTCAGTGCAGCTTTCGCTACACCAGTGTAGTGCAATTTAAAAACGAAAACGACATTAAATGCAGCGCATACTGAGAGATCATGAGAACTCACCCCACAATAAACACATTTTTCAATATCTTTATCGCAAAGATTATCCTCATTGGGCCCTTGACATTTTATACATTTAGACTTGTTACTACAATAAGTAGCCGTTAGCCCGAATTTTTTACAGTTCGTGCAATTCATAACAAGCGGTACGAAAAGCCGAACAGTTAACAACTACTCGAATTTTATCTCTATTAACTTTAGAGATTTCTACAACTTCGATCCTACGCAGCGTACAAATTATGGTACAAGGTACATCAGCACTAGGTTGCTTTACCACCTCTGTGCATTTGCACCTCTTCATCTTCGCACCTTTATGCGATGGCACATCTGTGACTCGTCACTTCTATGCACACGCACCTCTGTGCGTATGAACGGGATGGCCTTAGTCGCTAGCTTTCCAGTCGTGAAACGCCCCGAATATTGCCTTGGCGATTAGCACCACCAGTTTTAACTACCTGTAGCCGTCAACTCACGAGCCAGTATAATCGAAACACAACCTCTTCGCTTGAATGTTCTTTACTGAATGAATTTTCGCGTCTTACTTTCAACATTTTTATTACAATTTCGTCAACTTGGCGTGTGAGTAACTCGGGTATGCGCCAAAACTCGAGCAAAATTTAAAGGCGTCGCTTCTCTTACATCGATGGTTTTTTCAAAACAGAAAACCAAATGTCCAAATCGAACTGTAGACATTAAATAAAATGCATAGGATTTTTTACCTCAAATGCGCCATGTTGAAATTGAACAATTTTTCATCGTGACAACCTTAATCGAGGCAGAGTTCATAACTGTTTTAGTCCACTTAGTGGTGTTATGGTGCCTTTCTCATATAACTCATGTTTCCATTATTGAATATTGGGCGTAGACTAGCATAACCTTTTCAATTTTGAACAGTTTTGACCCAAGTTAATAGGAATTCTTCGTATTTTACATTTTTGGTCTAAGTGATAGTTTGAATTTTATATACATCTCACCCTTTTGTTCCGGAACCGGAAGTCAGATCCGAACAAAAGTCAAAAGCAGTCTTCTTTTATATACGTAGGCTTTTTTATTTGAATATAAGTTTGTGAAAATCGACTCAGCTGAATTTGAAAAAAGAGTTCTGTTTTTGAGTTTTTGACCACTATTTCCAATACTTCCAAGACCGGGAACTGGGAACCGGTATAACTATAATCGGTTCTTTTAGCCAACAACTAGCATAACCTAAAAACTGAAACAATTTTGAGCAAAATTAAGATTTTTTATGCAATCACTCGAAAACTCTACTAAAAAAATGGTCCGAACACAGTTCGTCGAGCTAAGCAATGTCTGTGTGTGTGTATATGTCAAATAATATCACAAGGTTTTCTCTGTCAAAATCGCATAAAATCTTCAAAATTTGAATATAAACTAGTATAACGTATAAACTCCACCATGTTAGTTGATGGCCCTCAGAACAAATTGGCTCAAATGGCACCTGTAATTCCGGAACCGAAAGTCGTATCCGGATGAAATTCAATAGTAGACTATGAGACCATAGACTAACAGACAGGACACTTAAATTGGATTCTTTAATCATTTTAACGGTCATTTCGAATATTCCTTTAGTTGAGACAGTACTCGCATATATCATAATGGCGCCACGTTACCCTATCAAAAACATCCAGTTTGTCATGTAGACTATGTTTATTGAATTATCTGTAATGTACTGATCTATATACGTCCATGCCGATTTTATGCAGGATGAAGATTTAATACATATTATTAGAACTAAATACAGAATTGTGCCTACTTCAACAGCTATGTATATACCACAAACCAATAATCGGTTTCATGTACCTGAGAAGTCATTTTTCTTAACAACGTTGAGAAAAATAAAATTTTGCCTTCAAACATTGCTAAAGAAGTTAAATATATTATCAACGTAATCCCATAATTCATTTTCAAATATGAAGTTCGATTCAGACGATCCGTCACCTACCGTCACAGTCAACCTCCGTCACCGTTACCATCAAAATTAGTTGAACGCTTTCTTATGGAGACTTTCACACACAACGTCACCGTCACGAAACGTTTGACGGACGCAACGTGTGAACGTTCCAGTAAAGAAAGTGTCAAAGTGATTTTGACAGAAGCTGACGTTCCGGTGACGGTGACGGAAGGAGACATCCCTGCAAACAGCTGATCTGTGTTGACAAACGGGGGGAACCAACTAGTAAAAAAAACTTTTACATAGCACAAGGGATGTACCGATAGTAAAAAGTTCGCACAGTTCAATATAGATGGAACTAGTGCCCCACGAAAATTTGTTTTTAAAAGAATTAACTCATAGTGTCATGTCTGTTAGTCTGTTATAAAACTGTAAAGCCAGCGATCCAGCCATCTCCGAGAAAATCGAGTGTATATTTTTGCTACATACACAAACACATAAATACACACACAGACATTTTACGTACTCGACGAACTAAGTCGAATGGTAACATATATAAAACCTGTTCAAAAGTCGGTTTTAACACTAGTTGTTCGTTTGAAATATCGGAATTATTCTCATGGAGTAAGTCTTATATTGGTATATTACATGTTTTCTGTTTTTCGTCAAAAAATTCTAAAAATGTGTATATCTGTTTTAAGAAATAGATGTTGGATTAATTCAGATTGCACAATGGAAACAGCTAGTGTTTATCCGACATGAAGAATCAAAAGAACATTGTGCCATCTCGAATGTACCTGATACAAAACGGAATAGCAACTTACTCAAATTATACATGACATAAATCCTAACCTACCGAATTTTTGGTTTGTTGATAAAATACATATATGATTATTTAAAATATATAGTCAGTTTTGAAGTCTTATGTCGTTTTCGTATGAGACAAATGAAACTGACCAGGGTAGTTTCATCAAACAATCATTTTTAACTAAACTGTGTTGGGCTCGCACTTAGCAATGGGGGTTTGAGCAAACCTGATATAAAAACCAGGTTCGAAACTGACTCGATTTTCAGTTCAAAAACGTTGAATCTAGGTTCGAAACTAGCTTTAAACAAACGGTTTGACAGCACTTAGGGTAGAAACTAGGTTATGTTTGGCATCAAACAAAAACGTTATTAAGCTAAATTTGCTGTGAAGTAATATTTAGAATAAGCTTACCGGTAAGGATATTTCTCGATAAGGTAATTGAACAGTGCCACAAAGTCCTTGTAGCGTCTTCGCACCACCGTTTCATAGGCTCTCGCTTTTACCTAGAATATAAAAAGATCTACTTATTTATTTATGAATAAGTCATCCTACAGTGGAATACACTATAGTGAGATGACCGCATATTCTCCATAATACGTTTTGATTGACTATACGATTAAATTAACTGTTGAATACGAATCCACGGTTAGCAATCAGCTATTAAGGTAACATACGAGGTCTGTTCAAAAAGTTCCCGGAATTTTTTAATTGCGCGCGTCTGGAGAGTCCGGTGGTCAAAAATTTTTTTTATTGTGTTGGTACATATGTCCCTAATGTATGGTGAAATTTTCAGCTGTATTCATTGTTTACATTCTGTCTTGTAGCGGCTGGTGTAGACGTGTTTTTTTGAGCTCGGCGATTTTTGTTAGTTTAAACAATGGAAGAATTAAAGAGTCAAAGAATTTGTAATAAACAAAAACATGTGTTTACGAGTGATATAAGCGTTTCCAAGATGGCCGCGAAGACGTTGAAGACGACGAACGCTCCGGTCGACCCAGCACGTCAATAATCGATGAAAATGTGGGAAAAGTAGAAAAAATGATTATGGATGATCGCCGAATCACTATTAAAGAAGTTGTTGATGAAGTTGGCATATTAGTTGGCTCATGCCATCATATTTTTTTCAAATGTTTTGGGCATGAAACGAGTGGCAGCAAAATTCGTTCCAAAACTGCTGAATTTTGATCAAAAAAACAAACGCATTACCATCGCTCAGGAGCTGTTAAACGACGTCAACGACTATCCAAATTTACTTGAAAGGGTCATAACTGGTGATGAAACATGGGTGTACGGTTATGATGTCGAAACAAAAGCACAATCGTCCACGTGGAAGCACCCAACGTCACCAAGACAAAAATCGCCGAGCTCAAAAAAACACGTCTACACCAGCCGCTACAAGACAGAATGTAAACAATGAATACAGCTGAAAATTTCACCATACATTAGGGACATATGTACCAACACAATAAAAAAAATTTGACCACCGCACTCTCCAGACGCGCGCAATTAAAAAATTCCGGGAACTTTTTGAACAGACCTCGTATATCTTATTTGTAATATTTCCTACAACTTTCCAACAACTTTCACACAATAAAAATTATAGTTACCTCGTATTCTGAATGTTTCAGAAATATTCCTTTCTTTTCTGGAATTACTGTTATAACAATGATCGGTTCACAGAGTCGCCTTTCGCCCAATTCGTCACCTAAAAATAACGAATAAGAGAACAAAGCTGTTATACACAGATGCAAATTATGGCCTCCTGTGGAACGAACTGTCTTGATGCATGACGATTTGATATTCATATGTAAACAGTAGCTGCTAAACGATATACTAATCTTCTAGATCATTATAAAAACTGGTCCAGAGATTGAATTCTCGTTTCATAAAAAAAAACCACAGCAAAATAGTATCGTCGTTTGTGTACTGGGATGAATAATGTGCTTCGTTTCTTGTTCGTAAAATGCTAGGGTAAGTGTTCCTGTAATAAGCAATTGAGCTATGCAAAACAACAAACAAATTAACGCTTCTGCGAATCCCACACATTTTCAGCTACACTGTCACGAAACAGTAATATTTTACCTATAGTGTATTCTTAATCAACAAATTTTAGTGAATGTCTAAGTGTACCCAAATCAAATGAATTATCAATTCTTCTCTTTTACTGGTAAGCTCACCCGTGGTAAGCGTGATACAAGATAACTAAGCGGGTTGAGTACACCGATCGCGGTAATGTTTATCCAATTGTTCTCTACGTTTAATCTCAATATACCACCTACAATCTTACCAGCCGCTACCTAATTTTGGATCAAAATTTACTAAAGTGTATCTCCCCAATTTTCGGTAACGAGTGATGACCTCAAAATTTAAGTAAATGTAAGTTTACCCAAAATGTTATGTCATAACAAAGCACGCTACCCATTTTTTGCGATCAAGTCAAAGTTTAAGTAGATAACGACCTAATTTTGGGTAGCTTATAGAAGAGCTCGACAATGAGTGATTTCTCCTCAAAAATAGGTAAAAATGATTTTCAGTGTATTGTAGAGGTTTCCAGAATCTCGCTCTATTTTCTATGGGAGAACGAGGCTTTTCATTGTAGAATTCTATATTCTTTTCCTTCAGTGCACATTTGCCTTACACACACATATAAATATACACACATATATATATATATATATATATAAATATGTTATAAAAAAATTAGGGTGGAAAATATTAAATATGTTATAAAAAAATTAGGGTGGAAATTAAAATATATGATTGATCGTTTTATTTAAATGAAGATAAGAAATGTTTTCTTTGCTGGAAAAAGATGTCAGTTGTTAGGTCTGGTCCTAGGCGCGAATGTCAAAACCCCTTGAATCAAATTGTTTATTTTTCGGAAGAACTGGTTTACAAAAATAAATTCTCGTCAACGTGTAAACATCTTTATCTGAAGTACAAATGGTCGGGTAATCGATCAGAAAAAAAATTTACCCGTACCCGACCCATACCCGAGTGAGCACTAAGTTTTTTTACCCGTACCCGACCCGTACCCGATTGAAAATAAAAAATTTTACCCGTACCCGACCAAAAACCTGTCGGGTACGGGTCGGGTTTCGGATAATATACCCGAGACCCGACCATCTCTATGCGAAATGGCTTGTAGTTTGAAGCCCATCCTAAAGTGCAATATTTATCATAGTATATTGCAACATGTGGTTCTGTTGTTTGTTGCATTATTTGTTATATATTGAACTGAATTATGTTACATCGTATTATATATTGTTGTTATTATAATTATAATCATTATTATTGTTATTATTATTATTATTATTATTATTATTATTATTATTATTATTATTATTATTATTATTATTATTATTATTATTATTATTATTATTATCATTATTATTATTATTATTATTATTATTATTATTATTATTATTATTATTATTATTATTATTATTATTATTATTATTATTATTATTATTATTATTATTATTTTTATTATTATTATTATTATTATTATTATTATTATTATTATTATTATTATTGGCCCAACTTCGAAGATTTTTTACTATCGTCATCTTCTATGACGGTTTGAATTTTAAAAACTCATCAGTAATTTCAAACATGGAAGTCGGAACTGGATCCAATTCACCAATTTTGTATGGGATCAAAAATTAATTTTAATTTTGAGTTCACGTTTTTACCTTCTTTTAGCTTCTCTATTCCCGATACTTTCGGAAACGGAAATCGGTTTAGTCGAAGTCAATCAAATTCACCTAATGGATTGGAAACCATTTTATTAGATTTGAAATTTTTGAAAATCATTGTAGCCGTCTTAGAGAAATCGTAGTGCGTTCCACATAAAATTTTTGGGTACCTTCCGGGATCGAAAACCGATTATCGGTAAACCTGAAAAAAGTTCATTTGGTCGTTGACTCTCAAATCTATGAACCCGATAAATTTTTGTGAAATTTTTACACTAATCACCCTGTATATCTTGAATTAGAGGTCGGATCTGATTAAAAAACAAGTAGTTTTTATGGGACCTTAAGACCTTTTATTTGAATGTTAGATGTCCGAATTCGGTTCAGCCATCTGCTAGCAAAATGAGTGACATAATTTTAATGTCATTACTTATATGATCCTGTAGCTCCGGAACCAGGACTGTTCATATGAATCTAAGTTTGTAGAAATCAGTTAAGTTATAGGTTCAAAGGAAAAGTCTTACAGTTTCATACGGAATTCCTAAATTTATTGTGGATACTTTTTCCTGTTCCGGAACTACAGGGTGAACAGGATTTGTAGAGTTTGTTAGATTAAATCCGAACAAAGTTTCCTGTTTCTATTCAATGAACAGTTGCTTTTTCGAATTCCACATTAATATTTATGATGTTATGAGTAATATGAGAAAGGCATCATGGATGGATTAGAACAGGTTTCTTTATGATAAGTTGAGAGGTTGAAAATAAACCCACATAACCATTTTGTTTTTTTTTTTTCAAGTTTCGTCTTGGACTCATCAGTGCGTTAGCAGTTTATGTTGAACTGCTAACTAGACTCAGCAGTTCAATACAAAGCGCAAAGTATATGAGATGCCGCCGTAATCATATAATTTATTTCCATGAAAGTGTAACTAACTCTACAGCTATTTAGAATACAGAACCGCCATTCAGCGACGATCGTAAAAAATTGAACAAGAGAAGCCCTCATCTCTATTTTGAATGTACACTACTGGACTTCGTCTTTGTTTTTTATGCAAGAGTGCGAATTCAAAATACGGGAAATAAAACTGCAAACAGTAGATAAAACTATATATTTAACTCGATATCAGAGATAAGCGATAGTAGAAACTTCAGTTCACGATGAACATGAAATGATTTTTTTTACAGATCTCTCCTTTCAATAGTAATACGCAATGCTACGCAATTTGACTTTTTCATGTTGATTTATGCTCATGCACTATTTAGATTTATCACAATCAAATGCTATTTAACATGAATTTGATTTAAAAAAGTAACAGGAACGCAGGATTTTGCATGTCCTACACACTTAAAACCATTCCTTGAGCTCGGCATAACAAAATGCCGAGGTTTCGAAATATGCGCTAGCTGTTGCCGAGATTCAGCACGACAGCTGTCATTTATTGCCGCGTTCGAGTGAAAAAATGAATAATCTTCGAAGAAGCGTGGAAAAACTTGCAAGTAAAAATATTGAATAAATATAGTGACATGTTTCGCTTTATAAAAAGCGACTTTATCAGAGCACTCGCGTAATAAGGGAAAAACACCCAACACGGGGCTCAAAGCGTCCTCGAGACAAAACTTTGAGGGATATGCGAAAAAATAACCCAATGCATGGAATAATTCAATAGATCAAAATAAGTTTATTTTTTGAACAATATCGTATATGCATAATTAAATATTGAACATTTTTGTAAGCCAAAAATCAATATATACTTTTAATTTCATATTTCCAGCTCGACTCAAGGTGGCCGCATCTGGAAACGCTGCTTTTTTATGCTACATGTTTTCAGGTAGATGCTTTAAGCACTACTGGCAACAAATTTGTAAGCCTCCTTTAAGTGTTAATGAAATGAATTTTTGATCCTGAATGGCGTGTTTATAATGTTGAGAAATTACAAACAAAATTAATTGACTAGATTTTTAATTACTGATGATTCGGTAATTTATTTTTTTCATTTTTTCGTTTTATTGAATTGCCGAATATCCAGTGAACGTTTCACTGAGCAAACAGTAAATCTTATGCTGACGATTTCGGCAATATTTGACGTTTGTCAAATTTGAGGGTGCCGAGACGCTCAGTAATTTTATTTTTGCCGAGATGATTGCTGATTACTCGGCTGTACGAATCTCGGCATTTTTTTGCCGAGACTCAGCTAAAAAATTTAAGTGTGTAGGCACACAGCAGACGCAGCGCTGGCGTTACAAAATTCTGCGATCCTATTACTTCTATGCATGGTATTCAAGCTGAATAGGGAAATATTTTTTAATCAGCTTCTTAACATGCTTTGTGATTGAACTTTTATTAATGTATTTATTTCCGTAATAACACAGCATGTATGTTCATATTATTTTCTGTTTTTATTGGTGATATTATTCCACCACCACGGTTTTGTTGAATGAATTTCAAATACATCACGAAGCGTTAAATTTTGATGCATGTCTTTTTATATAAATTCATTGAAATTTTTTTATTCTTTTTGCCATATTCCCCATAAAGTGGCTATTATTTCACCCAACCGCTGCACCGTGTTCAATCAAAACCAGGCACTGGTATCAGACATTCGTACCTATACTGCGGATCTGAAAACTCGTACACATATGTGTGTGTGCTCGGTGTCGTTGGAATTTTTGAGATTCCCGAAAGCTAGAGTTTTTGAGATTCCCGAAAGTTAGAAAATTGATAGTTTCCAGAACCCAAGATTATACCAATTAATCAATGCATAGTTAGTTCAAACATTCGAATGCATCAGCTTTCAATACTTATTTTATGCCAAATTTATGAATCTTGTTAATTTATTCGCCCCTTTGCGCATTTTTGGCTGATCGTCATCAAACACAATTTTCTACATCAATCACTTCCGATCGAATCAGTAGCGATGCATAATACTTTTGAGTTCACCTGATGCGAATATTTTCGAGTTCACCTGGGGTGCCAGAAACGCTCACTACAGCTCTGATCATTCACTCTTCTACCTTTATTGCATTAACCAGCTCATCCAATGCAATGCCACGAATCATTACCATGCCGCCCAACTACAACAAAGTGAAAAAAGGGTAGCAAAACCATGTAACCTTCGATGCGATTTGTGACCTTTTGGATATGTACCCGTACATACCTGCACAGCTGTTTCTACTGATCGCAGAGAATAGAAACGGTAAACGCGTGGGCCCTCGGCTTACTATTGCCGGGTAGTTTTACAAGGCTTGTTTTTGATCGACTAGTCAGCATCGGTAGCTGTTTGTAGTGGGTATAAAGACAGATAATTGAAGTAATTACGATGAAACAAGTTTCTTCGGAGTTCCGCCGTGCGCCAACTGATAGTCATGAAAAGAACTATCGTGAGTCATCAATGTTTTGTTGTGTAACAAAAATTTCACTGGCTTGGAAATCACTTTACGAAACCCTCTCACAATTCGTGATGACTTCTTTTTCTTTTTCTAATAAGCGTAACTGCACTTGACATGATGCCGATTATTAATATAGATTTGAGCTATATGCTACATGACAGTTAATGTTCGGTTATAGACCAATACAATCACCGATCTGCAGTCTCAGAACTTTTCAGTGACATACTCGAATATTCTACACACCAATCGCGAAACTATGTGCTCACACGTTGACATTTTAATTAATTAAGAGAACCGGTTGAAATTACCACCGAAAATCTGTACACTGCTGTTCGTCCCAACAAACATTGATGCGCAGTCATAATATAACTCCAAAGAAGTTTTTGAGCAACTGCAACCGTTTGACCAAATGTAGAAACTAGTAATGTGCGTCATTTGTTGCCTATCCAAATTGGATATGTCAATAACAATTCACACTGTATACTAATATGAATGACAGAACTGATTAAACGCTTTCGGAATATTTAAGCAGCCTCATGGTAGCTTGTTGTGTACCCTTGTATTGAACCAAGCGTGGTTAACTTTATAAATACAGACTAGTACTAGACAGAAATCAATAACGATCGTTGATATATTACAAAACCAAGAAAAAAAATTGAAGTAAATATAAACTACTCCGATGTTTTATTAAGTTTTTATTATGAAGATCATAGTTCCTGGAAATTCAAGTCTTGAAACAGCAGCCGATGTTTACGCGTCTTTTTTTTCCATAAATACGTTTATATTATAGGCAATATACATAAGTTTTTCTTCGCCGTGGCATCCATAATACATAGCATTTTAATCCTAATACATTTCGAATATCATATTAGTATATTGGTATTCATTAGTTAATCTAAACACTGTTTTTATCAAGCGATATGCTATTATAAATTACATTAAATAAAATACATTTATTTTGTACATCATCATATAATTATTTCAGGTTCGTTTGTATCAGTTCATCACTTTTATTAAATATAATATAGCTGGCTATTAGTTGAACTCATGGAAGAGAAAGGAGTCTAACATAGAATAAAATTTAAATTGGAACGCCAATGGACTTAATGAAATGACAAAGAAGTTTCATGTAAGAAAGGTCACGACAAGCAAGAATGTCGCGAACTGAGACATTGGATAGTCTACGTTAGGTACGCAAGGAATTTATTAGTTGAGATCTGACATCACGATACTCCACGCATGTCCAAACGACATGATTAATATCGCGCTAACCTTCGCCACAAGCACAATGATTAGGCTCGGAAAGGCCAACTCGAAGGAGATGTGCATCTAACGTGTAGTGATTGGACATGAGTCTGGACATCACACGAATGAAGTGCCTACTCACATCCAGTCCCCTGAACCATGCCTTTATCGATATTTTAGGAATAATTGAGTGCATCCACTGACCCAGATCATCTTTATCCAAAGAAACTTGCCAGCTGACAAGTGTTCTTTGGCGAGACGCGCTATAGAATTCGTTGAAAGCAATCGGTCTCTCATAAATTTCACCCTCAATAGCACCACGTTTGGTTAAAATATCGGCTCTTTCATTGCCTGGAATGAGCCGGGACACGAACTATTGTGATTTGATAATTATTATTCAATATAACGTTCATGCACTGTTTTATTTTGTCCAAGAAAAACGGTTCATTTTTGCCAACAGCGTTTGAGCGAATGGCTTCAATTGCACTTAGACTATCTGTGGAGAGGAAATAATGGTTTGGAGATAATGTGACGATTACACTTACAAGTTCTTGAAGCCTAAATGAGACCGAAACATTATTGCTGAACATATCAAACCCAATAGCCTCTTCAATTCGTGATCCGTCCGTGTAAAACATTTTCTCAGAGTCAATATGCCTGAACTTGAAAATATTGTTTGTGTTTCCATCGAGCGTAGGTGTTCCGGAATTCCACGCACTTCACGATGCATGGATGTGTCGAAAAATAACGTTGAGTCAGGAACATTTACCAGGCTGACACGGATATAAAAAAAACTTGAAGGGTTGATTTCCTATGACATATGGATAAAATATACTGTCATAAATCTTGTTTGAGATTGAAGCTCGACTAGTTTTCCGAAGTTACTAATAACCAGGGAATTCAGTACCTCACATCTTATTAGCAGTCGCGATGAAAGCTCCCAAAAATGATCTTTCAAGAAAAGAACTCCTACCAGAACTTCGAGACTCATTGTATGTGTCGAATGCATGCAGCCTAAGGCAATTCACAAACAACGAATATACTGAATTCGCTCAAATTTGATAATATGAGAATTTGCAGCGGAACGAAAGCAAACGCATCCATATTCCATCACTGAAACCATCGTTGTCTGATACAATTTTATTAGATGTTCCGGATGAGCACCCTACCAAGATCTTGTTATTGTTCGAAAAAAATTTACTCTTTGTTGGCATTTTGCTATCAGATATCTAATGTGTCCTCCCCCCGTGCATTTGGAATCAAACTACACCTTGAGGTATTTGAAAGTCAAAACCTGTTGGATCATGCTTCCCATCATATGAAGCTGCGCGGGATCATGCTTTCTTGAAAAGACGACACAGAGAACTCGATACCCAGATGAACAGCACAAACTGAAAATTTATCTAAGGTATCTTGCCATGGTTTTTGCAGATCAATAGCTTTGGGTCCAGTAACTGAAACCACTTCATCATCTGCCAATTGTCTCAGTGTACATGGAGTTACGAGACAGTTGTCAATGTCATTTACATAGAAATTATACAGTAGCGGACGGAGGCATAAGCCTTGCGGGAGACCCATGTAGCTAATTCTGATTGTTGCCAAATCGCCATGGGAAAAATACATGCTCTTCTCTGACAAAAGGTTGTGCAAATAATTATTTATTACCGCTGGAAGTCCATATTGGTGGAGCTCGACTGAAAGAACATCAAAGGAAACTGAATCAAATGCTCCTTTAATGTCCAAAAATACAGATGCGTCCAAAATATTGAGCGAAGGCAATTTGGATGTCAGACGAAAGTAATGCAAGGCAATCATTCGTCCCTTTATTTCTACGAAAGCCAGTATTGAGTATATGACAACAAACTGTTCGTCTCGACCCAAGTGTCGAAGAATAATTCTTTCGAACAATTTTCTGATGCACGACAACATTGCAATGGGTCTATATGAGTTGTGATTGGAAGCTGGTTTCCCCAGCTTTTGAATGGCGATAACTTCCACTTGCCTCCAGTCAGGTGGAACAATATTTTGCTAAAGAAACTTGTTGAACAATTCCAACAAAGGTCGGGCAGATTCTTCACCAAGTTGAATTTGATGCTGTCCAACCCAGGAGCGTTATTGTTACAAGACATGAGTGCTATGGAAAATTCCATAATTGAAAAGGGGCTATCAATGGAAGCCTTATTTGGAAAGGACTCCCAAATAACGCTCTGCGTAGGAACAGAATCTGAACAAACTTTTCTCGCAAAATCAAATATCCATCGGTTCGAGTATTCCTCACTCTCATTTCCTACGTTACGGTTCCTCATTCGTCTGGTCGCATTCCAAAAAGCGCTCATTGAGGTTTCTCTTGACAAACCTTCGACAAAATGTCTCCAATAGCTGCATTTCTTGGCCCGAAGTATGTTCTTGTACTTAGTTTCTAAAATCAAGAATTATTCAAAATTCTGAGGAGTGCCTCCTCCTCGTTTTAAAAACGTCTTGAAAGCATTTTGTTTCGCGTGTTTAGCATCTGAGCACTCTTTGTCCCACCACGGGTTTGGAGGCCTTCTGTTAGACGATGGGCCAAGAAATCGTTTGGTTTGGGCTTGTTCTGCGGCCTCCAGAATCGAACAAACGAGGAAGTCATATTCTTTAAGTGGGGGAGCTCTTCCTATGAAGTGATATGATTTGTAAATGATAGAGATGATGATTGGTAAATGATCGCTACCGTATAAATCAGGAAATGTTTTCCAGGTACGATCTAGTCGAATTAAATTCGAGCACAGAGATAAGTCTAATGGACTTGGACGTGCAGGAGGTCTTGGAATCCGTGTCATGCTTCCCATATTCAAAACTGTAATGTTGAACTTGTCGCAAATATTATATATTAAGGATGATCTGCTATCATTGTAAACGGAACCCCACATAATTCCGTGCGAATTGAAATCTCCCAGAATCAATCGCGGAGCAGGGAGGGCTTCGACCATTTCATTGAGCTGTCGCTGTCCAACTTGTGCTCTTGGAGGAATATACACCGAAGCAATGCAAATGTCCTTTCCTTCAATGCTTATTTGACAAGCAACAACTGCTATGCTAGAAGCCGAAAGAATATTTAATCTATAAAAGGAATAGCTATTCTTAATTCCTAAAAGTACTCCACCATACGGAGAGTCTCTATCGAAACGTATAATGTTAAAGTCATTAAAATTTAAAGCCATGTTTGAAGTAAGCCATGTTTCGCTCAAAGCAAATACATCACATTTTTGACTATGCAATAAAACTTTAAATGAATAAAGTTTTGGCATGATGCTTCGACAATTCCACTGCATGACAGTGATTGAATCTTTTGCGGCGGATGATAAATTATCCATCAAATGATACAAACCCTGAGCCAATTGACCATTGAACAGATAACTGCATCAAAAAAGATCTAGCTATTGGGAGGAATTAAGAGAGTCTTTAGGGGTTCAGAAATATTGAATGCTGTGAAAATCCATTCTACAATTTCCGAAAACTTCAGTAATCCTAATGGTGGCTGTGAAACGGAGCCCATTATTGTCTTTTCTTGTGCTAGTTTGTGAATTTGAAATTCAACGTTTGTTTGACAAAATGATCACCAAGTAGCAATTCACCCGCAGAGGCGCTTTGAACAGCCCAACAATCGCTTATAGGCTCTTTTGTAGCGAATTTTTATTTGCATGCTTTACACAGTTTTTTTGAACAAAAAATTGCACTGGTTTGGATGTCTGTGCCGGTATACCTGGTGAGCTCGGTAGATATCGGTTAAACCATCTCCGAGAAAAGTAGCGATAAGAAAAATCTTTGAAATTTTCACACGCATATATTTTGCGATCTCGTCGAGCTGAATCGAATGGTATAAAAAACTAGTGGTCTCCGGAGCTCCAAACAAATGTTGGGTTTTCCAAAAGTCGAGCAATAAACATCCAATGAAATTGAATTTAGTTTCTGTGCCCATCAATGCAGTTTTAGGAACAGAAATCTAAAATCTTATGATCCATCACGTAAATTGATAGAATTTCTCAAACCGAAAGGAAAACTAGTTTTTAAGCTAGCTTTCTAGATATTCATGACAACTGGAAACAATGTTTAAAAAATGTTGTGCTTCGACCTACTTGATAATTGATGAATTCATCGCAATGGTGAGATGATACTGTCCACAAACACATTTATTGTTTCATATATATTATTCAGTTACGGGCACAATTACATGTGTGAATCAATTCCATGCGAGAACCCATGCTTCAATCAAAAGGAATCATTTTCAGCGTTCGACGCTCACATCTTATTCGATGAATGAATTATGAATTTATCTTATCTTAGGCTGTGAACCCTTTCGCGGTTAATTTTAACTTTTGATTGATATATGACACTTGAGTGGTTATTTTGTGTCGAATAGTTGAATTTTACTAAAACTACGTCCCATTTCAAAATTTGACGGACGGAAAATTATTGTGGTTTATTTTCCACTGGAAATAATTTCAACTAAAGAATTAATATTAGAATTTGCATTGCAAGATTTTTTTTCAGTGTCGGAAAATAACCATCGATCTGTCAAAAATAACCATGGTCTCGAGCAGGGTTATTTCTGACAACATCAAATTAAACGCTCGAGTGGCAGATTTTAACCAAAAGTTAAAATTAACCGCGAAATGGTTCACAGCCTTAATCGCTACAGCGGTCGAGATAAGTCGGGCTCAATGCATATTCGAAGCACAATATATCTCTAATTGATATATTCGAACCTTTATCTTATCGAAAAAAACTGAATTTATAATTACAATCAAATACCCACAATCTAATACGCCCTGGGAATTGAAACTTCTGATTCTCTCTAGTTGTATGATCATTCAGTGCTTGCCTGATAAGATAAGGGTTGACTTCTAATAGAGCATTTATAGCCCTGACCCACGGCAATTGCAAATTACACGAACATCGCTACTCACCTCAACCTTATCTGCACGAAACACAGAAATTACTGTATGAATAAATTAATGCATAAACGACCGAAGTAGCTTTTCGACAAAAAATTTAACCTACTATGGTAAATCGCTTCATTCCACTTATTAAATGCAGTTAACTGATGTTTCTATCTAATACCACCACTATCCTCAAGTGTGGTTTGCAAATTGTTATCAATACTCTGATAAGTAAATTACCCCTCAGGGATATAGCTAAGCCACCGAAAATCCGGAACAATCATTCACTAAATAACATACACTCGTTTGATGAGTCTGCTTGTTACACAATATTTCCAACGAAAACACTGACACTTACCCATCGACCCAATAGACATCGATATTGACGTCGATCCAGACGGTCCCTCGCCTGGTGACATCGGACGAAGCCTTCCCACGCCATTCTCCAGTGGTAGCGAACAACCGTGATCAAACACAGTAGTCGAATTGTGATTACTAATGTTTAGGGACGGTGATCGCGCTGCTACCCCCACAGTATCGTGTTGAATGTCCTCGTCCGCACTGCATTCAGATTCTGAATCCGAAGAAGATAAAGGCCCTTCGGTAGCAGCAGAAACGAATGTATCCCCACATGATGGCGAACGAGACAAGTCAATGCCATTGGGACCGAGGTTGCTATCACTAATCCGAACCGCATCTTCCGATTGCTGCAGGTTTTTGGACAGCGCAGTACTCGAAATAGTTACCATGGCAACCGGAGATGATTCAAGCTTCATTGGCATTATATCCTTTAGTCAATACTGATTTTGTACTTGGGATGTTTTCTGATGCACTTTTTCAATCTTAAAGGTTACAATATACACCAACATTAAATCAGAAAGCGATCGATATTTTTCCGTACACTTATTTTATCCCGTTCACACTTTCAGCAGAATCTGTGGTTTCGTTCGTTCTGCCTCACTAGCTCTACAATGCAACACAGTAATTACTAATCGAAGCGCCTTCTTCAAGCCAACAGCTGTTGTGCAACTCTATTGTATTATTATTTCATTTTAGGACAATCGCGTTTAAAAACTGTATTGTCGCTGACAACCGAGGGATTGCAATCATTTGAAAATTGTTCACTAGGAAACTACAAAAATTATTCATTAAGCACTGAAAATCTAAAGAAATAAATTAATTCAGGATGTTTCTGCGAGATAAAGTAGGAACAAGCACTTCGTCCTTCACAAAAAAAAAACAATAAGTAAATCTGAAAAACAACCGATTAGTGAAGAACAATACGCCTGCTGATAAACACGCCTCACGGCACGCGGAATGTATACGCAAATGGTGCGGTATCAGAAAGAGTCCACGCTTTTTGTTATCGGGAGAGCGCAGCTTTCTAAGAGCCGAGAGAATACAGAGTGACGATGTGCTCTGTCCAATTATGAGAGACCTATGCCATGTAAACAATCAAGACGATTCCAGACACACATTAGAAAAAATCCTATGTGAAAAACATGTTCCTCGTTAGTTCATTTGGCTGGCAACTCGAAAACACACTTATTTTCGAATTTTTAGTTCGGTAATGTTTTTGCGGAAAAAATCATCACTTTTATCCAAATAACCGAATTGTCCGCTATTCTCATAAAAGTGTTCCGCATATTTTTTTCCGGAAATTCGGTTGTCTAAAACACATATACCGAAAACTTGAAAATTTTGTACCGAACATTTTGCACTTTGAAATAATTCGTTAAATTTGACAGAAATAGTACGTAATATAGTATTGTTATACACTATTCAATCAATTGTGAACATGCTTTTTACAATAGAATGTACATATAGGTTAAGTTTCGAACAACTCAAATTATGAAATTTTCTTATTCTTAGAAAACAATCAAATGTACAGTTTGCATATTATTTGAAAAATCACGTGAACAATAAATTCAATTGTGAATCTTAGAAACAATATTTGGATTCGTTGGAACTGAAAAAAAATTTGTCAAGTACAATAAAATGTATTGTAACTCATAGATTTAATTGTGAATCAATTGTTAATGCTGCAAAATCAATGGTTTATTTTTTACGGTTGGTGAGTGCTTTGTGATACCTTATAATATCTGTATAAAATGTTCATTACGACCTAAGTAACAAAGGTAAACAAACCGAGATTTTTATTGCATTTTGTTAGGAATGTTCTAATACACGCACTACCCGAACACCGTTTCTCGATTCACTATAGATTCACTAAAAAATCTGTCAACACATTTGACGTATGTCGAAATCAATGAAAAATAATCATTAATGCTACTTTCGTCAATTGGCAATGTTTTGATCAATGTACCAAAGCATAAACAAAAGTGTATGCGCGGACTTACGACAAAATAAATTTCCACGAAAAAGCACGAACTACGTAACTAACAGAAGCAAAACGACTTATGTGTCAAGTCAACCTGGAAAAAACGACCTATCATACTGTCCAATGTACATGATCAAATTACGAAACGACGTAAGTGTCGTTTTTGCCTAAAAGTTATCTTTGTTGTTGAAATTGTGCGCAATAACCTATTGCCCTTCATATTGTAATTTTCACTGTCGGCTAGAAAAAATTGCGATGCGATAAGATAGCGACAAAATCTGGCAAAGAAAGCGAAACTGTCATTGGCATCAATTCAACCCCTTCGAGGCTACAAGCAAGAAAAAATATTCTTAAATTGACCGTAACAATGACAAATATTTATTATAAGAACAATTATTAGGTAAACTTCAATCATAATGAATTCGTTTTGATAATGCGTATGTGATCTGCCATCGGCTACAACTTGCACGGATTTTTTTAAGCGTGTGCTATTTATTTGACATAATAGTTATTTTGTGCTTAGTATGTTTTCTTTTCATTAATTCTAACATAGAAGAAAAACACGATGATTGTTTTATTGTCGTCGATAATTCTACTTCCGGACGTTGTTTTGAAGATGTTGATGAACCTGCAAACTTGATGAATGAAAGTCTTCATACTAAATCAATTCTCGAGGGATGGTTGCAGACTGAGGAAAAAGCAGTTAATGGACTAGTAAAGCTACCGAAATTCGAAGTGCATGTATGGCAGTGGCACCGAGGAAATTTGGCGCCCGGAGCAAAATAAGAGACTTGCCGCCCGGCCCCCTAAAAACGTTGCGCCAGAGACGAGTGCCTCTTTAGAATGCAACTTATTGTTGCTATACTTATATATGCTTCAAACGTTTTCTTATATATTTTCTCAGAAATACAGTGTTGGCTGGCAGTTATATAGGTGTTTTATCCATTCCTTTGTATCTTCGCTAATTTTGCACTACCTTCTCTAGAAACTATCGATAAATACCCATGTTCCTCATGTTCGTTGATCCATTCTTCAATTGTACTGGAATGTGTTACAGTTGATAAACCGGTCACAATTTCGTCAGGCCCACACACAAAATATTCTGGGTTTTTTTTTGCATAAATTAATTTGAATTGAATTAGAATTTTGTTAGTCAGTTAGTTGTTTGTCAATTATAGATTATTATAGAATTAGGATAGGCCCGTTAGAAAAGATACCCTAGAATCCCACTCCAGACATCCCAGCAACGAACGTGGGTGCGCATTTCACCGTTTCTTCATCGCGACACCACTGTATCCGATAGAGCGAGAGGGACAGGAAAAAAAAGGGTTGGATTGAGAGAAAAAGTATCGGAGAATTTAAAACTGCTGAGGCCTTCGGACGCGGTTCGGTGCACAAGAAAAGGCAATTTTTTTTTATTTCTCACGTGCGGTGTGAAGTTCGGAAGAGATCCAGCAAGCCAACGCAGAGGAGGACGACGATCGGATTGTCGGTTCAGCAGGTGAAGTCGACAGATAACCGTGTCCGTATTTCGACCGGAGAAGGATCCTGTCTAAAAGTAAAGCATCCTGCTTCCAACGGAGTTGATAATTCGACCATTTAACTACGAGTGGTGCTGGTGGCCGGCGAGCCCCTTCCTATATCATCGTACTCCAGAAAACTACGTGCTCGACCTATCGGCGGTGTGCCGATTTCTGACCGTTGGGCAAGGACAGTGAGGAGTCCATCTTTCGGTTAACGATTCAACTGCGAGTGGTGCTGGTGGCCGGCGAGCCCCGTTCCGATATCGTCGTGTCACACGTGTATGGTTTGCGGAAACGGACGTTTAGGAGGCTTGATCCCAGTGAGGTCTGGTTGAGCCTGGCCCCCGCTCACTGTTGATTGAGCCGATGAGTTTACCCACTGTATACGAGCACCCGGAATAGAGTCAATCGCTTCCCTTGCAGTGATATTCGGAGGCGAGAACTGACATATGACCCTGCATGGCTCTATTCGTCAGCGAATTCCTTCGGAATATCGCTATCTCGCAGGTATGAGATTATTATAACCCTCTCGCATCCAACTGCATGAGCTCCATCGGTTCCGGTTCGGCCGCATCAAATCCCTATCCCCAATTCCCAATAGATGTATGAATCCCTTAATAAATTAGTTAAATGAAGATTTTTGCTTGTTATTTTCTTACTATTGAGCCCTCAAGTCTGTTCTGTGTGTCGTTCTGAATTGTGAGCCGTATTAGTTGCGGGGTAAGTAACGGTTGTGAGTCCTCTAGAGCAACAGTGGTAAGCCGACCCTGAGAAAAGAACCTCTAGCTAGCCAGCCATTACAAATGTTTCCCGTAAATGATAGCCGGTTGATGTATCGATAATGCTTTATGATAGTATCCGTACAGACAATAATATTTCGTATTAATCGACGCCTTGGTCTTCAAAACCTCGTGCTTTATTCGAAACATTTTCGATTTTAACTATAAAAATAAACTATTACAAAAAATCGTTAATCGTCCACTCTAAAAGTTGGGCGTCTTTGACAGATATATATATTTGTTGATGTTTTCAATGAACAATGAAATAACACTTGTCGCTAAGGAATATTACCAGTTGAAACTGCAATTGACTTCAATCCACTAGCCGATTCATTTTTCTTGTGGCTGTAATGCTAGTTAATTTTAATACAACAGACAGCGAAGAGGTTAAAAAAACTGTCCAATATTCTGGCAGAGATGCCAGTTAAAATTTTGGGCCACTTTTTTTTTTTTTTTTGGTACTAGAAATGCTCATATGCGAGCTCAAAATTTAAAAGTTTGACGAGAAAAACCTAACAAAACCCTACAGTAATAGTAAAAGTCATTAAATTGGACAATTGTTTATATAAAAATCGAAAACCAGCAGAAAAAAGTCTGCCTTATGGCAAAGTCTGCTAACAAACGAAATTGCAAATTTACATACCGATTTGCAAACCTGGCATCTGTGGTTCTGACGCTTATTATTTTGCTATTCTGCGACGATTCCGTCGCATTCTGTGTCCAGCTGAAAACCACTATATCTACTTTTTTATTTAACAAATAATGCAGGCACTGAAAATTATTCAAAACCGTTCTGTCAATCTTGTATGACGAGAATCCGACAAAAACAAAACCGTTAATAACCGATAGGCGAAATATCTCGGCTATGGAATGGAATGGAATGTTGTCTAATCTCGGCCATAAACGGTTGTTGTATTGTTGCCAGACTCTTGTCGGAATTCTGATAGAACGCCGCAAAAATGACTGACAGACATAGCCAGCCGTCTATGAGGAAATCTGCCCGTTGCGTACAAGCGGGTATAATTGACATTACGTTTAGGTCCTTTTGAGAAACCACCCATTTATTACATTTCTCGATGAGCATTAGAAAAGGTCCCAAGTGCAAATGACAGTTTCTCTTTGTTAACTTTCTCTTTCAATTATTGCGGTATATTCCAGTATTTTTCAAAAAAATCTACAGTGCAAATCGAAAGTTGATGATTTTAGTTATTATTCTATGTGAAGTGTTCACCCATCTGACACCGGTATGTGAGCACCAGCCATTTAAAAGTATACCGATTACGTTGAGCCCCTCGCGTTTCGAGCCCCAAACACTGCGATGTTTTGATACTCATCGCGACTCTCAAATTGTGAAAATTATCTCCACTTGATGACCCAAAACATTGTCTGCTGTATTTTAGGTAAACCGACAAGTTATTGTGAGAGAGCCGACCAAAAATTCACTAATTTTCGTGCACTAAACAAGGTAAACGCGTAAAACAAATGTATTACTGTTTGTTTGTTTACGTTGCAATCAGCTGATTTTGAAGTTCCGATTTTGATCTCATCAAGATGGCGTCGTGACAGGAGGCTGGAAGTGTTAGATGAAAGGATAACCGATTGGACCGTAATAATCGAAAGAGAAATTGTCATTTGCATTTGGGACCTTTTCAAATGGTTATCTTCATTTATCAATTATGTTTTTTACCATCAATTGACACATCAGTTGAGATATATTCTGAAATTAAAGAAAATATTTTTTCCAATATAAATTCTACCGTTTACAAATTACATTAACTTCACGGAGGTAATGGCAACTAAAGTCGCAAGTAAAAAATTCAAATGGCAACTTGATTTTGCTAACAGGTGAGAAAATGGTTATTATGCTTTTTGCAATCTAACGTTATACTTTTCCTCGAAATAGGTCTCGCAATAATTCTGATATTTCTTCGCCACCTGGTTTTAACACATCTGCTGGTCAAGTTCACAGCGAGGTGGCCCGTGACAATGACCAAAGTCATCTTATTTTGAAAAAATCTTGGGACATTGCGCTTGGTCCAATCAAGCAGTTCCCAATGAATTTATTAATTATGTATATGTCCGGGAATTCAATCAGTATTTTCCCGATCATGATGGTAGTGATGATGTTCATTCGTCCTATCAAGGCTGTTCTATCAACTGGTGCCACTTTCAAAGTCATTGAGGGAGTTCAAGCAACTGGCCAAAAGTTCGTGTATTTCTTAGGAAATTTGGTCAATATCGGTCTGGCGCTGTATAAATGCCACAGTATGGGGCTTCTTCCTACGCATGCTTCTGATTGGCTTGCTTTCGTGGAACCACAGACTCGTCTAGAATATTCAGGAGGTGGTATGTCACTTTCTTAGACATAATTGACATTTCGTTTTAACGAGAAATATATTTCTTCAATTAAAAATTATCAACAAAACATTCTATTCCAATCAAACACAAATCGAACATTTTGGTAAGATTAATTGAAAGAAGTCCCTTCTATGAAAAACGATCTGTACAAATAGTAGGACATCACGACAATTCGAAGACATCTCCCATGGTATTTTCAGAAACGATTCCGCCGAGCATTCAAGGTTTCTTATGCTGGTCTAAAAAGTCTTTCACTGTTTCGGAGGTTTTCTCCCATAGTTTTGCCGGTTCGTCTACTCGAGGAACCTAAAAATAAACAAATTATTTAGAAAAAATCTGCTAACAAAATTCGATTTAGTGATTGAAACTTTTCATACTTCAAAATTTTGTGTGACGTATATACCAGTATACACACCGGCGCCAAATGTTAACTGCAATTATACAAATACAACAGAAGTAATATTAATATGTATGATATCAAAATATGGTTCTCTGCACTATACTATTAAATATTTATTTGCAGACACAATCTTTGTCTTAAAATAACCCGAGTTCTCATGAGATATATTATATAAGTAGCTCACAATAGTCCTTTCGTAGCCAATTGACTGAACCTTTTGACGACAAATTTTCATAGGCATAAATAAAACATCTAAAACTCACCAAAAATTTAATCATATCCGAGACTCCGAACGAATCCACTTTGACAGGTTTTGCAATACTGGAAAAAGAGAAAAAGAAGTGTCAAAGGCCGCCTGCTCTTCCTATGCTTATTGTTATGGAACGAGAAATTCTTGCTCTATAGACAGCCTGTTTCTCTCTTAGGCTCTCTCTTAACGACACCGATCATAATTGTATAGGGTGGTATTGAATCAGATTGAAAATTAAATAAAACTACTTGCGAGCTAAGATCAGGGCTTGCAAATTGAAGCAACAAATATGAACGAAAGGATTTCACCATCTGTGCTATTCACACACATTCGTATGTCAGGTAGAATTCACAGCGCAACCCAAGCCAGGAGAGCTGCTTCGTTCGTTCATTAGTTCATGAATATGCCCGCTTGCTGAGACCTATGCTTCATGAGGTTAGCATTTGATGAATGGTTCTAACATTGTAGATGCCTATGAGGAAACTAGTTTCATAACTTTTAGTTCCGATGAATATTAATTTAAAGAACATTGCTTTTAGTGTTTCTCGGATATATACACAGTGTAAACTGCCAAGAAACAAATTGATCGTTTTGAAAATGGGCTCAAATGCAAAACTTCTGCTATAAAATGTTTAAAATATGTTTGAAATGTGATCAAATTTGGTCTTGGAATGCGAACATTATGTTAAAAATGATTTCTGTAAACCTACTTTTTAAAAATAAACCGTAAACATTGCCTATATGACTTTGCTTCGCGTCTTGTAGCACACCGTGAGGCAAGGTCTTCTTTCTCGTACAATACTAACGAGAGCGAACCCTTCATTTCATTACATTGTCATGGATTGCTTAGTTCATGTGTTAGCTGAGACTGAGAGCACAGACAGTTTACTTGGCAAGGGGAATTGGTCTGCTCAGTAGCATATACTCTCACGCATCCAGTTTCTCTCTAATATAGGTCTCTCATTCAGCTATGTCAAGCAAAGTGTTCACAGCAGATATTTTTTGTTGCTTCGTTCGTTTGAGGATTCACAATACAAGCCCTGGCTAAGATAAGACAAGACAGCTCACGTTACGATTTTGGAGCCAAGCCTGGTATCCACTTTGATGTTTTTGGTGTTGTACTGTTTTTTTAACCACAAAATATACTAAACTCAACAAATATTATTATGGTACATACATAAATGGTAAACATGCGTTAATATACGAAAGTATGTGTCATTCGTAACCGAATGTTCGAAGTGAACACACGCGTTTTTCTTACAATCGACATCGGCAAAACGAAGGTGCTTATCACAGCAAAGACTGTAGTTTAGGCAATTACAAATTATAATACGGAATACTTCGACAATTTTTCAAGGACACATTTTGCATCGTGCGGTACACTGTCATGATACACTAGCGGCCCTTACACGAGCATTAAAAATGTCATTTTAAATGATGACTAAGTAATGATGTATTTCAAACTTGTTAGAAATCTCGTCATTAGTGCACCATTACACGTTCATTAAAATGATATTATTTTTTAGTAATGACATTTTTAATGACTCGTGTAAGGGCCGCTACTGTCAGAGTGACAATGTACTTTAACGAGTTTTCTATAAAACTAGCAACACTGAAGGGTAAGAACAAGTTCACCATACACTCAGAAAAATAATATGGTAACAGCTACCATTAGGCTCTCTGACAGCTCATTTACAACCACAAATGCAAATGAGATTGGTTTGTTTTCATCAGGAAACGCATGCATTAAACACAATTCAGACGATCAATCAACTTCCAAATTATTTTTATTATTTTTTTAGCCGAATATTGCTCACGTATCCGACGTTAAAATGTTCCGTGAACTTGACGTAGTGTCTTTTCAAATGAATTGCTTACAATTAATGTTGTTGTTCCGTAATCGTTCCATGCAGGTGATAGTCGCTTGATGCTGCGTGTGAATCGCTTTTATTTTTTGTTTTGTTTTCGTCAGGAAACGTGTTGGTCACCCATTTTTCAGTAGGGCCGCCGTTCATTTTTCACCGGGCATAGAAACCTCAATATGGGAGGTTAGATTAACCATAAGAGTATAGTGGTTTTCAGCACACAAGAAAATCACAATAAAGCTCACTTTTACTATGAATGGTAGCACTTATTTTTACATTGTACTTATTGTTTCAACTAGTGCCATGGTATTTTTAACATTTCACTTCTGGTTCTTCCGAAACACGGAATTATGGTTAATTTGACAATGGTGAAAATCATTCGAACATTCGAAAACGTTCAAAAGTTATATTAATTAAAATTTCGATGCAAGAATAACAAGAATACATTAAAACCTGCTTTATTTTCCTTAACATTCATACATTAATTTAACGTTATATATAAACTCTTGCGCTAACAAGTGAAGGTCAATTTATCATCATAAAATAGTTGAAAGTAACGAATATTCGAAATCAAAATCAATTACTAGAAGTCGCTTGTTTCATTGCGGAAAAAATATCTCAAAATCAGGTTTTTCATCAGGCTGAAGAAACACCATGAATAATTTTTTTAAATGTAATGATAATATTACATTTAAAAAAATTATTCATGGTGTTTCTTCAGCCTGATGAAAAACCTGATTTTGAGATATTTTTTCCGCAATGAAACAAGCGACTTCTAGTAATTGATTTTGATTTCGAATATTCGTTACTTTCAACTATTTTATGATGATAAATTGACCTTCACTTGTTAGCGCAAGAGTTTATTTTTTTATCGCTCGTAGGCATTCAAAATCACCAACTCGTTGCTCTCTTTAACGTTTTAATGTTTCCTTCTTGCTTCTGTTATGAAATCGATCATATAATAAACCAGAAGGGTTTTTATCAGCGAATTTCTTGGGGAATAATATAGTTCCTATAAAAGTGTAGAGAAATAGTTATATCAAAATTACTAATAGAAGTAAAATACACAGAAACTTAACGGAAAACACATTAAAAAAATTTTACCGCTAGAGATATTCGTTATTGGCGAATACGACATGTGCCAAATGTTTAACATGCTCCGAATCGAGTTATCCATGTTTTATAACAATCTGTAACAATCTTTCCTTAATCATTATTTCTTATGAAATTTACTCACCTGTAATACCAATGCTGAAGTACAACTGGGCACTTTTACAAAATAAATCACTTATACAAGATATCGCAACTTCGTCGATGGAATATGAAATCTGCCGCTGTAATGAAACTTTATGTGACACTAAAAAAAAGCAGACCTGTTGATTGACAATTTGTATTGTCGCTCTAAGAAAATACATAGTCGGTTGAAAAACACCATACGACGATGTTCTTTCAACATAAATTATGTTGATATGAACAATATGTATAGTGCTTTCAAACTTGACAATCTCTATCCAATGTTTATTCATGGTAGCATTTTTATATTCTGAAGAAGAACTTACTCACATGGTAGTCATAACTATATCACTTCTCAACTTTATAATGACCGAAAGTTAAATTTCACCTTACTTGTAGTTGTCACTGGGACTTTTTCGTTCTTATTTTGATGATTGTCAGAATTATCACACCAGAAAAGTCATAAAGACAAATAGTATAGTCAAGTAGCAGATTTTTTGTTCTAGTGCTTATTACAATATAGATGGTAAATAATCTGATATGGTCGTTACTATCATATGAGTGCATAGTTGAAATGACCATAAGGAACAGGTTGCGGTTACTATAAGATTTTTCTGAGTGTAGTTACTGTTTATTATAGTGAAAAATAAATAAACAAACAATTTTTATCTTATAATCAAGATCACAAGCGAAATGTAAGTTAAACAATAATCTAGAATGGTTAAGCCCACGATGTAAAATACCTGGTGATCACGTTTTTCTATGTGTTAGTGCGGTTGTCATTTTATTTTGGAATAACAGAGAGACGTGAAGAAGAAAAACATAAACAAATGACGTTTCGGGAGTTGCTTTTATAAAAATATTTAGAGTTGATTCTGTTTGCGAAAATATTGACAGTGAAATGCGGTGTTTTGTTCCGGGATGTTTCAATCGTTTTCATCACCTGCATTTGAAATGCCACCAACAGCACAATCACTCCATTATCCATAATAACTGTAACAGATACCACAGTGCGATCCACCAAATCCTTCCTCCAACGAAATGAACAGAATCGGATGTGTGTAAAATTTTCTATATTTTGACGTTACCTTGCAAGCCCTTGAAGATAAAATGTCCAGATTTTCAATAAGTGCCAAAGATTCGCCAGGCTGCGCGACAACTGGAGTAACTTAGAAGTGAAATCCCGTTCTGAACTGGTCGTTTGTTTATGTTTACATGCTTGAATCCCGGCGCGCCATACTAAATTTCGTGAGAAAATTACCAACACAACCAAAGCTGTCTTACTACGCCACCAGTGTATTTTACGTCGTGGGTTAAGCCACCATGAATATACTACTAGCTGTATTGATATTTGTAGATTCGTGGGTGTTTGTGTTCATTTTTCGAACTATCGCAATGAAAGGGAGTAATTTGCTAGGCTTAAGGACTATTCACACATTTCAGTTCCGTGGCGGTTCAGTGAAAGTGCCTTCAGTACGCCGTCAGTGTTCTTTTTTATCGGAACTCTTCCGTTCCGTTTCCGTGCTGTTTCCGTTGAGGCACAGCCAATGCATTGACATACCGAGTTCAGTGAAAATAAAAAATATCGGTGACGACGAATTTGAGGTTACCGGACGGACGCTACACTGAAACGGCACGGTGCCGGATAGGTGTGAATACGTGCATAGAACACGAATGAAATAATATCAGTATCCGTGCACGGTGTCGTGCCGGCACTGAACCGGACCGGATATGTGTGAATAGTCCTTTACTTGTTCAGGCTGCGAACCAAACATTGGCGGTTCGTTTGTATGAGACTTAGGGGTATTATTATTTGTATTTGGTTTAGGCATTACACCGTAGAAATAAAAATCAGCATCCCCGAGGGTGAGTTCTGCCTGGGCACCGACTCCAGTGGACGCCATTGTGTTATACTCGAGGAGCAGCGGACAGTACTATACATCCATTGTTTGCTACCCGCATCGCAGCAACCGAACAATCCTGAGTCAAGGTCACACTGAGCCACAACGGAGGAGTAAAGGATCAACTCACCTAACAGACTGCCGGCTCATACTGTTAAGTACTTTTTGTAACTTTTTCTATTTACTTTTACTACTTATATATGTAATTTTTCATTTTTATTTTTCTTTCTTATTTCAAGTGCGGGAGACTCCTGTACTCCCGTACTAAAAAAATATGAAGAATTTTGACAGTGGAGGTGTCACGGAGGAAGGTGAAGTTTCAATGAACGAAGAACGTTTAGAAACCGACTCTGAATCCGAGGTACCGCCATATCTCCCTCCGAGAAAAGTTTACCAAGACGATGGCTCGGGGGGTCCGTGGATGGTATACTTCCGGCCCATATCGAAGTCTCTCAGAGTCCTGAATATTGCCCGGGACCTGACAAAGCACTACTCGGCAATAAAATCTATTAACAAGGTTTCGCCAAACAAGTTACGCGTTGTTGTGTCCGACCTGGAGCAAGCAAACGAGATTTCTACCAGCGAGTTGTTCACAAGGGAGTACCGCGTGTACTGTCTCATGTGGTGGAGATCGATGGTGTGGTCCGTGACGAAAGTCTGACGTTTCAAAAACCCCGACCTTCAGCCAGTGAAAATTTTGGAGTGCAAGCAATCCGCACTCCAAATCGATAGATGGTAAATTTTACCAATCGGACTCGTTTCGCGTGATTTTTGCCGGATCTGCACTCCCAATCTATTTGGTAGTGACTGGAGTTTGTCTACCTGTTCGGCTGTATGTACCGCGGGTAATGCACTGTACAAGATGTAAACAGCTAGGGCATACGGAAACCTATTGTTGCAACAAACTGCGATGCGGCGATGGTGGAGAGGCTCATAAGGACAATCTCTGCATAAGAGCACCGGAAAAGTGTTTCTACTGGGGGAGAATCCTCATGAACTATCGGTGTGCCCTAAGTACATACAGCGTGCGAAGAAATTGAAGCGATTCGTGAAAGAACGCTCTAAACGTTCTTACGCGGAAATCTTAAAAAGAACCACTCCATCGAACCCTGAGAATCCTTTTGCACTTTTGCCAGTTCAAGAGGATACCTCTGACGATCCAGGCGAAGGACCTTCCTACACGCAGGTTGAAGGAAACAGGAAAAGACAAAATCTGGCTTTTCCTGAGCTTCCTCGTTAAGGCCTCAGATTGTCCTCTTCGTCACAAAGTAATCAAACAAAAACGAAAAGTGCTGACTCAAAACCGAAGCAAACACCTCCCGGTTAAAAAAAACTTAGAGATGATAAGGAGTACCCAGCACTTCCAGGGGCATAAAAAAACCCGAATTACCCCAAATCACAACCAGAAAATCAAACAAACGCTGGGTTATAGAAATTTTCTGATGTCGTGGACTGGATATTAACAGCCTTCAATATTACTGATCCTCTAAAAAATACACACTCGTAACTGCGACGTATTCTCCTTGAGTGAAACTTGGCTGACTTCTAACATCAACCTCGGCTTCCAGGTACACAATTTGGGTTCCGCAGTAGCAAACGATCGAACGGTTGTCTATCGTTGCTTTCAACAGAAATTCAAATGGTATTTGTTCGTTAAGAACAAATATCATCAGTTTTCCTCGACATCAAGGGGGCATTCGATTTAGTTTCGATTAATAGAACGTTGCGTCAGCTACATCTACATGAGTCTTCCTCAGGGATCATGCTTAAGCCTTCTTTTATACAACTTTTACGTAAACAACATTGATGAATGTATCAACACATCCTGCACGCTAAGACAACTCGCCGACAACAGCGTTTTGTCCATTATAGGACACAAAGCGGGTGATCTGCAAGGGCCGTTACAAGATTTACAAGAAAGCGAGAACCAGCACAACTACAGCTTCAACTCAGGGGTTAAAACCATAGCTCAGGCCTACACATTTAAATATCTCGGGGTCTGGTTCGACTCCAAATGTACCTGGCGATGTGACATTAGGTATCTGAAACGAAAATGCCTACAGAGAATCAATTTCCTTCGTACAATAACCGGAACTAGGTGGGACTCTCACCCAGGAGACCTGATCAGGCTGTACAAAACGACGATATTGTCAGTAATGGAATATGGATGTTTCTGTTTCCGCTCCTCTGCAAATATTCATTTCATTAAACTGGATAGAATTCAGTATCGTTGTTCGCCTATAGCCTTGGGTTGCATGCAATCAACTCATACGATGAGTCTTGAAGTGCAGCGGGCGTCTTATTGTTGAAAAACCGATTCTTGGATCCCTCATATCGATTACTTATCCGATGCGACATCTTGAATCCTATGGTGATTGAAAACTTTGAAAAGCTTGTCGAGCTTAATTCACAGACCCGTTTTATGTCCTTGTATTTTGACTACATGGCTCAGAATATAAATCCTTCTTCGTTTGTTCCCAACCCTGTTCATTTTGTGTATACTTCTAATTCTACTGTGTTTTTCGACACATCCATGAAAGAAGAAATATCGTGGAATCCCGGATCCTGTGCGCCCTCAAGAGATCCCAAAAAATTTTAATAATAAATTTAAAGAAGTCGACTGTAATAAAATGTTTTACACTGACGGATCATATCTCAACGGATCCACTGGCTTCGGTATATTGAATGAAAATTTCACCACTTCCTATAAACTCAGTGATTCAGCTTCAGTTTACGTCGCAGAATTAGCTGCAACTCAGTATACCGTTGAGATCCTTGACACTCTGCCCACAGAGTGTAATTGTATCGGACAGTCTCAGCTCCATTGAGGCTTTCCGTTTGAAGCCTAGAGAGCACTCACCGTATTTGCTGGGGAAAATATCTTGGCTTGGGTCTCCTCACATTGTTCCATACGGGGCAATGAGAAGGCGGACTCATTAGCCAAGGTAGACGCACTAGAAGGTGATATCTATGAAAGAACAATCTGCTTCAATGAATTTTTCAGTTGCTGTCGTCAAAAAACTCTAGCCAGCTGGCAAAATACATGGAATATGGGAACTCTGGGACGATGGTTAAACTCAATAATTCCACAGTTATCGACGAAACCTTGGTTCCGGGGGTTAGACCTGAGCCGAGACTTTATTCGTGTAATGCCAAGGGTTATGTCTAATCATTATATGTTCAGAGCGCATCTCCGTCGTATAGGGCTCGCCGAGAGTGGTGCGGTGAGGGTTATCATGACATCGAGCATGTTGTTTGGATTGTTTCGAGTATTTTGATGTCAGGTCCCAACTCATATGTTCCCTTCGGGCCCGAGGTATACCATCCTTCGTACCAGTCCGCGACGTCTTGGCAACTCGAAATCTCCCTTATATGACTCTCATCTATAACTGCTTGAAAACTATCAATGCTCAAATTTAGTGCTCTACCTATCTCTCTCGTCTACAGCTCTATCGCACTCTTCTTTACTCTGCTGAAAATATGACCTGTATAAACTATGCTTCGGAGCATGCACCAAAAACGCCACATCAACGTCAAAACACATTAACAAAGCATCCCAGCCAAGGATTATCTCTCGTTACAATCTGAAGAACGTGAAGATCCCGAAAACTCTAAAAAATTTGTGCCACAAACGAAGTATGTCTGTTAATTCGAAATCAATGCTTTGTAAATCCCACCCTCCTCACATTCATTTCAACTCTAGGGGAGTATGCCGCACCCTTAATACGGTATCCCTTCTTCTCCTATAACAACAAGACAATCGGCCACGTTAAGCTAAAGCAAATGAGCCAAATACAAATTTTACTATATAAAAAAGAAAGTATGTGACATTTCTATTATATATAATAGAAATAAATAGAAATATCGCTATTATGTCATTGTCATTTCAACAGCCCGACGGGTGCTTTTAGGGCATTGTGCCACAAACCCGCGCGCAAATTATTTATTTACTTTTACATTTCTTGACCCGCGTCGCCTAGTGCTTAAAGTGCACATATACTTTTATTTTCTTCCGACAACCTTGTCGCGTGTAATATATATATAAATATATATATATATATATATATATATATATATATATATATATATATATATATATATATATATATATATATATATATATATATATATATATATATATATATATATATATATATATATATATATATATATATATATATATATATATATATATATATATATATATATATATATATATATATATATATATATATATATATATATATATATATATATATATATATATATATATATATATATATATATATATATATATAATATATATATTATCGTATCGCGTAGTGCAGTATGGCAAAGTGCGGTGTCGTCAATTGTGCACTGAACGATAATCGTTCTCTTTGGAATTGCAGTGGAACCTGCGGAAGGAAATTTCACTCGGCCTGTATTGACGCTCAGCGAAATAATGAAGAACTGCTGCGTACATTCATGCTTCCTTTATGCATCGAATGTCAGGAGGACTATTACGAACAATTCAATTTGAAGGAACTCATACGCCAACAGAAAAAATTAACGGACAGTATTAAGGTTCAGTCAGACTCGAATCAGACCCTTATTCAGTATTTAAAAACCACGGCCACATCGAATGAATCGTTCAATCATATCGAGTCATTATTGACCGATATTCAATAGCGGCCCTTACACGATCATTAAAAGTGTCATTACTAAGTAATGGCACTTCTGCTCATACGCTCGTCATTACTGCATTACTGTACATCATTACTTTTTAGCATTACACGTTCATTATTAATGATGAGTATTTGTAACTACTCCAGCACGGGGCTTGTAACCAGAATAACTTTCCCTCAGCAATTAAAGAATATTAGCAATATTCTTTATCTTAGTTTAGCTGAAAATAAATTTTATTTGACATTGAAACGTTAAGGTTAATGAAACATTAATAATTTAAATCTACACTTTGTCATTTCCAGAATATTTTTTCACTTATAGTTCTGAAGGGAATGTTTACTTCATGGTTGTAAAATTTTCTCATCTAATACAACTGACGATATGCAGCACTTCCACAAAAAAATAATAAGAAGAAATAATTTTGGTAATGATGGAAAATCCGGAATTCCATCATTACTCGTGTCATTATTGAACTCGCAGACCTTACACGATCATTAAAAGTGTCATTACTTTTTAGTAATGACTCTTTTAATGATCGTGTAATGGCCGCTAATCGGAGCTGACCAAAACTTTTGCTGGAATTCTGGCAGATTTCCCCCCAGACGGCTGGCTATGTCTGCCAGCCATTTTGCCGGAATTCTGCCAGAATTCCGGCAGAAGTCTGGCAACGTGCAACAACCGTTTCTGACAGAGAATTTTGCTTAGCGGTTATTAACGGTTCTTTTCTGTCGGATTCTTGCCATACAAGATTGGCAGAACCGTTTTGATTCGGTTCTACATTTTAAGTGCCTTGGTTTTATTTTTTAAATAAAAGATACATATGAAAGGCAATAAGTTATTGCCCTTCTTATATACTAATCATGGAAAATGTTATTGCCAATAACATTACTTTCTCACTACCAAACATACCCATACTTCAATCTCATTTACCTCGTCTCAAGACTCGTTTTTTGTACGTACATGCGGGATTGACGAGTATCAAATGAAGTCGAATAAAAAAAACGAAAAAAGAAAGAGGAGAGAAATAAACAAGACTCGTACCACGAGATAATGACGCAATTTCGCCTGGATAATTTTGACAGCAGCCGGAATGCAGCCAGCCTTCTGACGGTTGCCAGAATTCCTCACAAGCGGGTGGGATTGTCACTGTCAATCGATTTTCGCTGCCAACCTAACGGCAGTGAAACAAAAATCTTCGTTTTGTGCGAGATATCATCATCGTAGCATAATATTCGCGGAACTTGTAAACTACAAGACAGTAATTTTGTGTGCTTTTACGCTAATTGTTATTCGCTACCTGAAAGTATTTTTATCAAGAAGGCGACACAATTTGTGCTCAATTAAAGTGTTTTCCAGATAGCACGAATTGATAACTTCCAGTAGTCGCAACTGCTAGTGTAGATTTAATTTTCACTTTCATATCAGCACCAGGAGAAATGGTAAGAGCCGATCGATTTCTGTTCCCACTGAATTTTCCAAGAAGGGAAGAGGGGTTGTTGGGTTTTACGACCCTAGCTTAACGTATGCAATTTTATCAAATTTTCTAAATCTGTTTTTTTTTTGTTATTCACTATACTTGCAGTCATTTGCCGAAAGACTAGCAGGCCTGATGGCCCGGCCCGGTCAAGATAACGTACCCCGCGATGACGTCCCGTGGCATCTGAAATACGGTGGACGAGCTGTGGGTATTGTGGGTGGATTCTGTAAGTGTTCATTATTGTTCATGGTATGCTGAAATATTACAATCGAGAAACATAGCATGGAAGTTGATAACAAGAACGGAATTGAAATTTTATGTATCTCGATTTCGTCCAGACATGTAATTCTGACCGTTTAATGTGTGCAAGTGTATATGTGGCAGCAAAGAGTGAGGAATACCAAGCAGAAATGTTTTCTTTTATTTTGACAGTGATAGTTTTTGGGTCAAAATGAAACGTGGATGATGTTGCATCTGAAGCTGTTAGCACTTAGCTACTATCTCTTAAGCAATTACTAAAACACTGACTGCACTGTTGGTTGGTAGATGCTTTTCCAATATGAGTGTTAAGCAATTCATGACACATAATCGATGTTTATCGAATCATTTTTGATTCGAACGTTAGTGGTTTCAAATTTATCGAGCTACTTATTGTTCTTTTGGATTCTAATCAATACGAACTGATAAGAGTTGTTTTTAAACTTGTCTACAAACACTAGGAATGCAAATAAGGTTCTAAGAGAATTACACAAATCACGTGTAGCAGCTTTTTCAATTTCGACATAAAAAGTGCTTTCAATAATGAATTTGATCCTTTTTAATGATTTTTTTTTATTGTTGAAAAAAGATTATGTAATATATATTAGTTTGGATACGTGATTAGTTGTTGGTCGAACAGAAGAAAGGTTTAAGGACAAAAAATCCTAAGAAATCTACCAGATGTGTAATAAGATGCAGCAGATAATCAAAATTTCAATCGCAAACAGTGCTCTTACTGTCGATAGGATCGTAGCACTAGACAAGCACATATCGTGTGGGCTAGGGATCGAATGTGAGGTTTGTTAAAAAAAAACAAAAAACAGAAGTTCGATTTCCACAATGGAATGTAGCACCTAACACTTTGCCTTGTATGGCGTTCGCTAATGCTTAGCATGCGTCTATTCCATTGATTTTTCGTAGTCTCGTTGTACTGATGCTCTCTTTTGAGGTTTATTTTTTTTGTTTGTGGCTAAAACAAATTTCTATCATTTCATAGCAAAGATAAGATAAGAATGTAATAGCAAATAAATTAAGTAAAGCTTACATTGAAAGATGAGTCATGTTTGGTGCTACTTTTGTATCAAGGTAAACATTAGCTAGTTCACAAGCGTGTTTGCGGAAATCTGAATATGGATTATCATGTGTTTGGTTTTTAGCTGAATCTTTTGATTTTCTGCTTTAAGATTTTATTGTGCAAACGACGATATTACTTAACTTCTATACTATCGCAAAACCTATAACGCAACAAAATTTACTCTGAATTACTTTAAAAAATCACTTGCTTTCCCCCCTCATGTCTTGTTTCATAAAATTCAGCCGAAATCTTAGGCACACATAAATTAGGTGAAAGCTTAACACAAACATGTTAAAATATACACAAGTCTTTTTATGCGGTTTTTACGCGGATTTCCGAAGTTACGCGGATCTACGAAGTAAAGCCGTTTTTTTACGCGGATTTTCGAAATTAAGCGGTTTTCACATGAATTTTCAGTTTTATGTTTTTTTTTTGTTTTGTCTTAGAAATGCATGAAACGTCGAGATCTGATGTTATCTCGGAAGGTGTTTTAAATAGAGAGTTCACTTAGAAAATTTTCTTCGAATTTTTTCAAAGATTTTTTTTTTTAGATACACCAAATCTCGACGTTTCACGACGACATTCGGCAGCAAAAAAAATTCAGATTACACCATATCTCAACGTTTAATGCATTACTAAGACATTTGGAATACAAAAAACATTTTCCATTTTCGAAAATGTCAAAATTTTTCCAAGTCGATATATAATTTTTTTTAGATTTCACAATATATGGACGTTTTCTGCATTTCTACGATTTTGGCATCTTTGGTTCTTTCGGAGCTGATCATTGAGGATCATTTAGAGCATGAAATTATATTTGGCACTCAAACTGTTCAGCTAGTCGCCAGAAAATAGATTTTTTCGTCTCATCAACCCACTCCTCCGAAACTGAAGTAGCTATTGTTGAGACAGATGAGCATTTAACTCACCACCCTTTCAAAGTTTATTGAAAAAGGAATAACTGTAATGAAACTTTCCATTCAAATGCATACTCCAAATATGTGAATGAAAATTGATGGAAATTCACAAAATATTGTTATCTGTCGTTACTAGCGAAAATAAGCTACTAAGTTCACTGATTCACGATTACTGATCCGATATTTTTCTTAGGATCGTATGGGACATTGTAATCTTGAATTCATCTTTGGTTACTAGTATGTTCATGAACATCCGATTCAAATAACATGGGATGTTGCTTCGGATGAACCGAACTTTTTTTCGGCAGCTCATTACAATATTTGAATAGCATAGCAGAGTATGATAATTTTGGACATTTTCAGCGAGCGTAAGGTTGCTCAATATGATAAATTGAAAATATTTTGACTTTTGCGAATTCGATGTTTAATTGATTGGTGATGCGTAATGTAAATATCAAAATTCATCAATCAAAAATTTTGAACATTTATTTCACATGAAATACATTTTGAAAAATTAAAAAAAATCAGAAAGGTTTCCTATAATGCCTAAAATATTCATGATTGTTTTCAATTTTTTTCCTAAAAAGGTGTTTGAAAAAATTAAATAAAAAGAAAATTAGAAGAACCACCGTAACTCCACAAATATGACAGGGTTAACATTTTGGGAAAATCATCTCCAATACAAACCCATTCAAATAGCTTATATCAATTCAATCCAATGTTTTATTAAATACTAACAGTTGTTGTTGTTGTTGTTGTCGTTTATTAGCGGCTTTAACCACGTTTGGGTTGCGCACAATACTAACGACGAAGAAAAACTAAAAAAACTAAAGTATATCGCCTTAAGAA
Organism: Malaya genurostris; assembly: GCF_030247185.1. Lineage (NCBI taxonomy): Eukaryota > Metazoa > Arthropoda > Insecta > Diptera > Culicidae > Malaya > Malaya genurostris. The sequence continues at coordinate 51,757,389 of NC_080572.1, forward strand.
ATAAACGTGTTTATGAAAAAACACGAAAAGGACTCCAATATGCTAGCACACATGATTCGAGGATCACATTTCTGGACTGGACTTGAACATAAGCGGACAATTTGCACTGGAAGAGATTTCTCTCATTCATCGTCATAGTTTCTGAATTCTAATGGAGAACTTTTTTAAGAAGGGGCTGGGGTCCACTAGGAGATTGATAGTACCTATTAGCTCTCTCCGGATAGTACCAGCCTAGATGCCGTGTGGAATCCGGCGAAAAAAATAAACCAAGAATAGATCCACTGGGCTCCTGCTTCCATGTCGTAAAAGGCGACAATTGCTGGAGTTTCTTTTTCCTTTCAGTTATCAGATATTTTCAATGTTTCACTTCTGATTATTTTATTTTACTAAATTATCTCTTCATTCAACCTTTCAATTTCCGTCTAGCTTCGGAGACAAGTTTTATTTGGAATGTTATTAATTGTTTTTCAGGATTATTGAATGATAAAACTCATTTATTGCGCAAATCCGTTAATAACAGAGATAACATATATCGGTATATTCATTCAGTAAAAACCATTCAAGCGAAGAGGTTGTGTTTCGATTGTACTGGCTCGTGAGTTAACGGCTGCTACCGAGACAATTCTAAGCTTCAGGTAGTTAAACTGCCCATAGCAAACGCAATATTCGGGGCGTTTCCCGACTGGAAAGCTAGCAACGAAGGCCATCCCGTTCATACGCACAGAGGTGTAGAGACACAGAGGTGCGAGAGCATAGAAGTGACGAGTCACAGAGGTGCCATCGCATAAAGGTGCGAAGACGAAGGGGTGCAAAGGCACAGAGGTGCTAAAGCAACCCAGTGCTGATCTACCAGGTACCAGAATTTGTACGCTGCGTAGGATCAAAAGAGACGGCATATATCGCGAGGTGCTACACTGCAAGCATCGCATTTGATCGCCACCAAGAGCAAAAGCACTGTACCTGGGGTCAGGTACAGCAAGTGCAGTGGTGTTCACAACGACGGCAGAGCAACTGAGATAGCAGTAAACGACAGAAGACTGCCAATTGGAAACAGCAAAAGACTGCCAATTGGAAATCGTTGGAAGAGCTTCACGTCGTTCTTCACGATAAAGGAACAGAGACATCAGCTACAAGGTAGATTTAATTTAATTTATTTTTTATTTCTTATATCTGAAATTTTACTAAACATAAGTTTTTATTTTGGTATTATTAATTTACAAAAAAAAATTAATGTGATGGATGATCTCATGGAAGATCATCCGAATCCGATTCCGGATACTAGTAAAAGTTTAAATACTCCGAGGGCTAAACATTATCCACAGGGTACCACTGGGCCATGGATAGTCTATCTTCGAAAAAAAGAAAAGATTTTAAACTTGATGCAAATTACAAAGGATTTGACATCACATTTCTCTGAAGTTAAAGAAATCTGTAAGGTTAATAGAGATAAAATTCGAGTTGTAGTTAACGACTTGAAACAGGCAAACGATATTGTAACCTGTAAATTATTTGCTATTGAATATCGAGTTTACATTCCATCGAAGGAGGTAGAAATTGACGGTGTTGTGACTGAAGCAAGTCTGACAGCAGATGATTTACTTAAAAATGGAGTTGGCCGTTTTAAAAACTCCATGCTTGAGGGAGTTAAGATACTCGAGTGCAAACAATTGTACTCAGCATCTATTGTCGATGGAAAAAAGTCTTATCGTCCCTCAGATTCGTTTCGCGTAACATTTGCCGGATCTGCATTGCCTAGCCATGTCTATATCGATAAAATTCGTCTTCCTGTTCGGCTTTTCGTACCGCATGTTATGAATTGCACGAACTGTAAAAAATTCGGACATACAGCTACTTACTGTAGTAATAAGTCCAAATGTATCAAATGTCAAGGGCCTCATAAGGATAATCTTTGCGATAAAGATGTTGAAAAATGTGTTTATTGTGGGGAAAGCCCTCATGATGATCTTTCAGTGTGCGCTGCATTTAAGCTGCGTAAAGACAAAATGAAGCTTTCTTTAAAAGCACGGTCTAAGCGCACATATGCAGAAATGCTCAAAACGGTCATACATGTCTCCCCTTTGGAAACCGAAAACGGTTTTTCAAATCTTGCGGAGCCAGAGGAATCTGACTCTGACGGAAATAGTGAAGATACCTCGTTTGTCACTCCTCAAGGGTCTGTTAAGAGGAGATTAACAAACCACAAAATACCAAAAAAGACACCTAAAATTATACCTTCAAAAAAAGATCCCCGTGTTAAAGCTAAAAAGCCAAATTTAAAACCAAAAACTGTGCCTCCTGGTTTGTCAAATTCACAAACCAATCCAGGAACTAGCTCAAGAAAAGACAATAATCCAGTGGGCTCCATTTCACATTCACCAACAGGATTACTGAAATTTTCGGAAATTGTAGAATGGATTTTCGCTGCATTCAATATTTCTGAACCTCTAAAGACCATCATAACAGCATTCCTTCCAATAGCTAGAACTTTTTTGAAACAGTTATCAGCTCAATGGCCAGCTCTTTCAGGTTTTGTATCATTTGATGGATAATTTATCATCCGCCGCAAATGATTCAATCACTGTCCTGCAGTGGAATTGTCGAAGCATCATGCCAAAACTTGATTCATTTAAAGTTTTGTTGCATAGTCAAAAATGTGATGTATTTGCTTTGTGCGAAACATGGCTTACATCAAACATAGCCTTAAATTTTAATGACTTTAACATTATACGTCTCGACAGAGACTCCCCGTATGGTGGAGTGCTTTTAGGAATTAAGAAATGTTATTCCTTTTATAGATTAAACATTCCTTCGACTTCTAGTATAGAAGTTGTTGCTTGTCAAATAAACATTAAAGGAAAGGACATTTGCATTGCTTCGGTATATATTCCTCCAAGAGCTCAAGTTGGACAACGACAGCTTAATGAAATTGTCGAAGCCCTTCCTGCTCCACGTTTGATTTTAGGAGATTTCAATTCGCACGGAATGATGTGGGGTTCCGTTTACAATGATAGCAGATCATCTCTAATATATAATATTTGCGACAATTTTAGCATGACGGTACTAAATATGGGTAGCATGACACGGATCCCAAGACCTCCTGCACGTCCAAGTGCATTAGATTTATCTCTTTGTTCGACTTCAATTCGACTAGATTGCACCTGGAAAGTATTTCCTGATTTACATGGTAGCGATCATTTACCAATCATCATCTCAATTAGCAGTAACAAAGGCATTGCTAATTCAGTTAATATTCCATATGATTTGACAAAAAATATTGACTGGATTAAATACCAAAGTAATATTTCAAGTGTCTTAACTTCAATGGAAGAGCTTCCCCCACTTGAAGAATATGACTTCCTCGTTTGTTCGATTCTGGAGGCCGCAGAACAAGCCCAAACCAAACGATTTCTTGGTCCATCGTCTAACAGAAGACCTCCAAATCCTTGGTGGGACAAAGAGTGCTCAGATGCTAAACACGCGAAACAAAATGCTTTCAAGACGTTTTTAAAACGAGGAGGAGGAACTCCTCAGAATTTTGAAAAATTCTTGGTTTTAGAAACCAAGTACAAGAACATACTTCGGGTTAAGAAATGCAGCTATTGGAGACATTTTGTGGAAGGTTTGTCAAGAGAAACCTCAATGAGCACTCTTTGGAATACGGCCAGACGAATGAGGAATCGTAACGTAGGAAATGAGAGTGAGGAGTACTCGAATCGATGGATATTTGATTTTGCGAGGAAAGTTTGTCCAGATTCCGTTCCTACGCATAGCATTGTTAGGGAGTCTTCTTCAAATGATGATTCCATTGATAGCCCCTTTTCAATGATGGAATTTTCCATAGCACTCATGTCTTGTAACAATAACGCTCCTGGATTGGACAGAATTAAATTCAACTTGGTGAAGAATCTGCCCGACCTCGCAAAAAGACGTTTGTTGGAATTGTTCAACAAGTTTCTTGAGCAAAATATTGTTCCACCTGACTGGAGACAAGTGAAAGTTATCGCCATTCAAAAGCCGGGGAAACCAGCTTCCAATCACAACTCATATAGACCCATTGCGATGTTGTCCTGCATCAGAAAATTGTTCGAAAAAATTATTCTACGACGTCTCGACACTTGGGTCGAGACGAACGGTTTGTTGTCAGATACTCAGTTTGGCTTCCGTAGAAATAAAGGGACGAATGATTGCCTTGCATTACTTTCGTCTGACATCCAAATTGCCTTCGCTCAAAAGCAACAAATGGCATCTGTATTTTTAGACATTAAAGGAGCATTTGATTCAGTTTCCATTGATGTTCTTTCAGACAAGCTCCACCAACATGGACTCCCAGCGGTTATAAATAATTATTTGCACAACCTTTTGTCAGAGAAACGCATGCATTTTTCACATGGCGATTCGGCAACAATCAGAATTAGCTACATGGGTCTCCCGCAAGGCTCATGCCTCAGTCCGCTCCTCTATAATTTTTACGTGAATGACATTGACAGCTGTCTAGTAACCCCATGTACACTAAGACAATTGGCAGATGATGGCGTGGTTTCAGTTACTGGATCCAAAGCTATTGATCTGCAAAAACCATTGCAAGATACCTTAGATAAATTGTCCGTTTGGGCTGTTCATCTTGGTATCGAATTCTCTGCGGAGAAAACAGAGCTGGTCGTCTTTTCAAAAAAGCATGATCCCGCGCAACTTCAGCTTCATATGATGGGAAGAATAATCGAACAGGTTTTGACTTTCAAATACCTCGGGGTGTGGTTTGATTCCAAATGCACGTGGGGAGGACACATTAGGTATCTGATAACGAAATGCCAACAAAGAGTAAATTTTCTTCGAACAATAACAGGGTCTTGGTGGGGTGCTCATCCGCAAGATCTAATAAAATTGTATCAGACAACGATACTTTCAGTGATGGAATATGGATGCGTTTGTTTTCGTTCCGCTGCAAATTCTCATATTATCAAACTTGAGCGAATTCAGTACCGTTGTTTGCGAATTGCTTTAGGCTGCATGCATTCGACACATACAATGAGTCTTGAAGTTCTGGCGGGAGTTCTTCCATTAAAAGATCGATTTTGGGAGCTTTCATCACGCCTGCTAATAAGATGTGATGTGCTGAATCCCATGGTAATTAATAATTTCGAACGACTAGTCGAGCTTCGATCTCAAACAAAATTCATGACAGTATATTTTAAACATATGTCACAGGAAATCAACCCTTCAAGATATATTCCTATCCGTGTCAGCCTCCTAAATGTACCTGACTCAACTTTATTTTTCGACACATCCATGCAGCGCGAAGTGCGTGGAATCCCGGACCACCTACGCTCTATGGAAATCCCAAAAATATTTTCAAGTAAGTTCAGGCATATTAACTCTGAGAAAATGTTTTACACGGACGGATCGCGAATGGAAGAAGCGACAGGGTTTGGTATGTTCAACAATAATGTTTCGGCCTCATTCAAGCTTCAAGAACCTGCATCTGTTTATATAGCAGAGTTAGCAGCAGTTCATTATAGCTTGAATGTAATCGTCACATTATCTCCAAACCATTATTTCCTCTTCACAGATAGTCTGAGTGCAATTGAAGCCATTCGCTCAAACGCTGCTGGCAAAAATGAACCGTTTTTCTTGGGTAAAATAAAACAGTGTCTGAACGACATATTGAATAATAATTATCTAATCACAATAGTTTGGGTTCCGGCTCATTGCTCCATTCCAGGCAATGAAAGAGCCGATATTTTAGCCAAACGTGGTGCTATTGAGGGTGAAATTTATGAGAGACCGATTGCTTTCAACGAATTCTATAGCGCGTCTCGCCAAAGAACACTTGCCAGCTGGCAAGCTTCTTGGGATAAAGATGATCTGGGTCGGTGGATGCACTCAATTATTCCTAAAATATCGACAAAGGCATGGTTCAGGGGACTGGATGTGAGTAGAGATTTCATTCGTGTGATGTCCAGACTCATGTCCAATCACTACACGTTAGATGCACATCTCCTTCGAATTGGACTTTCCGAGACTAATCATTGTGCTTGCGGCGAAGGTTACCGCGATATTGACCATGTTGTTTGGACATGCGTGGAGTTTCGTGATGTCAGATCTCAACTAATAAATTCCTTGCGTACCCAAGGTAGACTATCCAATGTCCCAGTTCGCGACATTCTTGCTTGTCGTGACCTTCCATACATGAAACTTCTTTATCATTTCATTAAATCCATTGGAGTTCCAATTTAAATTTTATTTTATGTTAAACTGTTTTCTCTTCCATGAGTTCAACCAATAGCCAACTATAGGATATTGAATATAAGTGGTGAACTGATACAAACAATCCTGAAATAGTTATAAGATCATGTACAAAATAAATGTATTTTATTTAATGTAATTAAAAAAGCAACTCGCTTGATAAAAACAGTGTTTAGATTAACTAATGAGTACCAACATACTAATATGATATTCGAAATGTATTAGGTTTAAACTACTATGTATTGTGGATGCCACGGCGAAGAAAAACTTATGTATATTGCCTATGAAATAAACGTATTTATGAAAAAAAAAAATATATCGGTATATTGAATACATACTAAAAAGCACTTGATATTAATATTTCAAACAAAAAATTAATATTTTTTCTCGGTTGCCGGCTGCCCAGATCAACCAATATAACCAATGAATAATTTTAATGATTAAAATGAAAAAGTGTAAATAATAGAGAATCAAGACGCGCGTGAAATCTGTTGACCTTTATTCGGTGATTTAAAATGATTTTATAACAACTGTTTAGAAAATGTCAATGCAATGAATCAACTATTCTGTCTAAATCCTATTCACTCGTTTATTTTGTATCACGTAATTTCATTTATAAAAAAATAATTAAATAAATAAATGTAAATTATATATTACAAATTTTTCTTCAGTTTCCTCGAATAAGAGCTGTGAATCAAGACTTCCCGGGACTTTAATATAGGATATTGTTGAAACGTTTACTCGGGAAGTCAGTGAGTTTAGTGGTGCTTCCGAGCATCTTGAACCGAAACATACTAGCTCGCGCGCGAATACTACCATTACTGAAATTCATACTAACAAATATCTTTCTCTCGTTACACTTGTGGAGTGCGCAGTAGTAACATATATACGGCCTCTAGTAACAACAAGTGTTGCACTAACATCCCTTCCCATTTCTTAGACGATCTACGTTCGGGCCTGGCTGGCGCCGGTACTGAGCAATGAAATCTGGGATTACCAGAAGATGTACATTGAAGGATGATTTACCAGTCCCAGGTCGGATCATCTAGAAACTCCCTGTACAATTTCAGCAAATCCCGATCAGTAACGGAGTAGCAACCAGGGGTGGTCGCTTATGCTCAAGCTCTAATGGAGAACTTTTTTAAGTAGGCACTTTTGATAGCTCACTGAATACTTCAACTAATGAAACTTATTGAACCGATTAATTTTCGCGAATTACCGCAGCTTTTCTTTTGACGTGAATACCTCTTACTTTCAGTAATGGTAGTATTCGCGAGCGAGCTAGTATGTTTCGGTTCAAGATGCTCGGATGCACCACTAAACTCACTGACTTCCCGAGTGAACGTTTCAACAATATCCGACACTGAAGTCCCGGGAAGTCGTGATTCACAGTTCTTATTCGTGAAAACTAAAGTACAATTTGAAATACTATCGCGTAAGGAATAAAAACTTCCCTATGAAACATTAAAAAAATCTGATAGCTGGAAGGAAAAAGAAACTCCTGCAATCGTCGCCTTTTATAACATGGAAGCAGGAACCCAGTGGATCTATTCTTGGCTCATTTTTTCCGCCGGATTCCACACGGCATCTAGGCTGGTACTGTCCGGAGGGAGATAATATATACTATCAATCTCCTAGTGGACCCCAGTCCCTCCACAAAAATTAAGATATAGCGTGATGAAAAAGTATTTCAGACTCCGCTTTCGAATCATTATCAAGTTAAAAAGGGCCAAGTCGGCCATTGAGAAAAAAATAAATGGATTTTCTTGTAATAGTTCGGAGTGTGACACGAAACCTAATTAAAGATATACTATCTGTTATCAGAAGGAAGATCTGTTATCAGAAGGGAGCAAGGTAAGGTAGATTCATCTACATCATGAACATTGTAATTTTAAAGGGTTTTGTTTCAAATCACAATCCTGAAAGACGAAAAACGAAAAACGAAATGAAAAAAAAAAACAAAAGGAATTTTGCCATTTAGAACATAGAAGCTGAACGAAATATATACAGAATTTTTTGAAGAAATTAAGAATAACTGATAGTTCAGTGGAAAAGAACTACCATATTCGAAACATTGAAAAAAATTAGTAAAGGTAATCACGAAAAGATGAAATCCTGTAGCTGTGACCTCTTACGATATGGAAACAGGAACCAGTGGATCTATTCTTGGCAGTTGTTTTTTGTTTCGCCGCCTAATTCAGCGCGACCTCTGGACTGGTCCTGTTGTGGAGAAAGATAATAAGGACTGGCATTCTCCTAGTGGACCCCAGCCCCTATATTAAAAACTAAAATTGTTTTGTTGAACAAAGTGATAGTTTAGTAAAAAGTATAAGTAAAATGAAACACTTAGCTTGTTATCCCTAACCTAGAAGTGGCCACAGAGACTGACCCTCGTCGTTTGGTACAACAGTGTCAAGATTTTCTGCTGAAGAAAAAGCAAAACTGTCTGCATTCTTTGTAACCAACCACACTTTTCACTTTTAGAGTCTGATCACAACACACAGTTTTTTCTTGTATTAACATCATGCACTAAAAACGACAAGTCAATTGAATTTAAAAGAAATTCCACTTTTCTGTAAATTATATTTAAATATGACTCGCGAAAATTTGTTTCCGTCCGCTCTAGCGCACAGCCTACTTCTCCTCTGAATTGTAGAGTATGTTTAACATGAATAAGTCGTACTTTAGTATATGCGCACCGTTACAATTTTGAAAGCAAGGAAGTAAAAGCTTGCATAATTCTTACAACCAGTCAACTTATTAGGAAGAGTGTCTGCTTTCATCGTATCCTCGACATCTAGTTATGTCTTTGACATTACCAGTTTGATTTTTTAATGTGGAACACATTTTTGTTTTCTATACACGGGTGCAAACTAGAAACTCAAGAAAAATACACGTAGAAATGTGGTCAGGTTTTGAACAATTACAGCTCAGTCAATTTTGTATCGATTATTAATATTATGTCACCATTAAATTGGAAATATTTCTACGTATTGATTTGAATGTGCCTAGCCACGTATTTTTAAGTGTATATCATTGAAATGTTGATGAACAGCTAGCAGTGTCCTATTTCGTCTGCAAAAAATCGCCGGCATACCGGATTTCCCTGCCATAGTCGACGGTTTTGAAAGAGTAAGCGATATATCAAAGGGAAAGCATCGCTCTGATTGGTCAATCGAATCAAAAGCGAAGCTGTTGGAAGCACGCGAATCTATAAATATAAGCAAAATTATAGCTAACGTTTCAGTCCTACGCGTAGCATGCTAGATGTAGGTTGTTGCTAGACAGCAAGACAGAAAGTGCCATAAAATGTTTTGAAGCTTTAATTGATATGCTCTGATCTTGTGTCATGCAAGCTCGGATGAAATTCCATGTTATGTCGTTTCGCCTGAGAAATTGACAACTACCCCAGGATAAATTTTGAGTGCTTAAGATTAAATTTTAATTTATATAAGATGAACTCGATTGATAATGAGAAAAAATTTATCGCTTCAACCGAAATCGCAGAATAGTAGAGAAACTTAACGCTATAAAAATAACTACTTGCATACAAAACTTGAGCACAAGCTTGGCGAAGAAAAGCTTAAATATCAAAATCCGTATCGCAAGTATGTACAATGATATAATGGCATACATTTGGGATATTGATGTAATCTCGTCGGCTACAAAACAAATACAAATCAAGACAAATAGAGTCTATATTTTGTGTTCGCGTGTTTGGTGTTGGTTCCTAATAAAGATCAATCTAAGCAGACTCTCGTGCAGTTGCGGATTCAATAGTCTGACGGTTGATTGAACTGTTTGATTGAAAATGTCGATCATTAGAAATTTTGGTTGCCTTGTTCCACATCAATAGCTCGAACAACCCCATGGGGCTGATCCTTGTAGTTTTTTTGTTTCAAAACAGTATACGCAAATGAAGTTGAAATTTCCTAACGATTGTGACAATTGTATAATAATTCTTCTGTTATTTCAGTCGCCGTCTTGTTTGGACTGTACAATTGTATCGGAATTCTGCTTGGTGACATCGGTTGTCTCGTCGGAGGTATCCTGGAAATATTGGCTGGTTTCGTGGTGCTGGCCATAGAGGCACCGTTCTGTTTCATGTTCATCGATTATGTTCAGCTGGTGGCGGAAAAAGCTGATCAGCGGCCTTACTGGAATCGTGCCGCTCTGTACTGCGTGTAATGCAAACGACTATTATATATTCATTGACTATTTAAGAACAATATTTTTCTTTTGTTTCTGTAGAATTGCCCTTCCTCCGGTTATCATGTGCCTGGGCTTAGGCAGTTTATTTGGATGTGGTCTCATCTTTCTCACCGGAATGATTTACGGTATGATGGCGCTTGGCAAAAAGTAAGTCTTTCGCATTTCTCAATTCTCCGGTTGTGACATAATCGTGTCATTAAGAGTGTCTCTGTTTCTTATGAACTGACAATGGGATGCTAACAATGTTTGCGCGTCACACTAATTATCTTCTAACAATCTAATTTTTACTCTCACACCACGCTAACAAACACATTCATTGTTCATAAATATTTCACATGAACAAAATGTGGCTTCTGGATTGATACGCACCTAACACAACGCAGGGGTACTCGTGAGGATATGGCAGCTATGGCATCACCGAATGCAATGTCGCCGGTACAAGGTGTACCGTCAACCGATCAGCATTCAACCTTAATGGAGGATCCCGATGTATGGCGTCCAACATAAATCAGTCCTTAGACTAAACCCAACACTAACCATTAGAAGCATCGCATTGCGTTACTGCTCGAATTTTCAAATCTCACGACAACCCAGAACTACTGAAACATTTAAAAACTACAATACTTTTTGCTCTTATCCAAACCCACACTCACCGAACTTTGTGACAACAATAAGGAATGTATGAAACTAGAGCGCCTAAATGCATAAACCTTACACACGACCGAACACGTAACAAAGTAGATTCAACTAAACTTAGCACGCACGAAAAGAAAAAAGTTGGACAACAATCATGCACAATGATTGTGGTAGGAGAATAAACGCAACACATGGCTGGACACACGATCGATGCGAAGCCACACCGTGCCACCGAGTTGTGAGCGACTTCATCGGAACGACTAACTCGGTGGCACAAACAAACAAATTGTGACACACTAGAATACATCTCATTACTCTTGTTAAGCCAATAATTAAAGTGAATGAAATACCAAAAAAAAAAAACAAAACTCAAGCATTCAAGATACATCTTGTAACGTTTAAATTAGCTGTAAAAATAGAATAAATAGCAAGAAATTGAATCAATTGCGTGAAGACGCAGTACGAGGTATATTACTGCACCAATTTACTGCAGTACCAGTAGTATTATTGTTGTTTCGTACCGTTGAGTTGATTGAATATACAACATGCCGCAATTCGCTGACACACCAAGAAATGACATAAACAGATTGACTGAACATTCTCTCTCCCAGATCCATACCACATTTACTCTCATAAGTGACAAAAAAAACGCGAATATAATTAGCAGTAATTTAGTAAGACAAGTTTTACTCAAACTGCCTATTAGGAATTAAACATGTAGGTGAACCATTGTTTTTTAGCTTGTTGATGTAGTGTTCCAGAACTAGTTTTGTTGTTGTTTGTCAACGCATGTTGTTTTTTTCTGCTCTATTTCAGTTTTTAGTTACTTACAGAGAAATGACATTACTTTTTGTTGATTTAAAGAAATCCGTTCTATAATTTTAGAAGGTCAAACCTTGATACTCAAGATGACTGATCAAGAAACATCTCTTACAGGGTCATTCTAAAAATTCAGAAAATTTGTGAGCAAAAAATGACGGCACTTTTCGGAAACCATCTCAAATAGCAAAGCTCTAATGCATGTTATAGAGGATTCACAGGAGCATCCTTCTTTCCTCATTGTTCTCAGGACAATGATTATGGTACAGAATAGCCATTTTCCAAGATCTTCAGTATTACACTATCGAATTTAGGTGTGCAGGTGCAATTCTTGTCCTACTTGTATTATGATGCCTTTCTCATATTATTCTTGAATAAAATTAGAAATGTTCTTTGGATATAAACGAACAGTTATGTCAAGTTAATGAGAATTTTTCTTCATTTTGCATCGTCACAGTGAATGACGTTTTGAAATTTTAAACACACTTTACCCTATAGTTCCGGAACCGCAAGTCGCAAATCAACATCAGCCTATAGACATTTAATTTGAGCCGGAGTTTGTGAAAATCGGTCAAGCCATCTCTGAGAAAAATTAGTGACATTATTTGACACATATACATACATACATACATCCATACACACACAGATATTACTCAGCTCGATGAGCTGTTCGAATGGAAAGATGGTACCGATGTGTACCGATTTTGTATCGTCATTGTCTCTTACCGCGCTGTAATACCCGAACCGGAAGTCGGATCTGGATAGACTTTTCGGGGACTTTTTAATAAATTTCAAGACATTTTATTGTCATCTTGGTTTAAAAAAACCGGTTGAGAAATTTCCGAGAAAATTGAGTGCACATTTTATCATCACTGGGGTTGGATATCCTTTCTATGTGAGAAAGGCAAAAACCCATTGGTCCTTACGATAGTTACATTCTTCCAATTGTAATTTTAAACACCGACATGTAAAGAACAACGAAGAAAATCAAAATTTTCGTATGAATTCTCGTGATTTCTGTAGATGCAAAAGTAGAACCTATTCACAATTTCAATCATTAGTATAGAGATTTGAGCTGATTTTTCAAACGATGAAAGAATCGAATAGTAAAGCTTTAATTATTTAATATCTGCCCACATAAAACTGATATTTCGGAACCATATTGAAATAACCTGAAATGCTCAAAACAAAGGTCATCTATTGCAGATTATTTAAATATCAGTGAATTCAAATAAATGCTAAACCATGATGAAATCACTCCAATTCTTGTGATTAACCATATTCGAGCCTTCGAATATATGCGCGGTACCAAGTTTTTACGCATCGAATTTTACCATATTTATTTTGTACACCATGGGTAAGCATGCTTTATTTTATATTAAATGCATGATTTTACCATTGGAACAAATATTTAGACTATCGAAAACATGATAAAGCAAAAAAAAAATTGCAACTACTACTACTACTACCGGTGCATTGTGTCGAACAAAATTGTAATTACAATTATGATTTGTACGAATATTCATCTAGCGGACGTGAAGGAAACAGCTTTTAGATTTTTTCAACTATCATTATTTTCCTAAAATTGAATTTAGACGCGTGTCCAATCCCATCATCCCAGTGCATCGAAACCTATACGTAACCCACGATTCGGTAGTTGATAAGGATTGTGCCCCGGTAAACTTCAAATAAATTGATCTACGTTTTATCGAATCAATTCTATGAGCACAGTAGAGTCTAAATATTTTAAACCAAGTATTTGAGGGTTTAACAAACAAGTGAATATTTACATGTCTTTAGAAATATACATGTATAATGTCCAAAGATGACCTTCCAACATGAAAACCAAAATTTCATTTCGTTATTGGTATCTTTAACATTGTTTTAGGTCATTACATGGACTGTATGGAGAAAGTATACACTGTAATAAAACTGTTGTATTTTTATTTTACTTCAAAAATGAAACTTAAAAATCGATTATATCGAAAGTCAATTGGTTTATTTTTTATAAATATTGAAGTTGATGATTGAAGAAATTTATTGCATTTATGTTCAACATGGGGTAACAGGTAGATTTTTGCAGAAAGTTGAGTCAAATAGAAGTCTAAAAAATATGGCCTTCGAATTTAAATGGAATTTGACTTGAAAATTGTTAGCTTTATAATCTTTTAGAACAATTTAGGAATGGCTTTAAGAGATGTTTTACCGCGATAGCCGTTCATGTCTTCTTCGTCGTCTTAATTGTAGGACTGGGATCATTAGGGGGGTTTTCATAATTAAAGGAATACTCCTATGTCGAAAGATTTTATCCAAATTAAGTGAGCATCGAATTATTTTCAACTAATGAAGACAATAGACTTTAATAATAATTTCCATAATTATGCATCATGTATGATAATGTATTATGCGAACAAAAAATCAAGAACTATTAAACCGGATTTTTTTTCTATTGCATATTATAATGACTAACATGATTTATGCTTATTTTTAGTAACATTGCTTGCCACATTCTCGAGTACGAAGTGAATATTTTTCACTTAATTTCCCTTTCATCTAATCGACAGAGCGTCATTTGCGGAAATGCGAGCGGCGGCGGCAGCGGCAACAGCGGCCTCGTCCGCTGAACAGGGTCGGAGCGGAGGTAGTGGGATATCCAACCTAGCCCAGGCCGGAGGGATCCCGAGTAGCAAACAAAATTCCACTTTGGTGAATAATGTGCAACCAATCGCATACAGTATGCCTCCGCCGTACGATAGTGTAGCATAGAAGAAGCATTTCAAGTGCGCTAATCCCCACCCTTCCATTTCCGGCAAATCTGAGGAACCCTCTAAAAACTGCAGAAATAAATACAGTAGCATATTATAAACATTATAAAGCGCTCCGTTGATTTAGGGCCCGTTTTTGTTTGTTTAGTTTTCGTTAATACGTGCTCATTAGTTCGCTGGAAATTATGGCAAAGCTGCACTTATTAAATTTATGATAACCAGTCGTATAATTCATTAGCAGAACTTACCGATAGCCTAATTATAAATTGTATTGATTACGTATTAGTGAAACATACAAACTTGCTGTACAATTTCACCAATTGCGTGTAAATTTTATTATACTTTAAAATTGACTCAATTTGAGAAACGGACAGATTGAAGGACTTACTCTAAAAGTAATCAGCAATCGATCGTCAACCTGTGAGATATATAAAATTTAGTTAGTCGAGCTCTATTTATTACACTTTACCTCCAGTGCATTGAGGGAATGCGATTATTTTTTTGAATGTTTGTTAGTGAATAGTTTTCCGCAATAAGTAAAAATTGGATCGAATGTACAGAGGTTACATTTTAGAGTACGAATAGTAATAAATTATGACAATCTCGTCATAAGTATCAAGTATGTTCTACATTACGATTAAGACTGGCAATGAAACAGATTATGTAAATCATTTTAATCTAAAACAAAGCTTGATTTTAATTGTTTCGTTTTCAAACAAACATTCCTGAATTACTTCGTTCTGCAACAGGTGAGATTGTCAACAGTCTTTAAGTATCAGGGACTTATATTCGACTGTAGCTTGATTTCAAAGATATTCATAAGCAGTACATTTCTTTCCTAATTGTGTGCAGTTTAGTTGTATCGTTGAGCTACATATCAATACATTTCAACATTATCTCACTATCCTGAGAAATGAATGGCCCGTGAGTTATACAGGTGCTATCGTTTTTCTTTTGCTTTGAAATCAGTTGCTCATTCGAAACAGCGAAAGCTAAAGTAAGCAAGTGCTGCGCAACACGTGACACCAGATACCATCGTTAGAGGAAATTAAGACCGGTAACAGCCAGCTAGATAATCCACGATAAACTATTAAAATGTTGAGCAGCTCTAGCGTGATTTCATTACTTAAGTCGTCATCAACATCGGAATGAGACTTTGATTCACGTTATCGTCGCATTTAAGAAGGACAAGGCGTAAGCGGGAAAAAAATATACGCACGATAAGTGGGACGATTGAGTAGAATGTCTCGTAGAATTGTTTGAAAGCAAAACGATCAACAAAAAGCAAAGAAATAATGTCTAAAAGCGAATGGAAAGCTATAATAGGAATCATTAAAAGCTATTAAAGTATATACATGTGTGTAAAAGTTCAATAAGTGAAGCAAACAAAGAATGAAGCAAAGGCAGAATAAATCATTATGTAAAGATATTATATTTACATAATATATTTATTGTGTAC
The DNA here is from genome assembly GCF_030247185.1 of Malaya genurostris. Taxonomy (NCBI): domain Eukaryota; kingdom Metazoa; phylum Arthropoda; class Insecta; order Diptera; family Culicidae; genus Malaya; species Malaya genurostris. The sequence goes on from NC_080572.1 coordinate 51,773,523, forward strand.
AACATATGAAATGATAATAAACCAGATAACAGACATTAAACCAACGAGATGATGTATTAATGGAGCTTTCACTAAATGCGAATCACTGCGTTTGATTAAGCAATATGCCGCGAATCCTTGATTATCTTTTTATGTACAGGTACTTTTATCTCATTTATTCATAATCTATGGCCCTTATTAACGCTCTCATTTCCACTTTCACATTCACTTCACTTACATGTCACTTCACTGGATTTTTCCTATTACCAGTATCACGCACAGTGAAGTAATCACTGTAGTGAAAAAAATCATTTTTCCAACAAAATTTCTGAGGAATTACTTTTTTCTCTGAAACGACTTCCGTAATAACAAGCTACATTCACTTCGCTTGATTTCCACCTTAAAGTGGTCACGGTCACTTCACTTGGTTTAAAATTCAGACTCTCATATTAACAGACTAGCGGATACTTCTTATGGAGTGAAACGGGTGTACGGTCACTTCGCCGACGGTCATTAGGCATACGGTCAACTGCCGTAAAGGTCATTTGGCATACACACCATTTGGCATAACGGTCATTAGGCATACGGTCATTTGGCATAAAATATAAAAATAATTCGGACGATCACAATTCAGTTCAATATTTTCTCATATTTTAGGGCGTATACGACGTGTGCGAATTGATCCACTATATCCCCCAGAAATGTGGTCCATATATGAGAATGTTATGGATGGCATCCCCCGAACAACAAATCAAATAGAAGGGTGGCACAGTCGATGGAACAAAATTGTTGGGCGGCATGTTGGAGTTTATAGACTCGTTAATGAAATGCGAAGCGAGGAAAAATATAACACATGGATCAATAAGTCCCGAGACTAAAGCAGAGATGGCGCTCGTAGTAAACCAGTAACCACGTCTTTCTAGAGTACTAACCTTTGCTTGAAACGGGTAAAAATTTTAAGTCGATCCGACCAGAAACAGCTGAGTTATCGAGGTTGGAGTAAAGTCGTTTTGTAGTTTGTTGAAAAAATTGAAAAAAACCGAGTTTCGTGTTTTGATAAAACATTGTTTTTTAATGGGTAAAAACACCGTGCAAGCGAAACAATGGATTGAAAAATGTTATCCGGATTCTTGTCCATCAAAAGCAACGATTTGTCGGTGGTTCGCCGAGTTCAAACGTGGTCGTACCGACACAAATGACGCGGAACGCTCGGGTAGACCTGTGGAAGCCGTTACACCGGAAAATGTGAGTGAAGTGACAAAAATTATAATGAAAGATCGTAAAGTGAAGCTCCGTGAGATTGCTGAGATGACACATATATCATATGGAAGTGTATTTACTATCCTTCATGAAAAATTGAGCATGAAAAAGGTTTTTTCCAAGTGGGTGCCGCGATTGCTTTCGATGGAACAAAAACAGCAACGAGTCGATGATTCAGAAAGCAGTTTAAATTGAACGAATTGGGCTTTGATCTGCTTCCCCACCCCCCATACTCGCCAGATTTAGCCCCCAGTGACTACTGGCTCTTTGCTGATCTTAAATAAATGCTCCAGGGAAAAAGATTTGGCTCAAATGAGGAGGTCATCGCTGAAACTGAAGCTTATTTTGAAGCGAAAGATAAATTTTTTTATAAACATGGTATTGAAAAATTGGAAAAACGTTGGAACCATTGTATCACCCTAAAAGGTGATTATGTTGATGATTAAAAAAAATTAGCAAAAAAATTTTATTTTCATTGTTAGTCTCGACACTTATTGATCCATGTGTTACTCATGGACAAGTACTGGCGTATGAGTTGTGTTCTTCTAGTAAGAGACGAAGAACTTTGAACCAGAATAATGACGCCATTATAATGAAAATAGCACATAGTATTAACAAGTACTTTGAAGAAAACTACTTGAAAGCAATAGCAGCATTGTTGGGGTCAAAATCAAAACAATTCCGATGACTGTTTCGTTATTTATATGTTAATTTTTTTTTTGTTACGAATTTTCGTTCATATTCATTTTTGTTTTGTTTTTCAATGTAGAATTAAATATTAACTTTTTCTTTATATTTATTGTTATTTTATGGTAGATTTGGCATACGGGTGGATTACAGGTTTGTTTGCGAGGGGCCGCCGCTTCCGCCCGCTTGTGAGGAATTCTGGTAACCATCAGAAGGCTGGCTGCATTCCGGCTGCTGTCAAAATTGTCCAGGCGAAATTGCGTCATTATCTCGCCGCACGTGTCTTGTTTATTTCTCTTCCTTCTTTTTCTTTTTTTTATTCGACTTCATTTGATATTCGTCAATCCCGGAGACGGTTGTTGCATTGTTGCCAGACTTTTGCAGGAATCCCGCCGCATACAAGTGGCGACAGCGGGTCGGAAGCGGCGGCCCCTCGCAACAAACCTGTAATCCACCCGTATGCCAAATGACCGTTATGCCAAATGGCGTGTATGCCAAATATTTTTATACCAAATGACCTTTATGCCAGTTGATCGTATGCTTAATGACCGTCGGCAAAATGACATGTAACCGTCAAACGAACCAAATTCCCATGTATTCAATCGATTAAGTTACTAAAAACGACTCCTGCTAAAATAAAAAATCTTTCTATTTATATTACTATCTCTGGAAATGTTTTCCAGGTTTCGATTGGTGGGCGAGTTTATTCGGCTCATCGAGAGTAGATCAAGCTAAAACCAAAACATTACCGGAAGTTTGTTTGCGAGCGGAACGAAAATCATGCTTCAAGTAGAAAGCGTTGGAGAGAGTATAAAGCGGACGGAATTAACGACCCAGAAGGCAGTTTTTACGGTTTCCCAGCAGATTCTATCAAGTTCAGCCCACAACAGCACACGGTGGTTGAGGCTGGCAATAGTTTGTCAGAACCTTTAACCGATGGCAATAGTTTGCTTATCAGAAATAATAAATCGGGTAACAATAGTTTACTGCCTTCGTCAGTGTTACCGACAACAGAAAGTGTTGACAGTTTATCTTCACCAAACGGAAAGGAAATTAAAAAATACCTCAACAAACAACGGTACAAAAAGTTTGGTTCCGAACTTGTTCGACCAAGGCTCAAGTTTGCCTTTCGATCAGCCATTGGATACGATACAACATGAATCAGCTGATCATCGAATATTAGTGGTTACACGAAGATCATATCAAGGGAAACGACCAAGAAAAGACTTTACTCGCTTTCTGCCTAGACGGTGCATACAAATCATCATTTGCTTGCAAAAAATCGAATTTCTCAAGATAGGAAGAATAAATTGGCGCGACATGTGTCATGGCGCGACATGTGTCGACAAGTTGAGCCCGTATTCGAACGAGTTGCGCTGCGGTACATTCCGCGCGTGCGGGCCGTAATTGAAAAATTCACTGCTCCGAAAGTATTAATCTTTCCATTCTGAAACGTTGCCAAGATTGAGTTAAATCCCTAAGGCATGAAAAAAAAATTGGCCTAAGTTTGAAATTTTGTTATTTGTTTACTAATTTTAAAATTTTTCATTAAAAAATTATAAAGGTTGTTTTATGGAATCACTTATTTGAAAACTAAGGAAAAGACGCACATTTCATGTCTTGGATGAATTTTTGTATCTTTCTTCGTAAAATCGAATAGTCGTACCGTGTGCTGTTTTGGGCTGTACTTGATAGAATCTGCTTTCTGGGTCGTTATTTCATCCGCTTCATACTCTCTCCAACGCTTTCTACTTGAAGCATGATTTTCGTTCCGCCCGCAAACAAACTTCCGGTAATGTTATGGTTTTAGCTTGATCTGCTCTCGATGAGCCGAATAAACTCGCCCACCAATCGAAACCTGGAAAACATTGGGAGTGACTCGCTTCATAAAAGTCGCATCCAACCATCTTTTTATATCTGCAGGTCTAAAATTTTTGAAGTAAATCGGATCACCACTACGCAGGCTGACAAACTCGTCGAGTACAGAAGAGTCATCCCTAAAACTAAGACTTTCCTCATTCCTATGAGTTGTCAGGTGCCTCTTATAGTTATTCTTAGGATTGAATAAATCCAGTATCGTTTTTGGTTTAAACTTCAGCAATTTTTCAGAAGGAAACTTTGAATCTTCTGTACACGTGTTTCGATAATTGAAAAAAAAAAATGAAATCTGGTCCTCAAGATCTAAGCCATTTATATCCGAATCAAGTAGAAATTTCTTTAAGACTTCTTTCTTTCTTCAGTAACAGTAACAGATGTTGTTGGGCGGCCAGGGATCTCATCATGATCCAAACTTGTACGACCACCTTTGAAGCGTTTATATCACTCGTATGCCTGTATTTTTCCTAGACACGATTCACCAAAGGCCTTTTCTAACATTTTCAATGTTTCGGAATACTTAAATCCATTTGCAACACAATATTTGATGCACGCACGTTGTTCTAAATTTTCATCCATTATAAAAATCGCCACACGAAAAATTTTCAACTTCTTTTTATAGACGCCAAACAAAAACTAATCGTACGATATGCGTCAAAATTTGACAAAATGTGTATAGAAGTGTTGCCAACGTTGAGAGTAAAAGTTTACCGATTGGACAAGCGCGGGAATTTTAAAATGAAAATTCCGGTTCTTTTTTTATCATAAGGTACAGTAATACTGTTTGAAGAAAGTCTCCTGCTTCGGTCTCTCTAGCTATTACTGAGTAATCCAGTGGCAGATTTCCAGAGATATTAAGATTTTTGCCTTTCTCTATAGAAAGGTATTAGAATTACTGGAAAAACCGACTTTCGAACGGAGCCTCGGAGACCCATAGTGTTATATACCTTTCGACTCAGTTCGACGAGATCGGAAAATGTCTGTGTGTGTATTTGTGTGTGTATGCACTTTTCGAAAACATGTATACGCGCTCAATTTTTATTCTGTTTTCGATTCGGAAGGCACCCAACAATTTAATTCACACTACAATAACAGACTAACAGACATGACAGTATGAGTAAATTCTTATAAAAATAATTTTTCGTGATGCACTAGTTCCACCTATATTGTACTGCGCGAACTATTTACTATCTGTACACCCCTTGTGTTATGTAAAAGTTTTTTTACTAGTTGGTTTCCCCTCGTTTGTCAACATCGATCAGCTGCTTGCAGGGATACCTGATTTCATCAAAATTTTTGAAAATAAATCGTCACAATAAATTATTGGATTACGTTGATAATATATTTCACTTTTTCGCGATGTTGGAAGGTAACCATTTATTTGACTCAACGTTGTTCATCTAGACTATTTTTCATTGTGTTGGTAGTTTTCACCCGAAATTAGGTGGCGGCAGACCAGAAGCAAGTAAATATTGTAACAAAACGGGTTAGGCACAATTATGTATATAGTTTTGGCAATATGTATTAAATCTGTGTTCTGCATGAAATTCGCATGGCGGTATACAAATCAATACATTACATGTAATTCTGTATGAATGGCAACTCTGTTGGTAAATGGAAAAAAACACAGTCTAGATTAGAGTGCCTATAACCAGAGTGACGACATCTCATCCGTAATGCTGGCAACAATTAAAAACATTCCATTAGCTTTACATTGAATTGACAGGTCGTTTGCTCGTTTGGAACTGGTAGCTGTCATTCCAAACGAACAGCTGTCGCCACTCTGATTATAGTCACTCTAGTCTAGATGACAGACAGGATGTTTTTGATAGGGTAACGTGGCGCCATCATGACACTTTTGAGTAGGAGTACTGTCCCAAATAAATAAATATTCGAAATGACCGTTAAAATGATTGAAGAATCTAATCTGAGTGTCCTGTCTGTTAGTCTGTGCTACAATTTCTCAAATTGAATTTATCTGACCTCGATTACATCGATTTTAGAATTCCGATTCCGGTATCGAATCGGTTCTCAAAGCTCAATCGTTTCCTAAAAAGGCCAAATCAAACTTCAAAAACAAAAATTCGAATTAAAGGACTGATGGTCCCATACAAAAATTCTGGATTTTATCCGATTCTTTAATTACAGGGTGTTGTACCGATATAGAAGATGCAAATTGTTTGGCATAATAATTTATGGCCCTACAAATAGTAAATGAAAGTACCATAAATAATGACGAAAAACTCTAAAGTGGAACTTACTTCGACATCTCATGGAATGTTCAATCGTTTGTCATACGTTTAGATTGAAATTCGATACAATTTGCAGTTTCGACCTTACAGGGTAATGAGTGATTAAAATCTCAATTTACCGTCTAAAACTATGATCATTAAAATAATGTCATGAGAACTAAAATACCGAAATATTCATACAAAAAACACACGCGGATTGATAAAAAAAAGATATCATCTCACTACTAGGTGGATTAAGCACGTTTTTTAAGTTCTGCGTTTCATTTACCATTTCCTTCTCAGTTTTCATGACAAAATTGTTGGAGTAGATCTTACGCTTCAGGTCGACCTAGAATTTCTCGATGGGGAGTAGCTAGAAAACCTTAGGCGGTGTCGCCGACATCGATATTCAGCCGCTACATCTCCTCCAACGATCGCTTCGAGTAGTGGGTCGAAACATCGCGTCTTCGCTCTTATGATATCTTGATGAAAGACGCAATTTCCGGTAGGCAGTTGGTAGTGTTAACTTCCCCGTTCACGGCCAGTCTGGAGCGAACGAAGGGCGACTTTGACATCCTCATCTCGCTGATTGTGGGGAAACTTGATGTGCGAATTGAACTTTACCTCGGAGCTCACTTCCTTCGTGGGAGAAGTAAAATACGAAGTGTCCTGCCGGTCGTTGCCATCCAGGGTGAGATAGGTCTCGTCATCCATCACCACCGTCACGTAGCGATTCACCGGGAAAATCTAGTTCAGCCACTACCGCTGCGCTCCAAAAACAGTAGACTTACGCTTCCATGTTCGCCAGGTACTTTTTCACTACTTGGCCGGTTGTGCACGCAGCGATGTAGCCACGTTTCCCTCGGCTTTTCTCTTCAGCTGCTTTTGGGGCTTCTTGCTCAGAGTCGTCAGCCGTCCGGTACCGGGATTTCTTTTGATGCTCGGATTGTTGTATAATAGTGCCAAAACAGCCAACGCTTCGCGTTGAGTTTGTGGGCAGTCTCTTTCAGTTTTTGTTAGACCCTTCGATGCGAAGCTGATAATCCTTGGATTATTGGAACTGTCTCTTTGTGTCAAGACGGCACCAAGACCGACTGCAGATGCGTCTACGTACAACCAGAGATTTCCATCTCCTCTGTGTGACGAAGAGCAAGTATAATTTCTACCCTCGCACTGACAATATCAACGAAAGTTCTTCTCTTTCACACATATACACAACTGTTATACAAAGTGTGCACGCATCATGAGAGCTAGTATTCGTCATCTAACACTCGATGTGGATAGACGAATAACCTACTACGGCTAATTTCGATTTTGTTTCACCCTTAAGTTTTAAGCGAACCACTTTGAAAGCATACGAAAACTATTTTATATTATGCGAAAAAGTTTGGAGAATCGAATGGAAGAACCTACATAACCGATTTCATTATGCTTTACGCTTCGTCTTCGACTCGTCAGTGCAGATCAGTTCAAATTGTACTGCTTACTGCAAAAACTTAAACAGTTTAATTTGAACCGCTAGACGTAACGTTAACGCTATTTACGAAACACTTTTTTATATTACGCCGAAGCGCAATGTCCTTTCTGACGTCCCGAGCGAAACGAATAGGCGACTGAACTGGCCGTGACTTAATTGTCTTAATGCGGAGATATTTTCCATCGAAAGAAAGCGGTGTAAGATTTTTTTCCGGTTTTCTAAATTAAGTGCGTGTCGTACGTATGCATTTAGCGAAACAAATCTCTTCTTATGTGGCTTTCAATCACGACGGAAAGTAGTCATGTAGTTCGCTGATTACCTATGAAAACCTGCAAGCCCCGTGCTGATAGTGTCAGAAAACCGTCCACTGTTGCAAGCCGTGCAAGGAACTGGACAAGAAGACTTTTTAACCCAAAGACCATCAAACTTCTTTAAACCCGATCGAAGTACCCCAGCACTTTGGAGACAAAATATAACAATACTACAGTACTATCAACGAAAGCATTATCTGCAATCGATACATAGATACGACTGCTCTTGCATCCCTCCTCCTAGGAAAAGGATAAAGAGATCCAGTATAAGGCAATATACATTTTGCTTTTAATTTTTTTGGGAAATCGGTCACGATATGCTACCGCGACGAAGCCATAATGAAAGTGATAAAATTAACCCCATTTGATTTGGAATAAAACATATATGACATAAGAAATCATTTCTGTATAAAATGTTCAAAACGACGTATGTAACAATGAGAGATTCTCTTTGTTTACTTTCTTTTTTGATTATTACGGCACTCTTAGCAATCCTCCTCTCTATATATTTATTTTCCTCAGGGGATTTTTATAGCGGTTTTCGTAATATGCATGCATCCTTACACAGGTTTTATCATTCCTTTCGATAGAGTGTTGTGGTATTTGCAGCGTACATTATATCAAAGCAAATTTCGGCATCCAGCAATTGGGTAATCTGAGTCACTCAAAAAGTGAATAAACGTTAACAATATTTTCATTTCAAATGAGTAATTAGAATGATTGCCCTTGTGAAACTTTGGTTGTGTGTTCTCCATCGTCAACTTTACTTGGTATTAATATTGAAATTCTGAGTGAAATCGTACTCGATCGTTGGAATTACCGTTTGAACAAACTTTAAGAAGATAATTAGGTACATATGAACACCTAATTCGCCACCGCCTTCTTCAACGGTTTGAATAATTTTTTTCATAATATCAGCGTGCCTAGAACAACGATGATAAATGAGAACATGTATATGCATAAAGAATAACATAAAAATGAAACATACTTGCATGGGTGAACAGAAGCCATGTTAGGCCCAGGTATATGAGGATGAGTTTCCATTGTTACAGTCTTCTTAGCGTGATCCTGGCTAACATCTTCATACATCTGTTCCATCGTCAATGGTTTGTAATTTTCATCGTAACCAACGACCCACAACCTTGGTGTTTGGTAGTACTTGTCGTAGGTTATATGCAGATCATAGGTTCTTGTATGGACTACCGAGTCTCCCTCAGCATCCATCGTTTTCTTTTTCACTGTCTCCACAGGAAGAGTAGCTAACGACTAGAAATATACATATGTTACTTATGGTATTATCTCATGATTGACCAAATTATTACAGGATCAACTTCATCTAATAAACCGCTCTCTTCAAATTCATCCATATCGATGGCTGCTCCTTCATCATCATCGTCTCCGTTACCTTCGCCATCAAAGTTCTTAGGATCATCCATGTCAACGGCAATATCGTCATCTGTTTTCGAACCATCCAATGACATTTCGCAAACCTTATCCTCTAATCCCGAACCGCCAGCTTCATCAGGATTGTAATGATGTGTTTCGACCCATCCTCCATCTTGGTCGTTTTCTTCAACTATTGTTTCTTCTCCGACAAATTCCATCTGTTTACATCGCCGATAGCATGGCACATTTCTTGTTATTAGAAATTGTTTACCTATAATGTAAATCAGTTATGCTTGGTTATAATCGAAGCACGTTTTACTATAAAACGAGATATACATTTTGGCAAATACGGTTTCGCTCGGGATTCGTCACCAATAGCCCAGGCCCAAGTTGGACAGTGATGAGTCAAGTGATCACCAGCAGCTACAAATTCTTCTGGTGTTAATACACCGGTTTCTCTGAATTTAGATTCCTGAAATCACGTAGAAACGATTATTTAGACTAAATTACACAAAACATTGTTACCTTAAGCACAGGTGTTAAATATTCAGCTACTCCCAGAGCTGTACCTTTAACAGAGTTGATTACGTTTTGCATCGTTGTATAGTATTACTTAGTTGGACACAGAAATAACTTCCAGGCGTAAATTAAACCGAATTTTTCTTTTGTTGCAAATTTAGAAATGACAGACGTCGTATTCTTGTCAAATCAATCCAAGATCAACTACGTTGTCTAGAAATTGCAGACAACAAAAGAATTTCTAGAAGATGAGATTTATTTTCATTAAGTTAGTTGAAGAGTTGCAAAGAGTTACTTCTTATGTGTAAATAACTCACAGACAGAATGAATGCATACATATAACAGACAGCAGCAATGACGGTAGCAATTTATTTATTGTTTCCTTTTAAGCTGTCATTGCCCACCCTATACAGACTTGCCAGATTATTTAATAGAATTTCTAAGTAAACATTAGCGGCCCTTACACGAGTCATTAAAAATGTCATTAGCTGCCCTTACACGTGACAATATTATTGTCAATCCAAAGTATTGTCAATACCATCAATCCAATTGTTTAGATAACTAGAGTCCGAGTTTTTCGAGAAATTCAAGTGTTTGGTGCTTTAAATATTGCAAATAAATATTAAAATTAGAGTGCCTATAACCAGAGTGACGACATCTCATCCGTAATGCTGGCAACAATTAAAAACATTCCATTAGCTTTACATTGAATTGACAGGTCGTTTGCTCGTTTGGAACTGGTAGCTGTCATTCCAAACGAACAGCTGTCGCCACTCTGATTATAGTCACTCCAATTAAAATATTGAGAGAAGAGACCATTGCACATATTTAACAGTTTCTCTCTGGAGAGAAAGTATTGTCGGATTGATGGGCAGTTTTGATTTTTTGACAATATTTTCGTCAATCCAATGAAGTTTCCATTACACGATCAAAAGTATTGTCAATACTCCTTGTATTGACAATATTATTGTCAGAGAAACTGTTAAATATGTGCAATAATCTATTCTCTCTATATTTTAATATTCATTTGCAATATTTGAAGCTCCAAACGCTTGATTTTCTCGAAAAATATGGACTCCAGTTACCAAGTCAATTGGATTGACGGTATTGACAATACTTTGGATTGACAATAATATTGTCACGTGTAAGGGCTGCTTAAGGGCTGCTATTAGTAAAAAAAATATCATTTTAATGAACGTGTAGTGGTGCACTGATGACGAAATTTCTAACAAATTTGAATTACATCATTTAAATGACATCATTTAAAATGACATTTTTAATGCTCGTGTAAGGGCCGCTATTGCAATTGAGTATAAATTTTAACACCGCAAAAAGAAATGTCAAATTCGAGGGCAAGATGGGCCCACGATGTAAAATACCCTGGTGATTTTTTTTATGTGTTAGTGTGTTAGTTAGTGCGGTTGTCATTTTATTTTGGAATAACAGAGAGACGTGAAGAAGAAAAAACATAAACAAATGACGTTCCGGGAGTTGCTTTTATGAAAATATTCAGAGTTGGTTCTGTTTGCGAAAATATTGACAGCGAAATGCGGTGTTTTGTTCCGGGATGTTTCAATCGTTTTCATCACCTGCATTTGAAATGCCATTCACAGCACAATCACTCCATTATCCATAATAACTGTAATAGATACCACAGTGTGATCCGCCAAATCCTTCCTCCAACGAAATGAACAGAATCGGATGTGTTTAAAATTTTCTATATTTCGACGTTAGCTTGCAAGCCCTTAAAGAAAATATGTCCAGATTTTCAATTAGTGCCAAAGATTCGCCAGGCTGCGCGACAACTGGAGTAACTTAGAAGTGAAATCCCGATCTGAACTGGTCGTTTGTTTATGTTTACATGCTTGAATCCCGGCGCGCCATACTTAATATCGTGAGAAAATTACCAACACAACCAAAACTGTCTTATCACGCCACCAGTGTATTTTACGTCGTGAGATGGGCAATCGTTCGCCTTAGCTTGTCCGTTAGTGACACATCAAAGAAAAAAAATGACAAATTCGTGAAAGTGAGATTTAAAATAAGCATATTTTGTTTGAATCTGCGATATCTCGATTTGAAAGAAGTATTTTTTTTTTATTTTAATCCTTTTGTTGTTTTGAACGACCGGGATTTTTCTGCGTGTAAATGTCGTTTTACAATGAAGAAAAAAACGTAATAATTTCATAAGTTGTGACTTATGAACCAGCACAATTTTGATTTTATTGAAGACTTAAGCTTTCAGTAAGCACACATATGAACTTCATAAGCATAACTTACGAAATTCATATCAATGACATATGCATTCCTTAAAACACAAGTTATGATTTTTATAACAGTCTACCTTGTGAAAATGTCATTCCTTATAAGAACAATCAAACCATAAAAATGAAAAACGAAGACACCGTTGTTTTGCTTCAAAACTTTGTGCAAAGCGCACCATCTGAAGCGTGCAAAACACTTTTTCATAATTCGAAATTACAATTGATAGAGTGTGGAGATGAAGACGTAAATTCGTTGGCTTCAAAATATCCCGTTCTTCCAGAAACTGTTTGGAATTGGATTGCGGATTGGAGGAAAAGAAATGTAAGTCTCTATTCATTATTTTATTTCATGATAGTAACACTTTGTTTATGCTTGACACAGCAAGTAGAAAATATTGCGTTTGTGGGGGAAAATCTTGTTAATCCGGACTCGTTTTCACAAGAGATGAATATATACTTTGGAAAGATTTCTAAGAAATCAAAATATGTAGAAATTTTTTTGTAGAAGGTAGGTGCTTTTTGATTGATAGATTGATAAATAATGTTAAGAATAAATTCTATATATATATATATATATATATATATATATATATATATATATATATATATATATATATATATATATATATATATATATATATATATATATATATATATATATATAAAGGGTGATTTTTTAAGAGCTTGAGAACTTTTTTGAACAATAAAACGCATAAAATTTGCAAAATCTCATCGGTTCTTTATTTTAAACGTTAGATTGGTACATGACATTTACTTTTTGAAGATAATTTCATTTAAATGTTGACCGCGGCTGCGTCTTAGGTGGTCCATTCGGAAAGTCCAATTTTGGGCAACTTTTTCGAGCATTTCGGCCGGAATAGCCCGAATTTCTTCGGAAATGTTGTCTTCCAAAGCTGGAATAGTTACTGGCTTATTTCTGTAGACTTTAGACTTGACGTAGCCCCACAAAAAATAGTCTAAAGGCGTCAAATCGCAAGATCTTGGTGGCCAACTTACCGGTCCATTTCTTGAGATGAATTGTTCTCCGAAGTTTTCCCTCAAAATGGCCATAGAATCGCGAGCTGTGTGGCATGTAGCGCCATCTTGTTGAAACCACATGTCAACCAAGTTCAGTTCTTCCATTTTTGGCAACAAAAAGTTTGTTAGCATCGAACGATAGCGATCGCCATTCACTGTAACGTTGCGTCCAACAGCATCTTTGAAAAAATACGGTCCAATGATTCCACCAGCGTACAAACCACACCAAACAGTGCATTTTTCGGGATGCATGGGCAGTTCTTGAACGGCTTCTGGTTGCTCTTCACTCCAAATGCGGCAATTTTGCTTATTTACGTAGCCATTCAACCAGAAATGAGCCTCATCGCTGAACAAAATTTGTCGATAAAAAAGCGGACTTTCCGAATGGACCACCTAAGACGCAGCCGCGGTCAACATTTAAATGAAATTATCTTCAAAAAGTAAATGTCATGTACCAATCTAACGTTTAAAATAAAGAACCGATGAGATTTTGCAAATTTTATGCGTTTTATTGTTTAAAAAAGTTCTCAAGCTCTTACAAAATCACCCGTTATATATATATATATATATATATATATATATATATATATATATATATATATATATATATATATATATATATATATATATATATATATATATATATATATATATATATATATATATATATATATATATATATATATATATATATATATATATATATTCAAACACATTTACTCTGGAAATAAGTAGCAGTAACTTATAACATTCATATCTACATTTCTACATTAATCATAAGTCTACCTAACGAACTTCATAAGTATGATTTATGTAATCCATAAGTAGGCCAATGAAAATTTTTTCTGAAGATCACAAGTTTGACTTACGATTTCCATATGGTACATTTGTAGCGAAATATCATAAGTGTTTCTTATGCATTTCAATAGCTTTTTTGCGTTCGTGTATGTACGATTCAGACGATCCGGCTCCTTCCGCCACAGTCAGAATTGACAGGTTATTTTTTCGGAAATCTGTCAAAACTCAAAAATTTATCTGGATCTACTATATACCAGGAAATTTTGACCGGCCTTTAAGTGAGCAAAAAATATCTATCGTATAGAGGCCAAAACCGTAAAGATCTGGCGAGATCTGACAAAATCTATAAAAGTTTGGAAAATCTGGCAAAATATCTGGTTAGTTTGAGTGTACATAATATGGTAACAGCTACCATATAGGAGCTTAGTTTAACCATACGAGTATAGTGGTTTTCAACACACAATAAAATCAGATGATATTAACAATATGCAAATTCACTTTTACTATGAATGGTTTGGCTCTAGAATAGTAATGTTGAACTGTATAACGTATGAAGAACTACTACAATTGGAATGTTTTGCATAACCATGAAGCATTATATTTTTACACTGTACTCATTGTTTTAACTAGTGCCATCGTGTGAATATTCAGTTAGTTCAAGATAAAAATTGAATGTTAAACTAAAATGGAAACCGACACCTTATGTTTATTGTACCGGTCGGAATAATTTTATGTCATCGAGCTGAAGTTCATGCCTATTTATTCGAACTTGTTCACTGTCGGCGGCTGAGACGGAGAAACAGATGGATTTATTGTTAGAGAACCTGAACCAAGTGTTTCGTGTATGCGTGTGTATGTGTGTGGTAAATTTTAATAGAGGACTACACTGCAGGTCAAATAATTCATCATTCAAGACGATGTATGGTGAGCTTTTGTTGCCCATATACACACTGGATATAACGGCATATAGAATTTTAGTTTTGTGACTGTGTTGATACTCCTGTCCGAAATATTTCTAATACACATGGAATGTTTTGATGTTACCTGAATACAATTTATACTGAATAGGATTAATATGCGGATTCTGTGCTCAAGTGATACACAAGAGTTTATATTTTCCTCGTTTTACTAAAGAACCGGCAAAACAATAATAATGGACTTAAATCATCAAGCTCACTAAAAATTGGTTAGAATTCATCAAGGAATGACATACGAGCAATTGTAGCTTAACACTGAAAATATATATTATATTATGTTTAAATTTTTCGACGCGATTAGTGTTTTTTTGTTCCTTGTCATAACTGTGTACGATAAAGCTTCATGCAGAATATCTGATTTATTCAGTATTAACACAACATTCACTGACTCACCCGTATTCATGCATAGTAAAAATAGTATAAACAATGCGTATGTCTTAATCACTAGTTTCAATTAAAACATACGCATTGTTTATTTCATTTATTACTAAAAAGTTAAATATCAAGCCGACCTTTGACACATGTACTCAAATAGTCACGTTCCGCTTAGAATATTTCCGTAGAATGTAATTCACTTTAAATTTAACCATTTCGCGGTTAATTTCAACTTTTGGTTAAAATTTGACACTTGAGTGGTTATTTTGTGTCGAGTAGTTAAATTTAACTAAAACTGTGGCCAATTTCAAAATTGGACGGACGGAAAGTTATTCGGGTTTATTTTCCACTGGAAATAATTTCAACTAAAGAATTAATATTAGAATTTTCATTGCAAGATTCTTTTGAGCGTCGGAAAATAACTATCGATCTGTCAAAAATAACCATGCTCTCGAGCAGGATTATTTTTGACAACATCAAATTAACCGCTCTAGTGTCATATTTTAACCAAAAGTTAAAATTAACCGCGAAATGGTTCACAGACTAAATCTGAGAAGAATTCTGTTCACTTCTCACACAATTCCGCCATATTAGCGATCAAATATTCAGTTATTTTTCGAGAGCGTGTACAAAACTTTCAAAGTTATATCCGATAATAATATACTCTTTTCCACTCCACTTTCCAATTATGATGTTTCCTTATTGGATATCGTGGCTTACAAAGCTTCCTCTCCAATATTTAAAAAGCTTTTGATGAATAGCTCTCTTGGCATGATTTGATTGAGAAAACCATTCCACGCAAACTCGCTCAACAAAGGGCATATTTCGGAAACAAGATGATTATTTCGTTGGGTAACGGCACAAACTCATATGTTAATTATAAATACAATTATTTATTTAATGCTTTGATAAGGATACTAGCTATACTGTGTATCAATCTAAAAAAACGAAGGTTTTATCTTGTCACTAATGTTTAAATGTGTACTCGATTGTTCATTTTAAAAACAAAGATGAAACACAACCCTTTTTCGAAATTAAACTTTGTTTACAGTCATTTACTTCGTTTTATGTCATTTTTTTTGTACTTGTTGTACCATATGGATCAGAATACACCCTTGATAGGATATAATGGGTTCTCATTTGAAGGATTCCCTTTCATAAGTGATACTTAAATCATTTTGAGTCAGTTGCATGAAGTAGAACGATCGAGTTTTAAAAGAATTTTGTTGTATGGAACGAAAACATTCAATTTTTAGTTATTTATTTAGCGGAGCGATAACAATTTAGGTTTTTCATGGTCCATTTTGCGTATCAACCAAAGTATTAATACCACGTTTATTAATATTAATTAGGTTCAATATAAAATATTAGGGATATATAAGGGTCAATGTTTATAACAATCTTTAGCTTCGGGAAATGAGAGTTGTTTTCACTTGCTTCAACTTACAATAATATTGGCAATACTATTTTTTGTGTGTTTTACCTTACCTTTTCTTCCAAGTGAACTTGATAAGCTAGCACTTTCTCTCTCTCTCTCTCTCTCGCACTGAAATCGATTTTTTCTCGCAAGCGCTCTTTCGGCCATCACAGAAAAAAATTTTCATCCGAGTGGAGTAGCAGCAAGGTTTTCTCGAAGTATCGCTCTGCGTTTCTGTACCGCTATACGAGCATAAAATTCAGCGCAAGAGCATAACTGAGTCGAAAGATCAGGCCGAGCTTGTTGAACTCTTTTTATCCTGTGGCTTACAATCGCCCACTGGAAGAGAAGTTGTCCATCGTTCGCGCGAGCAAACGCGAGTCAAATTCGAGTGTTTGTTGGTGGTGCGCCTCGGAGAAAAAGTGAAAATCCTCGTTTGGGGTAAAACCCCTTATAATTCCCACAGACATAATTATAAGTCGTCAAACATAAGGATTACGTTTGCTGAATTGTATTACGGAGCGTGAATACTCGTAGTTTCACCCAAATTCGCGGTACTGAAGCCGAGCGGAACTTTTTCTTCATTTTTCTGCTGTTGTAGCCCTCTTGGCTGACGTTGTTGGAGAGACATCTTGGGAAAGTAGAAAAAGAAGCATAAATAGTGCTCTGTGATGCAGAGCAAAAAGAGCTACCAAGAGTAAGCTCTAATTCGGGTGATTTGCTCCCGGAGACCTTTAGAGCAGGAAAATAAACTATCCCGTATTACAATCGAACTATTTCGGAAATTTTCCGAATTTGTGGTTTCATTACTAGGTGGATCAGTAAAAACGCAGAAAATTATATATATTTTACGTGCTAGTGAGAGGCGTGAGTATCGTTGTGGTGGTGTGAGCAGAAGCTCTATTTTAGAGAGCCATAGCGCATGAGACGCAAGGAACGCAGAGAAGAAACGAGAGGTGAGTGCAGTTAGCAAGCAGTGTTGCCAGTATATTGGAGCATAATAATTCACGTTAACTGATATAGTTCAGTTTAGTTCCAGAATGAAATTAGTGATATAAATACATAAACGATAACGACTAAGCGTAATCTTTCAATTTATTTGAGGAAATTGCCTTATGTTTATATTTCGATAGTTGAATCAATTGAATATATTTGTTGGTCATATATTTCACTGTATTCGGCAACACGGACTCATGTCTGCATATTTTTTTCTTTGAAAGGTACTAAACGCGGAGTGAGTTTTATCGTAGAACAAGTAACACGAAAAAGACGAATATTTCTAGTTAAGTAAATAGCACCTGAAACGGCGGGAGTGAAGTGAGAAAGATACGATTAGTAGTTTCAAGAAAAACTAGTAACAGAGAACTAGTGATACTTCGTGAGGGAAAAGAACAACGAAAATGTCATTACCGATAAACTCTCTTTACTCCCTGACGTGGGGAGATTACGGAACATCGCTAGTATCCGCCGTACAGTTGCTAAGATGCCACGGAGATTTGGTGGACGTAACACTGGCCGCTGGTGGTCGGAGTTTTCCGGCACACAAAATAGTACTGTGTGCTGCCAGTCCGTTCTTGTTGGACTTGCTAAAGGTAAGATCCGAAAAGCAAAACTATCTGTCTATCATAGCAAAATAAATGAGGTAAATCTCGTTAGGAATATCCAGAAATGGTTGGAATAAAACCAACAACGATAAATTTCGTGTTAGAGAACCTGAACCAAGTGTTTCGTGTATGCGTGTGTATGTGTGTGGTAAATTTTAATAGAGGACTACACTGCAGGTCAAATAATTCATCATTCAAGACGATGTATGGTGAGCTTTTGTTGCCCATATACACACTGGATATAACGGCATATAGAATTTTAGTTTTGTGACTGTGTTGATACTCCTGTCCGAAATATTCCTAATACACATGGAATGTTTTGATGTTACCTGAATACAATTTATACTGAATAGGATTAATATGCGGATTCTGTGCTCAAGTGATACACAAAAGTTAATATTTTCCTCATTTCACTAAAGAACCGGCAAAACAGTAATAATGGACTTAAATCATCAAGCTCACTAAAAATTGGTTAGAATTCATCAAGGAATGACATACGAGCAATTGTAGCTTTACACTGAAAATATATATTATATTATGTTTAAATTTTTCGACGCGATTAGTGTTTTTTTGTTCCTTGTCATAACAGTGTAGGATAAAGTTTCATGCAGAATATCGGATTTATTCAGTATTAACACAACATTCATTGACTGACCCGTATTCATGCATAGTAAAAAAAAGTATAAACAATGCGTATGTCTTAATTACTAGTTTCAATTAAGACATACGCATTGTTTATTTCATTTATTACTAAAAAGTTAAATATCAAGCCGACCTTTGACACATGTACTCAAATAGTCACGTTCCGCTTAGAATATTTCCGTAGAATGTAATTCACTTTAAATTCAAGGTTTAAACTCATTCACATACTCGACAAATACAGCTGAGTTCAGTTCATTTGTGAAAGTTTTTTCAACCCCTGAGCTTATGACCACAAGGCTGGGACGTCTGTAGTGGACGAGAGTCATTCACTCCGATTCTGTATTTCGTTCGAATCGGATTGTTTCGATCGAACACGAAATTTGGCATTATGTAGCTCGATCGAATTCGAGTTTTCCATACAAAAGCATCACTCGATCGAATTAGAGAATGCAGATTTTTACATTCGTTCGACAAAATCCGATTCGATCGAAATGCAGAATAGGGGTGATTGTCTTTTTCTTGCAACACACTTGTAATAAGCACCGAAGAGCTAAGTCTTTCCGGACGTGCCGAACAAAGGTACATTTTCCAAAACATTTCAGTTGATCGCATGCAAAATTTCAGAATTTCATTTTTTATATGTGGCGTAATTCGCAGACATTTTCAATGGAATATATTTCTTTTTTCACTTCATAATAGTTTGGACTATGGAACTAAATATCATTTTGCATATCGACAATGCATAGTTTTTACAATCTACAAATAAAATAAATTTATTTGTAGTGCTCTCGACTATATGAAAATCGCACATTTTATTGATTTCCAAACAAAAACTAATGGAACATTGTAAGATTTATTTTAATTTTTATTATTATTTTTTAGGCATATTTGCCTGTAATTATGGAAACTAAAATTGAATTTCGATGGACTAAATGTTACATACACACAGGTACGCACACATATTTTTGAGAAATTTGTAAGGGTCTATCGTACAATGTGCCCTATTCCTCTATTGTATAGAACTACCGATTATGCTCAGCGAGTGATTGAATAAGTGAAACGTTTTCTTGTTTATGATAGTAAGCTTTTGGAAACTCACGGAGAATTTAAAATAAATTTTTGAATTACTAATATATGAACTATCCAATCTTCAATATGTTTAAGATTTAGGTTATTTTGTATAGGAAATGAAACAAGCATTAGAAAACAGATTTTAGAATTTCGGGTATTGAATTCTTACTTATATGTAGGAAGTTCAGAAAAAACAGCAACTGAACGGACAATCATTTCATGATAATAGTGATCGGCAGTGTACTCTTCTAACGTGTATGTGTGTTTTCGTGAGTAAGACAGTATTACATAGAGCATAGCAATTTAATTTTAAGTGAGATCAGCAACACAGCAAAAGCAGAATATGCGAGTGGCACAGAGAAATCGCTGAAACTGAAGGTAAAGAAACAGTACGAATGATGTAAATATGTTAGCTGGTGAATGTGGTCCACTTTATTTGATCGGTTTTCTGGGAGAGTTGTCAGCTCCGGTTTTGTGCGCTGTGCGTGCCGTGTGCTCCTTAGTGCTTCATTTGCCCATGCTCGTTTTCATCTCCTGTCTGCCTGTTTGTTTTGGATTAGGTGATGGGTGGTAGGCTTGCTGTTGATACCCCGTTGTTTTGGACCGCGTATCGGCAAAAGGCTCAGAACAAGAGAATAGAACGACAGGGATGGAGATGGTTGAGTATAGATCAAGCGCGGAGAGTCAGGGAGAAGAGTGAGCAAGATCAGTGAGCGTGGAAGACGTTGGCTTCTGCTGCGCTCTGTATATTTTGATTTTTGCACTGCTGTTGCTGCTTCTGTTGCTAGAGTGCAGGAATGAGATTTAACTCAAATGAGGGAATTGAAGCACTCTTCCCATTAGACTGGATTGAAGAGCACGTGTGGGGGTGGTATATTGTGAAATCAATAATGATGTGTTTTGATTTTTTCATTCTCTGTTTTCGTTCTTTCTCTTTCGCGCATACATCTTATTCTTCGAATATGAAATCACTAGAACACCCCTTGCAAGCATCCGGTCGTAATGCTGGCCGGTGTGAATGCTAACGATCTGGAAGCGCTGCTCGAGTTCGTCTACCGCGGGGAAGTGAGTGTTGATCACTCGCAGCTACCCTCGCTTTTGCAGGCGGCTCACTGTCTCAACATTCAGGGACTGGCACCACAAACGGTTTCCCACAAGGACGATAACACAACATACACCACATCAATCCAGTTGCATCCTACTCTGGTACCACAGAATCATGCTGTTAAGGCCGTCATCGACGTTGGAAACAATGTTTGCGTGAGTAACTTTGACTTCCAAACTACGCATACCGCAATGGCTCCTTTAGCAGATATTATCTATTTTTTCTTAATCATGTTTTGCACGCTTTTTCTCATACAGACGGAAGATCTCATCACAACATTGACTCCCACGCAAACCGTTCAAGCCCAGGTTATCGAAACAATTACTCCGGAACAGATGACCGATGAAGTCACCAAGGATGTGATCAGTCAGTTTTTACCTACCCGTAAACGCAAGCAACGTACGAAGAAACCCTCCCAATCGGGCGGCCAGAATATCACCGGAGTGCAGGCGACCGCAACCGTCACAGCTGGAGGAACCAACGCTGCTAAGGTCTTGAAAACGGACGAGGAAGGAACGATCCAAACGATCATTGTAAATAGTGCAGAAGAAGCCGCTAATGTTGTGAAAGACATTAAAAAAGAAGCGACAGCCGATGGCGCCTCGGTTATGGAATCAAAGGACGGAATCATCAGTACGCTGGCTAAATATGATACATTTTCAGTCAAAAGTAACCATCATCTTCCTTTGTAGAAATTAAAAATAAATCGCAATCGGAACAACCAGCCACTTGTCCTATTTGTCAGGCCGTTATCCGTCAATCGCGTAATTTGCGTCGTCACTTGGAACTACGACATTTTAAGAAAC
This sequence comes from Malaya genurostris, assembly GCF_030247185.1. Lineage (NCBI taxonomy): Eukaryota > Metazoa > Arthropoda > Insecta > Diptera > Culicidae > Malaya > Malaya genurostris. The sequence continues at coordinate 51,795,345 of NC_080572.1, forward strand.
CAGGCATGAAAAAGGAACGCGTCAAAAAGAACAAACAAGGTAAATGTTGATAACTCAGCGACCTGCTTGATGTCACAGCGTTCTTACAATCTGACTTACGATTACAGGCAATGGACAGGCAAACACTAGCGGCACCAACGGCAGTGGAGCTGGAAATACAACTGCAGAACAACAGGCACATGCACAGCAACAGGCTCAACAACAGACGACCATCGAAACGGCTGGAACGATATCGGTTACGGTTTCACAGGCACAGGCTCAGCAAATCGAACAGGCAGCAGCAAACGGACAGCAACATGTAGTGACCCAGCACGAAAACGCCGACGGCACCACTTCGCTCTCAATTGCCCAGGTTCAGACGTTGGACGGACATCAACTGGCGATTGGAAATTTGAATCAGGTCGGTTTTATTTATTTCACAATTTGTTTTCTTATCGCCAAGGTTTGTCTCAATACGAACGGAAATTTTCACACGTCAGCAAATATGCCTCACTACGAATCAACGTCTCATCATTCTCCGTTCTATATAGTCCTAAGCAAACATATGAGAATGATTACTTTACCATGTTTGCTGGTTATGAAAATTGTAGTTTCTTTCCATAAAAAAAAAGGATTATGGACTTTTCACACCTTTCCGATCAGGTTCAGTGCCGGCATTGTTCCGTGCACGGAAGGTAATATTCTTTCACACATTTCAACGCGTGTATTCACATTTCGTGTAGATTAAGTTAAAAAAAGTAATAATTTAAGAGTCCAAGAGAAAAACGAGACAGATTGAAATGTATGTATGTAAATTTGAGTATTCCAGAGTATGTACAACTACCCACCATACCCACATTATCTGCCGGACCTGTATATGGGATTCAAATGTAATGTTTATTATTTTCCTTCGATTCCATGTGTCCGTTTGTCCGGAATTTTTTTCTAATTGCAAAGAGTATAACGTCCTAACTGTCTTCTTTTGTTTTATTTCTAGGCCACTCTAATCCGTACTGGTGAATCGATTGAAGCAGGAATTATTGCAACCCACGAACCCACTCTTCGCCCGCATACCGAGCTGTTCCGCGTCGGCAATACCGTCTACACGATAGAGGAACGTCGACCGGATCAGCCGAATCGTTTGACTTAGAACGATGACGAAGACGTCGACAACGGGGGCGACGTGTACGAGATTGTTGAGGGGGTCGATTACGATTGCATCATCGATAGTGGCGTGGATGTAGAAATTGAGGAGGAAACCGGAGAGGGTATTGTGGTGGAGGACGAAGAGGAAGTCATCATGGAGTCCGGAGGTGCTGGTGGCGGAGTTGATACCAGCGGAGGTGTAATTATGGATGCTACTAACGATGATGAGAATGGTGATTTAAACAGTGACGGGCAGCTCCGGCAACAACATTCGCACCATCAAGTAGGAACGCAAACGGGGGAAACCACAATTGTCACCGTCACTACAGCTGGCGGTAACATTGCCAATGGTAATCGTAATTCGATCTCCACCAACAGAAACAGTAGTACTAGAGCAAGTAACACCGCCGACGGAGATTTGGCGTCGTCCTACAAGCACTTTTTTATTCTTTAATTTGCTAAACAAAAGCAGCAGTAGGCACTACTGCCCGGAAACAAAGTGAGAAAAAAACACGTTTTTTCCAAATTTACTAAAATGAAATGCTAAGATGAAACTGAGTGAAAAAAATGTAAATACTAATTTGCATTGGGACGTGTCGAGAATGGTTTGTTTACGAACGAACGCAAGAACATTCGGACATATGAAATATAAAATACGTCAAGCAGGATGAGTAATTGGTTGTTGACAATGAGGGAACTTGTTTTAGTAAAATTTTAGCGAATCGCAAAATAAAAGTTAATCAATTTCACACAGCTAAGGTTAGGTTTTTCACAATGACGTTTATTTTTAAAACAGATACTAGAATGATTCATATTTCATATGCAAATATATTTTATTGCTTTGTAAATAGCTACTTATTGGACAAAAAGTAACGATTATAAATATGAATAAACAATAAACGTAAAACAGTAAAACAATATTACAGAGATCTTTACCATAAACGAAAATGGAAGTAAATTCTTTCACCTGGCAGAAAAGCGTTAGAACACAGTGCAAAATCAACGAATGAACGTGTTGTATGAATAATGTTTTACTAAGAATGAACGAAACGTAAATCTCATTGGGTCATCCTGCTTTTTTGACATGTTTTTGATTAGTTTTTATTATTATTGCCTTGCAATGTTCTCAGAATCAACAATTGGGAAACCAACCTGCTAGATAATGTCTTTTACCGAAGATCAAATTCCAGCAGTCTTTTTTAGCAGCTGTTCGAATCATTTCCATTATAGCGGAATTACGGAGTACTATTCAAAGTGACAGATAACGAACAACGCTCAAATTGTAACATATTCCTGGAAAGAGATTGAAAAGTGCACACCTTTGGATACTCGTTCCATTCAATAATTAATTATTTTGATTATCATTTACAACTACACTGCCCACATCGCAAAAATGAACAGATGTGTTGCAACATTAAAAAGTAAAAATTGGACTATCATTGCGTTTTAATGTAAATAACGCAAAACAAAAGAAAATAGTAGGTTCTAATCTGTTAATTTGCCAAAGGAGTGTACACTTGAATTTCTACACTGGTTTTTAATATAGGTTTTCTTCAACATCAATAGCGTGAGAAAACAATAGTGGATCAGCAAAAAAAATCTTCAAACGGTAGCATTTTCAACCGTATATAGTTTATCTTGAGACGGTGTGTGTGTTCTAATTGTGAAATAGATAATGTACAACACGTTTGTAAGTTATTGTACTTGAAACCATTTTAAATAATAAATTTAAAAAATACACCGAATGAAAAAAGTAATTTATATTATTCAGCACATAAACGTTAATTGGTGGAGCAAACAAGTTTAATGATTTAAGTGTGAGAGTGCGTCATCAATAGTTCGTAAGAGTTCAATAAAAAGAAAAAACGAAAATGACCGTAACTATACAATTTTAGCATATACATACAACATTTAGTTGGTAAGTACATTTCTTTTTTAACACTAGCAATTAATGACCACAAAAGATTTTTTCCTCCGATTAAACATAAACGAGAATGAAGAAAAATTAAGATGCTGCTCTACTTTTTACAAAGAGCGTGTAAGGAATTGCTGGTAGCGGCAAATAAACAAAAAAAAGTGTAATATTTAGCATAAAGTGTGTTGCAGAAAGGAGTCCGTTTTCGAAATCAAAATTAGAACAAAAGTACAACCGAAACGAAATCACAGAAAGTCATGAATCCATGTTCGAACGTTCGAAACTACTTATTGGAAAAAATTAACAAGGCGATACATTCGAAGAAACTTAATGAAATTGTAACTTGTTAACGTGTGTTTGTAGTTCTTTTTTTCTTTGTTCTCGTCACTAAAGTGTGCATTTATGGTAAGCTCCGATAGACCCCATCAGCTTACGTCACTACAAACAAAAAACTTACCGTTTGAACAATTTTTGTAACAATTTAGAGAATAATAAATCCATGTAATCGATGGTTCATTATCTTCGTACTGTCACATAAATCTAATGAGCAACGCTAATTTCATCTTATCGTAGAAAAGAGGACTCACCAACGTAAAATCATCGGATACATAATGTATAGGTAGATTGTATCGTGCATCTCACACTTTCCATTCATAATTCGATAAATTATTATCAATATGATGTTTAAACGATATGGTAAAAGAAAAACAACTCCACCACACAGTAGCAAATCATATCCGGATCGACAAAGTGGATTGAATTTATGGAAGCAAGTGACAGAGGATATGAATCAAATTTAAATCTAAAAGTAAAAGTTTTTCCAACTCGAAAAACAAAACTAGACATACATGTGTGTACATACAAATAAAAATAAAGTGAAAAACAATGTCAAACTGTAGCGAGTAAGCTTCATACCGAAAGAACCGAAAAGAAATAATTAAACACCCCGATGCCATGCTGTAGACATGAGCGAAGTCTCAAGACACGAACGGCAGCGGACGCGTTTTCGGTAATGATGGATCCGGGTCATTTCGCCGAATGCCAAAAAAGCAGTCCGATCAGTATTATCTGCTAAAAATATGTTGCATTTTACTTGCAATTTTGTCATGTTTTCAATAGTCTTCATATTTATTACATTGGTAAAATCATGCATTTAATATAAAATAAAGCATATTTGCCCATTGCGTATTTTCCAGTACCTAATGGATGTAAAATTTGATGCGTAAAAACTTGGAACCGCGCATATATTCGAAGGCTCGCTAGAAAAAAACAGCATACTATACTGCTATGCTTTCTAAATGTTTTCTGCAGTACACAAATTTATGATTTGATTGCAAATCACCTTTAGACTCGAAAATAAATTTGTTAGAAATCGGTGAAACTTTTTTCAATGTGTTCGAACGATTGATTCGCAACATAAAACTGACGAATCGAAACCACGTCATTTCGTTTATTCGTCTGTAAACGAGAATGGGACTTTCCGTTCGTACGAATGATGTTCGAATACACGTATCGTTTGAAGTTAAACTGCCATACATTTTAGCGTTTCGCATATGGTTAATCCCAAGAATTGGACTGATTTCATCAAGGCTTAGCATTTATTTGAAGAAGTTTACTGATAAGGGGTGTATCGAAAATAAGCTATCCACATACATTTGTGTTGTACGGATGTATTTGTGATGATTTTTTATGTTCAGATCACAGCATGCTGTGCGTTTGGCTGTTAGCTTTCGTTTGTTTACTTGTTTGTGCGGTTGAAATTCTGCGTTTTCAAAATGTCGCGTATTGAAAAGGAAGTGAAAATTAAGGTTCTGGACACATGGCTAAGTGAGAAGGGTATTACTAGGCGAAAATTGGCGAAGCGGTTTGGAATTCATCATGCCAGTGTTAAAACCATCATTGATAAGTTTGGGGAACACTATTCTTTGGATGAGCTACCAGGAAGAGGCAGAAAACCCAGTTCTTCCAACCTGAAACTGGACCAGAAAGTGGTATCTCTAATCATGAAGAACAAATCAATGTCAATACATGATTTGGCCAAAAAAGCAGGAACGAGTGTCGAAATGACGCGAAATCACCTGAAGACCTACAAGAAACAGAAAATCTCGAAACAAAGTGTAGAACAGAAAAAGCGAGCAGCAGCAAGGGCCCGGAAATTGTATTCGCGTCTTTTGCAGTGTCAGGATGTATGCGTTTTGATGGACGATGAGACTTATGTAAAGGAGGACTCAAAAACCCTTCCAGGTCCACAATACGTTACTGTCCTCTTGGGGAGGATGTGAGCGATGCGGATAGCGCGATTCAAGTGGAGAAAGATACTGATATGGTAAGCAACATGTTCCTGTGGTTTGAAGTCAACCATTTTTACACTACCGGAACTATAAACGCAGAAATCTATCGATCTGAGAGTCTCCAGTAGAGATTGCTGCCTTTATATAAGAAGCATACACCTCCACTGTTTTGGACGGATTTAGCATCGGCTCATTATGTCAAAACCACTCTAAATTGGCTTGCGGAAAAGTGTATAAATTTCGTTGAGAAAAATATCAATTCACCAAATTGCCCTCAGTATCGACCCATCGAACGTTACTGGGCAATCGTGAAGAGGGTCTTCGAGAAGACTGGTAAGGCGGCTGGGAACATGCAGGAGTTCAAAAAATTTGAGCTCAAGCGTCCAAAAGATGTGATGCAACACTTGTTCGGAACTTGATGAAGAGCGTTCGATCAAAAGTTCGAAAATTTGTGCAGGAATAACTTAAATTTCATCCGGTTATCATTATGCTCAAGTTTAACCTCGTACTATTAAGGATCAATTTTTTGTTTGAGTTAATCATCGTTTTTTATCATAATTTGAAATAAAAATTTGTGGACAGCTTATTTTCGATACACTCCTTATTCGAATTTTTTGTGGCAAACGAGTCTCGTTCAAATTCATTCGAGTGAAAACAAAAATGGCTTATTCGTATTCGTTCGAAAGTACCCGTTCCTTGTATTGCCGATACGGACGTTACGCGGGGGATACGTACCGCGTAAAAAACCCCGCGCAAAAAACGCGTTACCTCGTAAATCCACCTAAAACAAACCGCGTAACTTCCACGTAAAAAAACCTCCAAACGAAGGAAAAAAATTAATGCCAAATATCTTAGAAATGCATTAATAGTCCAGATCTGGTGTAAACTCAAAAAAATATTTTTTTTTTTGTGAAAATCGACTTTGTGACCTAAAAAATTTTGAGACTTCCAAAATCGATTTTTTTTATGCAGATAAAAAAACCGCGTAACTTTGGAAATTCGCGTAACTTCGGAAATCCGCGTAAAAAGAAACCGCATTAAAAAAAACCGCGTAAAAAGAGACCCCAGTGTACGTGGTAGACGACTGTCGCTCAACTGAGAGGACGACATGTCAAATGAGCACAATAATCGTAACTAGTGCGCAGCCCCAGGTACAGAGGTACCTGGTACTCGATAAGATGTGACATTTAAGGTCTATTTAAACCTTTCCGGTTCAGTTTAGTATCTGCACGGTTTCGTGCACGGACTCCAATGATCTTCCTCACGTTTCAATGCATGTATTCACACTTGTCCGGCGGAATACCGACACGAAACGGTACCGCACGAAACTGTACAGGTACTGAACCGGACCGGAAAAGTTTGAATAGACCTTTAGTGTTCGAATTATCGCGAGTGGCCATTTTCGTCTCAGCTACCCCTCCCGGAAATAGTAGTCGAAAACTACAAAAACAAAACTCACTTCATTTCTCAGAGACACCCAACAAATTTTCGCCAACATTAAATGAAAGAAAATACGGAATATTGTGCGCTGAAAATTTCCAACCGTCATTTAAAGCGGCAATGTAACAACGGAAAAATTCTTTAAACATTTGACACGAAACTGTTTATGAATTGAAAAGGTTATGCTCGTTTACACGCATATGAACTTATTTGTTCTTGTACATGATTCAAAGATATTTTTTTGAAGAATCCCTTCGCAATATTCACCAAAATATGAGTAAAAGGAGAAAGGCATGACTGCAAAAAACAGATTTTTAAGTTTACTTTTCTAGGTAAATTTTTCAAACCTTTTCTACTTAGAATTCAAAATTTGATTCTTACATTTTTTGTATATATTTTATATACCCATTCAAAGTCTCTACTAACTATCAAATTTAAACATAATTCAACAATATTATACCTTTATAATTGCCTCTATCAGGTCCGTTCCCCGTTCACCAATCAGTGCTAGCAGCTCACGTTGATTGTAGTCCAGCTTCAGGACGCTCAGCTGTTTACCACTAGTACGAAGTGTGTTACACGTCAGAAACTCTCGGAAGCCAGCTACTCCCTCGTACCGGTAGATCACCAAAGGATGCGACGAATCGTCACTCAACGTGTATAACATGAGATCATCAGTCGAGGGTATAACCGAAAACTTGATTTGTTTCGGTTGTTTCCTCAGAATGGTCTGGTAGTGTGTGAAGGTACTATTTCTATGATGGGGTCTCGAGTCGTGCCAAATTTCAATCGATCCCTGCTGATCATTTTCCACTAATATGTTCCCCAGTTTCACAGCAATAAACAACTGATTTTCAAATTTAGCTGCTGTGATGAAAGCTGGTCGAGAAAAATTGATCGATTGAGAGAGAACTAATTTACGATTAGGTTTAGGACGCCAGATCTGCAAGAGGTGATCGCGCCTTAGAACAATAAGTCGACCATCTAAATATAGAGCCTGATCGACAGGCGCAACATTCAGGGATTGATAAAACTGCATGTAGTATACAAGGTTGTCCAAGTGAAGACAATAAATCTCTACTCCGTTGGCGTGTGGAGAGAAAAGTCCAATGCAGTTCAGATCTAGTATCTTCAACGAGAACGCCTTTCGAGGGATTGTACTGTTGAACTCGTAAAGAGTGACAAACTTTGATATTTTTTTCGGAGCAACGTGATCTGATCGTTCTAAATCTAAGATCGACTGGCGATAGTATTGTTTTCTGTAAGAGTAGAACTCCACGAAGAGATACTGTACATGTCCAACGTTGATCCGTTTGCAATTTGTAACCAGTAGAGTCGGTGATGAAATTGGGGGGAAACCTGAAAGAAATTAAAATGGACGTTTTTATTCTGATACAATTTTTTTTTCTCACAGCATTAACTAAGAAAGAGGTTTCTAATATTTGGGAGAAGGAATGTTCCGCCGTGGGAAGAATGGGTAACAATCCGCAAAGGTGACCAGAGGTTGTCCAACGTCCTCTCGGGTCCCGAGTGTTATCGTTGCCATCAAAACGAAGATTCGGGCGAATGGTGGCGATCAAACAAAGAGTGTAACAAGATGTAATTCTTTTCATTACAATTTCAACAAACTTACCTCTAGCGATTAAGAACTGGCTTTCTTTCCTACTCCAACGATAAAACTCAACAGCTGTCCGAACACCGTCGTTCACATGAGCGATCAGAAGCTGTAGAGGCTTTGGTGACATAGACAGCATAATCGTATACAATGCTTGGAATCCCCCATTCAGTCCCTTCACTGATTCATAATGGCTCAGATATGTCATCTTAGCTGAAACAGTATAATTAGTATCATTATTGAACGGATTAACGTGAGAGGATCGTACTATTCAGAGATTCCACCATTGATTGCTCGATCATATACAAGCGACGTAATTTCGATTCGATGTTTTTCAACTGATCTACAGAATCCAACTCTTGGGGGAGTTTATTTATGTTAACACCGAACGTTTTGTTATCACTGGTCACTGGTTTAATAATCATTTTGTCCTTGTCATATGCATAATTGTTCACCGCTCCCAGAACTTCTACATCTCCTAGAATGGTAGCATCCTCTACATTAGTCACTCCCGCTGTGGTAAAATTTTGATCAAGTCGAACAGCGTTCGCAAACCATTCAGTGACATCTACTCCTTGTATTATACATGGAGTGGGACACTCTAAATTATCGATATGAACATTTTTAAACCGCTTATTACCAGTGAACGTTACGTTTTGAGCATTGCTAAGTAAAAGGTCCTTTTCTAGGTTTATACCATTGATGGTAGTAAGATTAAGATCACCTGAAACAATGAAACGTAAATGAATGTAATACCGAGTCTTTGCTTCAAGTAGTAATCCTAGGGTCTCTAGGTCTTTACCGGAAGGATACCCATAATATAGATTTTATAGTTACGGTTGAAGCACCATTGCCCAAACAGAACCATAAAAATACCTTTTAAAAGACAACTCGACGTGAACATTTCAAAAGAACCTTAAAACAATTGACAGCTTCTCTTTGTTTACTTTCTCTTTCGATTATATCTGCGTTATTACGCAATTGTTCGTTACATGTATGATACTATTACAAAGCTGGAGATATTTTCTTTCATTCTATATGCAAATTTGGTAAGTGAACGTGAAAATTTAGGTGTTATTAACAGAAGAGAAAGTAAACAAAGAGAATCTCTCATTGGTTTATGTGCCCTTATGAAATGTTCACGTCGAACTGTGTAAACAATTCAGGGTTAATTTGAATAGAACAAATATTTTTAATTTTGCATATTCGAATGTTGCACTAATTGGAGACTCTTTACCTAAAGTCAGATTATTGAACAAAATCCCCAAATTGAATAAGTATTTAAAACTAGGCAGTTTTCTGTTTCATGCGGTTATGAAAAATTTGAACAATCATCTTTGTCCGTATAGAAACATTTTTGAGCATATTTTCACATCCATTTTCAGCAGATAACGTGAAACTATTTTGAACCAGGCTTCTGGATGATGCTTGCTTAATGCTATATTTAGTTGGGCAAACATAAAGGCCATGCACTAATTAGGTCAAGTACAGAATCGGAGGGAAAGTAGGAGGAAGTTGTGACAAAAAGGGGATTAGTAGTATTTAGAGAAGTAACGAAAAACTAATTTTAACTTGGTAGATATCTATGATCCGAGATCTACTATTTTTATGTTTAAAACGTGTGAATGGGATCTTGTAATGAAATCAGTAAAAATATTAATCAATCAGATCATTCAGAATTTGAATAACTAATTAAATTTACTCTTAGTGAATTAACTAACTTAAAGTATAATTTTACCTTGAATTTCCACTTCGTGGAAGGTCCATCGACCTGTGATGGTTTGTTCGACATCTTTACGCAGAACGTATTTATCGAAGTAGACGATATCGAATCCTTTTGATCTGTTCGAGAATACATGAAAAAATGTGATATAGAAAGTGATCTTTTAATAGAACTTATATATAGAAATGCCAAAATATAGATGTCTTTTATATAGAAATGCCAAAAAAATCTATCACAGCTTGAAGAAATAGAGTGTATTGTTTTGTTTCATAATACATGCTATTAGTTTACCAATAAAAAGCGAACTAGGGATGTCTCACGTTATATTTCAGTACTGTAAAATTTATAATGAATGTGTACATAATAAATTTCGCTTACGTTTGCACGGTATATCAATTATGTCAATAAAATTTGACATATTGGAATACTAATGAGTATTTCTGTTCGAGAATATGATAAACACCATTTTAAAATTATGCTAAAAACTTTCAAATGAGCGTAAACTTGTTTAGTAGCTTCCAAATGAGCCTAAGCTTGTTTGAATCGGTCATCTCCAAGAAAAGTGAACATATAGAAAAAACCTGTTTTAATCCACCTAGTGGTGTAATGAATCAATGATGCCTTTCTCATGTACATATAATATTGTGGTATTCTATTCAAAATTTTTCTCTTCGATTTTTGAAAGAAACCAAGAGATTGTTTATGCATAACATACAGAATAAAACAGTGCATTGATTGCGTAAGTCATTCTTAAAAAAACGAAATGGATTCCCTATTGTATGCACTTCCGGCACCGGAACCCGAGAACCGGTATAATCAAAGTCGGTTCGTACGGCCACCAACTAACATGACACACAAACTCTTCTAGTACGCACTCTAATTTACGATTTAAATGTTTGTTGCATCCGAAAATATTTTAAGTGACGTTGTACAATATTGAACACACTTTACCCTATAACTCCGGAACCGGAAGTCGGATCCAGATGAAATTCAGGAATTCCGTAGGGGACCGGAAAACCTTTCATTTAAATCTAAGTTTGCGGAAATCGGTCAGAAAAGTGAGTGAGATCTATTTTGGTATATATGACCACTATTTCCGGTCTTTCCGGAACCGGATACCAAGAACCAGGATAGCCGGAATCGGCTTGTTTAGTTGCCTACTGATAATGACTATCGATTTGTGTAGTTTTGAGACCAGTTTAGAAATTTTTTTACGTTTTTTGTTTCGCCGGTTTAAGTGCCATGTTTGCCGGATGTCGGATCCGCATGATATTTCGGAACTTTGTATGGGGCCATAAGACCTTTCATTTGAATCTAAGTTTGTTAAAATCGGTTTAACCATCCCAGAGTAATGTGAGTGACATTATTATCACATTATTGATGTATTACTTTCACATTTTTTATGCATATCACTCTGTATTTCCGAAATCAGAATTTGGATCTATATGATATTCAGGAACTTCGTATAGGACCGTGAGACCTTTCATTTAAATCTGAGTTTGAGAAAATCGGTTTAGCCATCCCCGAGAAAAGTGAGTGACGTTATTTTCACATTTTTAATGCATTATTTTTCCATTTTTGGTGCATATCATCCTGTAATTCCGGAAGCGAAAGTCAGATCCAAATCATATTCAGGGATTTTATATGCGACTATAAGACCTTTCATTTAAATCTAAGATTGTGAAAATCGGTTTAGTAATCTCCGAGAAAAGTGAGTGACATTATTTCCACATATTTGGTGCATATCACCCTGTAATTCCGGAACCGGAAGTAGGATCCAAATAGAATTCTGGAACTTGGTATGGGACCGTAGGGCATTTCATTTGAATCTGAGTTTGTGAAAATCGGTTCTGCCATCTCCGAAAAAAGTGAGTGACATTATTTTCACAATTTTAATGCATTATTTCCCCCTTTTTGGTGGATATCACCCTGTAATTCCGGAACCGAAAGTCGGATGCTAATGAAATTCAGGAACTTTGTATGAGACCATAAGACCTTTCATCTGAATCGAAAAGTTTGTGAAAATCGGTTCAGCCATCTCGGAGAAAAGTGAGTGACATTTTTTTCACAATTTTTGTACATATCACCCTGTAGCTCCGAAACCGGAAGTCGGATCCAAATGAAATTCGGGAACTTTGTATGGGACCGTGAGACCTTTCATTTGAATCTAAGTTTGTGAAAATCGGTTAAGCCATCTCCGTGAAAAGTGAGTGACAATATTTGTCACACACACACAGACATTTGCTCAGTTCGTCGAATGATATATGACATTCGGCCCTCCGGGCCTCGGTTCAAAAATCGGGTTTTGCAGTGATTGTATAGCCTTTTTATATGAGAAAGGCAAAAATGCGGGTTGTAGGTTATGTCACTTCTACGATCATATCTCTGGAACCGTCAGTGTCAGATATTTTCCTGTTGAAATCGGTTATGCCATCGTCGAGGCGTATAGAAAAAAAAATAGTAAATCTATTACCTTTCTATTGGGAAAGGCAAAAGCGCAAGCTCCATGAAACATTGGGGGGACACAAAAAAAAACTACAAGGTTGTATGCAAGACACGACCGAGCACAATTACATTAAAAATTAAACAATCTAAAGGTTCCCACAATAAAAACAAAAATGAAGATGATGGTGGATGCACTGAACTAAAAACTTATTCAAGTGACCGATTAGAACCTTAATCTAGTTTAGACGCGTAAATTTTTTGCTAATGATAAAACTGACAAATGATTTTTTTTAATAATAGTTAATTTAGCCAACTAATTATTAATCCAACAATCTATTCTGTGCTGCTGCAGTTAAGCTCTGGGCCCATAACCTGTTGAAAATTACCAAATGATAGAAACACTTTTGGTAACAGGTTTTAAAGATAAATTGCTTCGAATTCAATTCGTCAAGTCTCTAAATACTAACAAAGTCCATTATCGATATATTAATCATTTCATGCATTAACATTGCCCTACTAATGATAAATGTACATCCTACTTGACATTAATATATGCCCTATATTAATGCGTGTATGTCTACTCAAAGGTGAATGTCACATTGAAGCTTTCACAATAAAGCTTTCATAACATAGTTTCATCACGTGCGGTAATTATATGAGTCGTCGATATGAACTTTCATTGAATGTCAAATTGTATGTTTGCAATCGTATGTTGTCGAATCATTTGTAGTGCTTCGTCTTGTATATTATTAAACTCTTCCCACATTTTTTTGAATTGGATTTGATAGTAACCACTGGATACGCAGCAAAGTTCCACAATTTCGATTGTATTGTCCCTTGATGTTATTAATATATAAACGATTATTGTCATGGTCACAACGATAGATCATCGATAGCTTTTTGTTTTGATTCAAATAATAATTGAACTGAGACTGGCGGTAAACCGAGATTCTCGAGGGGTCCTATTGAAAGAATACATGTAAAAGCGCAGATCACCTTATCTAGAGTTTTTCTTTGATACTTTATGATATTGCATCTAATAATTTTATATGTGAGTCTGAGCAACTCATTTGTACTAAACCGATTAGGCCGCTTTAAGATAACTTTCAGAATTTTATTCCGTATCTTTTGAAGCGTTTTAACCCTGGTGGAAAAACAACTTTATCAAATTGGTGCTACTTAACGATTTATTGTTCTTGTTACACTTAGTCTGGATTTTACTTGATCATACCATATCAGTTTCTAACTATTCAATTAGATTACGTGATTATTGTTCGGTTCAATAACAGTAGTTATGGGTTAATGCCAGGCGCGTACCCAGAAAAAAATTTCGGGGGGTGTTTCAGAACATGTTGATTAATTTCCATACAAATGGAACTTTTTATATAATTATTTGAAATTTTTTTATTGTGGAGTCGTTTGTTGAAAATTATTCATTTTATTTTTTACTTATTTGAAAAAAATAGCTTACATAATATCATACTTTTTTGAGTTTCGGAGGGGGTTTGAACCCCTAAAACACCCCCCTGTATACGCGCCTGGTTAATGCGAAAAGATCATTAATTGTGTTTTCGTCATATTTAATGAAAAATAAGTATCCATGATTATCTTCATAACACAGCTTCGAACTGATTCCATTTACAAATCGCCGTATCGCTTGTAAATGAAGATTCCAGTGTGTACCCGATCCTATCGTCAAATGAATTCATTTTTACCTTTTTTATAAATATAAAAAATACACGGAGAACCCTTCGATCATAAAATTGCGATATCGCAGTTTTTGATTTTTGCGATAGTTGATTTAACTAATTTCTTTTTGATTCAACCAATATGGTTTTTGATTTGCATATATTCAAGTAGTTGAAAAATATGTTGTTTTGAATGCTGTCAAATGCCGGAGACAGTTGAAAGCAAAACAATAATCGCAATGCAAAATCAACAACTTTTTTAGTTGAAATTTTTTCGCGTCGCTTCAAAATGTCAATGAAAACAACATCGATGGTTAAAGCGTTTGGTGAAATTGTGTTCATTCGATTTGAGAAATTTATTATAACAAGTGTTTATCTAACAGCGGTGTTGTGATAAAGTTAACCTTGTTTAAGATGAAAAATATTTGGTGACAAATTAGACATTGCTGATGAATATCATCTCGTAATCGTAGGTATGCGCAAAAATTTTATGCATCAAATTCGATCATTGATTTACTTCTAGCAGACTGTTTTACCACAGACTAACAGACAGGACACTCAAATTAGATTCTTCAATCATTTTAACGGTCATTTCGAATATTCCTTTATTTGGGACAGTACTCACATGTGTCATGATGGCGCCACGTTACCCTATCAAAAACATCCTATCTGTCATCTAGACTGTGTTTATTTTTTTCATTTATCAACAGAGTTGCCATTCATACAGAATTACCTGTAATGTATTGATTTGTATACGTCCATGCGAATTTCATGCAGGATACAGATTTAATACATATTGCCAAAACTATATACATAAATGTGCCTACTTCTCATCCTCCAACGCAAAACAAAATCGAACCCGTTTTGTTACAATGTTTACTTGCTTCTGGTCTGCCGCCACTTAATTTCGGGTGAAAATTACCAACACAATCAAAAATAGTCTAGATGAGCAACGTTGAGAAAAATAAATGGTTACCTTCTAACATCGCGAAAAAGTTAAATATATTATCAACGTAATCCAATAATTTATTGTGACGATTCATTTTCAAATATTTTGATGAAATCAGGCATCCCTGTAAGCAGCTGATCGGTGTTGACAAACGAGGGGAAACCAACTAGTAAAAAAACTTTTACGTAACACAAGGGGTGTACAGATAGTAAATAGTTCGCGCAGTACAATATAGGTGGAACTAGTGCATTACGAAAAATTATTTATATAAGAATTTACTCATACTGTCATGTCTGTTAGTCTGTGGTTTTACTTCCAGGTGTTTGATACCGATGATGATGTTCATGCATTAGCAATAAAACGCTTTTTGACATGAATTTAATTTATAAAAGTAACAGGAGCTTAGATCACTTAGAGATCAAATCAGTTCTGAGTTCGTAATGATAATTTATTCCTTGGTTAAGATCACTTGAAATCAGCAGTGATCGGTGGTTTTCCCAGCCCTAATGATATTACATGTCAATAAAAAATACTGTTTATATTTTAACAACGATATTTATTTCGCGAATTTCAACATACCGAACTTATTTCAAATAGATCATGACGTGTATCAGTAAGTATATTTTGATTATTTTCGAAAATCAATAACATTGTTCGAGTTGATTCAACTATTTGCAATGTTTAAAACAAATAAAACCGATTTATTTTTCAACTAACAGAATTTTGTTTCAATAACAACACCAGTTATTTCAACTAAAATATTTGTTTAAATTGAAAGGTATGTGTCCTCACTAATTGACAGCATTTTTTCAAACAGTTAAATTAGTTGTTTCAACCATCGTTTCTGCTAATCGAAAAACAAAAATGACAGTTTAGTTAAAACAACAATCGATTAGTTGTACCAAATTTTAACCAATCGAATTCAGAAAATCAAGTAATATTCTGGTTGAAATGGGATCGCGGGTGGTTCCGTGTAGGTACAGAATTCGCTCAAACTTTAGAAAAATTTTCCGAGGCCCGGAGGGCCGAATGTCATATACCAATCAATTCAGCTCGCTGAGCAAATGTCCGTGAGTATGTGTGTGTGTGTGTGTGTGTGTGTGTGTGTGTGTGTGTGTGTGTGTGTGTGTGTGTGTGTGTGTGTGTGTGTGTGTGTGTGTGTGTGTGTGTGTGTGTGTGTGTGTGTGTGTGTGTGTGTGTGTGTGTGTGTGTGTGTGTGTGTGTGTGTGTGTGTGTGTGTGTGTGTGTGTGTGTGTGTGTGTGTGTGTGTGTGTGTGTGTGTGTTGTCAACTAAGAGGTCGAGATCTCAGAGATGGTTGGACCGATTTTGATCAAACTAGTCGCAAATGAAAGGTCTCCCCGTCACCCAGAACGCTATTGAATGGGAACATTTAGGGGTTTTGTTGGTTTGTGCAAAAAGCACATATTTTATTTCTATTTCTTCGCGTTTCGCCTTCGGCTCGTCAGTGCTTAAAGCAGTTCAAATTGAACTGCCATCTCGTGCCTAGCAGTTCAACTTAAACCGCTAAGCAGACGCAAAGTTTGCACTACTTATGCAACCCTTAAATAATATTGCACAAGTGCTATATTATTTCTGACGTCTCAGGCGTAAACGAGTGGCGGCTTATTACTGGCCGTCGCAGAATGTGAACATTTAGGGGTTTTGTTGGTTTGTGCAAGAAGCACATATTTTATTTTTATTTCTTCGCGTTTCGCCTTCGGCTCGTCAGTGCTTAAAGCAGTTCAAATTGAACTGCCATCTCGTGCCTAGCAGTTCAACTTAAACCGCTAAGAAGACGCAAAGTTTGCACTACTTATGCAACCCTTAAATAATATTGCACAAGTGCTATATTATTTCTGACGTCTCAGGCGTAAACGAGTGACGGCTTATTACTGGCCGTCGCAGAATGTGATCATTTAGGGGTTTTGTTGGTTTGTGCAAAAAGCACATATTTTATTTCTATTTCTTCGCGTTTCGCCTTCGGCTCGTCAGTGCTTAAAGCAGTTCAGTAATTAAAGAATATTAGCAATATTATTTATCTTAGTTTAGCTGAAATTAAATTTTGTTTGCCATTGAAACGTTAAGGTTAATGAAACATTAATAATTTAAATCTACACTTTGTCATTTCCAGAATTTTTTTTTCACGTATAGTTCTTAAGAGAATATTTACTTCATGGTTGTCAAATTTTCTCATCTAATACAACTGACGATATTCAGCACTTCCACAAAAAAATAAGAAGAAATAATTTTGGTAATGATGGAAAATCCGGAATACCATCATTACTCGTGTCATTACTGAACTCGCAGACCTTACACAATCATTAAAAGTGTCATTACTTTTAAGTAATGACACTTTTAATGATCGTGTAAGGGCCGCTATTTGTTTACGCAAATTTCGCCCTCCGTGTTCCATACCAACAACCTAATATCACTGATCAAGTTTGCAGACCTCACTTTGGACCGCCCACTCGAAGCCAATCTTTCTAGACAATATGTACACTTAAATAGAATGAAAGGAAGTACCCTTAACTGTATTGTCCAGGCTTATTGTAACTAACCATTTTGTTCCAAAGAGTCTAATAAATTGTCCATATGAAGTGATAACATAACTTAATGCTATGTATTTCGAACGAAGCGTAAATTCAGTATTCGATTCGAACCCGACAAACATTCTGTTTCTGATCCCGAACTTGAACCGTACCCATCAGATTATGGTCGGAGCTCGGATGCAAATACCTGAAACCCGACCATCTATAATGCAAATATATGTTTCCCCGATCGTTCAATGTTTAACTTGTAACAAAGTTTTATTGATTGTAAATGTAGTTATGGAAAATATCGTTTTACATCATCTATTTATTTGACTTGGTTCAAACTCAACTACGTATTTTCACAATGAAATTTGGGTGGGATGTATATCTTAATTCCAGCTATGGATTGGCCATACTGCCTTACGAAATAAAACTCGTCCTTCGATTTTTTTTCCTTCTTGGTGTATCTGGTCTGTATCTAGTATAATTCGAACTGCTTACGTACCCCCGAACTATTCGTTCATTTCGTCTGAGCTTACTAAAGTGACTATCATTAGAATCTTCTATTCTCAGCACACCAAAGCGTTCATTGATCACTCATTTACGGGAAATAGATAGTCCCCACAGGTAATGCATCATTTCGGTATTAAGAAGTTCTGCTCACGTAATTGATGAAATAACAAAGACCAAAGATTGATTGAACCATTTGATTGACCAATTGATTTGAATTTTCTGTGATCCGATGATTCTATACAAGTAGAAATTCTTGTAAGCTTCACGGAAATTGCTGCATCTTCGCTTTCCAACCTGAAGAATATTGCACGATATTTTGAAGGAGTAAGGAAGGGCGAAACTACTTTTTGTTTTATTTTAGATGGTTTCCGAACCTTTTACTACTGGAAATAGTAAAGGTGTAAGCCAGGGGTTCCCAAACTATTTTGGGTCATGGACCCCTTTACTAAAATGACGTTAGGCCGCAGACCCCCATCAACAAATTCCTTTGAAAATTCAATTTCTTGCTTTTTTAATATTGATGTAAAATTCTTAGCAATTTCTGAGGATGGTCAAATAAACACAACTTTTTAGCGTAAATATTTCAAATAACTACTTATATCAAACAATTGGTTGTCGATTTCTAGACCTCGTCGACCCCCATAGTCAGTTTTCGTTTACGTCGACCCCCGCAAAAAGGATATCGACCCCAAGGGGTCTATATCGACCACTTTGGGAACCCCTGGTGTAAGCTATAGAGAAAATAATGTTAGATGACCCTTCGTATTTTGTGAGGCATTAGATAATTCAACCATAGAGAGACCCCCAACACACCTCCATTGTCCTACACTCAAATAAAAATTCACGTTCGATTCACTTGAAAAATCACGTAGAATGGTTTCAAATGTCAAATTGAATATTTTACGTGACGAAAATGAATGTTATACGAACATCCCCTAAAATGAATAGAGTCATCACATAAGGTTTACGTGAATTGACCAAACGTCAAACAATCTACGTGAATTTCCAGTGTGAAAAACTCGATTTTGAAAATAGTGTGCAGTGGCCCTCGAAGTGTAAGTAGTGTAAATATTTGCGAGAAAAGTTATTTAATTACAATTTTTACTCCATCGACCGGACAATTCCAGTATGAAAGTTTCCATGTGTTCAACTGGACCGAGTGCCTGCGTGAGTCCGGAAGTTTACCCGATCCTGCCGAATGCTTCAAACAGGCCGTCGGTATGAAGCTAGAGACACTGGAACCGACGACACGACCAGGCACTTCGAAGAAAAATCTACATGAAAATTGTCCGTTAACGATTCACCGCCAGTTACCATAAATATAGTGACCCCTTGAGAATGATCGAAATAATCTCCTCGAGGAACACTGTTCAATTTACTAAGAACAAGTTGCTATGGAGTCCAAGAATAAATAAACAAACAATTTGAGAACGTAGATACGTGCAAGCGTGCATAACAAGTTTGAAATGTGAATCAATTTGCCTTTTGGAATAGTTTAAAAAATTATTAGTGATTCAATAATAGATGTAATGGCTCCCAATAAAGGTTTACTATCACCAGTAATCTTTCCAATATATTTTAACCAGTCGACATCTCCTTGTTTCAGGCGGTAGTGGAGCCTCTAAGAAGGTAGTTGCAAACTGTTTTGTAATACATTAAATTCATTGTTTAGAAAAAAGAACAATTACAAAGCCAAATTGCAAGATATATTTGTGTGTTTTCTAATGTCTACAATATATGGAAATATGTGAGATATACAACAATTGCCAATTGACATAAGTTGGAAATGCCATCCGAAAAAAATGCCACTGTTAGTTCATTCTCTTTGGATTCAATTCTTCATCGAATAACCTCGAGATTTTTCCATCAATATATTTTATCCTGCCGTAAACTGTTTAGTGCAGTTTTCAATAATTTTTTTAAAATTAAATCATCCTTGAGTAGATAAGCTTTTGCTTTTTCAGTCGCTAACTTACGCGTCATTGTGAGTAATTTATTCTCTTCGCTCGGTTTAGGTGGTGATCTAGGATAACGATTTCTACCATTCATTTATTTCGCATAAAAAAAATTCGGGATTTGTTTTGTTTACATTCATTTGGTCTATAATATACAGTAACCAAGGTTACAATAACTATTATTCAAAATCAATAATCTATCAATTTGTGTTGCCAGTTTTAAAAATTTCTTAAGCAATGTCGTTTTGACATTACCAGTTACTGAGGGGTAGTTAAATTTGCGATACAGTTTTTAATAGCGAGTGGCAGGTCGTGTCGTCGCTGGAACCATGTAATGCGACTATGCATCGGTAGTGTTGTGGGAGTTCTTGGATCTCGACTTCGGCTTCGGTTGGATGGCAGTGAAAACATAAACGATTTCTGAAGGCTTGTCGATTTGAGATACCACGACGTTATTAGTTGCTTTTTAAGCCATTGGAATTATATGACAATTTTCTGAAATAAATGTTTTATATTTCATGGCATTTTTCATTTCATAAATTTATATAAAAATCTGGAATCTCCCTTTTGACTTCAACCAATATATAAAATAGTAATTTTCTGGTATCTAAATTTGATATGAACTGATAGATAAATGTGATATGAACAGTACATTACATTTTACCTATCAAACACGTAACTTTTACTGGATTATGCATTAAACAGCTTTTAAATGCCAGTCCATTAAAACCTAGGTTTTTCACCTAGGGTGGAAAATATTCACATAACTTTTCACGTAACTATAATATGATTATTATTTTGAGTGTATGAAGAGCAGTAGAAATAAAACACGTTTAAATGAATATCTCAGTGCGTTTGATTAAAATTAGTACTCCTTCAAAGGAGACAATAAAATTACTAGCAGATTTGTCTTAGTCGCGAAAACCAGCCAATTTCATGAAAGAAAAAATCATTTTCTTTATAATTCACATAGGAAGCATATAAGTAAACAAATCGAAAAAGGGCGAAACTCTCTTTATGTTGATTCATTCAGTGGATATAGAAGTAAAGTGGTAACATTTGCATGCCTTTTGAAGATAAACTAACAATTCATCGACTAATCATAAATTGATCTGAGAATATACGATAATTTCTAAACACGATTTGAAATCAAAGTCGAAACATTCATCGATGATTTTATCCATTTGCTGTCAATGCTAGATTCGCCGTTCTTTGAGAAACAGCTGAAATGGCATCTCAGATTTACGCCAGAGATGCCAGATATTTTCATAGGAAATCTGTATTCTTTGTATAAAAAATCTGTATTAATCTGTATTCACTAATAAAATGAAATTCTTACAACAAAATGATGATGCTAAAAGATGTTATTCCAATAGATTCTGGTTGTAGGATGGTAGATTTAATCAGTCATTGCCACGCTCACAAGAATATTCAATGACGAAGTTTCATAGTTTTTTATATCCAAAACAATTGAATTGTAATTCCATATATTTATCTAGTTTGGAATAGGTGACTTTATAATTTGACATGCAATTTCAACTGGGCGTTGAACGTCAAGTCGGTTCATACAACTCTCAGTTTGACAGTAAAGTTTCTGATGCCATTACTTCCATGAATAAAGTACTGTCTCTGAGCGTATCTTTCTCCAATAAATCATCTTTTCTGTTATTTTATTTATACATTTGGCTTCTCCAATATATGTTTCCAATCAGTCATTGAAAAAAATTGAATATCAGTTCAAATTGGTTTCAAATTGTAATATAAATGGATTTCACAGATTTTCTTATTAATTTGTGATTTGTCCGTTGAGACTTTTATATTGTCACTGGAATCAAATTCTAAAAGATAGCTTAGACAGAAAAGTTAAATATTTTCTTTCTTACTTTTTTGTGAGATCTGAATAAATCTGTATGAAATTGAGAAAATCTGTATAAAATCTGTATTCTGAATTAAATCTGTATGAGCATGTAAAAATCTGTATAATACAGATAAATCTGTATAAATGGCATCTCTGATTTACGCTCATGTGGTTTGTTTCAGGGATGCCAGGTTCACAGGTTAATCTGTGTTTCACAGATTCAACTTTCAACTTTCTGCACAGATTTTCACAGAATTCTGAAAATGATCACAGATTCAGAAATTAATCACAGAATTTCACAGATTTTTGAAATCGATTACAGTTCAGCACCAAAAAGAACAGTGCGGTTGAGAATTTTTTTTTGCTCACCAAATTTATTCTGACCTGCTATTATGGAACGGGAAACGTGCACAGATTTTTACAGAACAGGTTTTTGGCATGATCACAGATTTTTGAAAAAATGTCCTGACATCCCTGGTTTGTTTATAATCATTCGATGAATGTGATTGTTGCGTTATCAAAGCAATTTATACAATTTTTATAATTCTGTAATACTATTAAGGTTTATACAAGTTTTGTGATTACTAAAGTAAGGTAAATATGATTAACATTGTAAAGCTTTTTTACTCCTTTCTATGACCGAGTTTTGTAAATTCTCGGTTGATTTTCCAGAAGGCCGTAACAGCAAGTGACAGTTTCTCTTTGTTTACTTTCTCTTCTATTAATTACCAAGCGGTTTACACGTTTATCACTTAACTCTGCATAGAATGATGCTTGAAACGTTCGACTTCCAAACAGAACTGTGAAATCCAAGAAAATCTTTTTAGATCACATCACAATAATCGAAAGAGAGAGTGAACAAAGAGAAACTGTCACTTGCCGTTACGGCCTTCTGGAAAATCAACCGAGAATTGTTCTCAAATGTGTTAACATAAAACATTCACATTCACAAATCGCTTACTTACTCTGGCGATCCTTTGAGGAGTCCACCAAGTGCAATATTACCGATAGTTGTGTGGTCTCTAAACTCGACTGAACCCTTGAAAATCAACGGAGTTGTTATATTCCTAGGCTTCGTCAAACTCAAATAGGATTCCGAGATTTCATCTAAATATAATCCATTAATGGGTCCCTGAAAGAATATGTGCGAATACACCTTCGTTATTTGTATCGTTAAGAGAAAGTGAACATCATCACCTTAACGTACACATTTTCTTCAAAGCGCACTTGCTCAAATCTGAAGCGTCCGGTTATATTTTCGTTGTTACGATTAGACAGCCAAGCATCACGATGCAGCTGTTTTAAATTGTATCCATTCAACTCAGTAATATCTGTTTGTCCTTGAAAATGCACGTTTCCTTGCACTTCAATATTTATGGGTTGATCGAGTCCGCTGCTACTGGTGAACTCCTGCAGTTTTACGTAGTTCATTCCATTTAGAGTACTGCCTATCTTAATCTGTCCAGTTACTAGTAGATTCCCGTCTATACGTAGTTCTTCTAATTGTTGTGGCTCAGTAGAGTAATTCAGTAGTATGTCTTTCTCCAGATCCAGGCCAGATACTAAGCCATGTACCATAACTGGCTGAGACGAAACAAAGCCTTCGTCTAAAAGTGAATATAAATATATAAAATAGGTAAACGAGAAATCACAAAAACCTACGAAAAATAGCACTTTTTATGTGTTCGTCTTTATTTAGGAAATATAAATTTTGTATCAATTCTTCCAGTTTGATTCCGTTGAATTTTCCTTCAATAAACGTTGTATTCGCGATGATATTTTCAAAAGTTTGCGGAGCCGTGAACGTCTGGTCGTACTCTTTCAATAACCAAACACTTCCAAAATCTTCCTTGGAGACACCGTTAATTGAACCATTAACAAATAAATTCTTCACGTGTACTTCACCATTCAAAATCAGTTCTTCCTCTATGACAATGTCTTTTTGAAGGACATCGTACATTTCGTGCAAATCCTTCAGGTTCATTTCGTTCAGAGTGGCTTGCTCGACAAGAATTAGTTCACCAACAGTCACATTGTGAAAACGTTTATGTCCCGTGATGACAATTTGCTCACTCTCGTTACTATTCTTCTGCAAGGTGTCAGCAAACATTTGTTCCAGATCATAACCGTAGACAGTTGATCCCTCTGTGGTGAACAAATTTCTCACATTTAGATCATTCTCAATTCTTAGCTTACATTTTTTACAACGTAATTTGGATTTTGAATCTTTGTTACTGTTTGTTACTAGGCTGTCCAATTGTTTACCCTCAAAAAGGGAATTATTGGAGCCTACCCTAGAAACAATTAGTTTCTTAAAGTGAATTGATCCTTTGATAACTTGATCCCCGGTCCGTTTCAGTATGGTTTCATTCAAGTATTTAAGATCCACGTTGTTAATTACCGCCGCTTCAGCGCGTCCTTCTCGTAGAGTAACATTTCCGGTAAATATTTTTCTACCAGTGATTACCTGCGTTTTGTTCGCTTTAATATAAATAAAATCACTAGGATCCACCCCATTCAGTGAAGTAGCGAACACTTTATTGGCTATCAATGGTTGCTTGAATGTAAAATTTTGATTTGAGGAAGCTGCATTCAGAGGAACACCATGAGAGTAGAGATCAACGAAGTTGTAGGTTCGACTAGATCCGTAGATGTTGCTAGCATTCAAAACCTCAACCGTTACATCACCACTTATTTCAAAGTCCCCTTCCAGATGAATATCATTCGTTAACGTTGTTACCGTACTGAGTTTCCTCAAACTACTACTAGTGATTTTGCCACGTAGGTCAATAGGATCTAATAGAACTACATTATCGAATGATTTGGTACCCGTAATTATTTGAGGCTCACTGGAATTTACTTTCAGCACTTGTAAATGGCCATCGATCACTGAAATATGATTTATTCGTTCCTCTACTTCCAGTCGCTCAATATATACCGGATCCATGAAATGAACATCCTGTCTTACCGTAAAATCGGGCTGATCAGCTGTAGGATTGATTCGTACCAGTGAATTCAAATCTACCCCTGAGAGTCGCTTGCTTGGTACTTCAATATTAGATGCGACAATGTTATCAAAACTCAGTTTTGTTGTTATCACTTGATCACCCTTGATCTTAAATGTGTGTTTGCTTATGTTATTCAGGTCAATGCCGTTGAAAAGTCCTGTCAGTTCTAAGTTGTTAACTCGAATTTCTCTGAAATCACCATCACCCTGGTCACATGAATCGATTATCTTTTTCGTAGCTTGATCAATATACGACATGAGAGGCTCGATCTTAGTCGAGTTTAATGTTTTAGTGATCAAATTGTTTACCTTTAGTTCGTTGACTCGTATCGTTTTATTAGCAAATACTTGATTCATACCATTTATCACAACATTGTCGGTGGTGAAACGAATACCGTCAATTAAATTATTTACAAAAAGCTCTCCATTGAAATCAGCTACAGTTCCATATAAATCAACATTTTTTAAGAACTGAAAATCCGTTGTGTGTAGCAAAGCTTCGCTTGGGTGTCCATTCAAATACTCAACATCCAAATCTCCATCCACTATTAGTCGATCGGCATTGATAGCCTCAACTTTTTTTTGATCCTTCGTACTTCGTTGATATACTGCGTCGTTAACGTTCTTTGCCTTCAAGTCCTTTACCACAGCTTCGGATGCGAAAATCTGCGGAACCTTTACATTGCCACTAATTTTTAGTGTTTCGTTTTGCATCAAACTATCGTCAACGATACGCTCCAACTTAGCAACCCTTTCGCTAATTTTTTCCAGTCTTTGATGAGCTTTATTTACGTAATCAATTGTCCGCTGATCCAGTACAGTTTGACCTATATGCACGGATGATGTACGTAACGTTTCAATGGAAGTTCCTTTAACCCGAATATTTTTTATTTTATGTGCATCGTCTTTGTACTCCGGTAATCTCAAAAAGCGATTGTATACATCCTCCAAGTCCACCGAATCAAGCTCTTTTGTAGTACGCTCACACCAATTGATGAACTCTTCGTAGACGCTCTTAAGATCATTTTCAATACCGTAAATAGGTGAAAAAATGTTGGCATCCGAGCCATGCAGATTGCGATTTGCAATCACAATTAAGCTTGCATTAATAATGTGCCGGTAGACACGCATTTGAGATATTCCGACAGCGAATGCTTCCCGGGTGTAGTCAATTCGTGACGGCGTGAATTTCCACCCATCATACTCATAAATCAACATTGGACGGC
The DNA here is from genome assembly GCF_030247185.1 of Malaya genurostris. Classification (NCBI taxonomy): domain Eukaryota; kingdom Metazoa; phylum Arthropoda; class Insecta; order Diptera; family Culicidae; genus Malaya; species Malaya genurostris. Next base: position 51,821,627 of record NC_080572.1, read on the forward strand.
CACGACAGAGGATCAAAAGCAAAAACTCTCCGTTCTCGCGCTGAAAGAAAACACAAAAGACTGAAGATTTGTATACACGGATGTATTGAAATGTATATTTTTTAGATGGCAAAGTGCAATAATTGGAAAATCCGTTTATTTTTCAATGCAAAAACCGCATAAAAATATTGAGTGCAGAAACTGGACACGGATTTTGCAATGCCACCGGACAGAAAACATTGAATGCAATAATCGGATACAAACTAAGCCAGTTCTTTGGAAACAAATGAAGACAAACGAGAAAAGGTAGAAACGAGAGTTTCTCTTTGTTTACTTTCTCTTTCGATTCTTACGGTCCTATCGGTAATCCCTCTCTCTAACTCGTTACATAGAATAACGACTGAATCCATCGACTTTCGATCTGTAGCTAAGAAATTGTTGGAAAATACAGGGATATGTCGTAATAACTGAAAAAGTGAATTAACAAAAAGAATCTGTCAGTTGCACTTGGGACCTTTTCTAATGTTCATCGAGAAATGAAGACAAACACGAGAAAAGGTCCTAAGTGCAAATGACAGTTTCTCTTTGTTTACTTTCTCTTTCGAGTATAACGGTCCAATCAGCAATCTTTCCATCTAACACTTCACATAGGATTATAGCAAAAACCATCAACTTTCGATATGCACTGTAGAATTTGTTGGAAATTACTGGAATTTGCCGTAATAATTGAAAGAGAAAGTAAACCAAGAGAAACTGTCACTTGCACTTGGGACCTTTTCTAATGTTCATCGAGAAATGTTTTCATCAGATTCTTGAACTCAAAACTTTTTTTTGTTATAATCTGTTGCTCTCGGCGCACCAATGAATGTTTTTAACAAGTTACGATCAATAAATCCCACTTTTGTTAGCTCATTTTAGCGTATTGGCTTAGGTTATCATATTTGCCGTTCAAATATTCGAGCATAGATGCAACAGGCATCAGACGAATTGATAACTGGAATCAGGAATCAGAACTAATTGGCTCAATCGGCACGTTCCCCTAGTTATTCGAAAATTTTTTGCCTTGCCGTTGCTTCTCATCAATTTCCTAATGGCAAGCGAATGATAAAAACAACATAGAAGGGAATTGTGAAGTTGGTGAGGTGGGAAAACAGTACAAAACAAAGAAACAAATCATTCTACATCCCGAAAGGATGCTGAATGATCTGCAGGTGCCAAAAATGCATAGGAAATAAAACCTCCAACTTCCGAGAGGATTTAGAGATTTTACAAAAGCAACACCATTCTGCATTTCCGGAAGAATGCAGAACAATTCGCAGTATGTATGAGCAGAAGTAAATTTGTCACCTCATAAGGGATGCTAAACAATCTGCTAAAATCTATTCAACCTCTGATTACAGCACCTTATCACATTGGGTGAGAAACGATAGAATATCTCCGCATACACAGACTCAACCATGTATGGACCCTGGACACGTAGTTGAGTCAAATGCGGGACAGTTACATATCAAATGACATGAAGTACCGTAATCGCATTCACACAAATCACACGAATAATACTCAGCACGCTGAATAGTAGCCGCTAAGATTGCAATGTCCAGCCAGAGCTCTGACCAGAATATTGCAATGATGCTAAGAAAAATGCAGTAGACATTTTTATATTTTCAGATTCAAATCTGATAAAAATGCATTTGTCTGAGCGCAAATTTGCAAGCTGCACCAGTAGCTGGAATGTTTGGATGCAGCCCAAGAACGAATCTTGTGCTTTATCCAACTAGTTGAAAGTGGTAAAACTGGTCCAGGAACAACGAAATTGTTTGTTGCACCAGCTCTAGCCAACTCATCAGACCATTAATTTCCAGTAATACCCGAATGGCCGGGTACCCATAAGAAGTGAACAGCATTTAAAATACTGAGGTCTTCAATTTGAATTCGACATGCGATCACTAGATTCGACCGTGAATCATTCGAACTGAGTGCATTTAATGCTGCTTGACTGTCGGAACAAAAATAAATTAGTTTTTCGCAGATTCTCTGCTGAAGAATCGCGTAGATTTCTGCTTGGAACACAGTACAGTATCTACCAAGTGAATGAGACTGCTCTAGCCCCATTTCACGACAGTAGACACCAGCACCAGCACGACCATTTAACAGAGAATCGTCCGTATAACAAACTATGTGTTCATCAAGTTGTCTGTAAATAACCAGACAACCATTCCTCACGAAGAGGATAGCTCACATTGATTTCATTAAAAGGAAAACTGCATGTGAGAGTTAGGTCACTTGAAGCGAGTAAATAATCATCCCAGGTAACCATTTGAGACCACAAGCGAGTGTGGCTAGTAGCATAGTTTATAGGGTTACTGTTCCAAAGCCATGTAACCTTAAGACGATATGCACAAGATAATGCAAGGTGGCAAGTGACCGGGAAAACCGGAAAAAAGTCGAAAAATTTCGTTTCACCGAGAAAAACCAGGAAAAAGTCGGGAATTTTAGTGCAAATACGGGAAAAAATTTACTAGCCCTAGTCGTAGTAAATCATGATTTTCCTGATTAAACAATTGAAAAGTTGGAGGCAATACTGCATTTTGTGTTTAAATGAGAAGTTCAGTAAAAGTTTTGAAACATCTTATTGTCCCACACAGGTTTTATGGTACACAATCCATCGGAGATGGGGCCAAAATCCCATGTTTCGTTCAACAATTGTAAGGGTTTGGCAGCAATTTTTAATGGATCAGAAAGCATTTCTTAGTTGTTATCAACAACAGCAAATCGAACGGATGTTTTGCTGGATTTCTGTTAAATTTGAGAAGGTAAGTTTGCATAGTATGATTGCAAAACAAAAATCAGGTAACATGTTTAATAAAATTATGAAAAATTCTTAGGAGCCTTCATGTTTTTGAGTGGGCTAATGATTGACCTAATTTCATCATAAGTTGTCTCAATAATGTCATCTTGAGACAATACTTGTGTTGTAATCTTGGTATTGATTTCAATAGGATTTATAAAATTTGAAAAGCTGTCGACTTTGACGTAGTCCACCGTTTGCAATGAGTATTTGATTACCTTCTTTAAGAGCCAACATTGGTTTCTGAGAGTTTATGAAAAACCTTAGAAAGGTTTAGAAGATGGTTTGATTTGTTCAGTGAATTTTAAATGTTTAATTTACATTAAACATGATTACCTATGGATTTCATAGTAGGATTCACAAGAATGCGGGTGTTGATGTCGACGAAGAATCAAACTTAGATCATCTCAGTCATTGTAGGCATAGATCGTTGTTGTTTTTCTAGAGCGACATGAGTCCATTTTAAGAATTTTAGAAGGATTTTGTTCTGTTTCGCCAAAATTCAATTTTGAAAGAATATCGTATATGTTGTTAGATGGAATCGGGAGCAGAATTGTTTCTTGTTCATTTTTAACCTTAGGTATACTTTTTTAGACTATACTAAGCTAATATAGTATTGGAACATACTAGAGATGGGCAATCCGTTCACGAACAGTTCAATGAGTTGTTTCTCCTCGAAGAGTGAGTGAATTTTAGTTCTTTATTTAAGAATGATAGTTCTCTATATAGAAATGAAAAAAAATCGAATTCTTAGAGGGTGTATACAAGTTAGTTGAGTTTTTTTTTAATATTTGCTGGTTTGAGGAATCGGGTAGAAGTTACACACATTCGTGACCTTTGATAACGTATAAAAAGAGAATGATTGTTGGTAGAAATACATGCAAAAAGTACTCACTATTATTGAATCTGTAATCTGTAGCTCTCATATTATTTTCAAAGAAGCATACAAAGTTTCATAAAAACGAAACCAAAATGGTAAAAACCGGGCTAAAATAAATAATATACAAAAAAGAAGAACGGTTTAATAAAACTGATTCTTTTGGTAGAACTTTTTGAGCGATTCTTTGTAATGAACGGGTTTGCTCATCTCTAGAATACACTCCTAGTTTGAAACCTAAGAGTCTTAAGAACTACTGATTTTGCAGAAAACCTTAACAAGACCTATTTAGTGGTAGTCTTAAAAAAGACTGAATAGTTCGGATAATAACAATTTCAATTTTAATTATAAAGCTTTAAATTTCATTCTTAATTATTTGGCTTGTAAATGACTGATGGTATTTCTGGCTACCTAGAAAACACTAACAATAATCGAATTTGGGGTAAAAGCTGCACTTAAGAGAATTATTGAAGAGAGCATGAAGTCTGAATAAAATGTGTTGATTTTTAGACAAAATTGCAAGACTGTTAATGCTGTATTTATCGTGAAATGCAAGAATTATTTCTTTTAATCATATCCGCTAGCGAGCTATGTTTCTTGTCTTAATCCTACTGTTACCTCGAATTAATTTGAAATAGTAAAAAAATTGAGTTTTTATCTTGAAGAGCTAGTACATACGAATAACGTTAATAGCAAAGTAACAGACGAAATAAAGATGGAATACATTGAGCTGGGTGGTACTGTGGGATCTAAAGATGAATATTTGGACAAATTATGGATGAGGTTTTTAAACGTCGTTCCAAGGATTATTCAAATCTTAAATCTTCTAATAAGCAAATCCTCATACTTAAACAAAAACGTTTTGAAAGTCTTGTAGCTCAGCGTTTCGTTGATAATGCTATATTGAATGCTGGGAGCGTAATTAACAAAACAGCACTCAAAATTATATAATCGATACAAGGAGGCTGTCGAACCGAAGAAACAGTTTCTTATCAAGATTAGAGCTTATATTTTCACTCTGCTGATCTCCACCTGTTCATCCTTTTCACAACAGGAAGCCGGATTCGGATAAAATTTGTGTATGACCACAAGAAAATCGGTTCAGCCATCTCTGAGAAAATTGATCGCGCAAAAACGTTACATACATACATACACAATTTTTGGTTTTAACCCAAGTAGCAAATGTAACTTATTGAAATTTCAAGAGATTCTACAATTGTTTTAGAATTGTTTTTTTATGTTAGATAAGTTCAGAAAGATTTTCAAATATATTAAAATCAGTTGTGCAACTTATCACTGTTAAGTTTTACAATACTACCCAAAAAATTACTATAGAACAATTAAGGGTACATCTGAAACAATTGTGCAGCAAATCACAAACTTGCCCACGTTTCACTAGCAGTTATAGAAGCTCTGCAAAAATGTTCACATCGTCATGTAAAAACGAAGTAACTAAATCAATTGTACAACTTATCAAAAATTTTCCAAATAAAAAAAAAATAATTGTATCCGACTCAATATATGCCGAAATGGCTGTATATCTCTTGTGAAGAAAAAAAAAATAGCGAAATTATGCTCTCCGCAAGGCAAAAAAATGACAAGCCGAATTGAAAACCTCACAGTAAAGACTATTTTGCAGGCTTGGCCGATTCTTGGCAGTCTCATGAAATTTTAGCTCAGTGTGTACAGTTTTCTTCATTTTTAGAAACACAATTCGAAACTTACAAATAAGTTGTGCCAGAATCCTCTGCTTGTAATGAAAGCAAAACTTGCCGACAAGAGAATATTGTCTTAAAAGTTAGAGAACTACAACATTACATATGCAATGAAAACAAAAAACAATGAAATAATTTGTATCCGTTTTTTTCTCGCGAAAAAAATATTGAAAGAAAAGTTAAGTTCATCATAGTTACACTCCTAGTTATATTTTACCGCTTGAGTAACTTCTTTTTGCAACTAAAGCACACCTACAGTGCGTATCACAAAAGTCGGGTTCACTAAGATGAATGACTTAACTGTATTGTTGTTTAAGTCAATTATTTTGATAAAAATAAAAACAAAAATTTATCTTTTCAATATTTACATGTTTTTATTTTCTTTTATTTAGGTGAAATAAATCATTATGTTGGGTGAACCATTTTCTTTTCAACACACTGTTACCCTCGATGCCATATTGAAAAATATTGAAGAAAAATTCATTTCAAGATTTTTCAGATTATTTGAAACATCAATATGATTGAAATCATCTGAAAAGGTTTATGAATGTTTGATAGCTTTCTTATACATATTTTGAAAACTATTCCGATCATATTCATTGAAAAGAATAGATTATCATTTTCATAGAAATTGATGTGCAATCATCAAAACACGTACATTCAAAGGCGCATGAAAATTTCAGGCGTACGAAGACATGTTTCACCATAAAAATGCAGTTCGTTGTCGATTGTCGAGATAAAAGATCAATTCTACAGTATGTAGTATTACCATTTATTCATGTGCATAATATTTTTAAAGTTTCATGTTACGAGCAGTTGTTTTGAAAATCAAATGTGAAACTTTTTCATTATAGATTATGTTTGCAATTTTTTGTAAACATCAATTCAATTCTTGTTTGCATTACGTAGTAGTTTCCATGAGTTTCACAATTGTTTTCTCGTGATTTAATTACAGCATTTGTAATGGGATTGATGCATGGGTTTTTGTATCAGTTGCACAATAATTGTGAATGAATATTCGTAACAACGGAAGAACTTAAAGATATGTTGCACAACAATGAAAAATTGCGCTTTTTCCATAACACAACAGTTACTAGAATAGTAATATACACTAATTTGATAAATTGCACAATCAGTAGAAAAATACAGGACAGCAACTTAACGTGCTGCTTGGGTGGCTTACTGACTTTTCCAAACGGAGAAGATCATGCAATGCAAAAGCGAAATTGTGGAAGCACGTGAATCTATAAATTCAAGTGAAAACTGAAGTCTGGTATGTAACATATTAGAGAAATGCATCACTCAAAGCACTATGAAACGATTTTACGCGTTTTTTTTGAGAACGGCTAAAACAAAACTTTTCTCTTTCATCTGATGTTAAATTAAATACTCTATCTTTCATAGCTCACTTGAAATTTCTTACGAAAGTGGAAGTTGACAGGTGGCATATTTGCCGTTCTAAAAAAACGCGTGATTTGAAGTTCTAACAGGTTTTCTTTGATCAATTGTAATGAAATCGCACGCGAGTGACTTAAGGGCCATGTCAGTTTGGATGAAATGAGATGTTATGTCGTTTTCACCCCAGAGACCTGGATAAATCTTAAGCACTTAATCATAAACTTTGCGAAGAGAGACTAATTATCGAAATCCATAACACTAATAAGAACAAAGATCGCATAATTGTTGGCAATTGAAATCATTTCGTCGGATACAAGATTAATAAATAACAAGGCAAACAGAGTTTATGTTCTTGGTTCGCGTGTTCGATATTTTTCGAATTTTCACACGAAAACTAAAAGCATTGTGTTGCTAATAAGTATCGATCTAATGAATCGTTCAATTACACATTGAAAATGAAATAGTATGACGATTGATTCAAAACATCGATCGTTTAAAAAAAATGGTTGCCTTGTTCCACATCAATATTTTTTTTTGTTATATTTTTTTATCTTATTTCTTCATCTGACCTGTTATAGTTTCCATGAAGCATTGGAAGGGAAATTCCCACTTAAGGGGCGGGTAGGGTCTAACACTTTTAAAAAATCATTTATTTTTTCTTTGTATTTTCTTATAGTTTCAAGAATTTTCAAGCCTATCGGAACAGAACTCAGCAAGTTATGCGTCTTCATCTTTGTTCATCTCATACTGCGAAGAAGTAAGAGCTCGGCCCAAGATTTCTGCTTCGATTGACTTAAAAACTTGACTAAATATTCTTGGAATGTTCCATTATAACAAATTATAAAAGAAAAAATATGAATTTTTGAAATTGTTAGACCCTACGGGCTGCCTGGAGTAATAAATTTTTCCATTCATTTCATGGACAAAAAACTTTCAACGCTTTTTTCCTTGAGAGCAGGTTTGAAAGTCCGTGTCCATCGTCATCCAAAAACTACTGCACCAACTTTTTTTTTCAAATTTTGCACACTCTACATATAAAAACCCCGACCCCAACGTTTTCCTTTTCGTTGTATGTTACTTTTACAGCTATAAAACGGCGGTTTTTTTCGTGAAAAATCGTAGTTTTCACTTTGAACAATCACCAAAAACCAGAAACGTTGGGGTCTAGAAAAACTTCAACTCTAACTACGCTGCTTTGATTTGTTCACTTCTGATTAGTCTGCGCTGAGATACAGTGGATTTCCGGAAATCATGATTTTTAAGAAGCGTTCTAAAAATACTTCTTCACCGACTTATTTCTTAATATTTTTCCACGGAAATATTACAAAATGTTATTTGAATGATGCTTTTCATCATGCAAAACATTTGAATTTATTTTGTAGAACGAAAATTCTGAAATATTAGGAGCATCAATTTGACCTATCAGTAAATGCAGCTCTGAATATATTTCTACTTCTTAAAAGCAATCAACAACGATCAGTATATTGTGGTAATTCTGTCGAGTAGCACCAAGGAAAAGATCTGAGGGCATAAGGACACCAAATTACAGATGAAGCTTCAAGGATAGATCGGACAAGAGTGAAGTACAGTGATCTGAGACAATAAAGGTCAGTGTATTCTTTTGCTATTTTAAAGATAAATATAATATTCCGATTAGTTCGTGCAATGTTATGGGAGTAATAGCTGATAATAAACTACACCAAGTTCCCTAAAATTAATACTCGCTCAACGAATTCTACAGAAATAGGGTTCAAGGGAGAATTCAAGAGGGGGTCAAAACAAGAGGGTGGTTCAAAAGGTGGGGAAGGTGCAAAAATTTAAAAGGAAAGTCAAGTTATTTGCACTTTTATATAAAAAGTACTACAAAAAGTTCATGGAACTCGCTGTTGAAAAATCTTCCAAGGGGGAACAACATCGTTTTCGTTTGCTGTTATGTCGAACTCTATGTGACTATTTTTCTGAAATTCCTGTTCAAAGGCAAGTATATGAAAAATGTACACAGAGAAGATTTTTATTTCTGAAAAAATTCATCAGCGCAAAATATCAGACACGTTAGCAAAAATCTTCGAAACTGTTAATAAACTGTTAAATAAATCTTCAAAAGTTCATGTGGCCTCTCTGTTGGATAAACCTTTAATTGCCAGCGTAACTAAATACGCAAACTCAATACTTACTTAAGAAAATTCGGATAGGTAGATAAATACTATGGAATCAATATTTGGGGTTTGAGCGGCTAGTGGAATGAAACTAAATCGTTTAAGAAATGAAAAACGAAAGTTTCCTTAAATCAGACCTTGTCAGCTTGGAGCGAAATCAATTTTCACTTCAACAACGCCATCGCATGGCATCACATTCAACATATCATGTCAATTGTATGGGTGCGCAGTGCTGATATTTTGGCGCGCACGAATTTGACATTTGAAGACAAACACGAGAAAAGGTCCTAAGTGCAAAAGAGAGTTTCGCTGTGTTTACTTTCTCTTTCGATTATTAGGGTCCTATCGGTAATCCATTCGGTGCTCGCGCAGGGCGCAACGTTTTCAAATGGGCGGTAAACCAATCCTTGGGACCTTTTATTTTGTCGTCCTAATCACCGGATATGGCGATCAGGTTTTTTTTGCTCACTAAACGAATGAAGGGGGCGGCAAATCTTATTTTGCCCCGGGTATCCAATTTCCTCAGTACACCACTGTATTCATGTAAACACTTTTAAATTAAAATTTTTGAATCTAATAACAATGTGCTCCTACACCGCATGTCGAATATGAAAAAAAGTTCAGAAATTTTATATATGTGATCCTATATATCCTATATATATATATATATATATATATATATATATATATATATATATATATATATATATATATATATATATATATATATATATATATATATATATATATATATATATATATATATATATATATATATATATATATACCTTTCATTTGAATCTAAGTTTGTGAGAATCAATTCAGCTATCTCTCAGAAAATTAAGTGTATATTTATTCATTGTTTTGCATATTAGAACTCAAACAATTAAAATTGTTTACAAGTTTTTTGTATAAATGGTACATAAATATAAACCAATTTAAAAAATCAAACATGTTTTGTGATCACAGTATGAAACGTAAAATATATTACAAACTTTCATCTAGTGAGAGAATTCCGCACTCAACTAGAAGTAATTTGGATGATCCGGGTATTTTCAAGAGTTTATAGCATTTTCTCGATTCATTCGTAAAACGATTTTGTTTACTCGATAATTCAATTTTATCCCATTAATCGTAATAATTTTAGGTAAAAAAATATGTGAATAAATTCAAGATTTGACAGACAAAATAAAATAAATGAAATGCCTTGACTTTAAGGTATGTCATGCTTTGAGAAATTCCATTATCTTACTTACCATAACGGGCAAAAAACGTTTCACTCTGTACAATTCGAACTTTTGAAACGGTACAAAGTACCCATCGATGTATTTATACATGATCGAATGTTGATCGTAGTCCAACTTCCCCGCCTTGTTCTTCTTTCCAGCACGGGAATTCCCTGTAATTAGAAAGTGTTCTCTCATATCGCCATGATCCAGAAAAATGTAGGCCATGTGCGATACTGAGTATATGTAAATTTTCTGATGAAAATCAAACTTCTGCTTCTCGTAATCGAATTTAAACAGGTCCGAAAAGGTATCCTCGTCCACTGCTTCATCATTCATCTGGTTGGCCAACGCAAGGAACATTGTCTGCTCGATCGTGAACGGTTCGATATGGATGGCATTATAACACGGTAGCTCATCGATAGCATCAAAATGGTACCCAGACCAGCGATAAATTGGACACACATTAGCAACGCTTTCGTCCAGGTTGGTGTATGTATGTGTCAAGTAAACATGATTTCCATGGATCCACATATGGACGGTATTCTGATTGGATTGACTGAACTTCTGTACGATCTCCGTTGTGCTATTCTCCATAATTTGAAAAACTGGCGAACCTTCATCTATTGTTTGGTTAGTTAGTGGCAATTTTTTCTCTCTTGTGTTATTGTGGTAATTCACAACTGCTACAAACCCAAGCGAAGCGTGTGATATGCAGTCGAATTTTCTTGCCAAAATGGCAGTATATTCCATGTACTTATGGAAAATCTTGGTATCTCTATCCTATAAGCAAAAGTGTTCATATATTACGACACTATTATTACTAACAAAATGCTACAAACCCAGGAGTAAAATGATACAATGCTGTGATTTGCATAACCTTCCAGAGTTTTGCGTATGTTTATTGAGGCGGCAAATACCGATTTTCCCACTTTCAGCATGCATATGTCAATAGGAAAATTTACTGGAATATAACCGCGTTCGCGGAATCCTTTAAGATACAAGCGTTCTCCTGTAAGAAAAGATCATTCGAAGATTTGTTAAATCGGTACAAGTTTCCTATATATTAGTTAGCGTTCACATCTCATCCGAAACGGACGACACAATTCATCACTTGCGACCAGGATAACAGGGGAAAGGGAGGACAAAAAAAATACAATTGCTCTCTATTTCAAGCAGTGTCGCATTCGACTTCCATTTCAAGAAATGAGCAAATGCATCTCGATATAAAGCAAGTGCATTTGTTATCACTGAATAAAACTAATAATGTTGTATACATTCAATTCTATAAGGCAATCAATTTTCTCGGAGATGGCCGAACCTGTTTTCTCGAACTTATATTCAAAAGAAAGACCTTACTATCCCATACAAAGTTCCTGAATTTTATCTTAATACTACATGCGGTTCCGGAATTACAGGGTAATATAGGTTAAAAATGAAAATAATGTCACTCACTCGAACACGACTGAACCGATTTCTACCATCTTAGATTCAAGTGAAAGGTTTCATAAGAAACTTTTTTCAGATCCTACTAGTGCCAGACATACGACACCCTGTGTTTGGTGGCGGAAGTAGAGAAAATAGTGATCGATTTCTCAAAGATGGCTACACCTATTTTCATAAACATAGATCAAATCAACAGAAAGGTCTTACAAATTTAAATCGGCTACAGTTAACTAAGAGTAAACATAGTAAGGTAAGTAAACATTCACCCTCATTCTTGTTTACATCCGTATCAACCATACGACGAACTGGTACTTTCGAACAAGTACGAATAAGCCATTCTTGTTTTCACTCGAATAAATTCGAACGCAACTCGTTACCACAAAATATTCAAATGTCAGTAAACTTCTTCAAATAAATGCTAAGCCATGATGAAATGACACCAATTCTTGTGATTAACCATATGCAAAATGCAAGAATGTATGCCAGTTTAGCTTCGAACGTTTACGGACGAACAGACGGAATGCCGTGGGTTCGATTCGTCAGTTTATGGTTGCGAATCAACAAATTTATTTTCGAATCTAAAGGTTCATAAATTTGTGTTTTGCATAAAACATTTAGAAAGCATAGCAGTCATAGTAAAATGCTGTTTTTTTCTGGTGAACCTTCGAATATATGCGCGGTTCCAAGTTTTTGCGGATCAAATTTTACATCTATTAGGTACTTTATGGAAAATACCCCATGGGTAAACATGCTTTATTTTATATTAAATGCATGATTTTACCAATGTAATAAATATGTAGATTATCGAAAATATGAATAAATTGCAAGAAAAATGCAACATATTACTGATCGGACTGCTATTTTAAATGCTTTTTTTATTACTTTGCACGAAGTTTAATTTGAACATTTCTTTTAACGACTTGATTAAAATTTGTCCTGAGTACGATATTTATTTATTATGTAGCATTCGTCACTTCCTTGATGCTTGGAATCTTCCTAAAAAACTACCTGCGCTGCCGATCCTTCTTTTGCACAGGAATCGCGTTTGTACACATTCGAGTGAAAACAAGAATGGCTTGTTCGCATTCGTTCGAAAGTATGTGCTCGTCGAATAGTGGATACGGACGTAAGCAAGCATGATGATACAAAATCAGCGAAAAAAATACAAGTCAAATAACAAATGATATCAATAATTTTTAATTACAACTCAAGTCTGTACCATAACTGATAGTTTAAAGTTGGATTGGCGTTATTTTTTATTCGAACGTTAACGGAAGTACGAATTTGATATACTTTTGAACGTATCGCATACCGCCATAAACAAGAATGAGGGTGATTACCCCAGCCATTCTGGTATTACTGGAAATGAATGGGCTGACGAGCGGGCTAGAGCTAGTGCAACGAATGAAAGAATCAGCTTTACCACTGTCAACTACATACCAGTTACTGACGAAGCTGGCATATTTGCATGGACATTGCAAACTCAATTATCACATGGCTACTATCCAGCGTGCTGAGTATTTTTCGTGTAATTTGCGTGAATGCGATAACGGTACTCCATATAATCTTAGCTATAACTGTTCCACATTGACGCAACTACATATCCAGGTTTTTGAGTCTGTGTATGGAGAGTTAAACTTGAAGGATATTAGATCATTTCTCACCCCAATGTGGTAAGCAGCTAAAGTCAGAGGGATTTATCGTTTTTCCTGGAGTGAATGAACTAATGCTGTATTGACCTTAAATGGTTTTAGCAGATTGTTTGGCATCCTTTATGAAGTACCAAATTTACTTCTACTCATAAATATTGCGAATCGTTTTATCGGGAATGCAGAATGCTGTCGCTTTTGTAAAATGTATCTTTTCGGGGGTTCGAGGTTTTTTTTAAGGTTTATTGATTAATCATTTCAAAACCGAGTTACAATAAAATACATAAATTAGTATATGGTATAATGAGAGTGGGATTTTAAAATTTTTGTGAAACCTCCGATGTCTGTTCCTATCTGGGCTTCAATACCGTGATGTTACAGTTGTACTTTAGCATTCCTCAGAAAATTTTGTATAGCTATCATTGCCGGAATGTTCATAGCACCAAGTATATCCCAGGGGTTCGAGGCTTTACTAAATGTGCTTTTGGTACCTGCAGATCGTTCAGCATCCTTCCGGGGGTGCGAAACGATTTGTTTCTGTTAGGTTCATTTACTGCCCTAAATCTGTTTGGAAACAAATAGAATTTATCAACCTGTGTCAAATCCTACGTAGGTAGACATGAAAAACAATCTTGAAAAAAATTTTGTCCTGTTGTTTTTAGTATGAATTCAATTCGTTCCGATGGCAGGTATCAAATTGATACAAAAGAATTTTGTTGTTGCAATTTTTGAGAGGCGGATGCGGGTTAAATAAGTAGAAACACAATAAAGGTTTGTACTACGAAACAATTTTCTCTCTCTTCAGATTTCCAAGCCCATGAGTATCGTCCAAGTGCAGAACGACCTGCTGAGGGACTGTCTTCGTAAACAGCTGGACGAGTTCCACATGCTATCGTCGATATTCTGCAATCCTGGCGAGCTCCACGTCGACAATTACAGCTTCGTGGACAACATCAACGCGTTTGTCGAAGGTGAAACCGCTCAACTACGCGCGAAGCTGGACTACCAACTGAATCTCCCACTGCTTGAAGCAGTAAAGGTCCAAATTCGCATTGAGTTACCACATCTTTATCCAGGAATTGAGGTCCCAGATTTTGTCATCAGATCGACCATGTTTTCGCGGGATCAGGAGCGATTATTTTCAAGAAAAATAGAACAATATATTGACGAGGAGGTTCTAGATAAAAACGAATCTTATGTTTATCAGGTGATTTCTTGGATTCAAGATAATTTCCTTGAAATGACAAAAACTATAGAAAACTCCAACACCTTAGGCAGTAGCCATGAAATACCAGACACTCCTAGCACAATCGTGTTTGAAAGATTGTGGATATACTCACACCACCTGAAAAGTAAAACAAAACGACAAACAATACTTAAAACGGCCAAAGAATATAATCTCTCAGGTTTCTCAAGACCTGGAAAGCCAGCCATTATCTGCGTAGAAGGGCAACAAAAAGACACACAGGTGTTTTGGCGCACCATTCGTCCATTGAAATGGCAAAAAATTCAAATCCGTTTAACGGAAACTGAAATGATTCGATTCGATCAATTGAATTGTAAGCGAAGATTTCCAGGGTTCCGTGAGGAGTTGATAACTGAAGTAGACGAAGACAACGATGAAGAAGTGCCAATGAATATGAGTTTGTTTATGAAATTCCTCGATAAGCACGAAAGCGGGTATATAAGAAAAGAAATTTTTGGTTTTTATCAAACCGAACAAATATTATAGTTTTATCATAGATACTCTTCATATATTGTGCAATCTAATAAAAAACTGTTATTTATATCTTACGTTACTTACTTCCAATATCATCGTTCATGGATTTATCGGTAGCACTCCGAGGCTTTCGCCGAAATTCCTTGTGTTTAACATTTCTCAAATGATTACTCTGTTTACCAATTCGATCAGTGCCACTGGCAACGCGCAAGAATCCATCGATTCTTTCATCTAGTCTGTGTTTCATGTCAGGGGTAAGGTTTTGACCTTCTGACTCAATGCGAATGTCCACCATTATATTTTTATAGAATAATTCCTTTAACTCAGCGAGTTCGGCTTCCGACTCGTAACGTCTCAAACCTTGATCATCAAATTGGTTTGCATGAACCGCATAAAATAGGTTGTTTTTAACCAACGATAACAATGCTATCACTAACACAAAATGTAACAAAACCAGCATGTTTCGCGAATGACTGATAATTTCCACGCCTTAATTAATATTGTAATAAATCCAGGAGTGTAAGCATCAGTTTAGTAAATAACTTATACCTAGCTCTATTGATCACAACTCATTTGCACTTTCAATGTGGAACAATAGAAACTACTGATAAAAGAGAATCTTCATAAGTAAACCGAAGGGTTGTTGTAAAGAAATATAATGGTATGAAATGAGTATATACGTCGAATCGCACAAGTGCAAAGTGCTAAAAAAAACTGCAATCTAACTCTTGAAAGTTTGTGTAAACAGATGTATACACTGAAATTGCTAAATTGCTGGTTTGATTAAACCACGGTTTGTCCGAAACGATAAAATCTTGTTAGTACCACCCTCCTGCTATGGAAGCTGATTCCTGAAACCGACGCATTTCGTTTTGGTGTTGTTGTCAACAAAATGTTAAGCTACGTTCATACCATACAATCAAACCCGGCCCTCTGTCACGACGCCATCTTGATGAGATCAAAATCGGAACTTCAAAATCAGCTGATTGCGACGCAAATAAGCAAACAGTAATACATTTGTTTTACGCGTTTACCTTGTTTAGTGCATGAAAATTAGTGAATTTTGGGTCGACTCTCTCACAATAACTTGTCGGTTTACCTAAAATACAGCAGCCAGTGTTTTGGGACATCAAGTGGAGATAATTTTCACAATTTGAGAGTCGCGATGAGTATCAAAACATCGCAGTGTTTGGGGCTCGAAACGCGAGGGGCTCAACGTAATCGGTATACTTTCAAATGGCTGGTGCTCACATACCGGTGTCAGATGGGTGATCAAACCACACTTGTGTCAAAAGGTAATTTCTTCAAACCCAATATAAATATAACTCTAGTCCAGTATTCTCTATAAAACAAGTAATTTGACCTCTTTTTGAATAAGAAAAAGGCGGGTGAGTAATGTCAGAGACATAACTGGATGTCGTGAATACGAAAAAAGGTGGGTGGGTAATGTCAGAAACATAACTGGATGTCGTGAATACGAAAAAACTGATACGCTCCCATCACTTTTCCGAATATCAGTTAGTTGATTGATTGTATGAATTGTGCAGGATTTCCTCTTTTTCACTAATAGAGTTTGAAGCGATGTACCTACATTAAAATACAGATTAGTTACATTAAACAGCTACTATTCTACAACTATATATTCCAAACTTGAAACAATTCTTTTATAATTTGCTAATATAGCAGGCTAGGTACGACAAATTTGTAGTTTATTTTTATTGATGCTACAAAGTTCGAAGATATCTGATTCTTCTCGAAATTTCAGTACGAGACAATGGGCTGGTCTGAAATGTATCGACGATCTTCGGTATGCAAGAGTCATTCTAATAATAATAATGATAATAATAATAATAATAATAATAATAATAATATTAATAATAAAACAGATTAACCTATTTATATGGCAACCCTGTTTCGCATGGCATATTTTTACACGGCCCCATACTAGTATAAAAATGTGTTCAACATTCGCTTTCGCATTGCCGTTCGTAATTGAATGTGTTAGTGACGGTACAAATCTGCTTTTCTACCTGTTTCGGTGCCATCGTTCTGACGGTGTCTCGTACATACAGAGTAGCTGCTTTACCTCAAATGACGCTATTTCTCACATCACATTTCAATTTATACTGGTAGCGGTGTACGGACCTCCCCTTCGCAGAACGGGAAACAGTGAGACGATATAAAAGAGAGAGTTAGTAGAGCGGCAGTCAGTAATACTGAATTGGCTGTCTAACGGTTAACAGCTTCTTGTGGAATTTTCACGCGGAAACACGCACACAGGAGGAACAATTAAGGGCAAGGCAAAGTCCCGCTCGAACCGTGCTGGTCTGCAGTTCCCAGTTGGCAAAATCCATCGTCTGCTCCGGAAGGGAAACTACGCAGAGCGTGTCGGTGCCGGTGCACCGGTCTATCTGGCGACAGTGATAGAGTACTTGGCTGCCGAAGTGTTGGAATTGGGCGGTAATGCTGCCCGCGACAACAAGAAAACGAAAATCATCCCTCGCCATCTGCAGCTGTCCATCCGTAACGACGAGGAGTTGAAAACCCCGTCCTTTTCAGGACGACCACATAACTGTGATAAAGAAATATTTAGGATTGCTTTAAATTTAGCCAGTTCTGATACGGCTGGAAAGTAGAATGCGCAAATCAAGTGAAAACATTTGTTCTAATAATTTGTATAAAGTATACTAGTATAAAGATGTTTCTAAATCAAAATTTTCTGTTTCGTATTGCGAGACAGCGTTACTGTCCTGTCGTAATTGAATGTGTTAGATATCATGATCAAAAAGCGCCCCATACTAAAGAATGCAACTCTTTCGCACGGCATATTTGTGTACTAGTATAAAGATGTATTCAACATCATCACTTCCACTTTCGCATTGCCGTTCGTAATTGAATGTGTTAGTGACGGTGCAAATTAATTTAACTTCTCGTGTGTGCCTTGTTTCGGCAACAGTTGCTCGGAGAATGGTAGGAAAGCGATAAAATTCAACTAATTCTTTATGATTATTTTTAGCACTTAAAAGTGCTATTTGAATTTGCTGGAATTTTTGGCTGCCTTTCATCCGGTTTTCGCTGTCATCGTGCTGACACTCGTGCTTTAACTTAACTGCCGCTATTTTTCACATCACCTTTGTTAGAATTCCTTTCCTGTACGCAGAACGGGAAACAGTGAGACGACAGGTCCACGATGTTGCTCTCGTGTGTCTTGTTTCGGGAACAGATGCTCAGCAAATGGTAGGAAAAATGAAGCACTCAACTTTTATATGGATGCTCTTGTATAGATGCAGACATCTCGCGTTCTGATTGGCTGGTGCTGTCATGGGTTAAATCTAACAGGTTTTTCAATAGTGTACTATTGAAAAACTTCAATGTTGTTGCAATACACGTTCAAGTTGAAAAATTTCGATTCTATTGGTAGTTAGATTATATAAATCCTTCTACAGATCACTGAGCTATGAGCTTCCAAAATACGAGAAAGGCAAACGCGCCATATGAATTATCCTCTTTGACACTCGTTTGTACCAAACATTTAAGAAAAGTTTAATTTTGAACTATTTAAGATTATGTCACACAACTGAAAATTTTATCATTAAATTGTGATCATATTTCCGATGGCATGTTGCAAGAATTATGTTGATTCATTGGATACAACAGAAGATATTCACGATCAAAAACTTATCACTCTCTCAGAGGGTAAATTTTGAAAAGGCGCCCCATAGTAAAGTAAGTCGTATTCACGACAAAACTGACACGCTTCCATCACTTTTCCGAATATCAGTTAGTTGATTGATTGTATGAATTGTGCAAGCTTACCTCTTTTCACTAATAGAATTTGAAGCGATACACCTACATTAAAGTACAGATTAGTTACATTAAACAGCTACTATTCTACAACTATATATTCCAAACTTGAAACAATTCCTTTTTAATTCGCTAATATAGGAAGCTAGGTACGACAAATTTGTAGTATATTTTTATTGAAGCTATGAAGTTCGAAGATATCTGATTCTTCTCGAAATTTCAGTACGAGACAATTGCAATGGCCTGGTCTGAAATGTATCTACGATCTTCGGTATGCAAGAGTGATTCTAATAATATTAATAATAATAATGATAATAATAATGACAATAATAATAATTATAATGATAATACAGATTAATCTGTATATATGGCAACCCGGTTTCGCATGGCATATTTTCACACGACCCCATACTAGTATGTATAAAGATGTGTTCAACATTCGCTTTCGCATTGCCGTTCGTACTTGAATGTGTTAGTGACGGTACAAATCTGCAATCTTTTCGGTGCCATCGTACTGACGGTGTCTCGTACGTTCAGAGTAGCTGCTTTAACTTAAATGACGCTATTTCTCACATCTCATTTCCTTTTATACGTGCTAGTGGTAGCGGTGGACGGACGTCCCCTTTGTTAGAATTCCTTTCCTATACGCAGAACGGAAAACAGTGAAACGATATAAAAGAGAGAGTTAGCAGAGCGGCAGCCAGTAATACTGAATTGGCCGTCGAGCCGTTAACAGCATCTTGTGGAATTTTTACGCAGAAACACGCACACAGGAGGAACAGTTAAGGGCAAGGCAAAGTCCCGCTCAAACCGTGCTGGTCTGAAGTGCCCAGTTGGCGGCAGAATCCATCGTTTGCCTCGGAAGGGGAACTACGCCGAGCGTGTCGGTGCTGGTGCATCGGTCTATCTGGCGGCAGTGATGGAGTACTTGGTTGCCGAAGTGTTGGAACTGGCCGGTAACGCTGCCCGTGACAACAAGAAAACGAAAATCATCCCTCGCCATCTGCAGCTGGTCATCCGTTGAAAGCCCCGTCCTTTTCAGGACGACCACATTACTGTGATAAAGAAATATTTAGAATTGCTTTAAGTTTAGCCAGTTCTGATACGCCTGGAAAGTAGAATGCGCAAATCAAGTGGAAACATTTGTTCTAAAAATTTTTGTTTTCGGCCGCATACTAAAGTAATCGCGACAAAAATACATATTGATCTGTGGCAACTCTGTTTCGCACGGCATATTTGTATACTAGTATAAAGATGTGTTCAAAATCATCACTTTCGCTTTCGCATTGCCGTTCGTAATTGAATGTGTTAGTGACGGTGCAAATTATTTTAACTCCCATCTTGATGAATCTTTTGGTAGGAAATATTGAGATCTGAGATGGTTCTCGTGTGTGTCTTGTTTCGGCAATGGGCCTGGCTGGCAATGGCTGCCTTTTTCGGTGTCATTGTGCTGACGGTGTCTCGTGCATTCATATCGGGAAACAATGAGACGACAGGTCCTCGATGTTGCTGTCGTGTGTCTTGTTTCGGAAAGAGTTGCTCAGCAAATGGTAGGAAAAATGAACCATTAAACTTTTATATGGATGCTCTTGTATAGATGCAGACATCTCGCGTTCTGATTGGCTGGTGCTGTCATGGATTAAATCAAACAGGTTTTTCAATAGTGTACTATTGAAAAACTTCAATGTTGTTGCAATACACGTTCAAGTTAAAAATTTTCGATTCTATTGGTAGTTAGATTATACAAATCCTTCTACAGATCACTGAGCTATGAGCTTTCAAAATACGAGAAAGGCAAACGCACCTTATGAATTATCTTCTTTGATACTCGTTTATACCAAACATTTAAGAAAAGTTTAATTTTGAACTATTTGAGAATATGTCACACAACTGAAAGTTTTATCATAAAATTGTGATCATATTTCCGATGGCATGTAGCAAGAATTATGTTGATTCGTTAGATATAACAGGAGATATTCACGATCAAAAACTTATCACTCTCTCAGAGGGTAAATTTTGAAAAGGCGCCCCATATTAAAGTAAGTCGTATTCACGACAAAAGAAATGGTGGTTTATTTAGTTTGATTATATTCCATCGAAATCGTTTCCTTGTGTTGGTGCAACCGCATGATGAAAAAAGTTAACGTGTGAACACTGCTTAAACACAGCATTTGACAGCGAACTAGAACCAAAAAACCAAAATTTTCGGCTTCAAGCCAATTCTATGCAGATGACAATCGTGCCACCGGAGTGATTAGTACCAGTTAAATATCTCGGTTGATTTTTCATTAGGGCGTATAAGCAAGTGACAGTTTCCCGTTGTTTACTACTTTGTTGAAACTAAAGTTTATTGATTCAACTATAAGATTTGTTGATTTTTCCATAATCAGCTTGTTAAAAATAAATTGTTGTTTTAGAATTCTGTCAGGTGCACCAGAAGATATTTTTTATATGAATTTTCGAAATTATGCGTTTTATATGCGAATTTTTTCCAATTATGCGGTAAATTTCAAAAAGACTTCAATGTAATTCCGGAGTTGGATTTAATAAAAATCGCACAACAACCTGTGATACCATAAGGCCTTTCATTTAAATCAGAGTTTATGGAGTTCCATTTTGGAGATTTTCACCATAACTTCTGGTGCTTTCAGAACCGGACATCGGTGTTTGTCAGTATCGTAGAAAGTAGACAACTCGGGAACTGGAAGTCCTGATCAAATTCGAGACCTTTCATTTGAATCTAATGTCGTTTTTCATTGAGAACACTCGTGGAGTGTTTTGCTCGATTCGTGCAATCGGGCAATCAAAACAGGTGCACTGTGTTTCATTGATTTGCACCGCACGAAAAAAATGCACTTTCGGGGCAATTCGCGGGCAACTATTTTGCACCCGTTTTCTTTTCAGAGCAGCAAGCGTGCAAACCAAACTTTACAAAACCGTTTCATTGATCAACTGTCAGGGCAAAACACTGGCACCGAGCGAGTGGAATCAATGAAAAACGACATAAGTTTGCGAAAGTTTGTTCGATTTGTTGGTGGGTGTCATCATTTCTGGGTCGGAAAGCAAAACAGTTTCTTATGCTGTATCGAATTGGCTTTGGTCGAAACTAGAATGAAAAACTGCGACCGAGAAAATATAAAATGGCGGCCGTTTTTCGATTTTGGATCCTTCCTATAAACTTTCAATTGTTAATAACTTATATAAATAACAATGAATATATTTGGTTGTATTCCTGACCATACAGACACATCTAACGAGTACAATGTCGTTTCTTTTATGTTGATATGTGCAAAAGTTTTGAACGTGGTTTCGAGAACAAGTCGAACAATGTATTTATTCGCGACTAATCGTGCCTATGCACGCTTCGTCTCCCCTTCTTTCTATCAACTTCTCGGTCGGCTGTAACCTCGGAACTAATTCTTTATGATTTCTAAGAGTATTTTCTAGCAATTTAACGAAAAAACATTTTTTTCGATTTGGTGAAAATTGTTTGGAGGAGCCAGGCCTTAAATCTTATTATGAGAAAGGCATCATTACACCACTAGCTGTATTAAAACAGGTTTTTGACATTGGAATCGCCTGTTTTTGAACGTTGGAACAGGTTGAAGCCTGCGTTCACAAGTTTTGACAGTTGGAGAAAGATTTGATTAAAAAAGAAAATCATCACATGCCACAAATGCTCTTTATTTGGCTCGAAATTTGATATGTCCAACGCGAAATAAAAGTATGTTACTGGCTCGAAACCAAATAAACAAATATGACGTAACTCTTGACCGCCTTATTATTCGGATACAGGCAATAATCCTGATCAACCTTGTGACAGGAAACATATGCTTTTATTATTAAAAACATTTGT
Organism: Malaya genurostris; assembly: GCF_030247185.1. Lineage (NCBI taxonomy): Eukaryota > Metazoa > Arthropoda > Insecta > Diptera > Culicidae > Malaya > Malaya genurostris. Next base: position 51,844,301 of record NC_080572.1, read on the forward strand.
TCAGAATTGAAGCTTTTGGGTCGCTGGACATATCAGAGCTTCAGCTCAAAAGCGAATCTAGTTAGGGCATAATTATTGATATAAAAATCTATCTTTGCTTGTTGATTATTGAATACCGATGACACGCATGCGCTCGCATAATGAACGGTTACCTTAGATCCGGTTTCCATCAACAAAAATCATCGTAAAGATTAGTTTTTTTCTTCCATATTTCATACATGGAACTCGAACTAACCCTTGTCGATTATGCTACCGTCGGATTAACGGCACCCAGTTGTCTACAGCTGCTACCAACCCTGTCCGGAAGCAGCGATTCACGAGGTACTGTCAGACAGCAGCAGAAGGCGGTAGTTGGTGACCAAGACGGAGTTTTGCAGTTATTTTCTATGAAGAAAGATGAGCTGCAGATTCACTTTAAAACATTACCGAGCGATAAAATCGCATCGGTCAAACTCGGAGGCGCTATCGGTTCGGTGCCGGATAAAATATTTACCGCTTCGGAGAATAAGGTTCGGGGCTTCAACAAAAAGGGAAAAATGTTTCTGTCATTCGAAACAAACTTGACGGAAAACATTCGATCGATGTTTGTGAACGGAAGTGATTTACTAGTTTGTGGAAATCACGTATACAATCACTATAAAGACTGCAAAGAGGTAGGGTCGTATTTATGCGGGGACGCGATCGTGGACGTGGCTGGACTCTGTCCTAATAATGTGAGTTGGATCAAGGGCCTTTTCAAGCAGAATTTAAAATCATCAAAATTCCTAACATCATACAAATTGCAGACAAGTCGACTTATCACCGTCCTGGCATGCTCGGGAAGAGTTCTACGAATTCTAGAGCACTCACGAGTACGTCAAACATTGGAAGTAGACAGTGTACCGACTGTTCTACATGTTCCCAAAGGTCTGGGCGATCGGATCATGTGTGGTTTCAGCGATGGTAAGGTGATATTGTTCCACATAAACCTTCTACTGAGTGAGGTCAAACGGGAGACGTTGGTTGAAGACAATGAAAATGTCAGTGCTGTTACCTGCATGACGACATACGATCTATCGGGAGATGGAAAAGATGAGTTGATCATCGGAAGACGGGATGGTACACTGCAAGTTTTTATTATGAGCTCAGATGAATATCAATTCGAAATGGAATGCACTCAGATATTCCGTGAAAACTTCAACGAAAGTATCTCTTGTGTTCAGGGAGGTTGCGTTGGGGCCAACAGTTACTTGGAAATTGTTGTGTGTACTTACTCGGGTCGAGTATTTGGTTTGACAACCCAATGCATTAGCAGAAGTCTGAGTGATAACAATAAACGCAGTGCAGATAATACAACTCCGGATAACTCAACAAAATTACACAAATTACGAGTCGAAATCTATGAACTTGAACAAGCGATAAACCGAGAACGAGAACGCTATCAACATTCAACGCAAGCTCTATCAACCGGACTGTCTGCGATTCCAATGCTGCCGGTAAACGATTCGATGCTGTTGTGCCAGGAGGATGCAACCTATGCATTAACTATTGAAATCCCTACTTCGATTGAGCACGTTTTGCTTCAGTGTGATGCTCCGATTAATTTGATCGATGTAGAGAAAAATTCAGCAGTTGTTAGCTTCAGTGAATGTGATAAAATGGTAAGACCGGAAAAGGTGCAATCCAGGCCTGTGCGCAGGGGGTGTTTTGGGGGTTTTAACCCCCCCCATGAAGAATTTTTTTTAAATTAAGTTTCATGAACAATGGAGTACTTATTATATTAAAGTGCAAATAACTTGACAATTCATATTTTTTGTCAATTTATTATCTATTTATAAACTGACATAATAACCCCCCCGCCACCCCCCCCCTCCGCTTTTTACATTGTCAATATAGTGGATGAGGCGCCTTTTCGCATTTTGGACACCCCCCTCTCCCCTTGAAATCCACCCCCCCCCCCCATGGATGATTCCTGCGCACGGGCCTGGTGCAATCTTTTGATTCAACAATCAACTTCATTATTTATATACTATATTAATTTCGTTTATCGTAATTTTCTCGATAATTTCCAATGCTTGAAGAACAATTTTTTCGAATAATTCAGAGAACGTACCACTTGAGTTAGAGGAGACCGAGGAGAGGGGCTTAAACGGACACATAATTTTTGACTTGAAATTCCTAGCAAATTTTTGAAACATACCTTAAGATTGATAACTATATTTTTTCTACTTCTTATCACTCATTAAAACTAGATCTATTATGAATTTAGGCAAAACGTTCGTTATATGTAGCGAAACAATCAAATGGTCTTCAATATAAACTAAAGTCAGTTTTAACAACAAATATTTGGTGCTGCAGGGCGTGAAGTTTGTAGACAATACCTATATTCCCAGTGACCAGAATTATGTCTCACGCAATCTCAAAACCAACAGACATTCCAAATCTTTTCCTCTCATTGAATTATCTTAATATTTGGCGCCCTATTGCATTCATTTTTTCATTTTTGTGTTTAACTTTATAGTCCAGTTTAGTCCGATGGGAGATCCGGATTAGTTCCGAATATAGGATTTTGGGTTGAATAGTCACTTCATCGTGACTTGGTACAAAATCTAATGCATGCCACAAAGTGGGAATTGTAGCTGCAAGTTGAAGCTACACAACTGTATAGATAATTTAGGTGAAAAACTTAGTTGAAATGGATGCTTTTTTGAATTTCCAAAAAGTGTCCGGCTTAGCCCCGGAAGTAAAGAAAATGTTTCATTCCGGCTTATTCAGGTCCACAGATCAGTTCCAGTTCCAGTATCAAGCATTCAGTTCAGTATTAAATCAATTGCGGGACGTTCGCAGAGCCAGTTTCTCGTCAAAGATGATCGATTCCGTCATCCTGTTCAAAACATTATGCAAAATCTGTTTTTTTCTCTAATGATTGCAAATGTTATCTAAAGTACTATAAAGATTGCTTCTTTACAAATCGGAGATAAAAACCATCAGTTTAGTGCAAATCTATAATAATTCGATTAGCTTTGTGTACTTTTCACAGAGAAAAATTCGTACTAAACAAGTGCGAATAAAAAAAATTTGTTTATGATTAGGTTACTCTCGAGTTTAATCGTCATTTTAGCGCCATTTTATGCTTGGAGAAAATAGCTCTGGAGCTGGAAGAGAAGCAAGCGACAAAATTAGAAAAATTCACCGGAATAGTGGGAAAATCTATAAAGTTGTTTTGTATGGACAATGGAATTTTCCGTTGAAAAAGTCGTCTATGCTTGCTAGATCATCGATAGGTGTTTGGCGCATAACGAGTTGCATAAGTATTCGACTGTCGAAGGAAGGAATACTAGATCGTTGAAAAAAATTGTTTGTCGCGCAATGAGTTGTTTTGTGTGGAGATTTCACATGCATACTTGAATCAGCCACGTGCTTAATTGGATATCAAAATTATTGCTTACTAATGTCGTTTTCGCTTGAAAAAACTGAAACTGACCCAGAGAAGTTCCGTCATACAAACGCTTTTCGGGAAACTGTTATAGGTTCGCACTTAACAACGGAGGTTTGAGAAAACCTGATTTAAAAACCGGGTTCGAAACTGACTCGATTTTCAGTTCAACAACGTTGAAACTAGGTTCGAAACTAGCTTCAAACAAATGGTTTGACAGCAGTTAGGCTGGGTTAGGTTTGGCATGAAGTGAAAACGACATAAATGGCTGGCGGAATGCACTGTTTTAGAAATATCGCTGGCAGCAGAAAAATTTCTGATATCGTTCACCAGTTGATGGATTGGAATCGAATGAAATCAGATGAATAATATTGGTCATTGTGAATCAATGGAAAGATTGTGCTGTATTGTAAATATATCCTGAGATGACCGTCTGTTCATTTGCTCGATTTTTGCTTAACTTCACATTTTCACATTAAGTTCTGGTGATGTTTCTTTTTCTGGGCTAAAGCGAATGTGTGTCGAATTCCGTTTATTGTAGGTTAAGTAATCAGAAAAATATTGAAGATGAACGTTAACCACTTAGTCGTTTGACAATTCTGCTCCGAATACATACATTCGAACAAAAAATTTTGGGCGAGACGAAGTTCGACGGGTCAGCTAGTTGTAGATAAAAAAGAAACCATACGGTGAGACCCTGGGCACAAATTTATTATCGACTTATAACAGTATAAAAAGTGCTCTGAAGTAAAAACATTATCTATTTTAAAAACAAGGCTGTTTCATTGGTCTAACTCTTCGTAAACAGGCTTGCAAGTTTCGATGAGTTTGTGAAAATCAGTTATGCACAATTAATTGAATGTAAAAACTGATGAAGGCTGTACTGCTCTAGCATGTAATTCTGAAATATCATAAAATGTCTTCATTCACTATTCGATTCGAACAGAATCTGGTAAATTCTTCAGCACACTGTTGTCCCGGCAGCGCAGTATATACAACGATAATGATATTATTGAAAAAAATCAGTTCAGTCTTTGTATTTAAAAGGAACGCTTTTTGCGTTGCGTTGTGACGATCGTCTTGGCGGATTGCTCACTGATATCATCATGTTTACTCCGAGTTAACGAACAAGAGTTGCTTAGGGAATAATATTGAGATTTGATCCTATTCAAACTCAGATTGAACATCTCAAAATAGTGATATAACACATGGATCAATAAGTCCCGAGACTAACAATGGAAACAACATTTTGTTTTGCAAAATTTTTTTTTATTCATCAACATAATCTCCTCATTTGAGCCAAATCTTTTTCCCTGGAGCATTTTTTTAAGATCAGCAAAGAGCCAGTAGTCACTGGGGGCTAAATCTGGCGAGTATGTGGGGTGGGGAAGCAGATCAAAGTCCAATTCGTTCAATTTCACCATTGTTTTCATTGTTTTGTTCATTTCTGTTTTTGTTTCATCGAAAGCAATCGCCGCACCCACTTGGAAAAAACCTTTTTCATGCTCAATTTTTCATGAAGGATAGTAAATACACTTCCATGTGATATCTGTGTCATCTCATCTCACGGAGCTTCACTTTACGATCTTTCATTATAATTTTTGTCACTTCACTCACATTTTCCGGTGTAACGGCTTCCACAGGTCTACCCGAGCGTTGGTGATTTGGACAGGTATTAGATCTACGATTCTCTAAGGAATCAACAACTATGGAATGAGATATGTTGTTGTGTTTTAAATTGGATTGCATGTTCATTAGAACGATAGTGCATTCTGCGGTAGTAGCAGAATGAGAGGGTGCGAGCGAGCAAAGGCGCGATAACACTACCGTAGGCATAATTAAATACCTGTCGCGGGTGTCATCCCAGAGAACCACAAACCGCATAAGGTTGCACGAATTACATCACTCAAAACGCTTTTTATAATAACCATCGCATAATCATATGGTTGAAGCCCATATTTTCCCCCATATGATATTATCGCACAATTTTACTGCGACAAAAAGCACACAATCGCATAATCGTTTGAATGACCTCGCCATAAACATAATTGAACTCGCATTAGTTCCATAAATGGCTGTACATGATATCCAAAATTTGTCTGAATTATATCGCATTATACGTAAAACATCTCGCACAAGATGATAATTCCTAGCATCCAATGAGATTGACTCACAATTCTGACTTTACTAACTGAATTTAAAAATATTTAGTTGCATTCGGAGCGTTTTACTGAAAATTCATGAACACTTGTTCGAAAAATCTTTAAGAGTATCATGGAGTATAAATGTAAACAACAGACTTGTTCGTGAAATAATACGAACTTCCTCACAATAAGAAATTCATTAAACCTTCTCTTCTACGATATACTGTGAACACATATGTGTGAATTTGCGATTGGACTCAGTCATCTCTATGATAAAATAAAAATGTATTCGTCTGAAATCGGGTTTAACAACAGCTAAGATATGGATAAGAGTAGAAAAACTCGGTGAACGACCCACAAGTTTCAGGTTCGAGCCTCGATTAGTGGATCCAATCAGCGACAGGATGTGTGAGTTGAAGATTTAAAACCGTTTCTTCAATTACAGCATCATCAACGTACACTGTCCTAATGAGACGAGATCCGATGAAGAGCAGGAAGTATTTTACGCGCAGCTGGAATGAACCTACGACACACCAACCGTGAAACTCGTCATCAACGACATCAACGCTCTGATGGGCCGGGAGGCAATGTACAGGCCTGTAATCGGTCTGGACAGCCTGCATACGGCTTCTAAGGACAACGGCCAATGTTATGTGAACTTTGCTGCCTACCGAAGAATGGTAGTCCGAAGCACCTTCTTCCTCCACAAAGATATCCACGAAGCCACCTGGAGATAACCTGATCAACATACGGTAAACCAAATCGATCACGTTCTCACATCGGCAGACTCTTCTCCGACGTCATCAATGTCCGCACCTACCGCAGTGCAAACATTGATTCGGACCGCGGTTTGTATGCGCTCAAAACTATCGACGATGCACAACACTCGTTGCTCACGAACGCCGAGACTCCATTTCGAGCAGCTACGTAGCGTTCGTACTGCCGAGGAATACACGCATCAGCTAAAGCTTGTGCTACCAACTGATGAGCAGCTTGGCGATTTTTTAATATGGCTGGATGAATATAAGGTTCACTATAAGTAGCACGCCGCAACCGTGTTAGGAACGAGGTTATCGAATCGAGGAAACGATTAGTTTGACGGCGAATGCCAGCAAGGGCGAGGATACTGCAACAATGCACGAGATCGAACGAGGAACGATACAGAGAGGCGCAGAACAGATGTAACTCGATTTTCCGAAAAAAAGCGCCATCAGGAAGATCGTGATCGCAAAGCGATGGAGCAGCTACCGCGTAAATGATACAAGGAAGTGCAATAAGAAGGTGAATCGCTCAGGTAGAAACCACACGCCAGAGGCCGAAATGCTCAGAGATATCAGTGGTAACCATCTCATGAACGAATGTGAGGTGATCGACAGGTGGAAGCAGTACTACGGCGAGCATCTGAATGGAGAAGCGCAAAATACAGAAAACGACGCAGGAATCAATGCACGCTCAGCCGATGACCGATTCCCAGCACCTGAACTGTCGGAGATAAGTGAGGAGATCCGCAAGCTGTGGAACAACAAATCCTTGGGCAATGATCAATTGTTCAAACGTGGAAGAGAGGCTCTGGCTAGAGTGCGGCTCTGGATGATTCGTAAGATTTGGGAGGAGGACATCCTACGCAGGAATGGATGGAAGGAATGGTATGTCCCATCTAAAAAAAGCGTGATAAGCTTGACTGTTGCAATTACCGAGCAATCACATTGCTGAACGCAACCTACACAGGGATGCCAGGTCATTTTTTTTAAATCTGTGATCAAGCCAAAAACCTGTCTGTGAAAATCTGTTCACGTTTCCCGTACCATAACAGCTGGTTGGAATCATTTTGGTGAGCAAAAAAAAAACACTACCAGTCTCACTACCAATCGCTCGTTTTGGTGATCGATTTAAAAAATCTGTGAAACACAGATTAATCTGTGAACCTGGCATCCCTGAACCTACAATGTACTCTCCTAAAACTTTTACCGTCGTCTATCACCACTAGCTAAGGAATTCGTAAGGCCGTACCTAGCGGGCTTTACTGGGGCCCTTGCCCCTACGGATCACATATTCGCGATAAGACAAGTACTCCATAAGTGTTGCGAATACAACGTACCCACGCAACATCTATTCATAGCTATGGCAGATTATGCACGAATACGGTTTTCCGAATAAAGTAACGCGGTTGGTCTAAGCAACGATGGGTAGAGTGATGTGCTACGTCCGAGTATCTGGGACACTCTCGGGACCCTTCGAATCTCAGAGAGGGCTACGGCAAGATGATACACTTTCTTGTCTCTTGTTCAATATTTCCTTGGAAGGTGTGATTCGAAGAGCGAGGATCGACACGAGTGGCGTGACCTTCCGAAATTCTGTACAGCATTTGACTTCGCTGACGACGTTGATATTGTGACACGTAACCTTGAGAAGATTATGGAAACATCCGATCAGACTGAAGCTAGGTAGGTGTATCGGACTGGCTATAGGTGCGTCGGAAACAAAATACATAATAGGAAGATGCTCTGAAGAAGAAACACTACGCCGCCAAACACGAATATTGATACACAGTGACGATATCGAGGTGGATGATAAGTTCGTGTATTCGGCGTCACTTGTGACCGCCGATAATACCAGCAGGGAAATTCAGAGGCGTATTTTGGCTGGATATTGTGCGTACTTTGAACTAAGAATAACCCTTCAATTGATTAAAAAACTAGTAATGAAAACACTCGGTTATGCTACGTTGTCAGAGAACCCAACTGAACCAGCTTGATTTTATCTCCTTGAGTACGGTACCACGAAACGCTTTACAAATTATAATTGTAACGTCACTAGTTCAAATGAAAACTTTAAAAATTTTGGAAATATGACCCTAATTTACTAGAAAATATACAATTCCCTCCAATCTCAAACGAACGTTTTTGAAAAGAAAACTGCTAAATAATACATTTTAATTTGCTTAGAGTACATAGTAATCAGGTTCTTGATTTATTTCAGAGCGGAAATAGTTTGCTTGCCAGCTATCGTTGCCAGTCCAATACAAATCGAGTTGACTTGAAATTCCGCACAGTAGAAGGCCAGTGTGGTACTCTGCAGGTGTATGTTACTCCGAATCTACAACCAAAGTGCTGCCAACTCAAACGATATCCTATTAAGCCATTATCACTGCACATGATCACTCACAGCATACCTGACGATGTGACAAACCGACCGATGGCTGTTCTTACATTGAAAGGAGCTTTCAGTCAGGCCGAGATGCACAATTGGTTAATCAATACGATCCCGGAGATACCGGAAAAGACTTATGGGAACGACAAAATACGATTGATGTTTCGACACGTATTTGTAGGAACAATTCTCATTTGTGTGTACGGGAAAATGGAGGCAGATTTTAGGAGTGACAACATTTCAACAATATCAATTCTTAAGGATTTTATTACTAAGGAAGCGACAAAAAAACGAATTAAACTGGAAATTGTGACCAGTAGGTAACAATAGATTATTGCATAACCCTACAGTACTGGGGATTTCTTTTGCAGATGCAAACGAGCAAACCATACCTGGATTGATTAAACTTATCGAGCCGAAAATTCTGCATTACAACAATCTGACCAAAGATTATCAATTCTTGCAAGCTCTTATCGACCTAGATATACGCAATGATGAAGAATTTTGCACATTGTCAGAAGAGTATCAGAATTTGTTGAAAAATCAACGACAAATCGAAGCGGAGTTTAAAAAACAGCCAACCATCCTAAACCGAATATACGGAATTTTGACCGATCTCTACATTGATAAGTTCAAGTTCAAAGGGGTGAACGTTAAAACGAAGTTACCGCATTTGATTGATCTGCTCGGGAATTACGATTTTGATAAATTGGTCCATTTTTTCAGTGTTATTAAGGATGTCGATGAGGGAGGGGTTTAGTGAACATATCAATTTAGAGTGATATGAGGTCATGTCATGTTAAACTGTCGTGAAGGATGCTATTACATTTCCCTGAAACCATTTCGTCGGATTTTTTTGCATAATGCACCGGAAAAATATTCCCTAGAATGTACTATACTACAGAAAACTAAACGAAAATAAACTTCGGAGCCCGGGTTGTTGGTTCAATACATACGGCGCTGGTCTTACAAGCCAGTTGTCTTATGTTCGAGCCTCGACCTGGAAGGATTTATAGTGTCAGTAGGATCGTAGTACTAGCCATGCAATGAGTCTGTACGCTAAGAATCAGCTGCGAAGTTTGTTGAAACAGAAAGGCCAAATTCCCCAAAAGGAATGTAATGACAAGACTTTGCTTTAGGAAAGCTTCCTCCAGAATATGAAAAACCGAAGCTTATTCCCTAGAAAGTACTAATGCCCAAAAAAATTTCAGCTTTGGAATGTAAGAATGTACCGTAACCCAGAAAACAATACACTAGCAGGATACATCCCATTTCGCCGACAACTATTAGGTACCATGGAGAAAAATTAATTTTAAATTTGAACATGTTGAATTCAACGATATTTCATTTTGAATTAACGCCAGAGCATTGAATTCAAATATATTGGACTTCGAATTCAAATATATTTCATTTCAATCTAAATCTAATAAGGTTTGTTTATAAAACCAGGCTTTCGTGTAGATTCAATGACACATTTTTTTTAATTTATTAAATTGTTTTTTAAAACTGATTTCTGAATGGTTGTAAATATATTTTTGCTTTTTTCATATAGAAAGACTATGTAATCATTGTGAAAACCGATTTTTGAAACGAGGTCCCGAGGGCCGAGCAAATGGCTGTGTGTCCATCCGTGTGTCTGTGTGTCCGTCCGTGTGAGTGTGTGTATGTATGTTTCATTCATCGATTTTCACAAACTGAGATTCAAATGAAAGGTCTTATGGTCCCATAGCTTGCTATTGAATTTCATCCCGATCCGATTTTCGGTTCCAGAGATATAGGATGATATGCACCAAAAATGGTGGAAATTTGCACTCACTTTTTTTCAGAGATGGCTGAACCGATTTTCACAAACTAAGATTCAAATAAAAGGTTATATGGTCCCATAGCCTGCTATTGAATTTCATTTGGATCTTACTTCCGGTTCCGAGTTACATGGTAATATGTGAAAATTAAAGAAAAAGTGTACATTCAATTTTCTCTGAAACGGTTCAACCGATTTCCACAAAGATTTAAATGAAAGGTCTTATAGTTTCCTAAAAATTTCTTGAGCATTTTATCCAGATCCGACTTCCGGTTCAGGAATTGAAGTGTGATAAGTGGAGAATTACCAATTTCATTGGAATTTCAATTTCGATAGTCAAAAACAGGCACAAATCGCATAAAATTGTCTTATAAATTCTTCTAGTTCGCAGAGCTTGTTAGTTTGTGGGTATAAAAGCTTAATTCGGCCTTTTAATTGGTTTCATAGAAAATACAAGACTAGAGCTATACATATATTGGGGACTAACGAAACACACCACCAATTTTTGACACCAGTGTGGTTTGATTGTATTAACTTTTGTATGCAGTCTAATATGGGATTCACACGATATGCTTTGAATTTTTTCGTCTTGCTTGAATTGTCAGTGAAAGAAAATATGGTCAAACTGAGTTTCCAGTGATTAGGGTATTGAATACCAGTGACAAAGAAAAAAGTATTGCTGAAAGTGACAGTTCAAATAATTGAATTGAAATGTGTTATTGCCTGTTGCGAAGCAAATTTTTCGAAGCCTGAGTCAAAAGGTGGCGTTTCAAGCCACAGGTAAATATAAACAAACCATTTCTGCTAGCAAAGCGAGTTGGAAAAATGGTTAATCGTCATTCAAATATTTACGGATCAAACAATACAAAATGTTTCAAAACGAAGGATTTGTTAGTGTCACTTCAGTTCGGGAGAAATAAACTTAGTTGGAAATAAACTACGTTTGGTCACACCAGTATTTTTTCTAAAACGAATCCATGTGAAACATATATTTTAACACATGGATCAATAAGTCCCGAGACTAACAATGGAAACAACATTTTTTTGCAAAACATTTTTTATTCATCAACATAATCGCCTTTTAGGGTGATACAATGGTTCCAACGTTTTTCCAATTTTTCAATACCATGTTTATAAAAAACTATCTTTTGCTTCAAAATAAGCTTCAGTTTCAGCGATGACCTCCTCATTTGAGCCAAATCTTTTTCACTGGAGCATTTTTTTTAATATCAGCAAAGAGCCAGTAGTCACTGGGGGGCTAAATCTGGCGAGTATGGGGGTGGGGAAGCAGATCCAAGCCCAATTCGTTCAATTTCGCCATTGTTTTCATCGACTTCTGGCAGGGTGCATTGCAGCAATCGCGGCACCCACTTGGAAAAAACCTTTTTCATGCTCAAATTCATGAAACTTCACTTTACGATCTTTCATTATAATTTTTGTCACTTCACTCACATTTTCCGGTGTAACGGCTTCCACAGGTCTATCCGAGCGTTCCGCGTCATTTGTGTCGGTACGACCACGTTTAAACTCGGCGAACCACCGACAAATCGTTGCTTTTGATGGACAAGAGCCCGGATAACATTTTTCAATCCATTGTTTCGCTTGCACGGTGTTTTTACCCATTAAAAAACAATGTTTTATCAAAACACGAAACTCGGTTTTTTCCATTTTTTAAACAAACTACAAAACGACTTTACTCCAACCTCGATAACTTAGCTGTTTCTGGTCGGATCGACTTAAAATTTTGACCCGTTTCAAGCAAAGGTTAGTACTTTAGAAAGACGTGGTTACTGGTTTATTACGAGCGCCATCTATGCTTTAGTCTCGGGACTTATTGATCCATGTGTTAGTCGAATTTAACATAAGGCGCTTGCAAATCGTTAGAGAACATTTACAGAGAACAACTCGAGCTTTTATTCCTTAGCTACGGTGATAGCTCCAAAACCGGGTCTCAATGCTTCAAAAAGTTCACATTTTATGTAAAGTATTGTTTGAAATTTAAATCTAAATAAAATTAATATTTTGAAGGTTACGTGAAGATGCAAAATTAGAAGATTTGATTCAATGTGCGAACGATTTTTTAAACATCATCGATAGGAATGTTCGCTAGTGAACTTTTCACAACTGATTTTGAAACATACTAGATCAGTTTCAGTGAAAATCGCGGTTGCAAATAATCGGTAGTAAACTTTTCTTTAGTGAGTTTTTTGATCGATACTTTTTTTGTCTGAAAGTCACTTGAAAAAAATTTGTTTTTTTTTTTTTCAACACTGATCGTAACTATTTCACGAATGTTTAAGCTCTTGAATCGTCCTGAGCAGCAATAACACAATTCATCTCAGCTTAACTTACCATGTCATCTGTCTCTTTTCATTCTTTCTATATTTACTTATACTTAATAAAAATACAAACGAGGCACAACACAGATAAAAATATTTACATCTTTTTTCATGCACATATTTGGAGCAGGAAATTGAATATAAAGTTTCTCCTCAGATCTTTACTTTTCAATATACTTTAAAAGCAAAACTAAGCGTGAATTAAAATATTTTGTATAATTCATTTAAAAATCAAAGTATTCTAATTCATTTTTACATCGGTTTTCAATCAATTTTTTTTATTCAATTGAAGTCTATTTCAAAGAGTCATCAAGGGGAACGTGCCATTTGAGCCAATTTGTTCTGATGAACAGAAACGCAGATTCGCTTCGTTTGTTAGATTTTGTTTAATTGATCTTATCGAAATGGAGCATGAGATAGTAAGTCTAGGTTTAACTAGGTTCAAAACTGTTCCAATTATTAGGTCATTTTTGTTCCTGACAAACAAACCAACTTCGGCTATACCGGTCATTTGAATCCGGTTTCGGAAGAATTCGAAATGGTGGTTAAAAACAGGGTCTCACTCACTTTCCTTCAAGATGGCCAAATCGATTTTCACAAACTTATAGGTTCAAAGGAATTTCTAAATTTGTTGTTGATACTACTTTCGGTTCCGGAACTACAGGGTAAACAGGTTTTGTAGAGTTTGTTAGATCAAGTCCGAACAAACTGTCCTATTTCTATTCAATAAACAGCTGGTTTTGAAACTTTCACAGTAATATTTTTGATGTTATGAGTAATATGAAAAACGTGTTTAATCCACCTAGCAGTGAGATGATACCTTTTTTATCAATCCGCATGTGTTTTTGCATGAATATTCTTTGGTGTTTAAGTTTTCATGACATTATTTTAATGACCGTCGTTTAAGCGACAATTTGAGATTTTAATCACTCATTACTCTGTAATGTCGAAACTGTAAATCGGATCGAATTTGAATCTAAAATTGTGATAATCGATCAAACATGCCATGATATGTAAGTTCCACTTTAGATTTTTAGGTAATTTAAGGTGCGTCCAGAGCCGGTATTCAGGAACCAGCATAACCCAAACCGATTCGTATGGCCATATGACGAATAAATTACAACAGTTTTGAGTCCAACTTTGAAGCTTTTCGGGATTGTCATCTTCTATATCGGTTTGAATTTAAAAATTAAAAAATTAATCATCATGTAATTTGAGAACCGGAAGTCATAATTGGATAAAATTAATTAATTTTTGTATGTATGTATGAAAATAATAACCTTTGTATATAAGTTTAAATGAATTTGAATTTTTGTTTATGAAATTTGATTAGGCTTTTTTTGAGAAAACGATTGAGCTTTGAGAAACGATTTTATACTGGAACCGGAATTCTAAAATCGGTATGGCCGAAGTCAGATAAATTCACCTCAGTAGCTGTATTGTTTACATTTGTTTCAAAATATTTGAAAATCAGTGAAGACATCTTTGAAAAATCATAGCACGAATTAAATTTTTAGGTGCCTTCTGAATCGAAAACTGAATACCACTAAAACTGAAAAAAGTTAATTTTTTATCGACTATCCAAATCCTGATTATTTTTGTGGAATAGACATTTTTATACCAATCATCCTATATCCCCGAAACCGGAAGTTGGATCTGACTGAAGAGCAAGATGTTTTATAGAATCTTGAAGCTTTTCATTTCAATCTTAGATCGGTTCAGCCATCTACGAGAAGAATGAGTTACACAATTTTGATTTCGTTTCACATATCATCATGTAGTTCCAGAACCAGGTCTTAACCAAACATGATTCGGGAACTTTGTTTGGGAACATACGACTTTTCGTATGAATCTGAATTTGTAGAAAAGAAATTTTCCGAGAGAATTGAGTGAAAATATTTGTCACACACGCATTTGCTGATCTCGACGAACTGATTCGAATGGTATATAGATGTTATGTTCTTCCAGCATTTATTGCTGTAAATAGTTTAAAACAATATAATTAAAAAAAATTCTGCCATCATCTGGTTTATATGTCATATTCGAACGATTATGTTGCCAAAAACGAGCCGTGCTAAAATCGATCCGAGGCTAAATGTCATGAAAAAGGATGCTGCACACAGTCTTTTTAGTACTTAGAAACAATTGTATGTAATAGTATATAAAATCGTGTTTTTCGTTGCTCCCAAGCATTTCTTTGTCATACAGCGCTCAAAACTTCTACTGCTGGAATAGGGGGAAAAGTCGTTTACACAAAAATTTCGATATCTCCGTTAAAAATGGTCGGATTTTGAGAATCTATGGCTTGTTGGATAGCTATTACCGTGTGGAATCTAAGTCTGAAAACATATTCTGTTTTCAAGGTCAATTGTGACAGATACTGTCAAAAAATTGAAAATTTTGACATAAAACTTCGCATAACTCAAAAAGTAAACATCCGATCTCAAAACCATTCAATAGTGTTTTGGGTGACGGGGAGACCTTTCATTTGCGACTAGTTTGATCAAAATCGGTCCAGCCATCTCTGAGATTTCGACCTCTTAGTTGACAACACACATACAGACACCCATACAGACACACACACACACACGGACACACGGACATTTGCTCAGTTCGTCGAGCTGAATCGATTAGTATATGTCATTCGGCCCTCCGGGCCTCGGAAAAATTTTCTAAAATTTGAGCGAATTCTATACCTATTTTTTATATATATAAAAAAAGGTAAAAGGCATCATTACACTGCTAGGTGGATTAAAACAGGTTTTTAAATAAATAATCACCGTTGTTTTAGAAAAAATATCAATAAAGAAATAAGTATGGTAACGGAACCTCCATTCGTCTCAGCTCCATTAGCCATCTCATATACGATATACTTACAGTGAGATCTTCTTGCTTTTCGCGTCGCTATAACAGCAGTACTGAACAATTTTCGATATATTGAAAATTGCCGAAAGGAAGATATTGTATTCGATTTTAACCTGACAAAGTTGTCAATGACGGCTATTGGTACAAAAGCTCTACTTCATATAAATAATGAAATATTTTGAATTTAATTGATATGTATTATCTCAATAAAATTACATTTTCTTAGAAATAATTTGTCATCCAGATTAATCAGATAGAAAGTTAAACTCTCGTGGGTTATGAGACCTTAAGAAATATTCAAGTAAAATTTTGAGTTGAATTTCCAAAATGGCGCATTTTTTTTTTTTTTGTTTCAATTATAGAGGCTTTAACATTAATGTCATTCGCCTCTTCGGGCCAGAAAAACTTTCTGACCCTATGTGCGGGGTTGGGAATCGAACCCAGGCGGGCTGCGTGAAAGGCATCGACTTACCCATCACGCCATACCCGTCCCCAAAATGGCGCATCAGCAGGTGACAATTTCTCTTTATTTACTTTCTCTTCTATCAATTGCTTAGACCTTCTCACATTAACTCATTATGTCCTAGCGGATGATATATCTACGCAAAAATTCCTATATTTTTCTACATGTTTACTTTAGAAGTTTAATACCTAACAGCTTTACTAGAGAACTAGTGCTATATAGTTTACACTTCTAATTTTTTGTATATTGAAATTGTTCTCATGTGTCAACGTTTTATTTGTATTATAACCTTGCAAAGCTCACACAAATAACCAAAAAAGGTAAGCAATACATTCGTGTGAATCTTATGTTCGAAACCATAGGTAATGCTTTCATCTGTATGTATGTATGTTTGTATGTATGTATGTATGTATGTATGTATGTATGTATGTATGTATGTATGTATGTATGTATGTATGTATGTATATGTGAAGCCAACATCAGTTCAAAGCATTACTAGTGTATGCGGGTTAACTTACAGTAGATCCGAATTTGATTATCAGATAGCTTTCATATAAACTGCTGTTGAGAAGGCCAAAATTGGTGTTCAGGACCCGACGCCTTCCAGCAAGAACATCCGGCCATATAATAAAGAATTTCGATGTAACAGCTTAAACCCGCCTGATGGTTAGAAGGGCGCGTCTTACTCATTTCAGACATTCAGGGAGAAACACAATGCTTCCCCCACGTGATTCAGGTTGGCAATCCACTCCATCATCCAGTCATTCACTTGTAAGATATCCTGATGCACTTCCTGCCCCTCCCCATTGACGATATAATTGAGCATAATACAACATAATTTAATATAATATAATATAATATAATACGATATAATATAATATAATATAATATAATATAATATAATATAATATAATATAATATAATATAATATAATATAATATAATATAATATAATATAATATAATATAATATAATATAATATAATATAATATAATATGAAATAATATCAAAGCTAAACTCAAGATGGAATAGTCTATTATTTCTCATGTACTATTCAAATACGACCCCTCGATGATTTCGGTTCACCGTCAGTTGTAGTTCAATAATTTATTATTTGAAACAAAACAACAAGGGAGGACAACCGGAAGCAGGATGTCTGGTGTCCGCCTACTCCAGATAAGAATGACCGTAGTACGCCTGTGAGTATGGAACAGCAAGGTACACCTGGATCGCCTTTTTCCCTATTGACAACACCAATGACGTTATGAGATTGCATGGAAACATACCGGGACGCACTGTTATAGGCATTTTGGAAGCTCCTGAACCCCTCACCACAGTCGAGCCATTGCAGCCAGCGTTCTCCAGCCGTCCTGGTCCTGTGTGTGGGTGTGTTGAAGGAGTCTTCCAAACATTTCTCCACGGCAAGTATTGTCTTTTTTCTTTGCATCCAAGTCCTGATCTTGCTCGCGTTTGTAGATGTCTGCCCCTCGTTGGAAACCTCTTGCTGCCCAGCACCATTGATGCGCATGATTTATCGTTTGAGGTTGGACTGGGACGCTACATAGTTAGCATCATGGAAGCCCCCGATACGTTCCCCACAGTCGAGCCACTGCCGCCAGCGATCGTCAGCCGTCCCGGTCCTGTGTGCGGAAACGAAAAGGGGGTCTTCCAAACCACCACAAATGGCAAGTACTCATCTGCATTGAACGGTTCTAGCACTGATCCGATCCCAGTTTCCAGCCTTCCATCGCAAGTCCGATCAAGTAACTACAATCTGCAGATTTACTACCAAAACGTCGGTGGTATGAACTCATGTGTCGACGAGTATCTGTTAGCAAGTTCAGACGATTGTTTTGACATTATCGCTCTCACCGTAACTTGGCTCCGAGAAAACACACTGTCTGTGCAGGGGTTTGGTGCCAGTTACCAAGTTTTTCGAACCGATCGCAGTACTCTTAACAGTCCCAAATCTATCGGAGGCGGAGTGCTCGTTGCGGTACATAGACGTTTCGAAGCGCAGTTGATCGAATCAACGCCTGGTAGTCGTGTCGAGCAATTGTGGATCAGTGTCAAGCTCGCCGAGTTCACACTCTTCCTCTGCGTAGTGTATCTTCCACCTGATCGATGTCGCGATCTTGCTCTAATCAATGCTCATTTAGAGTCCCTTCATGAAATATTTTCAACTCACGCGCGTCCAATCGACGAAATTTTAATCGTTGGAGACTTCAATTTTCCCGGAATCAAATGGCAAGAAACTTCCGGTGGATTCTTTTTCGCTGATCCGACGCTTTCAACATTCCATGTTGGCATTACGACCTTGCTCGACAGTTATAGTGTGAACTTACTTCGCCAATCGAATCCTGTTACCAACGAAAACGACCGAATGCTGGATCTATGCTTCTCGAGCAGAGCAGATGTTGCACCTACAATTAGTGCCTCACCGTCTCCTTTGGTCAAATCTGTTCGACTTCACCCGCCACTTCATATTGTGCTCAACTCTAATCTTCCACCAGATGGCTACAACACGACCGATATCATCAGCTATAATTTTAATAAAGCTGACTACACTAAAATGACCGACTTTCTAATACATATTGACTGGGAGGAAATTCTCGACAATGATGATGTCAACGCTGCTGTACAAACGTTCTCTAACGTCATGAGCTACGCGATTGACTTCTTTGTACCAAAACGATCCAAACGGCTTTCCCTGCATCCACCATGGCAGACCACCGTAGTGAGACAACTGAAAACGACTAAAAGAGCCGCCCTAAAACGGTATTCAAAACATGGAGGATACACACTGCGTAATCAATATGTCCAGATCAATCAATTATATAAGAAAACTGTCAAGCGTTGTCATGTCAACTACTTGAAAAATGTACAACGGAAATTGAAATCTAATCCGAAGTCTTTTTGGAAACACGTGAACGAGCAAAGGAAGGAGTCTGAGTTACCTTCTATAATGAAGTTTGGAGAGTTTACTGGTTCGTGTAAACGGGAAATCTGCCAGCTTTTTTCGGAAAAATTTTCTCGTGCCTTTACAAACGAAATCTTAAGCCCGCAACAAATTACACTCGCCGCGGTAAACGTTCCAGAATCTAATAATTCTTTGAATCTCATTCATATTGACGAGGATTCGATTCGGACGGCAATCGCTTGCATGAAGTCGTCTACCTCCTCTGGCCTTGACGGCTTACCGGCAGTTATATTGAAAAATTACTCGACTGGTGTAATTGCTCCCCTTTGTCGACTATTTCGGATGTCACTCTCTAAAGAAGTTTTTCCCAACTTATAGAAATCTTCTTTTATGTTCCCAGTGTATAAGAAAGGTGACAAAAAAGACGTGAACAATTACCGTGGCATCACATCGCTTAGTGCAGTTCCTAAACTGTTTGAAAAGGTTATTCTGGCACCGATTTTCAACCACTGCAAGCAATATATTGTTGACACTCAACATGGTTTTATGCCTAAGCGCTCCACAACCACGAACCTATTGTCATTCATGTGCTACGTGACTGATGGTATGTCAAAAGGCTTACAAACAGACGCTATTTACACCGATCTCTCTGCTGCCTTTGATATAATAAATCACAATATAACAATTGCTAAATTGGAAAGACTTGGATTCGGCTCTAACATCCTTCGGTGGCTGCAGTTATATCTTGTAGATCGTCGTTTAGCAGTGAAAATCGGCGATCACGTTTCCAATGAGTTTATCGCTTCGTCCGGAATTCCGCAGGGTAGTCATCTCGGGCCTTTAATATTTTTACTGTACTTCAACGACGTCAACTTTACGCTAGAGGGCCCTCGTCTATCGTTTGCCGATGACGTTAAGATCTACTATTACATTCGAAGCCCAGAAGATGCAGGTTTTCTTCAACGACAGTTGTTGAGCTTCGCCGAGTGGTGTAAAGTAAACCGTATGAAATTGAATCCTGACAAATACTCGACCATTACGTTTTCGAAGAAGAAAGAGCCATTTCATTTTGATTACTTTCTGGAAGGATCGCCGATAGTCAGAACGACGTGTGTTAAAGACCTTGGTGTCTTTCTCGATGAGCAACTGACATTCAAGCAACACATTAGCTATATCGTGTCCAAAGCTTCTCGTAACCTAGGATTTGTAATGAGGATGGCTAAACATTTTACAGACGTGCACTGTTTAAAATCTCTGTTTTGCTCGCTTGTTCGTTCATCCTTGGAGTACCGTTCTGTCGTTTGGAACCCTCACTACATAAACGGAGCTCATAGAATCGAATCGATACAACGCAGATTCATTCGCTTCGCCCTACGGCGCTTACCGTGGAACAATCCTCACCAACTACCAAGCTACGTAAGTCGCGGGTTATTAATCGGTCTCGATACACTACAAGTTCGTCGAGATGTTGCACGTGCTTTATTGATAGCAGATGTTCTGACCGATAGGATTGACTGCCCTGCTTTGCTCCGCGAAATTAATATCAACGTCCGACCCCGGGCTCTTCGCAACAGTGCATTTCTTCGACTTCCTTTACGACGAACTAACTACGGTGCTAACAATGCTATTATTGGCTTGCAGAGATCATTCAACCGCGTTTCATCAGGATTTGACTTCAATCTATCACGCAGTAGGATACTTGGAAATTTTTTATATATTACTAGAAATTATCATTAGGACCATATTGTGTCTGTTGATTATACCTAAATAAAATAAATAAATAAATAAATAAATGCTGGAAAGAGAGAAGGGTGCAAGCGTCGAATCGCTACATGCGTCGTTGCTATAACAATGTTTGTTTATATACCTAGTACCAATCCTAAGCTGCAAAATGAAAGAAATCTCGGTATTTTGCTGCATATCGAGTAGATCTTGGAACTTGAAAAATCAATTAAATTATTACTAAGAATATATTCAATTTGTTATAATCTTGTCTTACGAAGCATTAAAGTGAATCTTCCAAAAAATATTTTGTGAGATATGTTTTTAAAAGTTTACTTCCTTTCAAACTTGTATTGTTACTACGGTATTTTATTGTCATTTTCAATTGTTTATCGACGCTTATTAACGAAGGGTCAACAAAATTACACTATTACTAAGTTCACTGGTTCACGATTACTGATCCGATATTTTTCGAAGGATCGTATGGGACATTGTAATCTTAAGTTTATCTTTGATAATATGTTATGATACAATATATAACAGTTAATGTCGCAGTGTAAGTAAGTTATGCTCTTCTTTCATCACAGTACTGCAGGAAATATATTCTTCTTTTAATAATAATAATAACAATCATAATAATAATAATAACCAAAACTATATGCCAAAGAATAAAAAATTGTTGTTTACATTTGAACGTATGATATATCATACGGTGGGATAATACAGCAGTATTTTTTCCAAAGCATATTCCAAGTATTGTTGGATGAGCTAAGGAAAACTGAAACTGAGCATCAATAAAACTGTTAATGATTAGAAACGTCTTAATGCTCAACACGGAAATTCGAATGGAATTACATATTTTTTTGGATTGTCACTTGTCAAACTAACGTTTTAAAAATATGCGTGCGGCCCGGCAAGTAGCTCTAGGCCTGGCACTGCCAGGCAAGTGGTAACCCTACTGGAAGCATTCGTATCCGATAGCCGAATCATCGATAAGGAAGATTTACACCCCTGTTCTGTATTTCGATCGAATGTGAAAATTTGCATTCTGTAATTCGATCGTGTAATGCTTTTGTATTTCGATCGAGATACAGAACGCAAAATTTCGCATTCGATCGGAATAATCCGATTCGAACGAAATTCAGAATCGGGATGTTAGTTTTTAGAATATATGCGTGGTAATGATTAAAACTTTTTAAGCGTTCGGAAACCTCGTGAGCTTTTCGTTTCAAGTCACAGCTATAGCGTGACGACTATACCACCCCTATTCTGTTCGTCGATCGATTCGAAATATTTCGATCGAATGTACAATTTCCATTCTGCATTCCGTTCGAGTTGGGTATGAACTCGAATATCGTTCGTTCGAGTTGTTCAATTTTCGAACATTACTCGATCGACTTGCGTACGTATTACTTCTGTTCGGTTTAGAATCGTTCTAATTTGTTTATACAAGTGTGATGGTTTCGTTTACCAAGAAATGAATAATATAAATAATATAGAACGTGTATGTAGTGTTGACAGCTTTGATGGTTAGTGTTCGAAATTTTAAGTGTTCCCGAACGAGAGTCGATCAAATCATACAAGTCGAACGGAATGAAGAATGCAAAATTCGAACTCGAACGAAAGTGTAGATTCGTTCGTATCACAAATCCGTCGGATTGCAGAATCGGGGTGTACTTCTAATGGATGTGGTGGAGCGTTATGGTTCGATTCGGAAATTGTCGAATGCTTTCCAGCGGGAGCCTAAAAAAGGCAGAAATACGAACGGCCGAATGTCTTGGAAATTCAATAATTGATAGATTATTTTCATCAAATCAACTTTGTCAGATCGACGGAGCTTGAAATTCGCTGTTTTACCTCGAGAATTATAAATAATGGGCATTTTGGGAACTTTCTTTCTGATTAATGGTTGTTTCGAGAAAATACTTTTCCGGGGATTGATTCTTTTTGGATTGACTTTTTGGAATTGATTTCTCCTGGAATGATTTTCATGGGATTGTTTCATTCTGGCCTGTTTTTCTGGTAGAGGATCTGTTGCGGTAAACGTTATTCGGGAAAATGTTACATCAAGGAAATGATTCCTAGGAAATGGTATAAAACCGTCATAAAGAAGTTTTTCTACTCTTCTAAGTATTCCTAGTCGAGAAATAAAATATTTTTTTTCATTTGCAAGATGATACGTATAATTTATCTGATTCCTAAATCCTGAAATGTAGTTCTACGCTTTATGGCCTTCTATTTCAAGAGAGCATCCACAAAGCATACCCAATGTAAGTATTTAAGTACACCCAAACCTCCATTTACGAACCTTATATATGTACTCGCTTGCGTATATGTGTATATATTTATACATATAAATGATCGCTTTTACTTCACCAATATTTATATGTATTAAGAAATACAAATATTTGCACACATGCGTACATATATTAATACATATATACATATATAAGTAACGTAAATGGAGGTTTGGGTGTATTTAGTATTTACCCAAGATTAGTTGCATTCCCGCAAATGTAGCTAGATTACATGATCGGGATTATAAATTATTTAAAAACAACGAACAGAATATAAAACAGAACCCTTAGTCAAAAAAGTCTTCAGGAGCATCAGAAATCAGATAATTTGATTGGCAAACGTCGATATCTGAGCCATGATTTTATTCAACAAAGGCGGTTTCAACCAAAGCCACTACTGTCCAATTTATCGAATATATATAGGTCTCTTCTTCCCAATTTAGAAACCGTGAAGTCATGAATGGTTTGGTCATAGGAGGAAGATATGAAGCTTATCTGTCAAAACTTTTTAATGTTTTCTCTGTTTTCAAATAACAAACAAGCACCCTCTGTATGAAGAAATTACCTACCATTAAAGAAAAGTTTGGATTCAATACGGAATCAAAATTCTTCTGATGAGTGGTGACTGTTCAATCTTTTGTTTTAAACAAAACACACCAATTGCCTTGATCGTAATAGCTTTCTTCGATAGAAATTCCTTCTACTGATCGACACAAGTTGTCCAACTCATGTTCCTCGAATACATGGTAGAATCGTAAGAAAGTTTTCTTCGTTTCTTGTTTCCCATTTTGTAATTTCCATGGAACCAGTAAATCCTGGTGTTGAAATTGTGTTCTATTGGTATGAATTGGAAGTATCGATTCCGTTATGTGGTCCTCCTTCGGAATCATTACATGCAATGATTGATCCGTTCCTTTGGAAGGTTTGTTGTTAAGTTTATTCTGCCGGAGATAGCTCGACTTTTTTGAATTCGCTTCCTGATCTTTTGCCCATACATATATTAAAGCATATCCACCGGGTCTTAGCACTCGAACAATTTCACAGATAGCTTGCCTACGGCGTTGTTCCGTGGCAAGATGGTGAATAACAGCTATACTTATACATGCATCAATGGAGGCGGATCGAAACGGTAGTACCAGACAATCACACTCCAATGCATTAAAATCTCGATTGATGCATACTTTGAGTAGCTCATTGCTTCGATCGCAACCGAGGGCAACAATGTGGGGATTCAAACCAAGGTACTTTCCGTTGCCACACCCGACGTCAAGAAGAATGGAGCCTGGTGAAAGCGATGAAAGAAACGTATTCACTTTCGGCCATGGTGAGTGTCTAGTCTCACTGAAATGTTTCGCGATTTCGTTGTATACTTTGTGAACATTGTCCAATTCCAGTTGGGTAGCGTTTGCGTGTAAGTGTAGGGATCTGACATCAGATTCGTTTTTATAGGAGTCGCATAAAGAATGATACTGACAACGACACGGTACATCCTGAAGCTTGCGGAAAGTAAAAGACACACGCAACTCTCTTTTCCTTATGGTCAAGCTATTATTCAATCGAACAGTATCTGTCTTCCGAGGGGTTATGCCGTGTGTCCAACCATAACGACTTTCGCCAGACATAATCAATAGTGATCTGGAAGGTAAGTCGACTGTTAGGTGTTTTCCTTTTGTATCCCGAAAATCCATAGATATGGCTGCTCCTAATGAAAGACATATGATCGGGTCCTGGAATGCACTGTGAGTATCTACATGGGGCGGAATTCCTTGACCTGGTTCATATCGGTTTACTGTTAACTGATCTGGAATATGCCACGCAAGTTCAGGATAGCATTGTTGTAGTTTTTCCCAAAGTTGATTACAAATCGAAGGAATTTTGCGATCCATAGGTTTGTTTTTATCTACATTGTTACTTCCATACAAGAATTCAAACCCAAAATGCTTCACACGGCGGTGTTTGAGATTTCCCTCCAATCCATTTTCATCATTCATATCAGCTGCATAAAGTAGTTTCGCTTCTAACTCTTCATCAATAAAGTCCAAAGAAAGTATCAATCCGGGTACTAATTGACTGGGAGACAAATTTACTTCGTGTTGGTTTGCGTTTCGTGTATCCAAGTAGTATGACATTAATAGGATACATCCATTTTGTCCTAATGGAGATATTCCGTTCATAGCTTCATACACGATCTGCGCCACTTGTGGCGAACTGAATCGTAAATAACAGTACGACTTTCCAGTCGGAAACCCAATTTCCTTTGGCGATACACCTTGACGAAGAACTTCTTCAAGTATTGTCTCTTGTTGTAAGCCAGTTGTAATACCCGCGTTACAAATTATAATATTCTGTAAAATGCAACGTAACAAATATACATTCACAGCAGTGTTCATCACAAATGGCATACCTCTGTTGGTGAATCGCTGAATTCAAAACTCGCCTCTCGAGAAATTATCAGCTGACAACGTTTGATTTTTTTACCAATCCTTTTTTCCGCGTTTTTTGAAAGCGGCATTTTGAAAATGAATATTTTTTTACAAATATGAGCAATAATTTTGAAATTCTAGATCACTACAAAATCATATAACATGACGCAGTCAAACAAAAGAAAAACAAAACAAGGTTGGTGGGCAAAGCTGCCAAATAAAAATTTGTTTTAAAAAGAAAAATCTTTTCGCATGAACTAAATAAAAATTTTTGAATAAAATGACAAAACATTTAAAAAATCATCCAGTTTTTTTTAAGTAATTATAAAAATCAGTGATTTTTCTAAAATGTGAGAAAATCTGTAATCTGTGACACAGAATCTGTGTAGTGAAAATTATTGAAAAATCTGTTGATAACCAAAAAAACTGTGAAAATGGTAACCCTGCGTAGTGATGGGCAATACGGCTCATTTCAATGAGCGGCTCTGAACCGAACGCTCTTTCGTAAGAGCTGGTTCAATTGAACGGCTCATTTCAATGAGCGGCTCTGAACCGAACGCTCTTTCGTAAGAGCTGGTTCAATTGAACGGCTCATTGGCTCTTTTTCAATAAACGTCAATGTGGAGAAGCGGTTCGAGAGAGTGAGTGTGAGAGCCACGGAAATGCATGAGCGGTATGGGCGATCTAAAATTGTGTTTCACAAGAGGTGTCCGTGTGCGAGGAAGCGGGATATTTAAATAAATGAGTTGAAATTCCATTAGGAAAAAATCTATTTTTCTTCTATTACGACAGAATTCTTTGAAAATTCACTGCTGAATAAATGTTCCTATGTATTTTTGAGAGCTTCATTAGAAAACATCATCGTTTAACCAACAACGCAATCAAATTTGGGCGTACACAGGCACACAGATTTTCCAAGTTGAAACGCAGATTTTAAAAAGGCAACTCTCTCTTAAGAGCCGCGGTTCAATTTTGAAGAGCCGTGGTTCGTTCGCTCATTGCTACGAGTCGGTTCAAATGAACGGCTCGTGAGCGCTCGCCCATCACTAACCCTGCGTTGCTCGTTGGTATCCCTCTCAGCAGGCCGTTCTATTTTGTTGGTCTTTGAGCGCTTGTTGAACGACATATCCCTCTCAGCAGACTGTTCAATTTTGTTGGTCTTTGAGCGCTTGTTGAACGAAATATTGCACGAAATATTCGTTCAATTTGCTGGAACGGTTTGTTTTTGTTTTTTCTCTTGCAAAAATAGTGTGAAAAATTAAGTGTTACCTTTACATAGAAAGAAAATTTGTTGTTATTCTACGTGAAGTAGAAGTATTGTGCAGGTATGTAGTGTTAGTTTAAACAAATAAGTGAAAAAAACTTCAGAATTTCTGCAATAAAACTAGTCCAACGGGGCTCCAACTCCTCATGTTAAAAATGGCTCAACAATGGACCTCTGTCAGCCAGGTTTGTTGAACGAAAAAAATGGCATTCGGTTCAACGGTCTGTTTTAAAATCGCAAACGAAGGTCCCGTGTTAGCCTCCCGTTGAACGATTGATTGAACTTTCATTGGACCAATGATCCAACGTATTGGACCAATGAAGGACCACCGTTGAACGTTTTTTTCTAATTGGGATTGCACGAAATATTCGTTCAATTTGCTGGAACGGTTTGTTGTTGTTTTTTCTCTTTCATAAATAGTGTGATAATTAAGTGTTACCTTTACATAGAAAGAAAATTTGTTGTTATTCTACGTGAAGTAGAAGTATTGTGCAGGTATGCCCAAGTAACATTTTTAATATTAATAAATACTTGTAGCTATCTCCAATGTTACATAATAAATCTTGCATTAAAACTTTAAACTCCACGAAAGCCTACTGAAAACCTCTATAAGAGCATGTACCTGCCACGTGGACCATTCTTCATAAGGTTTATAAAGCAAACTGAAGCATCAGCATAAAGCTGCGTTAAAACTTCAAATTCAAGAAAATTTTGAAACCAGCTTTACGATCAACATTAAATTTATTTGGATGGAATGAATTCCGCTATGAATAAATTGTCGTTTTGATAATATTTTTCTTGGCTATATGTGTGTCATGTCTGCTTTGAATGCAAACAGTAAGAATTTATTGGATTTTATTTACAAGTTTAAGGCTTTTACCGAACGTAAAAACTTCATGCGCTTTTATTTTTATCGTGAATGTATGGATAAAAATAAGAATTATAACTAATCGCCTTGAAATAAATACGGTTTTTGTGACAGTCTCCATGATCTTTGAAAATTATTTTCTGTGATTCATCGTCTTTTTTGTATAAAAATATTTCTTGGCGATAAAACTTGTGCATACGTTCTGAAAATGAATCATAACAGTCCATCATACTTCCTCGTTTTTGCATTTCGAAGATTATTTGATGTCAATAATGGCTACGGCAAAGAACATCATAATGGCGACCATGAAATTTTCTTTAATGCAAATTACACTTAATCTAAGAAGCAATAAATCAAATAGGCCACAACAAGCGTGTGATAAATGTACTTTAGAACCCTCAAATTTACTCTGAATGAAACTGTCATTCAATGAACACGCACACACACAAAACTAGATTTATGAAAGAATTTAACTGACAATAATGTTAAAAAGAAAATTTTTTAAAGCAATATTAAGAGCGTTTGCATGGTTTTATTCTAGTTCAAATTGATTTATTTTGAGTTCAGTTGTTAGTCTCGGTAGAAGGTTTTATAGAAGCTTTAAAAACTATGATATTACTAGTCAAAAGCAACACTTATTAAAGTTGTTATAAAACAAGTAGTGACTGAACAATCAATTACAAAACTCCTATAAATTATAATCAAAACCATAAGGCATTCGAATTGTTACTTGGGTGTAGTGTTAGTTTAAACAAATAAGTGGAAAAACTTCAGAAATTCTGCAGTACGGAACTCCAACTCCTCATGTTAAAAATTGCTCAATAATGGACCTCTGTCTGCCGGGTTTGTTGAACGAAAAAAATGGCATTCGGTTCAACGGTCTGTTTCAAAATCGGCAAACGAAGGTCCCGTGTTGGCCTCCCGTTGAACGATTGATTGAACTTTCATTGGACCAATGATCCAACGTATTGGACCAACGAAGGACCACCGTTGAACGTTTTTTTATAAGTGGGATTGCACGAAATATTCGTTCAATTTGCTGGAACGGTTTGTTGTTGTTTTTTCTCTTTCATAAATAGTGTGATAATTAAGTGTTACCTTTACATAAAAAGAAAATGTGTTGTTATTCTACGCGAAGTACAAGTATTGTGCAGGTATGTAGTGTTAGTTTAAACAAATAAGTGGAAAAAACTTCAGAAATTCTGCAGTAAAACTAGTCCAACGGAACTCCAACTCCTCATGTTAAAAATGGCTCAACAATGGACCTCTGTCTGCCGGGTTTGTTGAACGAAAAAAATGGCATTTGGTTCAATGGTCTGTTTCAAAATCGGTAAACGAAGGTCCCGTGTTGGCCTCCCGTTGAACGATTGATTGAACTTCCATTGGACCAATGATCCAACGTACTGGATCAATGAAGGACCATCGTTGAACGTTTTTTCCTAAGAGGGTATTTCCCGCTTGTGAGGAATTGTGGCAACCGTCAGAAGGCTGGCTGCTGTCAAAATTGTCCAGGCGAAATTGCGTCATTATCTCGCCGTACGTGTCAGCGCTGCCAACTATACCGATTTCTCGGTATTTATACCGATTTTTGGACTCGATACAGGAATACAGATATGCTCTCTCAAAATACCGATATTTCAATTTTCATACAGATAAATACCGATTTTCAGTTTTTGTGTTGGATTCCATAGGGGTAAACCAGGTCGAGCGACCTTTTTTTTTTTTTTTTGGTCGCAAAATCAGTTTTCGCACTAAATTGATGTTTGATTTTTCGAGAAAGATATTGTACAGATAGTTTTTTTCGCCAAATACAGATTTTTGGAAAAAACAGTTGACAGCACTGGTACGTGTCTTGTTTATTTCACTCCTCTTTGTTTTTTTTTATTCGACTTCATTTGATATTCGTCAATCCCGCATGTACATACAAAAAACGAATCTTCAGACGAGGTAAATGAGATTGAAATATGGGTATGTTTGGTAGTGAGAAAGCAATGTTATTGGCAATAACATTTTCCATGATTAGTATATATGAAGGGCAATAACTTATTGCTTTTCATATGTATCTTTTATTGAAAAAATAAAACTAAGACGCTTAAAATATAGAACCGATTCAAAACGGTTCTGCCAATCTTGTATGGCAAGAATCCGACAGAAAAGAATCGTTAATAGCGGCCCTTACACGATCATTAAAAGTGTCATTACTGAAAAGTAATGACACTTTTAATGATTGTGTAAGGTCTACAAGTTCAGTAATGACACGAGTAATGATGGAATTTCGGATTTTCCATCATTACCAACATTATTTCTTCTTCTTATTTTTTTGTGGGAGTGCTGAATATCTTTAGAACTATACGCGAAAAAATGACAAAGTGTAGATTTAAATTGTTAATATTTCATTAACCTTAACGTTCCAATAGAAAATCAAATTTATTTTCAGCTAAACGAAAATAAAAATATTGCTATTGCTATTGCTGGAGTAGTTACAAATACTCATAATTAATAATGAACGTGTAATGCTAAAAAGTAATGATGTACAGTAATGCAGTAATGACGAGCGTTTGAGCAGAAGTGTCATTACTTAGTAATGACACTTTTAATGATCGTGTAAGGGCCGCTAATAACAGCTAGGCGAAATTCTCTGCCGGAGACGGTTGTTGCATTGTTGCCATACATAGCCAGCCGTCTGCGGGGAAGTCTGCCCGCCGCGTACAAGTAGGCATTAATAATTTAGCAGGGCCCATGGAAAGCAAACAAAATAAGAGTAAGAAGTCAGCTGTCTTATCTTGTCTTAAGCGGCCCTTCCACGATCATTAAAAGTATCATTACTAAAAAGTAATTTTATTTTAAATGAACGTGTAAGGGTAAGTAATGAATAATTCTCCATACAAATTTGGAATATCATTACTTAAGTTGTCACTAAAAATGAAAATAATAATTCTCGTGTAAAAGCCTGTTTAGAAATCCGCGGTTTAATTTTGAAGAGCCGTGGCGTGGTTCGTTCACTCATTGCTACGAGTAAATTCTAATGAACGGCTCGTGAACCCTCGCCCATCACTAATTTGTGCTGAAATATTTTAATACTTCATTAATTGAACTGTTCCGCTTGTAAGGAATTCTGACAACCGTCAGAAGGCTGGCTGCTGTCAAAATTGTCCAGGCGAAATTGTGACATTATCTCGCCGTACGTGTCTTGTTTATTTCCCTCCTCTTTCTTTTTTTTCTTTTTTTTATTCGACTTCATTTGATATTCGTTATTGGCAGTAACATTTTCCATGATTAGTATATATGAAGGGTAATAACTTATTGTTTTCATATGTACTTTTTATTGAAAAAATAAGACCAAGACGCGTAAAATGTAGAACCGATTCAAAACGGTTCTGCCAATCTCATATGGCATGAATGCGACAGAAAAAGAACCGCTAATAACCGCAAGGCGAAATTCTCTGCCGGAAACGGTTCTTGCATTGTTGCCAGACTTTCGCCGGAATTCTGGCAGAATTCCGGCAAAAATGGCTGGCAGACATAGCCAGCCGTCTGGGGGTGAATCTGCCCGCCGCGTACAAGTGGGGTATAGCGGACCTTACACCATATTTTCATAGGAAATCTGTATTACTCTCTATAAAAAATCTGTATTTATCTGTATTTACTAATAAAATTAAATTTTAACAATAAAATGATGTTAACAGACGTTATTCCAACACATTATGGCTGTAGAATGGTAAATTCAAAGAGACCAAGACTTTGATTCTCGTCACAGCAATCATATACTAATAGATTGCTCATACGAAAAAGTTTTTATTTTGCTTTTTGGAAGATTAGTATTAAATTTAGGAAATCTGTATCAAATCTGTATTCTTTCTGAGTATGTAAAAATCTAAGACAAGACCTGACATGTGGGGGGGCTGCTTTCGTTCCAAAATGGACCAGTTTCTGATTGGCTGATTTTGATGTTGCCACCTGCACATTGTGAGAAGAAAAAACTTTTGCAGGGTTCGCGAGCAATGATGCCAAGTATAAAGAAAATCTGATAACAAATTTATGAAAATGTTTAATTTTAGCTCACCAATGAAAATGAGAATTTTCGGAAAATGTTTCACTTTTTTTTCAATCTCATTGGTAATAAATGTTTACAGTGGCAAGACTGTGTATTTAAAATAGACATCAAGCCGTTTTTCTGTTTAGTGAATTAAAGTGTAACCAAAAAAGATTTGCTAAATTAGTGTAAACTCGAAAGTGCGTTTAGTTTTACGAGAAGAATCAACTGTTGTGTTCCACACTGTGGTCGCATTAACCATTTCTATCCAAACCTTATTTTCCGGTTTGCAAAAGATCCGGTAATACGTCAACAATGGATTCAATTTTTTTCAACATAAGATATTTCGTGTTTTGTCATCAAAGCTCAATTAATTGTTTTAAGCATTAATATATAATAAAGAAATGCATTCACCAAAACATGTTTTATGTTTATTTCAAATCAAAAACCTAAAGTCTAAAAATTTAAATGTAATATTTTTTTCCTAGCATAGTTATTAAAAAAATCTGTAAATATGGCTACACTGTAGCCGATACGTTGGTATTTATTCCACAGGGCGAAAATGACGAGAAGGATGATTCGGAAGGAAGAATAAGAAGCCAGTTGTCAGGTCTTGTCTTAGGTAAAAATCTGTATAATACAGATAAATCTGTATAAATGGCATCTCTGCCTTACACGATCATTGAAAGTGTCATTACTAAAAAAATAATATCTTTTTAATGAACGTGTATGGTGCAGTAAACCTTACACCAAAGATGCCATTTATACAGATTTATCTGTATTATACAGATTTTTACATGCTAATAAAGATTTAATACAGAGTACAGATTTTATACAGATTTCCTAAATTTAATACAGATTTATACAGATTTCACAAAAAGTAAGAAAGAAAAAAATTAACTTCTCTGTCTGAGCTATCTTTTAGTATTTGATTAAAGTGACGATATAAAAGTCTAACAATCAACGGACAAATCACAAATTAATATGGAAATCTGTGAAATCCATTTATATTATAAACCAATTTGAACTGATATTAATTTTTTTGCAATGACTTAGTGGAAACATATATTGGAGAAGCCAAATGAATTTAAAACGAACAGAAAAGATGATTTATTGGAAAAAGATACGCTCAGAGACAGTACTTTATTCAAGGAAGTGATGGCATCATGAAACTTCACTGTCAAACTGAGAGTTGTATGAACCGACTTGACGTTGCATATTGGGCGTTGAGATTCCATGTCAAATTATAAAGTCACCAATTTCTAACTAGATAAATATATGAAATTACAATTCAATTGTTGTGGATAAAAAAAATGAAACTTCGCCGTTGAATATTCTTGTGAGCGCAGCAATAACTGATTGAATCTACCATCCTACAACCACAATCTATTGGAATAACATATTTTAGCATCATTTTGTTGTAAAAATTTCATTGTATTAGTGAATACAGATTTTTTATACAAAGAATACAGATTTTCTATGAAAATATCTGGCATCTCTGCCTTACACGTTCATTAGCGGCCCTTACACTACACGCTTAAAAATAGTTACTCAAAAATGAGTAAGATCTCACTCATCTACAGAAAAAGTGGAACAACTCTAATTTAGAGTAACTCCGAAGTTAATCAAATTTGAGTTCTTCCACTGGAAACGATATTTGGGTAAAATCTACTCATTTACTGAGTAATACTTTATTTGTACATGAACCAAAAATAGAGTAACTATCACTCAAATTTTGAGTGAAATTTTATTTCACATATACCAAATTTGCAAAAAAATTGCTCTTTTTCTGAGTGTATTGTATTAAAATATTAGGTAATTGAACTCAATACTATATCAAGTGGTGGTTGCTTGGAGTAGTGTGTCAATCGCAAATTAACATACATGTCAGTTATGCTCAGGCACCAATCATACACTTATTCCTCAGAAATGACATTTGAGCATATTCGGTTTTATTCTAAAGCACAAAACGGAGTTTATCATTCCGGTTTTTGCAGACACAACACCGTTTGTGTTGAGCGACTCATCCTCGAAATACGCGATCTCAGTAACAAAATATACAACCTGTTGCTACAAATGGTTATTACAACTTTTAGACTGATCTTGCGAATAGTAAAAAAAACGAGTTATTGCGTTAAACTCAAATTTAGAGTAGGAGTTACTCAATATCATTGATGATAACTACTCAATTTTTGACGTTTCCATGTATCATTTGAAAATGAGTAACTAGTACTCAAACTTTGAGTAACTTTTTCTAAGCGTGTAGTCATTAAAATGTCATTAATAAAAAATAATATCATTTTAATGACCGTGTGATGGTGCAGTAATGACGAGATTTCTATCAAATTTGAAATACATCATTACTTAGTCATCATTAAAAATGGCAAAAATAATGCTCGTGTAAGGGCCGCTATTAAAATAACATTATTTTTTAGTAATGACACTTTTAATGATCGTGTAAGGCAGAGATGTCAGATCTGCAGATATACTCTCATTGAACATAATTCAAAATTGAGTGACACATCACTCGAATTCATAAAAAGTGCACGTACTCTAAACTTGAGTTACCACCTATCTACTCATTTTTGCGTTAAGGGGCGAAATTGTCAATACTCGATTAATTTTTACTCAAAATAAGAAAAAAATATTTTTTTCGAAATTTGAGTAAATTCAACTCAAAATTTGAGTTCCTTGCTCTCAAAATGAAGAAATTTGTCTTCGTTAATTTTCATATACAAAGTTATTCTTCTTACTTTTGAATGCGCTAAATGTGATTCAAAACCGTTTTCTTTTGAACGGTTTGGAGTAAAAATGAAATTGTTTTGATATCCTTATGTTGCGCCTTTCACTAAGTATAATTGAAACCACAAAACATCTATGATTGACGTTGATTCATATTTTCAAAACCGTATCTAGAAACGGCAATGGAAAACGACGTATTCTTGCATTCGATATTTATTATTTCGATAAGAATATTCTGAGAATCAAAACGCACTGAACTGCAAGAAGTATTTTTTTCACTCAAATGTTTAAAAACTCAACGCTAGTATATGAATAAATGCGAGAGAACTCATGGCAACGAGTTTATTTTACTCAAATCCATGCTCAAATTTTGACATATTGTTCCAGTTTATGAATTTGAGTAATCGCAACTCAAACCATGAGTTATGTTCAAAGAGCGTGTATGTCAGTAAATCTGCAGATTTCGCACATAGTGCTGCAGACATTTTTTGTTGTGCAGACTTTTGCAGACTTTTGAAAATCGATTTTTTCGCAGACTTTCGTCTCAAAATTTACAGACTTTTGTCGTGACCTTTTTTTTCTTTGCTCGCCAAGTCATTTTAGCGTACCATCATAAATTAAACATAGA
Source organism: Malaya genurostris (assembly GCF_030247185.1). Classification (NCBI taxonomy): domain Eukaryota; kingdom Metazoa; phylum Arthropoda; class Insecta; order Diptera; family Culicidae; genus Malaya; species Malaya genurostris. The sequence continues at coordinate 51,879,374 of NC_080572.1, forward strand.
TTTTCCACTGTACGGTGACACTGTTAGAGCTTCAAGTGAGAAATGGTTGTACTTTTTTTCATTAGCTACTGCGGTTGGGTTGAATGCGCAGGCAACTTTGTACATGCATTTTAGGAGCATTTACGCACCCATTCTACACCAGACGGCGCTTTTGGTGTCACGGGTTGCTCAACTACAGTACTATTACACTGGGGAATCTAAGTTTATTTTATTTATGGTACCATACTTTATAGAGAAATTGCTGCCAGCAAGACATACTTGCACTCAGAAAAATAAGATGGTAACAGCTACCATATGGGAGGTTAGTTTAACCATACGAGTATAGTAGTTTTTAGCACACAATAAAATCAGATGATGTTAACAATATGCAAGCTCACTTTTACTATGAATGGTTTTGGATCTAGAATAGTAATATTGAACTGTACATGGTATGAACAACTACTACAATCTTATTTTTACATTGTACTCATTGTTTTAACTAGTGCCATGGTATTTTTGACATTTCATTTCTGGTTCTTTCGAAACACGGAAATCTGGTTAATTTGACAATAGTGAAGATCATTCGAACATGCAAAAATGTTCAAAAGTTATATTAATTGAAATTTCGATGCAAAAATAACAAGAATACATTAAAACCTCCTTTATTCTTCTAATACATTTTTCACTGATTTAACATTATATACAAACATTATCTATAGAATTTGCAAAATTTATTCATAGTAAGAGCTTGATTTTTAACGCTTGTAGGCATTCAAAACTATAAACTCGTTGCTCTCTTTAACATTTTAATGTTTCAAATTTCTTGGGGAATAATACTGTTCCTATAAAGGTGTAGAAAAAACGTTATATAAAAATTTCTAATAAAAGTATCTACACAGAAGCTTAACGGAAAACTCAGAAAATTTTTCGGATATTATTTCTGAAAATCCTTTCATATCCGCTAGAGATATTCATGTGCCGAGTGTTTACGATGCTCCGAATCGAGCTCTCCGTGTTTTGAAACAATTTGTAACATTTTTTCCGTATCATTATTTCTTATGAGATTTACTCACCTGCAATACCAATGCTGAAGTACAACTGCGCTTTAGTAAAAATTAAACACTAATACAAGATATCGCAATTTTATAGTTGGAATATGAGATCTGCCGCTGTAATGAAGTTTTATGTGACACTAAAAAAAGCAGACGCGTTGATTCTCAATTTGTATAGTCGCACTAAGAAAATACTAGTCGGTTGAAAAACACAAAAATTATGTTGATATGAACAATATGTATAGTGCTTTCAAACTTAACAATCTCTATCCAACTAGATGTTTATTCATGGTAACATTATTATAATCTGAAGATGAACTTACTCACATGGTAGTCATAACTACATCACTTCTCAACTTTATGATGACCGAAAGTTCAATTTCACCATACTTGTTATTGTCATTGGGACTTTTTCGTTCTTATTTTCATGATTGTCAGAATTACCACTCCAGAAAAGTCATAAAGACAAATAGTACAGTCAAGTAGTAGAGTTTTTGTTCTAGTGCTTATTACAATACAGATGGTGAATAATCTGATATCATGGTCGTTATTAATATTTGAGCGCATAGTTGAAATGACCATGAGTAACAGGTTGCGGTTACTGTAATATTTTTCTGAGTGTGCTGACTGCAGATTTTTTTCTCGGATAAACAGACTTTTACAACCTTGTCTGAAGATATTTGAAATTTTTACCTGGCATCTCTGATGTAAGGTTCGCTTATGTATTGTTCAGTTTGTGAATACCTTAGACATTTTCGCCCTGTGGAATAAATACCAATGATTCGGCTACAATGTAGCCATATTTACAGAGTTTTCAATAACTTAATGCTAAGAAAGAAATATTTATTAAATTTAAATTTTTAGACTGATGGTTTTTTATTTGAAATAAACATGAAAAATGTTTTGGTGAATGCATTTTTTTATTATTTATTAATGCTTAAAACAATTATTTGAGCTTTGATGACAAAACACGAAATATCTCATGTTGAACGCGTAATCGAATCCATTAGTGGCTCGTGTGAGGGCCGCTATTGTTGACGAATTACCGGATCTTTTGGAAACCGGAAAAGTTTAGTTTGGATAGAAATGCTTAGTATGACCACAGTGTGGAACACAACAGTTCATTCTTCTCGCAAAACTAAACTTTCGAGTTAACACTAATCTAACAAATCGTTTTTGGTTACAATTTAATTCACTAAAAATTAAAACGGCTTGATGCTGATTTAAATTACACAGTGCTGCCACTATAAACACTTATTACAAATAAGATTGAAAAAAAATGAAATATTCTCTGAAATTTTTTTTGGTGAGTTAAAATCATACATTTTAAGGTAGCGCTTCGCCGTGGTCACGGGAGTTCGCTGCCTATCCCGGGGTTTCACACACTTTACCCAAAATTGTGAGAAAACGGTAAAGAAAACGGAAATTCCAAGAACATGCGATTCTAGATAATTAATTTTTCTATCGATTCGTATATAAACTGTGCCTGATAAACGTTTTTATCGAAAGATTTCGTGCGAGTTTTAAAAATAAATGAGTTTTTCCTTATTCTTTCGCACGCACACAATGTCAACGCATGCATTGGGGTGTGAAAAATGCCACATGCGGTAGACGCTAACAACATTTCTTTTGTTTTCGTTGTCCGTTCTCTCTGTGTAAACGTTGAATAAAGATAAGAAGAAAATGTAAGTAAGTGTTACTACTTTGTAAAATAATTTCTATTCATGTTTCAGTAGAACCAGAAATCAGTAATGATTTTCGTCGCTACTAGCTTTGAAGCTTTGTTGAAAACGTAACATATGCGAGTTGTTTATAGCGAGAAATGGAAAAAAAGAAAACAAAAGGTTTAACAAAACTCGCACGAAATCTCGCGAAAGAAAAGCTTTCTAACTAATATTTTTCGCCAAATGCATAGTAAAATCATTTACCTACAATCGTATGTTTTTGATTTTTCGTGAATCGGGTTAGTATTGAAGAAATTTGCAATTTAGAGTGAAATTTCGGCGACAAAGCAAGAGGAAGCAGTGAGTTGTCTCGCTTCGACTTGACCACGGCGAAGCGCTACCTTAATAAACTTGTTTTCTGATTTTCTTTATACTTGGCATCATTGCTCGCGTACCCTGCAAACAGAGATGCCATTTATACAGATTTATCTGTATTATACAGATTTTTACATGCGCATACAGAGTACAGATTTGTTACAGATATCTTAAATTTAATACAGATTTATACAGATTTCACCAAGAGTATTAAGGAAAAAATTAAACTATCTCTTAGTATTTGAGCTATCTATTAGTATTTGATTGCAATGACGAGATAAACGTTTAGTAATCAACGTACAAATCACTTTTTAAAATATATATTTTTTGTGCAGATATTTAATGAAGAACACTGAAATGCATTCATATTAAAATTTGTAACTAAATTGAACTTAAAAGTTAGACAAGTTTTGGCATCACGAAACATTATTGCCAGACTGATAGTTGTATTACCTGACTTGACGTTGCATATTGGGTTTTGGAAATCCATCTCAACTTATGAAGTAAACATTTTCAAATTAGACAAGTATATGGCACCATAATTCAATTGTTGTTGATAGGAAAAAACTATAAAATTTCGTCGATGAATATAAGATATGAAATTTAATCTACCACTCTATAACCATAATCTATTGGAATAATACCTTTTAACATAATTGTATTGTAGAAATTTCATTTTATTAGAGAATACAGATAAATACAGATATTTTATACGAATGAATACAGATTTTCTATGAAAATATCTGGCATCTCTGCCTGCAAAAGTTTTTTCTTTTCACAATGTGCGGGTGGCAACATCAAAATCAGCCAATCAGAAACTGGTCCATTTTGGAACAAAAGCAACCCCCCTCAGTTGTCAGGTCTTGTCTTAGGTGAATACGTTCCTAAATTACAATTGATATCATGGCAGAGAAATGCTCGACAATGCATGCGTATTCGAGACCAAAAGGTAAATTATGTTTTCAATTAAAATTCCATGTCTGTTAAATTTATCGTCTGTTCTGCAGCGAAAGTGAATGAAATACTTGAAAATGCAATAGTGCGATGTTACGTCGAAGGTTTATTAAGCCACGAAGGATTGTTACAATCAGAACCCATGTTCCGATACTTTAGTACGGATGTATTTAATCAACATCGCCAAGATGTGCGTTTACGAGAGTTTCAAGCGCTGATGAAACGATGTCCACTTGTTGAACAGGTTGATGCAGATCGTAAACAATATAAGATAGATGTTAAACGGCTCATAGAAAAAATTGAAAAAAAGGATCAGTGCAAGTCTGCAGATGAAATAAGTAGTTCTTCGTCTGTTCGAGAATCTTCCAGTTTAGAGTCCCTTATTTCTAATCTACAATTCTGTTCGCTGGTACGAGAGGAGGTTCATCGCGTGACGGTTTCCGTAAACCTTACGTATGTGAGTACTTGTAAGCGTCCATCCGATCCAAGTTTTTTTATCCGAGGAAGATCATGCATCATTTGTCGGTTGAATTTTCCAAATGCAATGGCATTTCATCGCCACCTCAATATGCATGGTAATGAGTTTACAATGCAGGAGAGTTCCATCTCGCGAAAGACAAAAAGTCCTTTGTTGGTTACCCTTCGTTACGATGAATGCCAGCTTATGTCAACACTTGTGGTCACAAATTTGGAAAAATGCCAAATTAAGGTCGACTGTGTGTGTCTTCACCATGAGCGATTTGAGTTATTTGCAATAAGTACAGCGCAAACAACGTTGCAAAGCTTCGATAGTCGGGGATTCCTAGTGCCGAATAGTTTGCTGGTTAAAGCCCATAAATTGTACTCGTTATTTTTAATATTCCGTTTAGCCAATGATCAACTCGAATTTATCGAACAGTACCACATCAAGGTGTATGAAATTTCTGAACAATCTGTTGGTCAACGATCAAATAAATTGACTCATTCATCCAAGTAATCAAAAAAGTCTTAAATTCTACTTTAAATAAAAAAAAGTTATTTTTCAGAAACCATAGAAGACGGATTAGATTAAACGAGCTCGAAGAGTATCTTCCCCCGAAAGAACTTTGTGCGGTAGTAGCAAACAATTTTCGTAAATCGTCTGACTACACAGAAATAGAAAATCAATATTATGAATCTGTTCGGTAAGTGTAGTATATTGAATTAATTGAGCAAATTTTGTTAAAATGAATTATGAACAGTTATCTCTGCACAACGGATCAACGAAACCGTTTAAATGCCGCAAATTATTGTCAAATGTTTGAAATTATGATTCACGTGCAGGATTTGAACGTTCAGTGTGACTTATCTAATTACAAAGCGGACAGTGCTGTAGTAACTGCTACAGATAAACCACGTGTGTATAAAATCGAAACAGCACATTTCAATGAACTGCCCACAAATTTAGCGGAAGGTGATATTGTTAAAATTACCGTGGAGAATTCCAAAGACGGCCGTATGGAGCTCAACGGAGTGATCGTGCAGATATTATACGATCATCTGATTATAGAATTAGACGAAATAGTTGAAGCAAACTGTCGTGTCAAAATAAAATTGTTAGCCAATCGAATCGTCTGTCGACTGGAGCTGCAAGCGTTAGCACTTGTGAAACGGGATGAGCTGATGCTGTTTCTATTTCCTGAACAAATTCCAAAAGAAGCGAAACCTGGAGTTCAAATGTGAGTTTAGGTTTCTTGTTTCCAAGTTTAACTATAGATAATTTTTCGTTAGGACTAAAAACTGTACTCGAAAAAAGTGCAACTTTTTGTGTATAACTTTTCATTGAAAAGGTGAAATTGATGAAGTTTTGGTTGAAATTTTGTTGAGTGCAATGCTAATATGTGTTAACATAGCAAGTCCTACATAATGACCGGCGTCCAAATATATACAGAAAAATGCCGCCAGAAGCGCAAAAATTCTAAAAAGGGAATGCTTCGAAAAACAGAGAAAGTCTTCCTAAACGACAAGGCATTGAAGAAAGAATGGATGGAAGTGTGTGCGAAAGAGAACAGAATTTGATGGGACTTTTACTCTATCCAAAAAACTCAAACTTTTCAAAAACATAGCTGGTATGTGTACATCCCTGAGAATTTCAAAAACATCCGATTAAAAATGATGTTTTGGTGATCATTTCTACCTGTTGCGTATCTTTCGAATGCGGTTTTTATTTACTAATGAAAACATGGTATTTGTCTATTTCAAATTTTTTTTTTCCTGACCTATCTGAACTAAAATAAATAATTAAGGTCGAACCTTATGTTTCTATTCACAAATTTCAGCACAAGTTGGTTCAATCTTAGCCTCGTGGATAACCCAGAACAGCAGACTGCTGTCACTAACATTGTCAATCGATCGTCCTACCCGTTACCGTACATACTCTTTGGTCCTCCTGGAACTGGAAAAACGACCACTCTCGTTGAAGCGATTATTCAAATTTGCTCGAAATTCCCGACAAGCCACGTGCTGGTGACAACCCAATCCAATTCCGCTTGCGATGATATCACCTTACGACTGATGAAATATATTCCTCAAAACCAGCTGTTTCGATTTTTCTCTCGCTCGGTTGAAAAGCGAATCGACGAGCTTCCGGAAGATCTTATACAGTGCTCCAATTTTGTTGATGGTAGACATCGATGGCCATCGTGGGAGGATATATATCGGGCACGGGTGTTGATTTGCAGTTTGTCTATGTGTGGACGGTTGGTACAAGCTTGTATTCGCACCAATCACTTCGATTATGTTTTTATTGATGAGTGTGGCAGTGCTTCAGAACCAGCTTCATTGGTTGCAATAGCGGGTCTAGTCACTACTAAAAAGAAACTGAACGCAAGTGTAATAATTGCCGGCGATCCCTATCAACTTGGACCGGTAATAAGAAGCGAAATAGCCGATAAAATGGGGCTCGGTATATCCATGTTAGAACGTTTAATGAATTTACCTGTGTATCAAAAATGTCCGAACAAAAATGTGTATAATCAACAGGTGATAACTAAACTAGTTAGAAACTTCCGGTCGCATCCGGCACTGATAGAATTCGCAAACAAGCAATTCTACGATAGTGAATTAATTTCTGTGGCATCGAAGGACGAAGTGTTATTGGCAGAAAACTGGAAGTGGCTCCCAAACAAAAGCTTTCCAATCATCCTCCACACCGTATTTGGAAACAACGAACAAATCAACAACAGCAAAAGTCTCGCCAACTTCAAAGAAATCGAAACTGTAGAGTTTTACCTGGAATTTATCATGCGAGCGGGTGTAAATGGACGAAAAATTTCACAGGATGAAATCGGAATCGTATCACCGTATCAACTGCAAGCACAACAGCTACGTCAGATGTGTCTACGCAAAGAATGGCCTTCAATTGAAATCGGATCTGTCGAACAGTACCAGGGTCGTGAAAAGCTTATTATTATACTGTCAACAGTGCGTTCGCATACATCTGGTGTTGGATTTCTGAATAATGTAAAACGATTAAACGTGGCCATGACTAGAGCTAAGGCATTGCTCATAGTTATTGGTAACAGTTACACATTACAGACCGATCCAAACTGGTACGAATTCATCGAATACTGTACTAAATATAAAGCAACTGTTGGTCGTTGTTTCAGTTTGAAACCATCTAAAATTGTGCTGCGTTCGAAGCGGGAAGCAATGTTCGATGCGCTGTTCAACAGTCTTGTGTGATGCGGTGTTTCTTTACGAATTTCAATTAACTGTTTAATAGTAGGACCAAACAAACCGTTATAGAATGAGAAATACTAAGAATCCGTTATTTAACTAAGAAAAACTTCATGTAGAAATAATTGACTGATTCGTGAATATAACATATTACCTTTGATTGAATATTTATGTAACTGAAATTAAAAGCAACAAGGAAGTTGGGCAACATTGATGGAAGAAATAACTAATCCTTGCTCGTAATTTTAATTTGTAGTACTGTTTGAATGTTTTTTAAAAATATATGTTTGATTACTTTCGTATAATTGCATTCGAGATTATTTTCAATATGTCAAAAGCAATCTCGTAAAAGGTTACATATCCCATGTCTCCCCGTGTGTGTATGATGACATTTGGTCAATCGAACGGCATCGACTGTATGTTATCGTCTTCTGCGTTGGTGGCAGAATGAGAAGGTTGTATGAATTGGTTTGTATGGAATAACTCACTTGAAATACGAGAACTATTATAAATCCTTCAAATAGGTGAAGTATTTCGGCTTGACATCCTATTGCTGCAGTGTATTTAAACAACAAATAAATAAATCGTACACTAAGAAAAATAATATAGTAACCGTATCTTCCGCATAGCGTTTTGGCATAAATCAAATAAACATAGATTTCCCAGTGTAATAGTAATGTAGTTGTGCAACCCGTGACACCAGAAGCGCCGTCTGGTGGAGAATGGGTGCGTAAATGCTGGAAACTAGTACACCCGTTACTCACTAGAGGTGCTGTTAGTGTCACCGTACAGTGGGAAATCTATTGTCGTTTTCGCTTGATAGCAAACCTAACCCAGTTTCCACCCTAACTGCTGTCAAACCGTTTGTTTGAAGCTAGTTTCGAACCTAGTTTTAACGTTGTTGAACTGAAAATCGAGTCAGTTTCGAACCTGATTTTTATATCAGGTTTGCTAAAACCCCCGTTGCTAAGTGCGAAATCAACAGAGTTTAGTGAAAAGTGTCTGTTTGATGAAACTACCCTGGGTCAGTTTCAGTTTTCTCAAGCGAAAACGACATATGTTTATTTAATTTATGGTTTTGGCTACCTGGGCAGCCATGGCCACCAGACGGCTACCAAAATTGATGGGATGACGGCTGTCAAATCCAATTTGGCAAAAAATAGTCGCCTGTATCTTAGTTAGCCGAGCGTTTTCATCTTCTCACCTTCGCTGAAAATGTCAAAGATTTCAATGTGGAAAAATCCTGGTGGATACGGTTGTATCGTTTGAGTTGTATATCTGGCAGCGCTGAGGCAGTCAGTCACCAGCAGAGATGCCAGATATTTTCATAGAAAATCTGTATTACCCAGAATGAAAAATCTGTATTTATCTGTATCCACTATAAAATCGAAATATTTATAATGAAAATTTGTTGAGGTAATGTTATACCAAAACTGTATGGTTTTATAATGAGAAATTGAATGAGTGCTCAATATTCATATCATTCTACAACGACGACATTAAATGCTTTCAAATTATCATCACCAATCGAAATCAACAAAACATAATTCCAATTTCATATACTTTCAAAATGTTGGCTTGGTGAGTTGATGTAGGATCTCAGCGCTCAACTTAAACCATCAACACCATTTAAAATTTTTAGATTAATTTGTGATTCGGCGATTGATTACAAAACTCTCATCTCGTCACTACTACCAAGAAGAACTTAGACGAACAAAATTATTTTATTCTTTCCTTTTTTTGAAAAATCTGTATAAATCTGTATTCAGTTTAAAAAACCTGTACAAAATCTGTATTCTGTATGAAATCTGTATGTGCATGTAAAAATCTGTATAATACAGATAAATCTGTATAAATGGCATCTCTGGTCACCAGAACTGACCCCGCATACGCATGGCTGCCAGATGGCTGACTAAATGCTGCCAGCTGGAAAAATATGGCTGGCAGACATTCTGGTGACCGACTGCCTCACCGCTGCCAGATATACAACTCAAACGATACAACCATATCCACCAGGATTTGTCCACATTGAAATCTTTGGCATTTTCAGCGAAGGTGAGACAAATAAAACGCTCGGCTAACTTAGATACAGGCGACTTTGTTTTGTCAAATTGGATTGGACAACCGTCACTGAATCAATTTTGGTAACCATCTGGTGGTCATGCCTGCCCAGGTAGCTAAAACGCTATGCGGGGGACGATGAACCGATTTCATCGAGGGGTCCTATTTAAATGGTATATGAAAAATCAAGAACTATTCCATCTTGAGTTTATCTTTGGTTATACCTCTTTAGTTTATCTTTGGTTATATAAAATTATTTATTGGAATGTTGAAACAGGAAAGCAATTTATTTATTTAATTTGTTGTATTCTTATCTTACGTGGCAATAAAGTGAATGAAAGTAACAAAATATTGTGTGAGATATGTTTACATATACACTTAAATTTATTGCTGAATCTCGTAGAGATGTGCGAAACAGCTCATACCGGTGAGCAGCTCCGATCCGATCAGCTCACTAAAGTGAATCGATTCAATGCATCAGCTCATCAGCTCATTTAGATTGAACTGAAGGTTCGTTTTGAGCGCACCGTTTTTCTTGTGCCGTTTCTCTTACTCCGTTTTTCTTTCATATGCATGATCGAAATCATTAATGCACAAAGAACAATGCTATGCGAACTAATTTGTGTGCGAATCATTATTATGTCACATTTGTTGGCATCCCTAAATGTACCTTAGCCTACTGAGTGAGAGGTAAGATTTCTTATTGACAATGGCACATTCAATCTGTTAAACAAGGATAGATGCACATTTGGTAGAACAAATGAAAGCACACATTTCTTCTCATTTAGAACTCGCTATTCAAGAGCCGAAGATCCGTTCAGCTCATAGCTTGTTTCCACCTTACCAGTGCGGTGAACTGGTGAGCTGCGGTTCTTTTAAAAAGAGCTGTGAGCTGTCAGCTCACTTTAAAGATTCGATTCACTGGAACAGCTCAGGAGCGAATTGCCCATCTCTAGAATCTCGGCAAAAAAAATGCCGAGATTTGCACAGCCGAGAGATCGGTACTCATCTCGGCAAAATAATAATTACTGAGAATCTCGGTAATACCAAATTTGTTAACTGTCAATTATTGCTGAAATTATCAGTAGCAATTTTGCTGTTAGCTCGGCAAAAGCGATTATTATCGAATAATGAATTGCCGAGTCAGTAATCAGTAATCGAACGTAGAATGGATTTTTCTTTATTATTGTATGAAATAAATATCACAAAAGCTAAGGCTGGGGAAAGGGGGTGTTTGATAGATGTCCATTTTAATGCAGTATACAAAAAAGCAAAACAAACCTCAAAAGAAAACAACACGGATAAAGAAATTATTTCCAGTGCCCATCAACGCCTCTACCTGGAAATAAGAAGAGTTTTGTAAGAATATATGAACAGCAGAGTACTTTATTTCACATATCTTTTCAAGAAATATATGCCGCCGATATTCCTCGCCGAGTTTTTCGCACCGACGGCGCTGGAAAAAACTCGGCGAGGAATATCGGTGGCAACCAAATGAATTTTATCCCGGATCCGAGATTCCAATACATACACACGCCGGCAGCTCAGTCATCGCCGATGAGGGAAAAAACACGTCCCGGATAGTCCCGGATGGTCCCGTCCCGGTCGTCCGGGAAAATAGTGCGAACAGGCTTTAAGACTTAGGTGAGCAGTAAAGTATATGGTAGTAGTGAGCTGTAGTAAAACTTGAACTAAACAAATACCGAATAAAGTACTTTAATGAACACACATCATTTACGTTATAAGTACATTTAATTTATTTGTCTTTTAACTATACAGAAATATATATATATATATATATATATATATATATATATATATATATATATATATATATATATATATATATATATATATATATATATATATATATATATATATATATATATATATATATATATATATAAATATATACATATATATATATATATATATATATATATATATATATATATATATATATATATATATATATATATATATATATATATATATATATATATATAATTTTTTTTGGCAGTGTTTATTTTTGTTTTCCGTTGTCGATAGTGAGCTTTTCCATTTCTCGTTCAAGTAAGTTCGATGTAAGATGTAATTTAAACGAATCCAACGTCTGACTATTTCTATTTACATTCAAGTTGTTATTCTCACTCGGATCTTTTCTTTTTTTATCGGCTCTGTATTTTTTCCTCATATTTTTGAACTGACTTTTTTCTGTCGCAGCAATTGCATTATTTTTTCGACAGTACTCCACAAGCTGCTTCCAGTGTTTGTTGCGAGCAAGAGTTACTGGATTACAAACAATAATCATGAGGGCGCGAGCTCGGGTTATTGTAACGTTAAGACGTTTCACATTCCCCAGAAACCCTATGGTGTAGCAGTTTGATCGTACCGTTGATATAATGATAATAAGTTTTTCTCGACCCTGATACTGTTCAGTAGAACCAACTTCTATGTCATCCCAACCGTGTTCCTGGAAGCATTCCTTCAGATAAGAAACTTGTCGTGCGTACGGTGATATGACACCAATATCCTTTTGTTTCACTTGTTTATTATTTATGCCGTCAGACAGAATATCTTGAATGTAGAACACCACTTGTTCTGCTTCTAATTTGTTATAATAGCTCGAAGTATTCTGGTCTTGAACTAGCTCGCCTATAACTGGATGCAAGATTATTGGAAATTGACGATTAGGCAATCGATGCCAATGAAAAGCCCAATGCGCAACGTCCGGCGTAGCTTTAGCTCTCAGTTGCCCTTCATAAAACATGTTATTTGGTAAATCCAGTAATGCTTTGGCACTCCGAAAATTATCGCAAAGTTGTGTGATAAAGTATGAATTAAATTTTCCGTTAGAGGGTGTCTTTCTGTACATTTCTTCAAAGTTCAGCATTCGTTCCATCATCGATACGCTATGGGTGGTTTGGTTCAAATAATCGTACTGGATAACGGGGCCAAGTTGTTTTGGGTCTCCAGCAAGAATAATGCTTGCATGGATTGTTTCCTCATTGATAGCTAAACCGATAATTGGTACTAAAGTTGATATCTCTTTGGCACTACCGGCTTCATCTATGAAAATATAAGTAAAATGGTTCTTCACTATGTTCGCTTGAACTAAACGACCTGCTGTTGTCAATGTACAGACGACAATCCGACTCTGATAGATATCTTCGTAATATGGCATATCGTAACTTCCACTGATCATGTTAGACACTTTCACTACATCGCCGTTGACTTCGTTTAGTTTGCGTTCAATAGAACGGGAAAAGAAACGAAAGATACTTTCATCTGGAACAGCTTTCAACAGTCTTCCTGTCAATTCATTAGCAGCGAAATTACTTGACGCCGCCACAAGAATGTTGGCCATTGGACAAAGTTTGTAAATTTGAGCTATGGCTTCCACTAACGTAGTGGTCTTGCCAGTACCCGGAGGCCCAAATAGTAAGTACGGTGCTGGGAATGATGTTCGATTAACAATGTTTCGCACAGCTGTCATTTGCTCTTTGTTCGTTGCTATGCTCGAGCTAAACCACTGAAAACTACAAAAAAAGTTATATATATATATATATATATATATATATATATATATATATATATATATATATATATATATATATATATATATATATATATATGTGTGTGTGTGTGTATGTTGCATAGTTCGCACCTGGTATACATAAGTGTCACATTTTTCAGTGTGTTTTGTGGAAATAACACTTTATCTATAACACCGTCATCCAAAAGCTCTAAGGCACGATACTCCATTTGGAAGGTAGTCACATTTTGTAAAAAACGAACTTTAGATACCTTTTCGATAGGTAGCTGACGATCCATCAGGATTACAATCCACTTGGTGTCCACACGATCCACTATTCCGATCAAAGTTTGGTCGCGATGACCTTTGTCAACACTTATAAGGACTTCAATATTCTCCTTTATCAATGATGGTCGATTCTTGAATTGATTGATCTAGACAGATTGAGATACATGGTCAATGAGTAAATTAGAATCTCTATTATGAATTACCGGAATTGTGTAAAGGTTCTTCCCTTTTTGAACCAACTTTGGATCGATGATTGTATAACTATTGAATTCGTCTCGCAAATGACATTCTTCGATTTGATTAAGGAGCCGTAACTGGCTTTTGTACGAGGCACTGGTCAACGAAGTTGCAATTTTGGATCCTTCCACATCTGTGAGAATTCTGATTTCGTGCGATTCTAGAGCGCCTTCATTTTTAAAATTATTCTTATACAACGCTTTTATTGCAACAGGTATTTCGTAACTTGGCAGTTTTACTAATTTTAGTGGAGTTCTACAATGAAAAATACGTAATAGTATGAGAAAAATTTGGATAACAGTGTTCAAACTCCAACAAAATTGGAATTTCATTATTTTCTTGTCCGTTCTAGCTAGTAATGATTTTTGCTTAATATCACAGAGTACCATATAAAGGTTTCGATGTGAGTCGATGGATTTCAACAGTCAATTTAAAAAGAAGCAACAAGCATTCAAAAATTACATTCTAGATTGGTTAATGGAATTGAATAAATCGCGTTTAAAGATTTAATTTATTTTCTCTAAAAGCGAATGATGTCTAGTTAATGACGCAATGTTGTGTGTTTGTGTTTTTTATATATAGGAGGTGAAATTGCCGGATCATCAAGCCTACCTGCACATAAGTGAACTTGGTATGTGGGAGTCGAACAAACGATCTAGCCTACACCGACGGAAAAGCTCCTCGACGATGGAAGGTTCCTCGGACCGACGTTCCCGAAACCTGTAAACGGTTCCAACGGCAGGGTGCCTGGGTCGGTCCAGTGATTTCGGTTGGAGGATGACTTCCGGTTCACTGATGCCCCGACGATCCATACCAGATGGGCATGATCTCAGTGCACAGTGGTCCGGATCCACAATTTAGGGGGACAAAAACATTTGTGGCTTAGCCTTATACTTTAGAGCTATGATGTCTTCAGAACAAATGATCAGTGAAAGATAAGCCATATTTTGAAGCATATGGTATTAGGGTGGTTCTAATTATTAGGGTGATTCAAAAATTATTTTCCGTATGTGTTGAGATAGAGGACTACATCCTTCGGCAAAATTGTAGGAACACTTATATCAAGCAACTTTGCCGAAAACACTATTGTAGTATCTCTAACGGTTTTAGTGTTACAGCTATTTTAATAGAGCAACTTAGGGTGTTCCTAAAAAAAATCAGATTTTTTGCTCTAGCTTTTTTAATTTTCACTTCTCGATTTTGATGTCTTTGAATATCTTTTAGAGTTTGTTGAAACCAATTTTTTCATGGGTAGCGCATTCAGGTAGCGTTTTCTGAACCGAAGTTATGAGTAAAACTAGTTCAAAAACAGATCATTTTTAAACTGCTATATCTGACATTGGAGCAAATAAAAAAAAATCGGTTTCTCTCATTTGATAGAAAATACTTTCGAGCATGTTTATAAAAAAAATGACGGAGGAGATATTTTTTTAAATTTTTTAAATTGTGTTCAAACATTGGGTTTTTTCAGTGAAAAATGCTCTTTCATGTAAGACATTTATTAGCTATATATATTAAAATAAGGTATTGCTGTCTTCTAGCGTTTCAAAACTAATTCAGCTGCATAATTGGGAAGATGAAGTACACTCACGTTGGTTGTTACTCTATTCGATAATGCTATTACAGGATCAGACGTTAAAAGAAATCGTTTGAATACATCCTCTAGATTCACTAAACGATTGAAGTTCTGAGGATGGAACTGCCTATACTTGCGAATTGATTTATTTCGACTATCTTGCGCTTCCTTACTGTACATACCAATAGGAAGCAAAGCATGTTTCATAATTGCCGTCCCATGCACCAGAAGTTTATGCACGGTTGGCGACAGAGCATACCATCCATACAGCTCCACAAAACAAATTTTTGTTTGTTCAGCAAACTCCTGGAAAGCAGGTACCGAAATCTTCACATTGTTGTTTATCAACGTTAAGATTATAAAAAACCGTTCAAGTATATTTCCATTTAATTCGATGATTTGCGCTACTGTGTTATATTCTTTGAAAAATCTACGGGCCCAGATACCATCATTCGAGTTGCCGCCTCCAGGTAATGGTTCACCAATGCCAGACCCTGTCAGCTTGGAGCGAAATCAATCTTCAGTATAGGAACGCCATCGCACGACATCACATTCAACATATCATGTCAATTGTGTGGGTTCACAGTGCTGCTATTTTTGCGCGCCAGAATTTGACATTTCTCTTCCCTACTTCTATGTAGATTCAATGCGGACTCACCTGAGGGCACCATGCTCGAAAAAAGGATTTTGTCAGTGATTTATTCTGGAAATGTGAGAGCTGGATATCTTGTTAATATGATGTCTTTGCCAATACGTAACCCTAGCTGCTCTTTTAATACCGTTAGTATGTCTCTTGCTCCTTGACATGCTGATTTTGTCGGGACACGCGCCATGTCGGTTTCTCAATGTGTAAACAATAACTCACTTTTAGCAAAAGTTCCATAGATCGAATCATTGCGAATTCCAAATAGATATTTGTTTGGATTAATTGATATTTGTTTGGATTAATTGATATTTGTTTGGATTATTCTCATTTGTTTCAGTTCTTGAAAAATTAAGAGCTTTTCCTGAGCGCTTGCATATGTACCAAGTTTGGGAGTGTATGCCTGTTATGTCGTTTAACACTTTCGTATCGTTCAGGCAGAACACTAGCTTCGTTGATACAAATACTTTCCCCAGTACTGTGGGAGAAAGCTCTGCAATTTCTGCATTTACTTTGTCCACTTCCTGCTGTTAGTGCCGTGTTTTCCTTTTGAAAGATTATTATTTTGGGCAGCAAAGGGAAACAGATGAAGGATAATTGTTGTTCCAGATTATCCAGCCTTCTTGCTCAACAATCAATTACAAGGGAACCAAACAGATAGCAAATAATGTACAGTAAGGAAGCGCAAGAGAGTCGAAATAAATCAATTCGCAAGTATAGGCAGTTCCATCCTCAGAACTTCAATCGTTTAGTGAATCTAGAGGATGTATTCAAACGATTTCTTTTAACGTCTGATCCTGTAATAGCATTATCGAATAGAGTAACAACCAACGTGAGTGTACTTCATCTTCCCGATTATGCAGCTGAATTAGTTTTGAAACGCTAGAAGACAGCAATACCTTATTTTAATATATATAGCTAATAAATGTCTTACATGAAAGAGCATTTTTCACTGAAAAAAACCAATGTTTGAACACAATTTAAAAAATTTAAAAAAATATCTCCTCCGCCATTTTTTTTATACACATGCTCGAAAGTATTTTGTATCAAATGAAAGAACCCGATTTTTTTTCATTTGCTCCAATGTTAGATATAGCAGTTTAAAAATGATCTGTTTTTGAACTAGTTTTGCTCATAACTTCGGTTCAGAAAACGCTACCTGAATGCGCTAGTTATGAACAAATTGGTTTCAACAAACTCTAAAAGATATTCAAAGACACCAAAATCGAGAAGTGAAAATTAAGAAAGCTAGAGCAAAAAATCTGATTTTTTTAGGAACACCCTAAGTTGCTCTATTAAAATAGCTGTAACACTAAAACCGTTAGAGATACTACAATAGTGTTTTCGGCAAAGTTGCTTGATATAAGATTTCCTACAATTTTGCCGAAGGATGCAGTCCTCTATCTCAACACATACGGAAAATAATTTTTGGATCACCCTAATAATTAGAACCACCCTAATACCATATGCTTCAAAATATGGCTTATCTTTCACTGATCATTTGTTCTGAAGACATCATAGCTCTAAAGTACAAGGCTAAGCCACAAATGTTTTTGTCCCCCTAAATTGTGGATCCGGACCACTGTGGAGTGATAGCATACAGCCTCCGACGAGATTGTTCTGTAGGCACTCACGACTCTCATAGCCATGAGCCGGAACACACTGTTTAGCTTTCCACGGTTTTTCTTCGTTGCCAAGAGGCGTCTCTTGCGTTTGCCAAAACGCGCCTCTTACTACTTCTCGGACCGCCCACGTTTGGCATAATCCTCGCTACTGTCTTAACCGCCTTCGCCGCCTTTTCGCAGGCGTAGTCGACGTGTGCGTTAGGTGGTCGTCGACCATCACGCTCAGGTGCCTCAAAGCCAGCATTTGGACAGCTTTGCGGTTACTGACTACGAGCACTTCTGTCTTGTGAGGGGTTATCTGCAGCTTCACTCCATTTATCCATCTTTCGACAGTGTCTATTGACTCCGATACCAGCATTTCGACTTCCTCGATTAATTCGCCAGACACCGCTAATACAACGTCGTCTGCAAACCCCACGATAATGACGCCTGCCGGAAGTTTCTGTGATAACCGTTGTACCAAAGATAAACTCAAGATTACAATGGCGCATGCCATTCATTGATAAATGTTGGGTCAGTGATCGTGACCCAATTGGTTCAGTAATAATGTAATTATATCGACCCTCCGTTAATAAGCGTCTACTAGTTCCGACAAAATGCTATGGAAACAATACAAGTTAGGAAATAAACAAACATATGTGTACATTCAGCACATAATGATTTCTTGTCTCAACTGATTTTAATGCTTCTTGGTATGATTTTGTAAGGATGCCCTTTCTGTCTTCTCTATGATTCTATCCGGACCAGGAACCTTTTTCACCACGGCAACGAGCTCGTCGTTGGAGACCAGTCGGTTTACGGCAAATTCCGCATCGTCCTCGCTGTACGGCGTAGGTGGCCACGTTGTTGTATCGTGTTTCGGAAATAAACCCTCCACGATACCCTTCAGTGTGTCTGAGCACATTTCGACTGGCATCAATGGGCCCTTCAGCTTAGCCATTACGGTGCGGTCGGTGTTTCCCCAGGGGTTAGCGTCGGATCTCTGGCATAGCTCATTGTAACAGTTCGCCTTGCTCTACTTGATAGCTCGTTTGAAGGCAGCTCTAGCTCCACGGAACGCAACCTTGTGCTCTTCTCTGTCGGCCTCAGTTCTTGCCCTTTAAACTCGTCTCCTAGCTCGGAGGCAAGTCGCATGGAGGGTACTGAGCGTCGCATTCCACCAGTACGCGGGGCGTCTACCGTTCCTTGGTTCAATCTTCCTCGGCATTGCTGCATCACATGCCGTTGCTAACGCTTCCGTCAACCAGCCTGGGTCGAAGTTTGCTGCATCGCTGTTTGGCCGAAGTGCCTCGATAAAAGTCTCCTTGTCGAATACCTTCGTCGTCCTCATCCGCTCGTAAATCCTAGTTCTTCGTATGGATGTGAGAGCTCTCTGGCCTATCTTGTAGATGATCGCCTGGTGGTCGTTGGGGGAGTACTCCTCACTCACCTTTCAGTCCATGTCTTCCATCAATGATGGACTACAGAATGTAATGTGCTGACTGTTCCTACATTACACAGCTTTACATCCAGCTTCGCCAGAGCTTCAAATAGGCTATATCCTCTTGCATTGGTTTGCCGGCTGCCATACTCAACGGCCCTGTGTGTACAATTTGCTCAATCAGCGTGGCGAACACTTGCAGATGTCACCACGATCGACACGAGGTGACTCCACAATTTGGATGCCGCTTTCACATGAGCCACAATTTTGGGTGCAACATTCCCTTCACGCTAGATTTTTGTTTTGCTGTTGGTTAAAATGGCAAGTTTATTTTTGTTTTATTACGATCGAATTCTCGTGTGATTTATTTGACATAGAAATAAAATTGTCTTCAATACTTAAGGAAATCGTGCGATAAGTGTTAAAAGTGTTAAAATAGTTGAAAAATTTATATAACAGCAGACCCTGTGTGACAATGATTTGTTCGGGAAATGTATGAGCTGGATATCTTGTTAATATGATGTCTTTGAGAACAGGCAGACGGATTTTGTTATCGTTCTGGAACATAGTGGAACGTTTTGAAAGATCGGGGCGAATAGTCGAGTAGGTGGCAGTAGTGTTTCCAACGTATAGCAAATTTTAAATTTACACAGAATTTTGAAAAATTTTGTATATCTATTATCTGTGTTTGACACGGCAAAGTAATTGCTACACGGCAATACAACTGCACACAATGCAAAACCGGTTCAGGATACAATCAAAGCACTTGGCTGGGAGTTGCAAAGCTCTCCGCCGAATGCACTAGATTTGGCCCATTTCGACTACCCTTTGTTTGCATTGATGGGCTACGCATTAGCTGTGCAGCACTTCGATTTCTATGAAAAAGTTAAATTATTAGATCAACATTTTTCCATAATTCCTAAAATAAACGCATACCATTTTGAGGAAAATCACACTATTTACTTGTGACTATCTCCAATTGCAAAGCATTCCGTATTGAGAATTCTTTGTTTCTTTCGGAAGTAAAAATTTCATATTAAATCGGACGAAGAGTAGAATTTCGAGACTTGGTAGATTACTCGAAAGATCATTTTATTTCTATAGTATAAGATCCATTAGGATTGGACTTTTAAAAGTAGTCCAGCAAAGTATTGAATGGAAACATGTATTGGGGAAGCCAAATAAATGAGAAACTCACAGAAAAAAATATTTTTTTGGAAAAAGATACGCTCAGAGACAAGATTCAAACCTGCGTTCTTATGCATTCCGTGCATACGCGCTACCATTTCGACACCCTAAGCCTTGTGATAGACACGGCTCTAAAACACGACTGGGTATGGTAAAGCGTACATCCATACCCGCCTAGCCGCCTCACGACCAGTAGCATATATCCAAACATCCTTTCTGTTCATCAGACAACAAACACTAGTCTTCTCGCTCTATATCTTTTTTCCGCTCAAGCACTGGGTAGGGGAAATTTATAACACATAACACGACACACTTTTTTCAACACACAAATAATAAGGCAAAATAGAAATACACACGCGTGCGAATTACAATAACTTCACTGGAAGAAAATATCCAAAGTTCTTCAATAATTAATTTACTGATACTAAAAGTCAACTGTGCAGGCTAGAATGAATGAAACCTGTCTTATACCTACCCAGTTGGTAAAGCAAGAATGAAATAATGCTCTCTGCATTAAAACCGTCGTTCGAGCATGAGACAGACAAACAAGTGTTATGGGTTTTTGACGTAGGACTACGTCTTTCTTTTCACCTGGGTGCTTTTCCATAATTTCACAAATTACTCCAGATTTGTTTTCTTAATAACTTTTTCCTCATTTGAGAATTTTCTTTAATTCTTTCACGAAACGAATGCAAAAAGATGTAAGATTATTGTTAATACAACGTTCACTACGAAACCATTGTTTAAATAGTGAAAAATTGGTCCAAACACGAAACATCAAAATCAACCGAATCTATAAATGAACCCTGATGAACGTTTGCAAGCTTCAGTTTATGATAATCCATGAACGGAGACAGATCGGGTGCACAAGCTGCCATCTACGTCAAGAAACTGGAACTAGTCCCGGAATTATTCAACTGGTACTTCAGTCAATGGCGAATATGAGCTTCCGTTCTGAATTCCACAATTTGGTCCTTCTCAATGCCAGAAATGAAATATCTCAACCTGACAAAACTCCGCGGGTCGAAGTTCCATCATGTACTCAACGCACTTCGAATTCTATAGTCCCCGCTCGTTTCAGAACCGAACAATAACCCTACCGTTGCTGCTGACGAAATTGCTGTTACGACCATTGCATCTAACCAAACTATAACAGCGACCACTGTTGCAAACGATCACACTGTTGATTCATCACCGTCATTCATAGCCACCACTCGCCGTGCTTTCCATCACCGCCAAATACTACAGTTTTACCACTAGCACCTACCGCTACCGGCACCATCGTTTCAAACTTTTCTTTACCGACACTCTTGACCAGCAACCACATCAATACCGCTCCGCCTCCTCCGCCACCCGTCAACACCACTACGACAATTAATACAAAAAATTGTCATCTGCTATCAACTCAACACTGCCACCTGCAACGAATATTACGCCAAAATCCTTTCAAGTTCTCGCAAACCGATTTATGAACTTCGTCAACATTCCTGCCATCATCTACTCAATTCAACACTAACAGGCAAGTCAATACCATTTCTATTATATCTAATCCTTATGTAGGACCTAGCCAGCTTAAAATTTTTAACTCGTTAAATGAAAATAATAGAATGAACACTCAGATTACTCCTTTGTTAGTAGCACCCCCAGCACAAGTGCAAATCAGCAGCAATTGGTACGTCGCATATCGGAAAGCATTCTCGAAACCAAAAGTATCAGTAATACATTTTAACTTGATCATAGGTCACTTTCTAAAAATAATGTGCGGATTAAAAAAAATGCGATTTGACGATTGCGTCACTTTAACGATTATATCACCGGAACCGGAATTATCAAACGAGCCTAGGATTGTTGATATCGGTTCAGCTATCTCCGAGAAAAGCGGAGAGAAAAAAATCGCATTTTGTCCAGTACGTCACTAACATCATCATGTCTATGAAACTAGAAGTGACGGCCGTTTGATGTTCGAACTTTATTCACATCTTAAGATTAGCTTTCGAACGAACCTAAACTTGTAGAAATTGGCTACGCAACCTCCGAGAAAATTGAGAGTAGAAAGAAATCGTTTTGTCAGTTACGTCCCTTATATTATTATGTATCCGGATCCGGGAATGATGACCTAAAAGTAGCTTTCAAACGAGCCTAAACTTGTTACAATCGGTTCAGCCATCTCCGAGAAAAGTGGAGAGATAAAATGCATTTTGTAGGTTACGTCACTTATACCATTTTTTTTTTCAAAACTAGAAGTCTGTTACTTGATTAATGAGATAATGCGCAACTTCACATTACAAACGTTGCCAACTTACCTCCAAACGCTGAAACGAGGAGTGCTACCTTACCCGCCATACCTCCCGGATATAACACCTTCGGATTTCTAACTATTCCGACAACTAGCGCAAAACCTTACTGCACAACGATTCACTTCATACGAGCAATTGATAAATGACATCGATTTGTAAATTGACTGGAAACCACCAGTTGTTTTGTAAAGAAGATCGGAATCAATGAACAATACAAATGACATTTTCTACGAAAAAAATGTCAGAAAAAGTAAACTTGTAAACTATTGTAAACTCTATAGAATTGAAGGCAAGTACTTTTTCTAACTAGAGTATTCTACTATGACGATATACTCATAAAATAAACCCATATATTAGATTAAAAAAATATCAGCAAATTACGATACTCACTTTTGTTTTTTGGTGGCTCCGTTAAATTGTTTTAAACGATGTATTTCAACAATTTCGATGTGTTTTTCTCCACCTAACGACGAGGCCATTATGACCAAAGAATACTGTATACCTTGGATCAGTTGAACATTTGATATCATAGTGTCCAGAGAAATTATTTCTTCGAAACAATAATCAGGCACCATTCGTAGTACTTCTGTTCCACAAAAAACCGGTATCTGTTTTCCATTCTTATCGATGATTGTAATAGATCGTAAGACAAGAACCGCAGCACAATTGTTTGATACCACCAGGGAAAACTTTGTAGTACATCCAGGAACAAAATTCATTCTTACTCCAAACACTTGTTGGTCTGCGGATTTCGTCGGTTGGACAAAAGCACAAGTGGACAAATGTCGGTGGTAATTTTCTGTGAGGGTAAAGGTTTGCTGACAGATTACACATGCTGTAATACCTCCTTCAAAATTGTTGCTCCGTGACACTCGTAATTTTGTTAGGGACCATGTAATATTTAAGACATCTTTCTCAATATTAGACTTTTGTTCAACATTCGATATATTCTTTGCATTGCGTCGTTTTACATATTCCTTTGTTTTCTGCTGTGCTTTGGCGCCTAGTCTAGGTTCTTGTGTTGTCTTGTTGAGGTTTTTTGCTATCGAAATTAGAGGTTTGGAGGCCATACTTTTCACCTGTCGAGTCGCATTCTGTTGTAGTTCAACTAAGGATAACGAATTGTTAAGTTTTTTCTCTGCATTTATAGAATATTCTACGAACCTTTGTGTTTGTCTAGCGTTCTGAGAGGTACTGGAGATATTGGATCGCTCACCAGTGAAAAAACCGCTAAAAATAACCGAAAATTGAATGATTCTCTTCATATACAAAGACTAAGTGATCATTATGAAAACCGATTTTCACAAATTTTGATTAAAATGAAAGGTCTTATT
This sequence comes from Malaya genurostris, assembly GCF_030247185.1. Classification (NCBI taxonomy): domain Eukaryota; kingdom Metazoa; phylum Arthropoda; class Insecta; order Diptera; family Culicidae; genus Malaya; species Malaya genurostris. The sequence goes on from NC_080572.1 coordinate 51,903,298, forward strand.
ATCTTGTAGTCTGTCATTGAATTTTATCAAGAAACGACATCTGGTTCTGGAATTACGGACGATACTTGTAATTACCTTCATCAAAAATTTTTAAAAAATTAATTTAAAAACGTGCTTAATCCACCTAGCAGAGAGATGACATCTGTTTTATCGATCCACATGTTTTCTACATCAATATTCGTTTGCTTCACCAAAAATTGTGACAAGAAAGACTGGTCATCGATCGCTTTATTACAATAAGTAGGGCAAAATTGAAATAATCAGGACAATTTAAAAAAACTCTAAATTTAAAGCGGCGAATTACTCTGCAAATTTTGACATAAAAGTATGCATAGCTCGGAAAGTAATCAGATCCAAAAACAAAAACAATAGCGTAGGATGAGGAGGAGAGGAAATGTTGCTTCACCTACTTTTTGGAAGGACGACGACTCATCATTCTCTTCCACAGGTGTCGCGAAAACATGGATTGGTTAGGGGTTTAGGATTCGCTCTAAGCTAGCGATGAGATCTAACGATTGTCATTTATTATATATTCAAACTTCGAGTTTAAATATATAATAGCACTAACTGACCCATAATTTAATATGGATCTTACCAATTTGAACATTCTTCACATAATATGAAATAGAAAATGGCAGTCTCAATCCATTATGGTAATCATCTTTAACATTGATCTAATTGCCACTTATCATGTGTGCTTAGTGTAATCTAAAACATTCGAGGGTAGAATGCAAGGAAAATCTTTTAGTTTGACCTTAGCGCTTCTACAGCATAATCTATTCATTGATTCATTCAAAAATTTTCTATTTTGTTAAACTCGCACTCACAATGGTCAATATTATTCATCTGAATTAATCACACACAATCCTTCAATCCTGGTAAGCGATATTAGATGTTTTCCTCCTGCCTACAGCGGTCATATGCATTCCGCCATTAATTCATTTACCAAGCAATAATTTTTATACCCAATAAAGCACGTGTCTCGAAATGAAGAATCACATGGATCAAGTATACATGTGAAATATCCATACAAAACAACTCATTGCGCGCCAAACAATTTTTTCAATGATCTAGTATTCTTTCCTTCGACGGTCAAATACTTATGCAATTCGTTAAGGCCAATCAACTATCGATGATTATTTTCATCCATTACAAAAATCGCCACATGAAAATTTTTCAACTGCTTTGTATAGACGCCAAACAGAAACTAATCGTACGATATGCGTCAAAATTTGACAGCATGTGTATGAAAGTGTTGCCGTTGAGAGAATAAAAGTTTACCGATTGAACAAGCGCGGGAATTTTATAATGAAAATTCCGGTTCTTTTTTGATCATAAGGTATATAGACTAGCTGACCCGTTGAACTTCGTCTTACCCAAATATATTTATTCAAATTTATGTTTTCGGACGGTAGAATTATCAAACGACTATGTGGTTAACGTTTCTCTTCATTATTTTACTGATTACTAAACCTACAATCCAGGCCCGTGCGCAGGAATCGTTCAATGGATTGGGGGGGTATTATTCAAGAGAGAATTCAAGGGATGGTTCAAAAGGAGGAGGGTTCAAGGGGGGAGGGGTGTTCAAGGGTGGAGGGGTGTTCAAGAGGGGGTGGGGTGTCAAGGAAATGAGGGGGTTTTAAACGGTTGGGAAGGCGCAAAATTAGAAGAAAAGTTAAGTTATTCATGGAACTATTGAAAACCTTCCAAAAAGGGGGGGGGGGATGTTATATTGACAATCTGTATTTAGCTCAAGTAGCCAAAAGATCATAAAAAAGAAAATGATTTTGCTTAAGCAGCATTCAAAGCTAATGAATATCATTCAAAACAGCTTGTTTTTAAAGAATTGTCCACACTTAAATGTTCACCCGACGCAACGAAACAAATATTAAAGCCGCTCCTTGTTCAGCTGTGAGCAAAGTTCGCTAAGAACTTGTTCTGTACGTCCAAGTTGCCAAAATATGTCACGCGTACTTTAGCATTTAGGAAATTTATATTTTTCAGATACTGTGAAACTTTTGGTTGGCTGAAGAGACTTCGCTTCAATTTTAATTTGATATTGATCTTACCAATTTGAACATTCTTCACAGAAAATAAAATGTCAGTCTCAATTTATTATGGCAATTCAGTGTAATCTAAATTTAGTCTAAATCATTTAAAAGCGAAATGCAAGGAAAATTTCTTAGTTTGACTTTATCGCTTCTACAGCACAATCTTTTTATTGATTCATTTAATAATTTGCTGTATTATTCTCATCTGACTCCATTGTACACTATCCACTATCAGAACTTCTACCGATTATATAGCTAGAACAGTCATATGCATTTCGCCATCATTTGGCAAGCAATCAAGCAATAATTTTGATACCCATTTAAGCACGTGGCTCAAATATGCATGTGGAATCTTCACACAAAACAGCTTGTTGCGCGCCGTTCTTACGTGATGCGATTACAAAGAATGACCTCTGCATTTATATATATATATATATATATATATATATATATATATATATATATATATATATATATATATATATATATATATATATATATATATATATATATATATATATATATATATATAGATATACTAGCTGACCCGTCGAACTTCGTCTCGCCCAACAATTATTTGTTCGCATTTATGTGCTCGGAGAGCAGAATTGTATTGTTAAACGACTAAGTGGTTAACGTTTCTCTCCAATATTTCTCTGATTACTTATCCATTCGCTTTAACCCAAAGAAAAAAACATGCATATATATATATATATATATATATATATATATATATATATATATATATATATATATATATATATATATATATATATATATATATATAAATTAAAAAATTTTGTATTGTAAAAATTAGCATAATGTTGGAGAGTTTCTTTTGTAGAATTGCTCATCCGGTAGAGTAGGAAATATTTACAATCTGTATTAACCTAAGTAACCAAAAGTTCGTAAAAATGAAAGATGATTTGGCTCAAGTAGCATACAAAACTATTGAATAGACTTCTAAACAGCTTGTTTTAAAGGAAATATTCACACTTGAATGTTTACCTGACGCGACAGAACAAACTTTGAAGCAGCTCCTTGTTCAGTAGCGAGCAAACTTTTTCTGTAGGTTCAAGTTGCAAAAAAGTGCCATGAGTACTATAAAGCAGTATGAAACTAATATTTTTTAGATACTGTGGAATTTTTGGTGGGTTGGAAAGACTTCACTTCAATTTCAATTCACAGAATTACTAATGTCCTCACACGAGAATTACTAATGTCATTTTCAAGGGTGGCAAAAACTCGATCATGAGGCTCGATTTTTTCGTAAAATGGTGGTAAAGATGAAACTTATCACTGATCTAAACAAACACACTCACCTATACAGAGCACCACTGATATCAAATTATGATGGTATTGATGGTTCTCAGTTTTGATTTCATAGCATCTAACTCTCATGCCTAGTTTTAAAAAGTGAGTACTGAGTTTGGCATCACCACACCGAGCTACACCGATGAGTGCATGTTTAAACCACAGAGCTGCCAACACAACCCAGATTTTCGGTTTTGTTTTGCTGGTACTCAAAACGAGCACGAGCATTAATGTACGAAAACAATAGTCGATCCGTAGCGTGATGTATACCATAAACGATTGAAGTTCATGTCTCGGGCTAAACACAACTGGCTACTGAACCGAATGCTTTTTCCTGCACACGAAAACATGTCTTGAGAATTGGAATGAAATGGCATCGATTCGAATGTTGGCCGCCCATGGCTACTCTGGTGGATAGAGAATACAAGCGAGACGTTGCCAGGTCATTTTTCCAAAAATCTTTCTCTGACCCAAAAATTTTTCTGGATTTGTCTGGGTCTACTACATACAAAAAAATTTCGACCGGGCTTCATTTTCAGTGACAAAAAAAAACAACAAAAAGGTCTCACCATCTATCGCCTTGAGGCCAAACGCAAGAAGATCTAACGAAACATGGGAAAATTTTTAAAATCTAATAAAATTCGTAAAATCTGGCAAAAGATGTGGTTAGTTAGAGTGTCTGGCTCAGCGAGAAAAATCTGGCAACCTGGCAACGCTGAGTGAGACAGTGTCAAAAGAATCTGATTCAATGTATAGATGTACAAACACATCGAACCATATTATTATGGAATTTACCAAGAGAGAATCGCAAGTTGACAATTATCGCAGAAAATCGAATCGATGATTCGACTTGATGATTCTCATACTAGGTTGCAATATTTCAAAACCCTTGTGTGGAGTATTCACATACATTTTCATAGGCACAACATATACCAAGGTTATATGCACATAGTTATGTCGTTTTCGCTTGATGCCAAACCTAACCCAGTTTCCACCCTAACTGCTGTCAAACCGTTCGCTTGAAGCTAGTTTCGAACCTAATTTCAACGTTGTTGAACTGAAAATCGAGTCAGTTTCAAACTTGGTTTTTATATCAGGTTTGCTCAAACCCCCGTTACTAAGTGCGAACCCAACATAGTTTCGTGGAAAATGCTTGTTCGATGAAACTACCCTGGGTCAGTTTCAGTTTTCTCAAGCGAAAACGACATTAGAATAAGCGGCAATAGTAAAATGATTCTATCGCAATTATCAACTGCCTGTATAGAATCGGATCGCGAAAAGAGAATAAGCGACCGTTTGTTGCTTCAGAGAGAATCCGCACAGTAGCGAGCTAACTGGTGTCTATTCTATGTTAAATGAACCACGCCGGTTTTTTGTTGCTGCGATGATATCCGTCTCTCTTTGATGGCACTGATTCAATCGGGTGAAGAGTTGCTAGTGTGCGTTCTTTGATACGATAAAAGCCATCCTTGCCTTCAGATAAATTGTCATGCTCTGATTGTGATGGAAACCATAAAATCAATTATTAATAATGTTAGGAGTTTATCAGTTCTAAAAGCTCTAACTAAATTCAATTCTCCTTCATCTACATCAATATAAACGTTCTCGTGATCATAGTTTGGAATAGTTGAGGATCTTAAAGAAAATTAAACATAGATTCACTGAATACATCAATTCATATTCTAAATCTTTCTAAGACTCTATACTGGTCATCAGAATCCAGTTTCAGCTGTCACGGAAGATACTCAAATACTCCCTGTAAACGGTGGATTAGATCAAAATCGACAACTTTCCCAATTTCGTGAGTCCTATTGACATCTCACAGGAATATGAGCATAACACAAGTATTGTCTCAAGATGGCATTTGCTCAAACGCAAAATTGGGTATTGTCTCCTACTTTCCACTTCTTGAAAATAAGTCCTGATGCTAACAACTGTTACTATTAAGTAATTTAAGCTAGTAATATTTTTCCCGGTTTTTCATTAAAATTTTCAACAACTAACATGACCTATAAGTTGGAACAGTTTTAAGCCCAATGTAATAGAATCTCACCACTCTCAAATTGCTAACACTCATTACTATGTATTTACGGAACCGTAAGTCGGATCCGAACAAAATTGAGGAATTCCGTATAGAGTCTAAGTTGTAAGTCTAAGTTTGGAAAATCGGTTCAGCAAACTAGGAGAAAAGTGAGTGAGTTATGTTTCGCAGTTTTGACCACTACTTCCGGTATTATTAAAGTTTTAAAAGCAAACTGTTGAATTTTTGGCTCCCCTACGGAACCGAAAGTCAGATCCATATGAAAAAAATCTATAGGGCAATAGTGCTTTTCATTTGAGCCTAAGTTTTGACAATCGGTTCAGCTATTTCGGAGCAAAGTGAGTGCATACTTTCGTCACACACAGACATTTTGCGATCTTGACGAACAGATTCGAATGGTATATGACATTCGGCGGAGTAAGGCAAAAGTGACAGACGTCCAGGCACATACTCTCATTAGCACTCGGGCCAATATTTCTGACAAAAAACTTCTGATCTCGGTTTTTTTTTACCATTGTTCAACTGGGCACCTTAATTCGTTTTTTATGGTGTATCTGTAGTCAAGACAAATTAGGCAGTTTTGATTTATCAGGTATATAGGTCAAAGAACCTACATATATCAAAACTGCCTAATTTGTTCTTGTGCACGAGAACATACAATAAATAAGAATAACGCGTCTAGATCGTATTAGTAGCAGATTGAGAGGGTGCGAGCGAAGAAGAGCGCGATAACACTACAGTAGGCATAATTTAATACCTGTCGAAGGTGCTGGTTTTGTGGAGTGGCAGACAACAAAGAAACCACAACAATGACCCTCCGGCGAGACCGGGGTTTGGGACAAGCCTTATGAGTCGCCCGGAAAATTCTAGTTACGATTAATATAACAATAAATACGAATCGGAATAATTAGCATCGACCTAGGGAACGAATAAAGAACAACGATTGGAAGCTCGGCACACGGAAGTGAAAATCGCTTGGCTTCCCAACTAAACTTAAACCCTGATACACTGATGATGAATGTATAAAACGTTCGATATATATATATATATATATATATATATATATATATATATATATATATATATATATATATATATATATATATATATATATATATATATATATATATATATATATATATATATATATATATATATATATATATATATATATATATAGTTCCAAAGAACGGTTTCATAGTAGAGTTTTTGAAAATTATTGAAAGAAAGGAAGTAGAGCAGTCAATACCGCAACCGTATTTAGCTGAGCGCACGAAATGCATTCCATAATAAATAAAAATTTAATTTACAATAGTTAGTCAAAAATGCTTTTTAAGTATCAATTTATTTAATTTAAAAAAAATCCACCATTGAATCTACACACAATCGCACGAAAGCCTGATTGTAGAAACAAAAATAATTTGCATTGAATCAAATAACAATTGTATTTGATTCCAAGTGAAAACTAATAAATATGCTCGTTGTAACTGATCCTATTGTATCTCCTCTTCTCCGTTCTTCTTCTATCTTTTCGAACACTAATTAGATCTATATGTCGGTTCTAACCACGTTTGCCCGCCCTCTTTCTTTTATCCGTCTTCCACCATCTTTTTCGATCACTAATTAGATCTACATGCCGAACCTAACCCCGTTTCGTTCGCCAACTCTCATTCACCACTCCCTCCTTCTACCTCCCATTTTAAAGCATATTTCATTTCTTCTCTAGTTTTAATGCAAAATCACCATCGTTTACCCGATGGGTTTAGTGTCATCTAATTACTATAGAGTTAGTTAGCTAGGGTTAGTTTTAATTGATAGTATTAAGTACATATATGTATCTGTTGGATTGTTGCAATCTGTTGATATAAACGATGAGGAGGTTTTATGCCTGCTGGAGTGAGAGATTAATATTTCAGCTCCATTGGGCTTTTTCCTGCTCCAAATAAATAAATAAATAAATGAAAAAGAGAAATGAAATTAGATCCATGTGGAACTAAAACATATTTGAATTCAAAGCACAATATATTTGAGTTTAATGCTCATTTTGTTTATTTCGGTGCGCATAGAAACACTTTTTTTTTCATCGAAGTAAATATCGAATGTATTTGAATCAAAAAGGAAATGAAAATAAATGCTGATTCAAAATAAGATATCTTTGAATTCAAAGTGTAATATATGAAAATTTATAATACATTTTTCTGCATGTTTAGAATAGAATTCGATGGTGTTAAAACATTATTTTATTGAAACTGAAGTATGAGCTATATTAGCCAAATGTAAAGCCATTTTTGACTGACCAATTGATGTGAAATTTTGGACTATCACGCATAGATCGTGATGTGATTACATTACAAGTACTTTTACAGGGCTTCTCGTGAAATTCGGCTTCAATCAATCATTCCCTGTCAGTTGACGTGGCAATGGGAAGTTCCCGCGTAGGAATATTATAATTTTGTTTAGCTATCTGAACCATCAGACGATGAGTTTTGGTGAATATTAGTCGCCTCCTATCCCTAGGTTTATGATTGGTTTTGGCAATACAATGCATTGTACATCTTTTTAACAAAAGAATTTAACTTTTTTTTTGTATTTTACGGTGTAACGAGTGGCAGAAATCTCGGCAAATAGTATACGGTACAACATTTTAAAAGCAAAAATGTTGCGGCTTCGACAGTTTACAATATCCTAAGATGCCCAACAACTGCTCGTAAGGAAGGTAGTGGAAGACCAGCCAAAATTATGGACGCAAACGGACTTCATTCTCTTTCTCGTGCCTTCAACAACAAGGATTCACTGAGTCAAAGGGATGCCGCAAAAAAATTTCAACTGTTCTCACCAGTACATCTGCAAAACATTGAAAAGACTCGGAATAAAGTATCGAAAGAAGACACGAGCCCCGGGATATACTGAGGCACAGATTTCAACGCTGAATTCTCAATGCTGCTAGTTGATTAAAATTTTTACCGGAAAAAGTTTTGTTTTGGACGACTTTCGAAGACGCAGATTCCCGCAAACGATCGATACTATTCAACGGATAGTTCTACTGTACATCCGAACATAAAATATTAGTTTAAACATAAGTTTGAACAGAAAGTGATGCTGTACATTGTTATTTCCGAGAAAGGCATTTCTAAGCCATGGTTCAAGCCATCTGGGTTGGCAATCAATCAAGATCAGAGCTGCTAAATGTCACTATCAACTAGCAACTTTGCACGACGAAGATTGGAAAGTTTGTGTCACTGGACTGCTGCCAACCAGGCTCTACCAATCATCATATATTGAGTATCTGAGAGCCGAACTGTCATAACTTAAATTTTCTCGATATTATACTCACCAGGACGCTCATTGATTACCGATGCGATTGATATTATCTTCATTTCTCCTGTCACTGCTTGATTACGATGTGACTAAATATTAATCAAGCAGCATAAACATTGAATTAAATTCATTTACACCAATAAACTCCGAAGTCCGATGACTTTTTGCAAAGAGCAATGAACTTTATCAATTTATGTTTATGTTAGTACTCTCATGGAATTTTGTTACTTCAACAGGGAATGGGAGAATGAGAGAGAGAACAAAATGCGTCACCAGTCTTTGACTGAGTATACTTCTACTTGGTCATTGAACTATCGAGTATCTCATTTGACAGACACTTTGACCGTACTGATTACAGTTGACGATGACTTTATTCAGTCTGTCAAGGCCACTTGACATGACTGACAATTTGCAGCTCTGATCAAGATATGTACCAGAACGAATGTTTGTAGAAAGTTTTGATCCCGTTTTTTCAAAAACATCATGCTGATGGACAATACGTGTTTTGGCCGGATAAAGCGTCATCGCATTGCGCCAAAAAACACAATCGTTCCTGAATACCCATTCGATCCCATTTGTACCCAAAAACCACAACTCGATAAATCTACCTCAGTGTCGCCCAATCGAAGATTTCTTCGGAGTTTTGAGCTCCTTGGTGTACAAAAATAACTGGAGAGCCACGAATTGCTAACAGTTGATTGGTAGAATCAAGAGATGCATTCGCAAAGTTGACATGAATGCCGTACAACGCTCCTGTTCCGACATCAAACGGAAGCTTCGCCGAACATCCGATTACGGACTGTTTTCAAATGTTCACTTTTTTTTCAACAATGGACAATGTATCTTTAATCTCAATACATCAGATCTTCTCCAAGTATGTTTGTCTTTTTTCGACAGCTTGAGAAAGAAATTCCAAAATTTTAGTTGCCACCCGTTACGTGAGCCGTTGTATATGGTAATGGAATCACAAATGTGTAGAGCTTTGAACAACCCATCTCTCTGGATCAGTACAAGATGTAAGTATTTTTATGGATGATGCCAAATATTAGAATACCACCTTTTAAAATAGTACCAATACCACCTTTCGTTTAAAAGACACTTAAGCTCAGCAGACAGTAATCAACAGATTCAAAACGGCCGAGCATTTAATTTATTATTCATTAGAAGACGTAGAAATAAATAAAAAGTAGATGAAAATCAAGCCGAATACTAGTATATCCCGATCAACAAGATTATAACTAAAAGTTGTTTTTGTAATAAGTGCTGATATAAGTCTGGTCTCGTTAGTAGATACAATAACAAAATTTGCTAACAAGTATCAAAAAGAGAAATAGTTTAGATACATGTTGATCGGAATAACAAGTTATAGAATGCTGCTACACCTTCGGAACCTAAGTTCCGATCATAGAGTATTGAGTAATACACACACTAAGTCTATGAATTTTTAAACATACCCGAATCATCACTCGACTTTCCCATTTTCCATTGGGATCTTGTTTCAGTTGGAAGTAAATCCGGAGGAGGTATGCATAACTTCATGTTGTTATTCATAGTGTTTCCAGACATTTGTGACGATGCACTAGAGCTTTGGTTAGCAGTAAATGGAATCGATGGTATTGAATGATATGAAACTGAATAGAATAATTTCGTTAGCGTCATATAGAAATCTGTAATAAACAATTTGCTCGACTGACCATTCGTGTTTTCGTTATATTTTGGTGACGTTTCAAGAATGTGCTTAAAATCTGGTTCTAAAGAAAAATAAACTTCATTGCGCGTCGTTTTTTTCCGTGTGTCAATCGCTGAAAATAAACATTTGTAATTAGATATTATTCACAATCTGATAATTTAAGAGCAATCCAATCTTATGGTCCAATATAAAGTTCTGAATGACAAACAGATTTATTTATCCAAAGAGAGGAGAATCTGACAAAATATTATGGAGCTGGATGATGGATGGAGAATTAATTCACTGGATCAGAGCTTAAAATTGTCACGCATTCTCAATGAAAGAAACCATTCCAACAGTCTCGTTTTCAATGTTTTGCTGTCTCATTCGTAAATGACCGACACCAAACAAACGAAGAGAGACGAAGCATTTTCGTTTCTCATCGAAAAAATGAGAGAGTATAATTGCCAACGTCACTCTTTCCTCTATGGCAAGACGAAACCAAACTAACGTCTTCAGGGAGCATCAGCAGAATTTCAATTCTCATTCTTTCATTGATGTATTGAAAATCTGTGACGCTTGCCCCTATGGCAAATCGAAGTAATTGCATCCCAGAACCTTTTTGGAAACCAGGTAAAAGTCAGTGAGAAAGCTTTTTCTGTCATTTTCGATTCTCAAAAATTCGGTTGAATATCGACTCTGCATACTATGGTATTTTCACTGAAAACTGCAAATGACTGAAAGGGCGTATGAAAGAAAGAACACAATTTTGAAACTACTGTCCCGCTTATGTCATTGACTGGACATGGATTTCGTTCTCATTGTTTGCAAGCGAAGCTGAAAGTGACAGTAATTTCTTGTCATTTTCGTCTATTTTTTAGTCAATGAGAATGACTTTTATTAGCTCTGCACTGGATGAGTTGCAATAACGTGATTAGCATAATAGTGTCAATGGATGTTTCCATTTGGATCTGACTTCCGGTTCCGAAACTACAGGGTGATATGCACCAAAAATGTGAAAATAATGTTACTCACTTTGCTCGGAAATGGCACAATCGATTTTTGTAAACTCAAATTCAAATGAAAGAATTTACGGTTCCATACAAAGTTCCTGAATTTCAATTGAATCCGACTTACGGTTCCGGAATTACAGGGTGATATGCACCAAAATGTGAAAATAATATCACTCACTTTTCTCAGAGATGGCAGAATCGATTTTCACAGACTTAGATTCAGATGAAAGGTCTTATGGTCGAATATAAAGTTCCTAAATATCATTCGGATCCGACTTTCGCTTCCGGAATTACAGGATGATATGCACCAAAAATGTGAAAATAATGCATTAAAAATGTGCGAAAATTGTCACTCACTTTTCTCGGAGACGGCTTAACAGTTTTTCACAAACTTAGATTCAAATAAAAGGCCTTATGGTCTCATACAAAGTTCCGGAATTTCATTTGGATCTGACTACCGGTTCCGAAACTACAGGGTGATATGCACCAAAAATGTGAAAATAATTTCACTCACTTTCCTCGGAGATTTTTATAAACTTACACAGTTCGAAAAAATCTTGTGATTTTACATCTTATAAGATGCACATAAATGGAGCGTCATATTTCACACAAATTTATATTAAAGAACATGTAAAATTGTTTGATTTGAAAATTACATGGCTTGATTCGAATGAAAAAAAAAAACAAAAGATCAATAGAAGCGCGTGACTTGAACCGAGAAACATTAGATCACAAGCACATCGGTTACACGACTGAACCACAGTACTCATATCTGTTCATTGAATAATTGGTACATATAAATCCATACAGCGGCACTGGCTAGCCGAGCGCAAATTACACTCGAAGCGTGTAAAATTCTGTGCGTGTGGAATAATACGTCATTTGAAAAATTAAGTTGTTGTAAATTGTATCGTTTGTAGAATTCTGTCACCAGTAAAATTCATAATTTTTTCTGTGTAGATTCAAATGAAAGATCTCATAGTCTCATACAAAGTTCCGGAATTTTATTTGGATTCGGCTTCCGGTTCCGTAATTACAGTGTGATATGCAACAAAATTGTGGAAATATTGCATCGAAACTGTGAAAAAAATGTCGCTTACTTTCCCAGGAGATGGCAGAATCGATTTTCACAAACTCAAATTCAAATGAAAGGATTTACGGTCCCATACAAAGCTCCTGAATTTCAATTGAATCCGACTTCCAACAGTAACAGAAACTTAGTGCGATTTTTGTGATTTGAAGCAAAGTGCCAGCCAAAACGTAGTACGGTTGAGTGTTGGTGCAATCACTAGAAACTGTAAGACTAAAAACTCTGTGAAGAACGATTGTGACACATTCATCTTGAATAATCGAAAACTCGGGGAACCACTGGTGAGCGGACATCACACAGTTTGCAGTTATCGAAGCCCCAATAGTCTCCCCAAAGAAACCTACAACACGGATAGTGGCAATAATCAGAGACTCCGGAAGATGATAAAAATAGTTCTTCTGTAAGTACTACCGCTTGAAAAATAACACTAAAAATCAAAGCGAGCACTGTTCATCGCGAACTAGTAGCTTACTCTGATCAAACCAATAAATACTACTAATTCAGAGATCGGCGCCCCCACCAGCGGTAAGCAAAGATCTGAAATGTCACAGCAAGGGTTAGGACTACTAACATAAAAGCTGGACAAACTAAAATCGAAACAGAAACGCGAAAGAATATAATGGAGAAACCAAAATAATTTAATGGAGGAACTGGCGGCTTTAAGAGCTCGACCTCCAATTGATGCTTTCACATATTACAAAACTCCTGATCCGATAAACAATCTGAGTACATTCTCCGGGAATAAACGAGAGACTCTCGCCTGGATTCAAGAAGCCGAAGACGCATTAGACCTCTTCATTGATAGTACAGACGAACCTATCTTCGCTCAGCTAGTAAAAGCGATAAAAAGCAAAATAATTGAAGAGACAAAAGAAATTATAATCGCGGCGGGCAATCCATCAACCTGGCCCGAAATAAAAGACACACTTTAAAATTCGTATGGCGATAAGCGAGATCTTACGTCACACATTCAATCTCTGTTTTACGTCACACAGGGAACGTTTTCCAAAATATTATAACAAAGTCAAACAAATTGACACCGCTATTAAAAGTACGGCAAATTCAATGAATGAGTTTAGTGGTGCAACCAAACAAATCAGCGCATTTATTGGTCTCATGAGCACTACTAGATACGTTGGTGGTCTAAGCGAGCAACTTTCGATGATTGTCAGGAGTCATAGACCCGAATCATTGGAAGAAGCATACACTTGTGCAACACAGTACTCAAACGCAGTGTGCCGCCAAAAACTGGAAAGAAATAGTCACAAAACATCAGACTTTAAGAAAACCTACAATGCAAACGAAGAGAACAAAACAACTAATAACTCGAACCATGTCAACCCAGGAACATTCGGGAACTTACATAAATTCAAAAATAAAACTTCTCTCACAAAAAAAACTGACGACGATGTCTCAATGAAAACAGTGTCCAGAAGGCAAATTAATAATAACGTAACAGAAACTGAGAACCAAACCCTTCAACTAGACGCAGAGAACAAGACAGACGTATCAACAATGGATTCGGACGACGACGATTACTTCATTTCTGACGAATTAAATTTTCATCTGGAACTAGACAGAAAATTAGAAACTTAAAAAACAACTACTTCATTCCATACTTAAATATTAATACGTCCGAAGGCGCTCTTAAATTTTTAGTCGACACAGAAGCCAACAAAAAATACATTTCTCCGAAACACACAAAGATTGAAAATTGCAAGGACGAATATGGAATAATGTAACGAATATACGAGGAACTCACGAAATAAAAAAATCAGTTTCTCTTGACATATTTCAAATAAAGAAAAGAGTTAAGTTCTTTGTGTTTAATTTTCACGAATTTTCGATGGTCTAATAGGTTACGAAGCACTCCGTGCTCTTAATGCAAAACTCGACATTCAAAAAACACACTTAAAGTTGGCAGGAAAATTTATCATTTAAGCAAGAAATTTTAGGAAAATTACAGAATCAATTTAAATGAACAAATTCACCAATTTATCCCAATAAAAGTACAGAATGAAGGCGATTTCCTAACAGAAGAGGAGAAACATTTAAAATATTTCAGTATTTTGCCAGGTCTTCACACAAGCAAGAAGGGTAAGGCAATAGTTACAATACAGAAAAATAACAAACAAATCACAGAAATAAATCTTACCGAGTTGAATCTCGAAAACGAATACGTTGCATTGAAAAACATTACCCCTTCAAGAATTGAACCAACCAATTACGATTTTAGGAAAGACCATATGAACGTTGAAGAAGAAAACGCATTGAAACAAATCATTAACGAATACCGCAATAACAAGTACGCAAAATGTTGAACGATGTAATAATTAAAGAATCGATTTCTCCCTACACATCCCCAGTATGAATTGTGTCTTAGAAAATAGACGCATCAGGAAAAAAGAAATTCCGGTAATCGATTATAGAAAACTTAAAGAGAAAACTATAAACGATAAATATCCAATACCAGAGATAGCAGATATCCTCGATAAACTTGGAAGAGCATGTTACTTCTCTACAATAGACTAAGTATTAGGTTTTCATCAAATTCAACTTTACGATGAAGATACTGAAAAAACAGCTTTCTCGATAAATTCAGGAAAATATGAATTTACTAGAATGCCTTTTGGGTTAAAAAATGCACCCTCGACTTTCCAAAGAGTGATGTATTGTATCCTCAGAGAACTTATTGGAGTATGTTGCTTCGTCTATATGGACGATATCATCATATTCTCGAGCTCTTTACAAGAGCATAAGCTCTATCTTCGAAAAATTCTTCAAAAACTCAAAGAGGCAAACCTGAAAATACAACTAGACAAGTGTGAATTTTTTAGAAAGGAAGTACAATTTTTAGGTCACACCGTAACTGAAGAAGGCGTAAAACCAAACAATGATAAGATAGAAACAATTAAAACCTAGCCCATTCCCAAATCTGGAAAAGTCCTTGTAATTCTCGGTTATTACAGAGGTTTTATTCGAAATTTTTCCGAAGTAGTCAAACCCCTAACACCCCTCTTGAGGAAGGACACAGAATTTGAAATCACAACTACTTCGAAAAATGCAAACAGATTTTAATGTTAGACCCCATCCTAATTTACCCGGACTTTTCAAGAGTTCATATTAACAACCGATGCAAGCGATTATGCAATCGGAGCCGTTTTTTCGCAAGGACCAATTGGCACAGATAGACCAATAGCCTGTACATCGAGACCTTTGAATAGAACGGAAGAACGTTATTCAACAACAGAAAAAGAACTCTTAGCCATAGTTTGAGCCTGAAGCATTTCAGACCATATCTTTACGGAAGAAAATTCAAATTATACACGGATCACTTACCTATAGTATGACTAACACCAACAACAAAATTACCAGATGGAAACTAGATCTAGAAGAATTCGACTACGAAATTATATACAAACCAGGCAAACAAAATACAGTAGCAGACGCGTTGTCTAGAATACAAATTGCAGAACTGAAGTCTTTTTTATGCGAATTTACGTACCGCATAAAAAAACCGCATAGCTCTGAAACTTCACATAAAAAAAAAACCGCATAACTCTAAAATTAACTTAAAAAAGTCGCGTAAAAAACCGCATAAAAAGACCTCAGTGTATAAACGAAGACATGGACGAAACTTCAGTAAACGAAAGCAGTGACGGTATGACAGCTCACTCAGCAGACACAAGTGACGATTACTTCATTCCGTACACCGAGAAACCAATTACGGTAAGGGCTCCCTATTTCATCTCATTTGTAAGGACTTCAAACCTCGATTTAGCCACTAAAATCACTATAACTATTTCATATTACTGCTTCATTCGCCTTGCTCCACGTTGAGAATTGATTCACATTTCTTCAAAATTTAACTAATATTCATAAAACAGCTAAAAACACTTATGATGTGTTCGCTACTCTGCTTCTAATTCCATCTCAATTGATTTTTATCCATCCTATCGTTGATCCTTTATTCATTCTATAAATTAGCAATGGCGACAGCAATCAAAACGAAATATTCCACTATTACACTCTCAGGTTCAAAATGTCAGAATTCTTCTTAAAAACGGCCTAATGCCAACTATGAGACAACATACGACATTTTTAGAACCACTTTGAAATCATTTCAACGTTTAAAAATTTTTCGGTCGTTTCCGTTACCTTTCGCTTTAAATTTAAAATTTTACTGTAAAGTTAATTTGGTGAATTTTAAATAAAAACAAAACTGTAATTGTTACTATTTATTTATTAGCCCTTCTTAAAACAAAGTGTAGAGCCAGAGATGCCATTTATACAGATTAATATGTATTGTATAGATTTTTGCGTTCGCATACTGATTTAAATCAAAGTACAGATTTTATACAGATTTCCCTAATTTAATACAGATTTGTACAGGTTCACAGAAAGTGAGAAGTAAAAAATTAGACTTTTCTCTCTGAGTATCTATTAGTATTTGATTGCAGTGAATCTTTAAAAGTTTATTAATCAACGGACAAATCACATGTTAAATTATAATTGATAATTGATTATGAACACTGACAAACATTTATATTAAAATTTTGAACCAATTTGAAGATATATATAAACATGACGAACTGTAAATCTTGAGACGAAAATGTTTCCTAAATTGAAAAGTGAGTTTATTTTAAATGAAAAAAAAAAACGAT
This sequence comes from Malaya genurostris, assembly GCF_030247185.1. NCBI lineage: Eukaryota > Metazoa > Arthropoda > Insecta > Diptera > Culicidae > Malaya > Malaya genurostris. The sequence continues at coordinate 51,920,458 of NC_080572.1, forward strand.
AACCGAAGAACTTAAAACCATTTCTTTCAATAGGCAAGTGTAACAATAGCTTTGATAAACATTTTAAAACATTCCTCAGTTTGGTTCAGGTAGGTTGTAAAATTTTATTCATGTTCAAAGTAATGAGGTTAAGGGATGAGATGGAAATAGGAGCTCAGATGAAATAGGGAGCTGTTACCCTAACGTGTTCAAAACACAAATCATTTTCAAGATAACAGAAATTCGAACGTAAATATACGAAGAAATATTCCCGAGGTATCATCGCCGTACTATTTTCAAAGAACTGCTCAACCTGAAAGGAGTCAACGGCCCTTAAATACCTACCCCACTCGCTCAATTTGTTCAAGAAACCTATAGAATACATTTTTCCGACAATAATATAAGATGTAAGATTCTTATTTCAGAAGTTCTGTTAGAAGACGTTCGTCTAGAAGAGGAACAGGACGCAATCGTGAGAGACACTCATGAAGCAGCCTACAAAGGAATCAAGGAAAACAAACTACAAATAACACAGAATTATTTCTTTCCAGGAATCGACAGAAAGCTGAAAATCTTTGTAAACGCCTAGCAAATCTGCAAAAAAAAAGCAAATACGATAGATCACCACCAAAATTAATAAGAAAAAGTACATTTGGCAAAGCACCCTTTGACAGGATTCACATCGATATATTTTTTATGAAAGGGAAAAAATGGTTAACGGTCGTAGATTCTTTCTCTAAATTTGCGAATATAATTTTACTTCCATCTAGAACAATAGTCGATTTAAGAAACGCGATTACAGAACGCATTAGGCAATTCGAGCGACCCAAAACAATCGTTTGTGATCAAGAACCATCCTCTATTTCTATAGATTTTATTGGCTTCCTCAATGAACTCGGAATAGAAATCCACCATGCAAGTTGCTCCAACGCAAACGGAACGGTTAAAAGATTTCATTCCACACTATTAGAACTATACCGATCTATGAATAATAAATACAAAAATTTCTCAATCGAAAACCAAATTAACATTTTAACGGACACATACAATAACACGTTTCATTCGGTAATTAAAAACAAACCACGCGATGTAATATTTAATACTAGGAACACAACTAAAACAAAGGAAATAACAGAAAGCGCTAATAAATTACACACAACCATTCAAAATGAGCTTAGGAAACGTAAAGAAGCATACGAAAAACGTCACGAACATAAAGCAGATCCTAGAGAATTTATGGTTAATGACAAGAACTACATAAAAATTACGCAAAGATAAACAAAAGATAAAGACCCCTATAAAATCTCTACAGTTAAAGAAAACAACCAATTAATCTACAAAGATACCAACCACATAAAAATTCACAAAAACCGCATAAAACAATAAAAAGACAAACAACTTAAAAGCACGTCAAACTCTCATTTCACACTATCTGTCACTCAATTAATAAATGCAACCTCATTTAAAGATGTCACCCACAACAACTGTATCGCTGCCTTCAAACTACACAAGGTCAGAGTCAAAATAAGAGACGAGAGAATTGTACACGAAATAAATCTAAAAACAATATATACCAATTTAGAATATATTGAAAACATAACCAATGAATATAAAATAGCGGAAACTTTATCAGAAAAAATAAAAAATGCTAAAAACAGGATAAATAATTTGAGTCCTCGAAGACAAAAACGAGCACTTATGAATATTTTAGGAACTACTATAAAATAAATAGCAGGTAATCCAGACAGTGAAACTAGTTTACAAACCTTGAAAAATAGCGAGAATAAAATTATAGCAAACCAGAACAAACAAGTTAAAATTAATGAGCTGTTAGTAGATAGAAATAATAGAATAACTCTCGCCTTCAAAAAACTTGAACTTGAACTCGCAATTAGCATCAAATACCGATAACGCATACAAAAACAAAGCCAAAAATTAGATTTGAAAGTAGTAGACGATATATTCCAACACATAACGAGTAGTGTCATCAAAGAACGCATACTAATTTTAGTTAAGATCCCTCAGCTAGACGAGAACGCATATGACTTGATCAGCTTAGAAGCAAATGGTTTTGTACGCCTAGCATAAATTTGAGGGTAAAAAACTTTTTCCCCTTCAAATTACCAATTTCACTCAGTTTTCTAGAAGATGGCTTAACCGTCTTCTACAAACTCAGATTCATATGAAAAGTCGTATACTCCCAAACAAGGTTCCTGAATTACATTGGGTCCCGACTTCTGGTTCCGGAACTACAGGATGATATGTGAAAAGAATTTAAAATAACGTACCTCATTTTTCTCGTAGATGGCTGAACCGATCTAAGATTCAAATGAAAGATCTTAAGATCCTATAAAACATCTCGCTTTTTAGTAAGATTCAACTTCTGGTTAAGATGATACAGGGTGATTAATATAAAAATGTCCATTTCACAAAAATTAATCAGGTTTATCGGGTTTGCAGATTCGGATGGTCGAAAGCCGAATAAACCTATTTCAGTTTTAGCGGTATTCAGTTTTCGATTCAAAAGGTACCTAAAATTTAATTCGCATTACGATTTCTCAAAGATGTCTACACTAATTTTTAAACATTTGGATTCATATGTAATCAAAACAGCTGCACCTATTTTCAAATTCCGGTTCCGGTATCGAGTCGTTTCTCAAAGTTCAATCGTTTTCTCAAAAAAGGCTAAATCGAATTTCAAAAACAAAAATTCAAATTAAAAAACTTATGGTGAATGGTGATTTTTTTATGATTCCGACTTCCGAATCTGGAACTACAGGCTGATGAGTTATTCAAATTCAAACCGATATAGAAGATGACAATCCTAAAAAGCTTCAAAGTTTGACTCAAAACTATTGCAATTTATTCGTCATATTAATTTATAGCAATACAAATCGTTTTGGATTATGCTGATTCCTGAATACCGACTCTGGAAGTACCGCAAATAATGACAAAAAACTGGAATTTACTTCGACATCAATCGATTGTCACACGTTTAGATTCAAATTCGAACCGATTTCCAGTTTCGACATTACAGGGTGATTAAAATCTCAAACTGCCGGTTAAAACGACAAACCGCACTCCTTTCTGTCCGTGCAATTTTCTCGAAAGTGACTCATTCGATTTAGACATACTTGGGTCGTTTTAAAGATGTGAAGATGTCAATGATCAAGTATTATAGCTGCTAATTTCTGATATTAGTGTTGAAGCACAATTGTTTCTATATTGTTTCTTATAAACTATTTGAATCACAAAAGAAAAGGATTATCACAGAACAATGAGGATCATAAAACGTTTTCATTCGTTTTCTTTAGAAAAGTTATTAGCAACAGAAAAGTTGGAGTGTAGGTCCATTTACGCGATTTTTTAATGCGGGATTTCTGAAGTTTCGCGATTTTTTCTGTGTAAAAAAAGACCTCAGTGTATAATCATGCGATTTCTCTCTCTCTCTCTCTCTCTCTCTCTCTCTCTCTCTATATATATATATATATATATATATATATATATATATATATATATATATATATATATATATATATATATATATATATATATATATATATATATATATATATATATATATATATATATATATATATATATATATATATATATATATATATATATATATATATATATTACTGCTGCACTTTATCAGCAAACACACGAGTAGCAACCTCTGGAGCTACCTACCGAAAAATTGTAGTAAATACTACATGTTCGAAAGTTGTGTAGTAAAGTCTCTGCTTTTGACAGGAACTTGATCCACATGTAGTATTTACTACCGAAACTCATGCATGCTACCTTTTATTCATACGGCTATACTATCAAATATTTGACTAGTAGTGATGTGCATAAATATTATATAGTAAAACTATGAACAGTAATAAGGAATAAATTACTTGTCCACCTATTTAGACTACGTGATTTATGAATCGCCCCTGAGCAGTTCGTAAGCAGTTTACACTCAAGAATTGTAGTAATGAAGATTGTTAAGTTTTTTTAAAAGTAGAATACATTTTTCATTAATTTCATGATCCGAATTTTTTTATTCAAGTTAGACAATTTTAGAATCAGGTCACTTAGAAATGTTTCTCACCTCAAAAATTAAATAACCGTCAGAAGTCCGACAGTATTAGACACGTGTACAACCGTTTATGCACCCCCTTCTAATATGTACTCGCAAAATTAACCTACTGCAACGATTAGATTTGCTTCGAATATTAAATTAGTTAGAAACACTTAACACTGATAACACATTATATGATGTAAATAGTCTGAATGAAGTGCACTCTTTTTTACATAATGTGGGATTATATTAAATCAAATTCTATACATGCAACAACTTGTCTGTCTCGTAGGAAAGAACTGTTTTGTTTTGTGCTGTTATGACTAAGACCAGTGCTGGTCCATCTCGTCATGGGGGAGAATTGTACATTTTGTTGGGTAATGAAAACAATGAAAATAGAACTTACTGTACAAATAAGTATTGAAGTCACATTCAGATTCCTATAAAGTGAAATAATTTAGTATGAAATCTATCGTGTCAAGTAATAAATACCTTTTTGGATTTTTTAAATAAATTCCCCATATCAATTGGTTAACCGTTAATAATTATTTTACTAGGCAATCTTTAAATTACTCTACAGATGTAATTATGTAGTCACGGAGTAATCTTAAAAACTAATTTCGTATACCATGCCATGCATAATACTGCACTGCACTTCTCTCAATCAGAATCACGTCAACTGAAAATAATTCCTGTATTAAATTCAAACAAATGAATCATTCCCTTTACTCAGCTGATAAACGTTCAGGTAGCTCGGGGACCAATGGTATTAACTCGAATTGAAACTCGTCGAATATAAGGAAAGGTGACTTTCAAATTCGAAGCTCGTGATGATGATGGAAATTATAAAATCACACAATTGTTTAAAAGGAGGCTTTTTTGGTGGAGCGCGAGATTAATTGCATTGTTATCATTTCGACCAAAGTGTGCCATACAATCTCAATATATATATATATATATATATATATATATATATATATATATATATATATATATATATATATATATATATATATATATATATATATATATATATATATATATATATATATATATATATATATATATATATATATATATATATATATATAAATGAGCTAACGAATCGAAAGGGTTCTCATAGTTTGACACTTGCATTATGAATGTGATGATGGGAACTCAGCAGTGCAACTAATTTATCACCAATGGTGCCAGTTTCACGGAGGACCGTAAATGTACGCCAAAAATTATCGTGACTGTCATGTCTGGAAATTCGTTTGTGGCGATACTTCAATTGTTTGAGAGGAAGGGTAAAACCGACGACACGACCAGGCACTCCGAAGAAAAATCGGAATAAAAAGTGTTAGTGAGCGATTTACCGTCAGTTACCACGAATATAGTGACCCCTTGAAAATGATAAAAATAATCTTCTTGTGCAACACTGTTTAGGTTGCTATGAACTAGTTACCAAGGAGCTCCATAGTAAATAAACAAACCAGAATGTCGAATAAAACCAAAACGATTTTCCCTAGTGATTTCAAACTTCTGTAAGTACGAGTATAAAATTATTAGTGAATGATTTTATTCGTTTAATTATCTTGACCTGATTATTATGACGGATCATTACAGGACACCAAATATGACACTTGAGCCACGCGTCCGGATAATAAGTATCAGGACATAATGCAAATTTCTGATGTTTTAAGCTCATTGTATTTTCGAGATCTCGTGAACCAAACACTCGAAAATCGCAAGAAACAAACACTCAAAAATCTTGTACCCGGTAAAACATGTCGGGAGAAGAGTCTTCTTTGTGGACTGCAATTGATCGAGAATGTGATCAAGAATTGGCTGCCTATGCGAATGCGGTTCGAGCAATAGCTTTGATTGCAAATTAGACGGACTTTATAATCTCTTAAGGTGCTTGGCGATATTGGTCGTCTAAAGATATATAGATTTAGAAATGGTAGTAGAAAAAAGCCCAGTTTACCAAGTTTTGTATCCATATCGCGAAAAATCAAGAATAAATAACTATAATGAACATAGTTTTTTTTTAAAAATAGACCCCATGGATTTTTTCATAACTTGATAGTTTTGTTTGATTAGAAAACTACTAATTCGTAGTTCGATGTTTTTACTTGAAGGTACTCCAAAGATGCGAACAATTATAATAATAATTAATCTTAATCTGTAATTAAGTCAGGGCGCAATAATAATAAATCGATTAATATTTTCGTCTTGTAAAATTTTTCATACTCCAACGCCTCTTTATCTTCGATAACAAAATTCGGTATGATGTCGGTAGATCCAATAAATTAAGCACAATTCCGCTAGCGAAGATAAATCCTACGAACACTTCTTAATAAGTAAGGAGTCAACTCTGATTTGTTCCTTATATGAATTTAAACCCATATTAAACTTAATAAAATAAATGTAAATAAAAGTAAATAAATGTAACTAGGGTAACGGTAGATGTTATTTCCAACACAACAGTTTTTCAGGCTTAGTTGCCAGTTTCCAACATTTTTCAAGCGATTTCATTTTGACATTACGAGTTACTGAGGGGTAGTTAAATTTGTGATACAGTTTTGAATAGTGAGTGGCTGGTCGTGTCGTCGGTAAAACTGTTTATTTTCATCTAAAATAGATGGTTTCCGAACTTTTTACTACAGGAAATAGTAAATGAGACGATTAAATTACCCGCAGATTTGTCTTAAGCTGTGAACCATTTCGCGGTTAATTTCAACTTTTGGTTCAAATCTGACACTTGAGTGTTAATTTTGTATCAAGTAGTTAAATTTAACTTAAATCGCGGCCCATTTCAAAATTTGACGGACGGACAGTTATTTGGGTTTATTTTCCACTGGAAAAAATTCCAACTAAAGAATTAATATAAGAATTTTCATTGCAAGATTTTTTGAGTGTCGGAAAATAACCATCGATCTGTCAGAAATAACCATGCTTTCGAGCAGGGTTATTTTTGACAACATCAAATTAACTGCTCGAGTGTCAGATTTTAACCAAAAGTTAAAATTAACCGCGAAATGGTTCACAGCCTTAGAGCAGCTAGAAGTTTTTTTTTTTTTTTGTTTCAATTATAGAGGTTTTAACATTAATGTCATTCGCCTCTTCGGGCCAGAAAAACTTTCTGACCCTATGTGCGGGGTTGGGAATCGAACCCAGGCGGGCTGCGTGAAAGGCATCGACTTACCCATCACGCTATACCCGTCCCCTGAGCTAGAAGTTCTATATGGAAGAACTATAAAAGAGCAGAAACTGGAACAAACGTATCCCCAGTAAGCCGTTCTAGTTTTATTTATTCGATCAGTTCTTCTGTCAAATTTAAAACTGGTCTACGATGCCGTTCTATTTTTCGTATATTTGCAACAGGAGTAGAACACTGCTGGGGCTGCCAGTTTTTCTTGTAATAAAATTCAGATTTAAATTTGTAACTGACATAAATTATGCATATAGAACTAGAACACTACTGAATATGCCCTTAGTCGCTAAAACTAGTCAATTTCACGAAAACGCGCGAGGACGTAAATTCACAATGCTCACAGGAAGTGTAGGATTCACGCGTTTTTTTAGAACGGCCAATAAGCCACCTGTCAACTTCCACTTTCAAAAGAAATTGCAAGTGAGCTATGAAAGCTAAACTTTAACACCAGACGAAAGAGAACACTTTTCTCTGATGTTTACTATTATGACTTACTCTCAGCGAGTGCCGAGTCATTCAAAATTACTCTTCAAAGTGAATTTTGATGGATGGCTTATTGGCCGTTATAAAAAATAAAGATCAGATAAAAAAAATAATTTTACAGAAGATTACTAATGTACCTAATTTTTTCTCGGTGTGCCTTTTATCGGCGATTTTTAATAGACACTTTTTGAACTTTTCCACTGGAACTGTCTAATACCTTCTAAATATTTATATAGCACAACAATCCACAAGAGAGCATTTACATTGCTGACGACAATTCATTGGCACATTGTCGCAAAGCTGATTTACCGGTAGCGACACCTGCCAATGAAAAATGGAACCAAGAAAAGGAGGATTCTTTCGGAAATTTTCATATCGACAGTAGTGATTTGCAACATTTTTATCATTTATTCAATAGTACAAATAGATATCAGCAATAAAAGTACACTACACACTTAAATTTTATAGCTGAGTCTCGTTAAAAATATGCCGAGATTCGCACAGCCGAGTAATCAGCAATCATCTCGGCAAAAATAAAATTACTGAGCGTCTCGGCACCCTCAAATTTGACAAACGTCAAATATTGCCGAAATCGTCAGCATAAGATTTACTGTTTGCTTAGTGAAACGTTCACTGAATATTCGGCAATCCAATAAAACGAAAAAATGAAATAATAAATTACCGAATCATCAGTAATTAAAAATCTAGTCGATTAATTTTGTTTGTGATTTCTCAACATTATAAACACGCCATTTAGGATCAAAAATTCATGTTATTAACATTTAAAGGAGGACTTACTTTAATCCATTGAATTATCCCATGCATTGGGTTATTGTTTCGCATACCCCCCAAAGTTTTGTCTCAAGGACGCTTTGAGCCCCGAGTTGGGTGTTTTCCCTTATAATCGCGAGTGCTCTGATAAAGTCGCCTTTTATAAAGCGAAACATTTAACCTATTTATTCAATATTTTTACTTGCAAGTGGTTCCACACTTTTTCGAAGATTATCCATTTTTTCACTAGAGAATTTCATCAGAAAATAATCGCGCAATGCGAAGTGAAAATGTTACGCGGCAATAAATGACAGCTATTGTGCTGAATCTCGGCAACAGCTAGCGCATGTTCCGAAATCTCGGCAAACGTCTCTGCTGATCTCGGCATATCTGTTGTTTACTGATAAATTCAGCAAGCAATTATGCCAAATTTCGGCAAAGTGAAGCATTTTACCGAAGTATCAGTGAATGCATTTAACGAAGTTCAGAAACATGCGTATTGATTACTGAGCAATCAGCAAATTTACGTGTTGCTGATCAGTTTCGGCATTTTATTACGCCGAGCTCAAGAAATGGTTTTAAGTGTGTAGTTTTCGCACAATGAACTAAGATCAACATTACCACCTCAGAGTAAAAACTTTTTCTTCAACTTCTACTATGATTTTTCAAATGAATTTTCCCGTTTTCATAAGAAATTGCTTAAAAGATTAAGTAATTAAAAATTTTCCTACTAATGTGACAGCTCTTGCTGAAAATATCATCTCGAAACAAGCAGCGCCTCTACATTTCAGTTTGGCGAAAATATGCCAATTACATAGAAACATCATCTAAATTTAAACAATTGATTTACAATTCTAAATCTATAGGACATATTAGTAGATGGTCATACAAATTTACTTTGGCTATACTGGTTTTGAATACAAGTTCCGGAAGTAGTGGTCTGAAATTTCAAAACGAAACTGACATAAATTTCTCAGAGATAAAATAACTTTTGAGCACAGATAAAAGTACGAAGAAGCCAAATCAGATCAGTTCGCTCGTACATCTCAACCAAGTCAGTCGATAAACCAAAACCGCTTACGTTCGGGACAGAAGAAATCAAGTACAGTATTGTGTAGTGAACAATAGAACGATCTCTAAATGAGTGAACCAAACGAACAAAAGCTACCGCCGGTACGAAAGAATACAATTATTGTTGACTTCAGACAGTGCAAAATTCGACCTTCGATACGAGAACTTGAAGGTTTGCTTAAGGAGCAAATGCATCTTGACATTAAACGTGTGCATTTACTTCAATGCAATAAGACCAATAATGTTGTTTATATCTAGTTCTATAAAGAGTTGGATGCAATTCAATTCGCTAAAGACAATAATAATGTGCACTATGTGGAGCATGAAAATATCAAGTACAACATTCCAGTATATATGGAAGATAGTGCCACAGACTAACAGACAGGACACTCAAATTAGATTCTTCAATCATTTTAACGGTCATTTCGAATATTCCTTTAGTTGGGACAGTACACGCATATGTCATAATGTCGCTACGTTACCCTATCAAAAGCATCCTGTCTGTCATCTAGACTGTGTTTATTTTTTCATTTACCAACAGAGTTGCCATTTATACAGAATTACCTGTAATGTATTGATTCGTATACGTCTAGCGAATCTCATGCAGGATACAGATTTAATACATACTTACACGAGAATTATTGTCGTGAATACGACTTACTTTACTATGGGGCGCCTTTTCAAAATTAGCCATATGGAAGAATGGGCAGAACTTAATCGCGAATATCTCGACTTGTATTAATGGTAGCAACATAATTCTTTCACCATTTCATCAAAAATATGATCAGGAATTCAGGATAATATTTTGAACAGTGTGCGATAACCACAAACAAGTCAAAAATTAAGTTTTCTTAAAATTTGAAAACAACGCGGAAAACTCTTTACTTTCGCTTGGGTTTTTCGCGCAAGGACGACGATTTTGAGGTAGTCAGGCACATCTCATCAACTGAATGCGTATAAAAGGGGAACCGTGGTCGAAAATCGATCATTCGTCATCTAACACTCGATGTGGATAGACGAATAACCTACTACGACTAATTTCGATTTTGTTTTATTTTTTATTCGCAGTTGTCTACCTACCCAAGCTATGGGTAAAAACCGCCATAGATCCGAGAAGGATCCAAAGGATGCTAAGCGTCTGAAGCCAAGTGATGTACAGGTAAACGACCGTTTGCTGAGTAAAAACCAATATGCTGATCTGCCAGTTGATGTCGAAGAGGAACTGCAGAAGAAGGAAAAAATGCCGCCTTTCTACCTGAAGGGCTTCCCACCAACTCTACGCTCGGATTTCAACACACTAATCAGCAAAGGACTACAGGCAACAATCCGTTTATGTACTGAAGGCTACAAAATAACTGTTCCGGCTTTGAACCACTACAAAGGAGTGGAATGCTATCTGAAGCAGACAAAAGCGGAATACTTCACACACGATATTGCCGCCAACAAACCTATGAAGGTTGTACTTCGAGGACTACCCGACATGATGGAAGCCGAACTAAAGCAGGCACTGTCGGAGGCTGGACTAAAGCCTTTGATGGTGTTTAAAATGAAGCGACATAATACGGACAAAAAGTTTAGAGATCAACTGTACCTGATTCATCTGGAGAAGGGCTCCATCACCATGAGTCAACTGAAAACGATTAAATCGTTATTTCACATAATCATCGAATGGCAAAAGTATAAACCGGTACATCGGGATGTCACACAGTGCACGAACTGTTTGAACTACGGCCATGGAGCGAGGAATTGCCACATGAAAAGTCGGTGCGGGAAATGTGCCGAACCACACAATACCAACGATTGCCTACTAGATGACATCGCTGTAAAATGTGTGAACTGTGATGGCGACCATCCATCTACTAGCAAATCGTGTCCCAAACGTGCTGAGTTCACAAAAATTCGACAACAGGCATCCCGCAAACAATCAACGCGCAAGAATGTTCCACAGAAGGATGAAGTTAATTTCCCACGGCTCCCACCGAAGAGGGATATTCCGAATTTGCCGCCACTTCCTCGCAGCAATCCAAAAGATTCAGCCGCTGGATCACAAAAAGAATCTTCCTCAAAAATCCCTCCTGGATGGGGCAATAATCAACCACAAGCAAAGGATGACTCTGGTGATTTATTTTCTGCTGAACAACTGATCGTCATTTTCGAAACAATGACAACAAAACTACGAAACTGCAGAACGCGGTTAGATCAAATCAACGCCTTAGGCAAATTCATCATCGAATATGCAATATAATGAGTTGGTTATAGTAAATTGGCATGCTTGCTCACTCAGGAGCAAAACTGCTGAATTGTCCGACTTTCTTCAAGAGAAGAATGCCGATATTGCTATTTTAACTGAAACTCATCTTAAACCTGAAATTTCTATTTTTATTTCCAATTACAGGATTCACAGGCTCGACAGGACAACTACCAGAGGAGGGGAAGTTGCCATTGCCATTAAACGATCCATTCAGCACAGGCTTCTGTCAGCCTTTAAATTGCAACTCATAGAAGCCATCGGAATTGAGATTACAACGACGATGGGACCCATCATCATCATTGCAGCGTACTGCCCCAAACAAACCAATCTTCGAGATGGTACGTGTGCATCATTGAAGCGAGATCTGGCTATGCTCACTCGACGACAAAACAAATTCATCATTGCTGGGGACCTGAACGCACGGCATGAGCTGTGGGGAAACAGAAGACAGAATCGAAACGGATTCGTACTTGCCGAAGATTACGAAGCTGGACAATACAACATCTTCGCTCCGGATCAACCAACGCGACTTTCCAGATCGGGAGTTCATTCCATTTTGGATATATTCATCAGCAACATCGCCATAGACAGCTCTCCGGTTGTCTTCTACGAGCTCTCTTCTGACCACTTTCCAGTAATATTGACGTTGGGATCTTCACCAGAAACAGTGCCTATTCAACCTCGGAGGAACTATTATCGCACCGATTGGGTCCAATTTCAACAAATCGCCGACCAACTTATTAATATCGATTTGCCACTTGATTCCCCGATGGAAATCGATGCGGCCCTATCTTCCTTCCAGCATTCAATCACAGTCGCTCGTGATAGGACGGTTCCAGTACAACATATGCCGAGTTCCTCTCTTCAAATCGACAGTGTCACCAGGAAACTCATCCGACTTCGGAATATCTACCGGAGGCAGTATCAACGAACTGGCACCCTAGATAGGAAGACTACTTATAACAACTTAACTAGGATAATCCAGGAAAGGATATCTGAGCTTCGCAAAAGGAACTTCCAGCAAAAGCTTCGAGAAATTCTCCCACATTCAAAGCCCTTCTGGTCCTTAACGAAGGTGCTTAAGAAAAAACCGAAGCCTATTCCTCCTCTGATGTCACCCCAGGACGCAGCTGAATGAATACCTTTAATCACACCAGTAGAGAAGGGAATTGCGCTAGGCCAGCAGTTTGTGTGTTCTCACAATTTAGGACTCAACATTGTTAGTCCATATGAAAGAGCCGTTGCTGATAGCGTAGCTGAGGTTGACCAATCAGACAGCTTGGTTCCTGAGGAAAGTAGAGTCACTGCGAATGAGCTGATGGCTTTTGTGAAAAAATCCAAAAATATGAAGGCCCCCGGTTTCGACAACACATTCAACATTGAGCTGAAACATTTGAGTATTCGCTCATTTGTCTTCTTAGCTAAACTTTTTAACAGGTGCTGGGAGCTTGGTTACTTCCCTTCAATGTGGAAGTTAGCTAAAGTTATCCCAGTTTTGAAACCGGGGAAAGATCCTTCCTTTTCCAAGAGCTATCGGCCCATCACCTTACTCTCTGCCCTATCCAAGCTGTTTGAAAAGTCAATACAAAGGCGAATTCTTGCTTTTGCAGATGAACAGGATATATTTCTGGAAGAACAGTTTGGGTTCCGGAAAGGAAGATCCACCATCCACCAGCTCACAAGGGTTAACAACGTCATCCAGCAAAACAAATCAGTGTCCAAAACGACTGCCATGGCAATATTGGATATTGAAAAGACATTCGATAATGTGTGACACGATGGACTGGTGTTCATACTGCATCGGTATAATTTTCCCATGTATCTTATTAAAATTATCAAAAATTATCTTGCAGATAGAGCATTCCAGGTTTCTCTGAATAATGCACTTTCAGAAAGATTTACTATTCCTGCTGGTGTACCCCAGGGAAGTATCCTAGGTCCCATTCTATACAACATTTTCACATCAGACATCCCACCTCTTCCAGGTGGTGGTGTTCTGTCACAATTTGCTGATGATACTGCCATTCTTTACAAAGGTCGTGTCATTAATGCTCTGAAAAATAAACTACAGACAGGTCTGGACGCTTTAACGGAATATTTTACAAGCTGGAAAATTGTGATCAATGCAGCAAAAACTCAGGTCATCTTGTTTCCACATTCAAGATCTCCAAAACTTGTTCCATCAGACGAATGCAGAATACGATTCGGTGATGAGGTCATTCAATGGTCCGATGAAGTTATCTATCTAGGACTCACCTTTGACAGACATCTGATATTCAGGTCACATGTTGACAAAATCGTTCAAAAATGCAGCATACTCATTAGGTCTCTGTATTCGCTGATTTGTAGAACATCTAAACTATGCCTGAAGAATCAGATGGCTGTCTATAAACAAATCATCTACCCCGCAATTGAATACGCAGTCCCTGTTTGGCGGGGTTGTGCACGAACACACAAACTTAGGCTTCAACGCATTCAAAGTAAGATCTTAAAGATGATTCTAAATCTACCCCCTTGGACAAGGACTAGTGAAGTACATGAGATGGCCTCCCTGGATATACTAGAACAAAATTTCGAACAATACTGCACGAAATTTGAAGAGAGGTGCTCAATCTCTGAAATACAAATAATTCAAAATTTGTACGTATTAGGTTAGGGATAGTTATAAGTAGGTAGACATTTTATAAATAATTAAAAAAAATATATTATGATTAAACATTAGTATGTAAAACAAGAGTAACTAAAACACCTAATATTAATAACGAATCGTATGAACAACAAAGGTGAAAGGCCAAAGGGTCAAAACACTTGTACTGTAAAATGTTGATGTAATACACAAAAATAAGATTAATAAACAGATATTTATGCATGCATGCGAAAATCGATCATTTCTTTTCGTGCGTTCGATGGAAGCAGACGTCGTGGGAGTGGAATCATCAACCAGCAGCAGCAGCGGGAGTTAAACTTTCAACCAGCAGCGAGAGAGAATGCACCTTCTGCGTGGTTAAAAGCCTCAAACGCTCAGGTCGCATGTCTCATTCGCTTGCTGGCCATCGAGGCGAGAGGACCTTAACCAGCAGCAGCAGCGGGAGTTAAACTTTCAACCAGCAGCGAGAGATAATGCTAGAGGCGTGCAAAACAGCTCATTTCGGTGAACAGCTCCGAACCGATCAGCTCACCAAAGTGAATCGATTCGATGTATCAGCTCATCAGCTCTTTTATTTTGAACTTAAGGTTCATTTTGTGCGCCGTTTTTCTTATGCACCGGTTTTTTTTTTCAAATGCATGATCGAAATTGAATCATTGATTTGCAATGATGCAATGAATGCCATGCGAAATAATTGATGTCGACTAAATTGAATCTCTTAAAGAGCCGAAGATCCGATCAGCTCGTAGCGTGTTCCCTGCGTCATAATGCAGTGAACTGGGTAGCAAATGAGTGAGCTGGTGAGCTGCGGTTCTTTTGAAAAGAGCTGTGAGCTGTCAGCTCACTTCAATGATTCGATTCACTGGAACAGCTCAGGAGCGAATTGCCCATCTCTAGATAATGCACCTTCTGCGTGGTTAAAAGCCTCAAACGCTCAGGTCGCATCTCTCATTCGCTTGCTGGCCATCGAGGTGAAAAGACCTTAACCAGCAACAGCAGCGGGAGTTAACCAGCAGCGACGGAGAATGCACCTTCTGCGTGGTTAAAACTTCAAACGCTCCGGTCGCATCTCGCATTCGCTTGCTGGCCATCAAGGCGAGAACCAGCAGCGACTGAAACTGGATTCTGAGTCTGTTATTGGATCTAAATTTAGGTCTTGAACTCAGGGTCCAGTTCTCTATTCCAGACTTCTATTCGGTTCTTCTTAAAACCATAATAATACTCCTAAAGAATTATGCGGAATTTACTTTACTGTACCTCTATACAACCCATTTTTGTCGTGAATACGACTTACTTTACTAAGGGGTGCCTTTTCAAAATTTACCCTCTGAGAGAGTGATAAGTTTTTGATCGTGAATATCTATTGTTGTATCTAATGAATCAACATAATTCTTGCGACATGCCGACATGGAAATATGATCACAATTTTATGATAAAATTTTCAGTTTTGTGACATAGTCTCAAATAATTCAAAATTAAACTTTTCTGAAATGTTTGGTATAAGCGAGTATCAAAAAGGATAATTCATAAGGCGCGTTTGCCTTTCTCGTATTTTTAAAGCTCATAGCTCAGTGATCTGTGAAAGGATTTATATAATCTAACTACCAATAGAATCGAAATTTTTCAATTTAAACGTGTATAGCAAAAGCATTGAAGTATTTCAATAGTACACTATTGAAAAACCTGTCTCATTTGCTCCATGTCAACACCATGTCAGAACGCGTTCTAAGGAAGAGAACAAAATATCTGCTGCTGTACAACAAATCGTCCAGGAAAAATGTTCCGAAAAGTGGTGAATATCGCAGTGAGTTCCTCAGTTTGGTCCTTGTGAATGCTAGAAACGAATCCCTACAGCATATTGATAGTTTCTTTCAATAAATTATGCAAATCCGAAATGAAATAATCGACATTAAAATTCTGAATGCGGCTATTTTTATAGCCGTTAGGACCGCCCATTAGTGAGAAAGCTACAAACGAAATCACATAAAAGGAAATCTCTTACCAAAAATTCAATCCGTTTGGATTCAATCGCCACTGCGAGCAGATGTGTTTTGTGTCGCCTGCACGCTTTCGACAAGAGCGATTACGTCACTGCTGCCAGTCATTAGCATTGGGAAAAAAAAACAACGGTGGAGAGCATTGCACAATATCAGCCGTTCTAATGGCTCTAAAATTTTTCTAAAGAACTATTAGGATTTGTTGTTCGCAAATCGTAGGGAAATATCCTCAGTTTACGGCAAATCAAGAACAGTTTGCTTAGATTTGTGCACTTTTCGCTGTGTGAAATTCACAATAATCGAGATCAAGTGAAGCCTTTTTTTGCAAAAAATGTTTTAGAGTTTAATGTCGTAGAGAATTACGCAATTTGACCTTTCTGAATGCTAGAAACGAGTCCCTTCAGCATATTGATAGTTTCTTTCAATAAATTATGCAAATCCGAAATGAAATAATCGACATTAAAATTCTGAATGCGGCTATTTTTATAGCCGTTAGGACCGCCCATTAGTGAGAAAGCTACAAACGAAATCACATAAAAGGAAATCTCTTAACAAAAATTCAATCAGTTTGGATTCAATCGCCACTGCGAGCAGATGTGTTTTGTGTCGTCTGCACAGCTAGTTTCGCTTTCGACAAGAGCGATTACGTCACAGCTGTCAGTCATTAGCATTGGGAAAAAACAACGAAGGAGAGCATTGCACAATATCAGCCGTTCTAATGGCTCTAAAATTTTTCTAAAGAACTATTAGGATTTGTTGTTCGCAAATCGTAGGGAAATATCCTCAGATTACTGCAAATCAAGAACAGTTTGCTTAGATTTGTGCACTTTTCGCTGTGTGAAATTCACAGTAATCGAGATCAAGTGAAGCTTTCTTTGTTTTTGCGAAAAATGTGAAAAAGGGGAATGCGTGCATAATTCATACAATTGATATTCGGAAGTGTTAAGGAACATGTCAGTTGTTTTCGTATTCACGACATCCAGTTATGTCTCTGACATTACCCACCCGCCTTTTTTTGTCATTTTTAATGATGTATTTCAAATTTGAAAGAAATCTCGTCATTACTGCACCATTACACGTTCATTAAAATGATATTATTTTTTAGTAATGACATTTTTAATTACTCGTGTAAGGGCCGCTATATACATTATTGTGCTACTTCTCATCCTCCAACGCAATACAAAATCGAACCCGTTTTGTTACAATATTTACTTGCTTTTGGTCTACCGCCACTTAATTTCGGATGAAAATTACCAACACAATAAAAAATAATCTAGATGAGCAACGTTGAGAAAAATAAATGGTTACCTTCCAACATCGCTAAAAAAGTTAAATATATTATCAACGTAATCCAATAATTTATTGTGATATAAATTATTGGATTAAATTTGAATTGAATTATAATTTATTGTGATATAAATTATTACGATTATAATATATTATTCAAATATTATGATGAAATCAGGCATCCCTGTGATCGGTGTTGACAAACGAGGGGAAACCAACTAGTAAAAAAAACTTTCACATAACACAAGGGGTGTACCGATAGTAAAAAGTTCGCGCAGTACAATATAGGAGGAACTAGTGCATCACGAAAAATTATTTTTATAAGAATTTACTCATACTGTCATGTCTGTTAGTCTGTGATAGTGCTATAGAAGTGCGTGTGCATGATCTACCCTCATGCGTCCCCGATCCTTATATTCGCGCAACTATGTCCCAATACGGAGAGATTCTCTCTATCGAAAAAGAAAAATGGAAGAATTTTTTCCCCGGTATTCTAAATGGCGTACGTTTGTTACGCATGCGCTTGAGGAGGCCTATACCTTCTTATGTGACATTCGGTCAGGATACAAGAATACCGTGCAAATCACTTGTTACCTATGACAATCAGATGGTCACATGTCAATATTGCCAAAAAGCTGTTCACTACGGTAAGCCATGTGATAAACTGGACAAGGAGACAACTATACCAAAGGACAACGGTGCTTCCTTTACACCAACCCCAAGCAACCCCAGTACACCTGTGACAGTCACCAACAACAGGGAAGTATCCCCTTCAACGAAACCATCCAACGTAACCCATATAGAACAAAGTACACCAGCTGCAGTTAACAGCTTACCATCCAACCAACCAGCAACTGCAAACAATGTACAACAAGGCGCATCTACAGCAACTAGCAACGAAATCAACAACAATACCACGGCAATGGATGACGAGACGAACCACGAACAAACTGCCCCTCAATCCTCGCAGGAGGATTCCCCCTAGAAAAAGGGTGACAACGAGATCCAATACAAAAAAAATTTTATCTAAAAACTCAGCTAAATCGACCACGAAAAGCTTGTACGCAAATGGGGCTGAATAAAACATCTTTTAAATAAAAAAAGCCAAATCAGATGAACGAGGGTGATGCCTAAGTAATTGAAACCTAAACTGTTGATACTCATGTGTTTCATGTATGGCGATTTCACAACGATTTCGGCCTTCAATCGCTTTAATCATGCACGCTAATGTATGATTCAAACGGTCGGCCTTTTTCCGTCACCGTCACCGGAACGTCAGCTTCCGTCAAAATTAGTTTAATACTTTCTTTACCGGAACGTTCACACGCTCCCAAGACGTTCCGTGGCGCTGACGTTACGTGTGAATGGCTCTATAAGAATGCATATAATTAATGTTGACAGTGACGAAGGTTGACTGTGACGGAAGGAGACGGATCGCCTGAATCGTGCATAATACACTGAAGTCTTTTTTTATGCGAGTTTACGTACCGCATAACTCTGAAACCTTGCATAAAAAAAACCTCAGAAGGGAAACCGCATAACACTGAAAATTCGCATAAAAAAAACCGCATAGCTCCGAAAATTCGCATAAAAATGTCGCATAAAAAACCGCATAAGAAAAGACCTAAGTGTACTGCCTTTTTTCTGATTTGAGGTAGTCCTCCGATCCCGAGGGGGATGACAGTGATTCAAATCACGTTTATTTCTGAAAGATTTTGCATCTCTTCGCATTGCTTGAATTTCATGTTGTCATAACTTCTTCAATTTAAGGAGATTGTAAAAAGTAAGCTTCGCTTTTAAGATTGCCTTCGGTAATTCAACAATTTATCTAGATTTTTTATGAATAGTTTTCCATCGTATCGCTTGTGTAATTGTGTGGCATAGCTACACTCAGGCAAAAAATATATGGAATTTCATAATGATTTCGTATGGTTTTTAGCCACAAGAATATCGTAAGCGAATCATAAGACCGCCTTATGAAATCACGAAAATTGGAATTCCAATACAACGCCTTATGAAATTCATACGAACTTTTTAGGAATATTGTGCGAAATTTCTATAACAAACATAACTTCTCTCATATATTGTGGAGTTCATAAGTTGTTCGTATGAAAACTATTATAGTGATAGATGAGATGTATGTTGCAGAGGTATATTGTTCATATTAATCTTATGAAATTATGATTTTGGTGATTTTTGATGCATCATAAGATTTGCCTTATGATTTTTACTACTCAATTTGCTTGAGTGTACTGCTATGACAACATAAAACAATATCAGTGATGCAACTGCCGAAATTATTTCATATCCAAATCATCTTCGGGACGTAACTGTGAACTCGTTGGATTAGTATAAATTTATTTACATTTATATATTTTTTAACATTTATACCTTATGATAAAAAACCGGAATTTTCATTTTAAAATTCCCGCGCTTGTCCAATCGGTAAACTTTTATACTCTCAACGTTGGCAACACTTTTATACACATTCTGTCAAATTTTGACGCATATCGTGCGATTAGTTTTTGTTTGGCGTCTATACAAAGAAGTTGAAAAATTTTCGTGTGGCGATTTTTATAATGGATGAAAATTTAGAACAACGTGCGTGCATCAAATTTTGTGTTGCAAATGGATTTAAGTGTTCCGAAACGTTGAAAATGTTAGAAAAGGCCTTTGGTGAATCGTGTCTAGGAAAAACACAGGCATACGAGTGGTATAAACGCTTCAAAGGTGGTCGTACAAGCTTGGATCATGATGAGATCCCTGGCCGCCCAACAACATCTGTTACTGAAGAAAACATTGAATCGACGAAGCAAATCGTGTTGCAAAATCGTTCTGTACCGATTAGAGAGATTGCTGTGTTGTTGGGCATCTCTTATGGATCAGCCGAACACCTTTTTACTGATGTTTTGGGTTTGAAACGCGTCGCTTCTCGGCTGGTGCCAAAAAAACTGAATTTCATTCAAAAACAGCGTCGTGTTGATGTGGCCAAAGAGATGATTTCCAACGCAGATAGTAACCCCACATTCATCGAATGCATCATAACTGGTGATGAGGTGTGGATCTATGAATATGACGTCGAAACCGCACAACAATCGACCGAATGGCGCTTCGAAGGCGAGCCGTTGTTCTAAATTTTTCAACTTCTTTGTATAGACGCCAAACAAAAAGTAATCGTACTATATGCGTCAAAATTTGACAGAATGTGTATAAAAGTGTTGCCAACGTTGAGAGAATAAAAGTGTACCGATTGGACAAGCGCGGGAATTTTAAAATAAAAATTCCGGTTCTTTTTTTATCATAAGGTATATTTTTTATAGGAATTGATGCATTGATTTTGAAACGATACAAAACATTTTCTGAGTTCCATTTGGAATATTAGTTCACATTCAACAAGGATCGTAATGTACACAAAGATCCCATATAGATATAATTTTAAACTACTGAAAATAGTATCTGCAGCATTCTGTCTAGTATACGTGTGTTCTAACAAGAAATTTTCAGCATATAGTTTTTCCAGAGCAACGAAGACATATTGAATCCGAATGTTGAAAGGCCTGGAAAAGAGCCATATCACGACCTGACATTTAACACGGACTTAGAATTATGATTTTTATTGATTGGTAAAAATTACGTAGGCCAAGTACTGTCATTAAAATCGTAATATAAGAATATGCTACGGCTGAGAGCACAAATAAATTAAAAACATTAATTATAATGTCTGTCATTCAAGAGCTGAACTATCCTAAAAACATGATAACATTTTACCAAATTGCCTGAAAATTTGGAATCAGGTCATTTAATTACATTTTATGTTTGATTGAGATTGTGGATATTTGGAAGAGTAAAAATTAAACGATGTATATTTCTATATTTGCCCGAACTTTTTCGAATTTAGAGCGGCATTAAATATAGAGTGATCTATGAAAAATAACCACTCTGTAGTAAACAAGCGATCGAATTAGATAAAACATTTGTTTGCCAAAAAAGTCAGAATTTAAATTGTGAGTAATATAGCAGTTTATATCAGAACTCATTCATTAATACAGCTTCTCATTAACCTAGAGGAAAACAATAAATTTTATGAGTAACAGCTCGTTACTGAGCCGTCATTTCTCTAAATGAAGATGTGTGCCGTTCATATAGAGATTCATGTGGATTGATAATCTCTAGTTAGCATTAATAGAGAGTGATATGCATTTCGCATGAATTCGGCATTTTTGCAGTCTTTTATGTCATTTTCGTTTTTAAATTGCACTACACCGGTGTAGGTAAGGTTGCACTGAAACCGTTCGTTTTTGCCAATTGTCCTACACCAGTGCTACACTTTTTCTGCACCGATACCACTGGTGTAGCACTCATCAAAAGTTTGGTGTAGCCGACGACGTGTAGCACTGTACAATGGAATCGTTTATTGTAGTCAATGGTTTCTGTTTATGTTTTCGTCATTTTTGTTCGTTTATTCATGCCTCAGTGTAGCACTGCACCGGTTTAGTGCAAATTAAAAACGAAAACTTTTTGTCTCAAGGCTAACTTTTCATTAGAAATCGGAATTGAATCAACACTGTCATCCCCCTCGGCCAATCCCAGAAAACCGACATTATGATCTGTTTAAACACTTCGTCACAACATAACGAAGAACGAGCTATTTAGTTAACCACACCCGAATTTTGCACCCGCACCAATCGGAGGTAAGCAATTATGCGTGATAACTGCTGTGATTATATATATTTAGAAGAAACACGCCCTATTTGTGTTTTGCTTTGGTGTCCTCATACATTACTGAGGTGGTATGAGAAACACTGCGTATACGCATAGTTATTTATTATCGGATAGAATTATGAAGAAACATTTTTTGTAAATTGGATGTGGGTGAATGGTGCATTGTGAGTTTTCCCAATTAAATTC
This sequence comes from Malaya genurostris, assembly GCF_030247185.1. Classification (NCBI taxonomy): domain Eukaryota; kingdom Metazoa; phylum Arthropoda; class Insecta; order Diptera; family Culicidae; genus Malaya; species Malaya genurostris. The sequence goes on from NC_080572.1 coordinate 51,943,120, forward strand.
TTATACAGCGTCTTGTTTTCGGAAGATGATAATTATGAGAAACTGTAAAACCATTTTTAACATAAAGTCTATAGTACCTACATATATTTTTTATTAGGCTGTTGGGACTTCTATTATAACTAATGCCGTTTTTGTTTTTAATCTGAACTACACCAGTGCAGTGCTACACCATGGCATGAATAAACGAACAAAAATTATGAAAACATAAACAGTAACCATCATTCAGTAAAAACCATTCAAGCAAAGAGGTTGTGCTTCGATTATACTGGCTCGTGAATTAACGGCTGCAGGTAGTTAAAATTGCTGGTGCTAATCGCCAAAGCAATATTCGGAGCGTTTCCCGACTGGAAAGATAGCAACGAAGGCCATCCCGTTCATACGCACAGAGGTGTAGAGACACAGAGGTGCCATCGCATAAAGGTGCGAAGACGAAGGGGTGCAAAGGCATAGAGGTGCTGAAGCAACAAAAATGATCTCATAGAAGATCATCCGAATCCGATTCCGGATACTTGTAAGATCTTAAATACTCCAAGGGCTAAACATTATTCAGAGGGTGCCACTGGGCCTTGGATAGTCTATTTTCGAAAAAAGAAAAAGGCGGGTGGGTAATGTCAGAGACATAACTGGATGTCGTGAATACGGAAACAATCAAAAACAATGATCAATTGCATGAATTATGCGAGCATTCCCTTTTTTCACATTTTTCGCAAAAACAAAGAAGGGTTCACTTGATCTCGATTACTGTGAATTTCACACAGCGAAAAGTGCACAAATCTAACCAAACTGTTCTAGATTTGCACTAAACTGAGGATATTTACCTTCGATTTGCGAACAACAAATCCTAATAGTTCTTTGAAAAACTTTTAGAGCCATTAGAACGGCTGATCTCTACCGTTGCTTTTTTACCAATGCAAATGACTGGCAGCGGTGACGTGATCGCTCTTGTCGGAGCCGAAACTAGCTTTGCAAACGACACAAAATACATCTGCTCGCAGTGGCGATAGAATCCAAACTGATCCAATTTTTGTTGAGAGGCTTGTTTTTACCTGATTTCATTTGTGGCTTTTTCACTAATGGGCGGTCCTAACGGCTATAAAAATAGCCGCGTACAGAATTTCAATGTCGATTATTCCATTTCGGATTTTCATTTCATTGAAAGAAACTATCCGGATGCTGTACGGGAATCATTCCTGCCTTTCAGATGGACCAAATTGTGGAACTCACTACGATATTAAACACTGTTCGGAACATTTTCTCGAACGATTTGTTGTACAGCAGCAGATATTTTGTTCTCTTCCTCAGAACGCGTTCTGATTGGCTGGTGTTGACATGGGTCAAATGAGACAGGTTTTTCAATAGTGTACTATTGAAATACTTCCATACTTTTTCTTTACAGGCTTAAGTTGAAAAATTTCGATTCTATTGGTAGTTAGATTATATAAATCCTTTCACAGATCACTGAGCTATGAGCTTTGAAAATACGAGAAAGGCAAACGCGCCTTATGAATTATTCTCTTTGATAATCGTTTATACTAAACATTTCAGAAAAGTTTAATTTTGAATTATTTAAGATTATGTCACACAACTCCAAATTTGATCATAAAATTGTGATCATATTTCCGATGGCATGTAGCAAAAATTATGTTGATTCGTTAGATACAACAAGAGATATTCACGATCAAAAACTTATCACTCTCTCAGAGGGTAATTTTTGAAAAGGCACCCCATAGTAAAGTAAGTCGTATTCACGACAAAACGTTTTAAATTTGATGCAAATTACAAAAGAAATGACATCACATTTTTCAAAAGTTGTAGAAATCTCTCATATTAATAGAGATAAAATTAGAGTTGTTGTTAACGATTTGAAACAGGCGAACGAAATTGTAACCTGTAAATTATTTCTGTTGAATATAGAGTTTACATTCCATCGAAGGAGGTGGAAATTGACGGTGTTGTTACTGAAGCAAGTCTGACAGCTGATGATATAATTAAAAATGTAGTTGGTCGTTTCAAAAACTCCATGCAAAAACAAATGCAAGCAATTGCAATCAGCATCTATTGTCGATGTAAATAGGTCTTATCGCCCCTCAGATTCGTTTCGAGTAACATTTGCCGAATCTGCGTTGCCTAGCCATGGCTATATCGATAAAATTCGTCTTCCTGTTCGGCTTTTCGTACAGCATGTTATGAATTGCACGAACTGTAAAAAGTTCGGACATACAGATACTACTTATTGTAGTAATATAGTTTAAATGTATAAAATGTCAAGGGCCTCATAATGATAATCTTTGCGATAAAGATATTGAAAAATGTGTTTATTGTGGGGAAAGTCCTCATGATCTCTCAGTATGCGCAGCATTTAAGTTGCGTAGAGACAAAATTAAGCTTTCTTCAAAAAGCACGGTCTAAGCGCACATATGCAGAAATGCTTAAAACAATTATTGATGTCCCCCACTCGAAACAGAAAACGGTTTTTCAAATCTAGAGCCAGAGGAATCTGATTCTGATGAAAATAGTGAAGTCACTAATCAAGTTTCTGTTAAGAGGAGGAAGTCTTCCTCCGAATTACCAAAGAAGACACCTAGAATTACACCTCGAAAAAACGATCCCCGTGTTAAATCTAAAAAGCCATATTTAAAAGCAAAAATTGTGCCTCCTGGTTTGTCAAATTCACAAACCAATGCTGGAACTAGCACAAGAAAAGACAATAATCCAGTGGGCTCCGATTCACATTCACCAATAGGATTACTGAAGTTTTCAGAAATTGTAGAATGAATTTTCGCAGCATTCAATATTTCTGAACCTCTAAAGACCATTTTAACGGCATTCCTTCCAATAGCTAGACATTTTTTTAAACAGTTATCAGTTCAATGACCAGTTCTCTCAGGTTTTGTATCATTTGATGGATAATTTATCATCCGGCGCAAATGATTCAATCACTGTCCTGCAGTGGACTTGTCGAAGCATCAGGCCAAAACTTGATTCATTTAAAATTTTGTTGTATAGTCAAAAATGTGATGTATTTGCTTTGTGCGAAACATGGCTTACATCAAACATAACCTTAAATTTTAATGACTTCAACATTATACGTCTCGATAGAGACTCTCCGTATGGCGGAGTGCTTCTAGGAATTAAGCAATGTTATTCCTTTTCTAGATTAAACATACCTTCGACTTCTAGTATAGAAGTTGTTGCTTGCCAAATAAACATTAAAGGAAAGGATATTTGCATTGCTCCGGTATATAATCCTTCAAGAGCTCAAGTTGGTCAACCACAGCTTAATGAAATGGTCGAAGCCCTCCCTGCTCCACGATTGGTTCTGGGAGATTTTAATTAGCACGCGAATGCAATGATAGCAGATCATCTATAATATATAATATTTGCGACAATTTTAGCATGGCGATATTAAATATGGGTAGCATGACACGGATCCCAAGACCTCAAGAGAAACCTCGATCAGCACTCTTTCGAATACGGCCAGACGAATGAGGAATCGTAACGTAGGAAATGAGAGTGAGGAATACTCGAACCGATGGATATTTGAATTTGCGAGGAAAGTTTGTCCAGATTATGTTCCTACCATAGCATTATTAGGGAGTCTTCTCCAAATAATGGTTCCATTGATAGCACCTTTTCAATGATGGAATATTGCATAGCACTCATGTCTTGTACCAATAACGCTCCTAGGTTCGACAGAATTAAATTCAACTTGGTGAAGAATCTGCTCAACCTTGCAAAAAGACGTTTGTTGGAATTGTTCAACAAGTTTCTTGAGCAAAATATTGTTCCACCCGACTGGAGGCAAGTGAAAGTTATCGCCATTCAAAAGCCGGGGAAACCAGCTTCCAATCACAACTCATATAGACCCAGTGCAATGTTGCCCTGCATCAGAAAATTGTTTGAAAAAATTATTCTTTGACGTCTCGACACTTGGGTCGAGACGAACGGTTTGTTGTCAGATACTCAGTTTGGCTTCCGTAGAAATAAAGGGATGAATGATTGCCTTGCAGTACTTTCGTCCGACATCCAAATTGCTTTCGCTCAAAAACAACAAATGGCATCTGTATTTTTAGACATTAAAGTAGCATGTTCTTTCACACAAGCTTCATCAACATGGACTTCAAGCGATTATAAATAATTATTTGCACAACCTTTTGTCAGAGAAATGCATGTATTTTTCACATGACGATTTAACAACATTCAGAATTAGCTACATTAGGTCTCCCGCAAGGCTCATGCCTAAGTCCGCTCCTCTATAACTTTTACGTGAATGACATTAACAACTGTCTAACACATGGATCAATAAATCCCGAGACTAAAGCAGAGATGGCGCTCGTAGTAAACCAGTAACCACGTCTTTCTAGAGTACTAACCTTTGCTTGAAACGGGTCAAAATTTTAAGTCGATCCGACCAGAAAAAGCTGAGTTATCGAGGTTGGAGTAAAGTTGTTTTGTAGTTTGTTTAAAAAATGGAAAAAACCGAGTTTCGTGTTTTGATAAAACATTGTTTATTAATGGGTAAAACACCGTGCAAGAGAAACAATGGATTGAAAAATGTTATCAACGATTTGTCGGTGGTTCGCCGAGTTTAAACGTGATCGTACCGACACAAATGACGCGGAACGCTCGGGTAGACCTGTGGAAGCCGTTAAACCGTAAAATGTGAGTGAAGTGACAAAAATTATAATGAAAGATCGTAAAGTGAAGCTCCGTGAGATTGCTGAGATGACATAGATATCATATGGAAGTGTATTTACTAGCCTACATGAAAAATTGAGCATGAAAAAGGTTTTTTCCAAATGGGTGCCGCGATTGCTTTCGATGGAACAAAAACAGCAACGAGTCGATGATTCAGAAATTGAACGAATTGGGCTTTGATCTGCTTCCCCCCCCCCTCCCCTACTCGCCAGATTTAGCCCCCAGTGACTACTGGCTCTTTGCTGATCTTAAAAAAATGCTCCAGGGAAAAAGATTTGGCTCAAATGAGGAGGTCATCGCTGAAACTGAAGCTTATTTTGAAGCGAAAGATAATTTTTTTTATAAACATGGTATTGAAAAATTGGAAAAACGTGGGAACCATTGTATCACCCTAAAAAGTTACTGGACCCAAATCTATTGATCTGCAAAAACCTTTGCAAGATAACTTGTCTGTTTCTGCTCTTCATCTGTTCATTCGATTTCTCTACGGAGAAAACAGAGCTGGTCGTCTTTTCAAGAAAGCATGATCCCGCGCAGCTTCTGCTTCATATGCTGGGATGAATGATATTTTTTTGGTAGCTAATGGAAAAAGTACACCCGTTTCTCATTAGAAGCGCTGTTAGTGTCTCCGTACAATGGGAAATCTATGTTTATTCGATTTATGGTTGTATCCACAATACATAGTAGTATAGTACAGACTCTCATAGTAACAGACCGGCGAATACTTCTGTGGTTGACAGTTTCACCAGCGTGCCTAGAATTAAGTCCCATACTAGGATTCTAAATTTAAGCTAGCGAATAATGAAATCTCGCGCATCGTCTAGCTCCCGGGTAACGGCATCGAATCATAAATCCGTTAGAAAATAAGAGCAACTACCGATGTCGTCATTCAAAGGGCTAAAGTAAAGTAATGTAAGCACTTATCTCGGGCAGGGTTATAACCTTCTCGAAAAAGGAAGGAATAGCATAAAACACATGCCTCGAAACAAGTTAATGACCTCCTTGAAGGGAGTAGAAACAGCGTGATTTAACTTGTCGTAGTTGGGATCGCAAGCTGGAAAATGTAATGGAAAGAAGGAAATAGGGAATCGTTTTGTAACGCCTGTATTCTCTCTCTTCCTTATAGTACAACCGCGCATGCGCACAAGCCAAGAAAGGTAAGAAACACGAAATTCAGGCTTATGCGAAAGCGCGGGAATAAAATAAAATCTATCATTAGCGGCCCTTACACGAGCATTAAAAATGTCATTTTAAATGATGACTAACTAATGATGTAATTCAAATTTGTTAGAAATTTCGTCATTAGTGCACCACTACACGTTCATTAAAATGATATATTTTTTTTACTAATGACATTTTTAATGACTCGTGTAAGGGCCGCTATTAGATGTAAGTGTTTTTTATCTTATAGTATATAAGGAAAAAAATGTTATTGATAAAGTGGTAGTACAAAATTAGAACTTGTTTTGTTTGTAACAAACCAGAAAGAACTCACACACGCCACAACTTCTTTGGGAGCCAAACGAACCGTCAAATTCCTATGCTAGAGCATGGGAGTTTGACGGTTCGTTTGGCTCCCTCAGAGGTATTCGCAACATTCTCCACCAGACGGCGCTTTTGTTTTCACGGGTTGCTCAACTACATTACTATTAAACTGGGAAATCTATTGGCGTTTTCGTTTTTAATTTGCACTACACCGGTGCAGTGCTACACTGAGGCATGAATAAACGAACAAAAATGACGAAAACATAAACAGTAACCATTGACTACAATTAACGATTCCATTGCACAGAGCTACACCAAACTTTTGATGAGTGCTACACCAGTGGTATCGGTGCAGAAAAAGTGTAGCACTGGTGTAGTGCAATTGGTAAAAACGAACGGTTTAGGTGCAGTTTTCGCTACACCGGTGTAGTGCAATTTAAAAACGAAAACGACATATGTTTATTTAATTTATGATGCAACGGCGAGGAAAAACTTATGTATATTGCCTATGAAATAAACATATTTATGGAAAAAAGAAACAGTAACCTTTGACTACACTAAACGATTCCATTGCACAGAGCTACAACGGTGCACTGGTGTAGTGCAATTGGTAAAAACGAACGGTTTCAGTGCAGCCTTCGCTCAACTCTTTTGGTTTGAACTTAAGGTTCATTTTGTGGGCCGTTTCTCTTATGCACCGGTTTTCTTTCGTATGCATGATCGAAATTGAATCATTGATTTGATATGATGCAATGAATGCAATGCGAATTAGTTTATCTTTAATTTATGTCGACTAAATTGAATCTCTTAAAGAGCCGAAGATCCGATCAGCTCGTAGCGTGTTCCCTTCGTCATAATGCAGTAAACTGGCCCGCATAGCGTTTTGGCTACCTGGGCAGCCATGGCCACCAGAAGGCTACCAAAATTGATTCAGTTACGGTTGTCAAATCCAATTTGACAAAACAAAGTCGCCTGTATCCAAGTTAGCCGAGCGTTTTCATCTTCTCACCTTCGCTGAAAATGTCAAAGATTTCAATGTGGAAAAATCCTGGTGGATACGGTTGTATCGTTTGAGTTGTATTCCTGGCAGCGGTGAGGCAGCCGGTCACCAGAATGTCTGCCAGCCATATTTTTCCAGCTGGCAGCGTTTAGTCAGCCATCTGTCAGCCATGCGTATGCGGGGGGTAGCAAATGAGTGAGCTGATGAGCTACGGTTCTTTTGAAAAGAGCTGTGAGCTGTCAGCTCACTCACTTCAATGATTCGATTCACTGGAACAGCTCAGGAGCGAAATGCCCATCTCTATCATAAAGCAATTATCAAAGAAAATAAACAATCTACTACTTGATTTATAATTATATAACGGTTCTACTAACACTGTACTGTAATCGTAGCAATCCGCCCCAATTCAATTAGAAATTTGCAACTGTCACTGCAATTTCTACTCGCGTTTTCTCTCGCAACTCGTTTGATAATCTCGAAAATTACCAAAAAAAAATCCAGCAGTCCAATATGACGTCCGATAAACCGACTATCGAAATAAAAAACGGCAAGCGAATAAACGGTGTGAATCGTCGTTCTAAAGATTTTCACCGCCGTTATCTGGCGCTATGTCGTGCAAAGAATTTTCAACCATTATCGGAGCTTGCCGTAACCGAGAGCACAGTGCGTAGGTCGAATTGCGAACAACACTTCCCGTCGCTAAATGTTTACGGTGATCGCTTCAAAGAGTGTGATTGGTTGCTGATCATTGATGCACTGCTTGAAGATACCTCGCTCGAGATGGTCGCTATTCGACTACGAAAAGTTCCTAACGATAGTGAGCAATACCTTGAACGTGACAAATATGCTGGATTAATCCTGCACTATTTTCAGCACCTGATAACCGTTGTCAACGGATGGACTTGGTTACGGAACGTCCAACCGTGTTGACTAACCGCTTGTTTTCACGTTTAATCGACAGTTTGGGACATTTTTTAGTGAAGAATCAAGTTGTGAGCGTTTTCACCTTAGAAGCGCTTCCGATCCACGGAACACATATGTCAACTCTCGTTAATGTAAGTAAAAAACAATTTATGCAAAATCGTGTAAGCAATATTTACAAAAAAAACTCGAGAAATTATTGTATTTAGTTATCTGTAGTCATTAGTCGAGACATCATATTATTTAACTAATTACCCGATATTATGTGAAGATTTCGATGCTATCGGAGTCAGTACTGTCATTTCGGGCCTCACTTGAGATGAACCCGTTTCATGAAACAATAACAAAAACTATAATGCCCTCGACTGATCCAACAGATTTCGTAGCCGAATCATAGTGTACAGAACCATTGCATGGTTGATCCTACCGACACTCAGAGTCGTTCCAGGTCAGGACTCAAACATACGACAACTAGCTTGTAAGACTAGCGCCCTACACTTTGAGCCACCAACTCGAAGTAATGCTAATTTTTATCTTGGTCTTTGGAGTGTTAAATTATCCATGTAACCCAACGATGTCAATTTCTATTGTATGCTTTCAGATAAAAATTTGAGCACTCTTTTGCTGTTGTGTTATTGAAATGTTTCTACATCAAAACAAATTCAAAAACCTCTCGTAATCCACCTTGTTGTATAAATATACCTTTATCATATTACTGTGAGATTGATCCCAGTTTAGAATATTTTTTACGTTACATGCATAGCTTCTCTAAATGAATGGCTGGATGCAAAAATCGGATAAGTGCAACTTAGTTTGGAAAATCCGCTTATATACTTTCGAATGTAAAACCGCATAAGAACATTAGGTGCAAAACCCGTTGCAAACTTTTTTTGTTTCGATTATAGAGGTTTTAACCTTAAGGTCATTCGCCTCTTCGAAAAATCGAACCCAGACAGGCTGCGTGAACCAGAAGTCGTATCCGAACAAAATTCCATAATGTTCTATGGGACCTCTCATTTGAAAGCATGTGAAATCGGTCTGACAAAATTGGATGACCTTTTTTTTCTCATTTTACTCCGTTACCCCGGAGTGGGATCCAGACAAAATTCAATAGCAGGCTATATGACTGAAGGGCCTTTTAATTAAAGAAAAGTTTAAAAAAGTCGATAAAATCGGTCTCTGAGAAAATCGAGTATTTTTTTTTCATTTTACCTCACTATTCTCGAATCAGAAGTCAATAGTTTGTGAAAACTTAGACACCAACATTTTTTTTATCTCGACGCGCTGAGTTGAATGGTATAGGGGCTGGAGTCTACTAGGAGATTGGTAGTACCAATTATCTTTCTCCGGACAGTACCAGCCTAGATGTCGTACGAAATCCGGCGGCAACAATTGCAAGATTTTTTTTTGAGTTACCGGATTTTTTCAACGTTTAACATCTGATTACTTTATTTTACCAAATTATCTCTTCATTCATTCAACTTATCATTATTTTTCTTTCTTCCATGTTATTGCTTATCTTTCAAGATTATAAATTGAATGATCGAACCACATTCGATCGAAAAATCAATACGTCATTTTTCGCGGTAAATAATAAAGTGGAAAAAATAAACAATCTAGACGCGCGTCAAATCTGTTTATATTTGTTTGAAGATTTAAAATGATTTGATATAGTTTAAAGAATATGTCACTACAATTATTCTACTATTTTGTCTAAATTCTATTTACTCGTTTATTTCGTAGCAAGTAATTCCAATTTTAAAAATATAGTTTTCATCCGTTATGCGATAGTATTTCAAATTTTTCTTCAGCTTCCTCGAATAAGAACTGTGAATAAAGACTTCCCGGGACTTCAGTATAGAATATTGTTTACCCGTTCACTCGGGAAGTCTGTGAATTCAGTGGTGCATCCGAGCATCTTGAAACCGGAACGTACTTAGTCGCGCGCGAATACGTCCATTACTGAAATTTTTACTAACAAATATCCTTCTCCCGTGACACTTTAAGGGTGCGCAGTAATATATACCTCTAGTAACAAGTGTTGGACTAACATCACTTCCCAGTACTTAGACGATCTACGTTCGGGCCTGGCCGGCACCGGTACTGATCAAAGAACTCTGGGATTACCAGAAGATGTACATTGAAGGATGAAGATGATGCCAGTCTCAGGTCTGATCATCTAGGAATTTTCTGTACAATTTCAGCTAATCCCGATCAATAGTAGAGTAGCTACCAGACGTGGACGTTCCCTTCGGGCCTGTTCTTAAAAGTCGGTTATCACAGTGATTGCGTAGCCCTTCCTTTCATTACTAGGCGACCTTGAACAACTGGGTTTAATCAATGAAGATAACATGCGATAGAATGTTTTCGTTTCAAATATGTGTTAATGATTATACTGACGCATCAGTCTTGCGTGTAAAATGAGATTATAGCTTTGCTTCTCAGACCTCTACCGTTCTAATAGTAATGTTTACTTTCAGGGCCTGCAACAAAATTGCTCCATCACCGAGCTAAGTTTTGCGCGTAGTGCGATCCGAGATGAAGGTTGTGAGTTAGTTTGCAATACCGTAATGCATCTACCAAAAATAGAATCCTTAAATCTCTCAGCTTGTCATCTGACGGCCAGAGGTTGTCATTCAGTAGCCGAATTGATCAAATATCAAAAAATACAGCGCTTTGCTCAGAGTTGGCAACATTCACTTCGATATAGAAATATAGACACCAACAATATGCAAGGATTGCGAAATATATTGCTAAATGGTAATCGAAACATCGGAGATGAAGGATTGATAGAACTAACAGAGATTCTAAAGGATGATGAATGGATCCGGCAAGTGCATTTGAGAAACTGTGGTCTCACTGACAAGGGTGCTAAATCTTTGGTAGACTGTTTAAATATTAACAAGACAATTGAAAAGTTCGACATCCGTGCAAATTTGGGAATCTCGAATGAAACCTGTTACGAAACTTTAATAAAGCTTGGAGTTGAGGTGGAATCTTCAGACAGTAACCAATCATTTACGACCGGAACAGCCGGAGGAAAAAAGTTGAAACCTTCGGAACAAATAAAATTTTTACAGCACCAGCTGGCGGCCGAGCGACACCGAAGTACACAGCTTCAATTGATGGTAGAAACATTGCATCTACAGCAGACAGAGTTTAACACGCAGATGAACAAGCTGAAGCATGATTTCAACCAGATTGTTCATGAGTATGTAGATATTATTGCTAATGATTTTTAGATTTTATAAAACTCTATTTCTGTAGGCGTGACGACTTACTTATTCAAAGACAGAACAGAAACAAGGAGCGCCCAAAAAGTCGACGATCCAACGCACGTAAATGTAAAAGTGAGGCTCTACCGAAGCCGTGCCAGTTGTTCAGTCCAAGACGAGTCACTAGTCAGCGCAATGACGGTATCATCGGTATAACTAAGTCGGAGATTTTCCTTCGTGCGATGCGCGATCCGCACTCAGAATTAGAAACAATCAGCACGAGACAGCCTAACCGATCTCACATGCTGGAGCGAGCAATCGGAGATGGTGGCCTAACTAGTCAACTAAACGATATCACTGAGCTAAACGAAGAATTGGGGGCTGTACATAACAGTTTCACTGAAGGTGGTTGTGGAGACAACATTAAAGTTACAAAAGTGGGGCAGTTTGGGGCATTCCGAAAAGATTCACTACACGAACAACTGAACGAAGGAACAAGTGATGAGGACTATTTTATAAAAATTGGCGAGGCGGCTGACCACTGGACAAGTAAGAAAAAAACTAATGGTTACGTAACCAGTAACGACGAAGAAGATGATTTGGACGAGACAAGTGCCAATTCATTCTCCGGAGCAGATCTGTTGAAAATGATTGTGAAAAAATGTTCCCCTGAACATACGATTGAAACGCAATCAATGTGCATCAAAAATTGACACGAACCATATTGTTCCAAGTAACATAATTATATTTCCGAAGCATTTTCATACATATGAAAATATAAAACAACTAAATTTTCGATGATTTAAATTGGTGTTTTTGTGGAAATTTGTGTTTCTATATGAATTAATCACACACATTTAAAACCGTTTGTCGAGCTTGGCATAATGAAATTAATGAGTTAATTTAGCACGCAAAAGCCAATGGATATGGAATGTTGTAAAACTATTTTTTTTCGGAAAACTACTTTTTTAACTGAAAATATTTAGTTTTGTTTATTTTGTGTAGCGCAATCTAATACAAATCCATTGAAGCAGTGTTGCTAACTTTTTTTATTAGGGAATTGAAATCTGCATTCATAAAATGTAAGCAATTTTCCATCAAACGTTAGTGAAAAATTTATCAAAACTAATATTTCATCCAAAAAGTCTGGCTTAACGTTCGTTTGAGAATAAATTATTGCTAAAAAAGATTGTTTGAAACTCAATTATGAAAGCCTCTTTGATAAATTGGTTACACTGCATATAAGAATACATAGATCTATGACATACGTACCAAATAAAATGTACGTAATACACAAATTACCAACACAAGTTAACTTGGGTTACTCTTGATCTTTAAGGTCATTCGCCTCTTCGGACCAGAAAAACTTTCTGCGGGGTTGGGAATGTGTTGTAACAGATAGCTGAAACCATCATTATTAAGAGAAGGCAAAGATGAAAAAATTACATTGTAACGAGAAAGAAACACAGCCTGTGACATTTATCTAAACAATCGTTGTATCCAGTACATCAAATTTACAAAAAGTTACACGAATAATTATGCATATATGATTATATTAACGCCACAGACGATTAAAAACTCGAACTCACATCTTAACCTCACTCATATTCTTAATAATCATATCCAACTTTTGTTGAATTTGAACCAGATAATCATCTTTGGTGGCAATTTCGCAAAGCCTGTGTCGTTCTTCGTCAAGCTCGAATTTTACACCACGAATTGCTTTCTGCTGGAAACAATAGCGAATGAACTCGTACCAGTTGGGATCTTGTTGCAGCGTTTCCGGATTGCCAATTACAATTAGTAGAGCTTTCGCCCGAGTCAATGCCACATTGAGTCGTTTAACATTGCTTAAGAACCCAACTCCACTGGTACCAGATCGTACCGTAGTCAGTATCATAATCGGCTTCTCCCGACCCTGAAACGCTTCTACCGACCCAACATCTATTTTGTTCCAACCATGCCGTTGACACATCTGTTTCAACTTTACGCATTGTTTTTTGTACGGACTAACAATGCCGATTTCTTCCTGTGACACGGTGCGATCGTTGATTCCGTTGGTAATAATTTTATCCAAGTAAAAATTAACGAGTTCTATCTCCTTTCGGTTAAAATAACTTGTGGAGTTTGGTTCACGAGCCAAGCTGCCCATGGTTGATTCGAAGATAATTGGAAATACAGCCGACGGTAACTCTTTCCAACTCAGAGCCCAATCAATCGTATCACATGGTGCACTCGGTATCAACTCATTCTGGTAAAACATATTGTTCGAGAAATGCAGTATAGCTGCATGGGAACGATAATTTTTTACAAGTTTTGTAATTAAAGATGAATTGTAGCTGCCTGATTGTGGATCTTTTAGGTATATATCAAGAGCCATAAGACGTTCTAGCATCGACACATTTAGTCCCATATTGGTAGCAAACTCTGAGCGTGTGATCGGTCCCAGCTGCAAAGGATCGCCTGACAAAATGATGGAACCCTGGACAGATGATGTGGACGTTATTACTCCAGCGATTGGAACCAGCGCAGATGCCTCTGTTGCACTTCCACACTCGTCGATGAACACATAACTGAAGTGGCCTGGTCTTATTTTGGCCTGTATTAATCGTCCAGTTGTAGTTAAGGTACTAATTACAATGCGCTTCTCGTAAAGTTCCTGTTTCGAAGGTAGTCTATATGATCCTGTATTGAGATTGGAACACTCAATTAATCCATAGCTCATATCGGCAAGCATGCGCTCCGCTTGTTTGGAAAAAAATCGAAAAACATCCGACTTGGGAACGATACGTAACAAACGCTCGGTAAGTTCGTTGCAAGCAAAGTTCGATGAAGCCGTCACTAGTATGAAAGCATCCGATTTAAGTTTCCAAATTTGTGCGATTGCTTCAACCAACGTTGATGTTTTACCGGTACCCGGTGGACCAAACAGAATGTAGGGAGCTGGTCGAGCTGTTTCGTTGATGATATTAACAACAGCAATCTGTTGTTCTTCGTTGGAGTCAACATTACAGTTGAACCATTGAAATTGTTTCCTGCAATGAATTTTTAAATTAATCTTACTCTACTTTTGCTGTAAACTGCCTTTTCCAACTTTTCTACAAAAAAAATCTAATGACACGGCAACACAACAGTGAAATACATACCTAGAAAACTGCGGAAATTTCTGCAATGGTTTCGAAGGAAAAAAGAATGCACTGAGATTCTGCTTTTTAATAATTTCCAACGCTTGATATTCCATTCGAATAGGAGTACGATTTGGGTTAAATTTTAAGCGCCATTTAATATCTTTTTTCAGAGGCTCTTCGGTTTCAAATAGAACTTTATTAATATAGATCTGTGCGATGACTCCGATTACTGTTTTTATTGATTTGTTGGGTCGGGTATAGGACAATTCGACGTAATCTCCTTCTACCAACGATTTTGGAGCCGTGCCAAATTGACTAAGCTAAACAAATAATTTTTAGTTATAAGTAGAGTAGGATGTAGTCAGCATTTAATTACCTGTAAACTGTAGAATCGTTTTTGACCTCCAAATTCAAGTGAAACATTGTTCATTTCGTATTGAGACAGTTCATACTGAACGTTATAGTCTTCAATATTGTTCATAAGCTGCAACATTCGGACGTAATTATCCGCTTTGAGGCGACTGTCCTTATCTGAATTTAACAAAGATCTGAAAAAAAAACATTCATTAACAAATGTTTATTTGCAGACCAACTCAAGTCTTACTGAATCTCTTCGCACAGTTTTCGTTCTTCCGGTGAATAAGTTCCTGATAATTTGAAATTATTTTTAAAAATAGCTATTAATTCCGAGGGTGGTGGGTAATCTCCCAGCTTGCCTAGAACGATTGGAGTGTGCTGAATGCGCAATTCTACAGGTTCTTTCAACACACGAAAATAGTACTGTTCCACATACTGTAAAATACGACTAAAATGTATCAAAATAGTATAATCATGTCCGGCCACTAGAAACATCCCACTTGTGATAGTGAATTTATATGTATCTCCAGGATTTATGGTGATTGGCCAAACATCCCGGTTAATCGGCATCAACTGTTTTGTGGTATGATATAAATAAACGCATTCTACATGTAAAGCCATGTGATATGTGTTTCGAATAGTGAATGGCGTAACTGGATTTAATGCATCGTAATGATGTGAAATATCTAGTTTTTGTCCAGTTTTAAAGCAATCTTCGTTCATCTCGATTCTAAAATTCACTCCATGTACCGAATCAAAATGTTTTGAATAATCTTCGGCACATCGAAAGCTCTTACGGCACACAAAACAATCACTTGACGATGGTTCGAAATTGTGTTTCATTAACCGTTCGAAGGTTGTCACATGACTGATCGAAGCTAGTGAGCAATTTGCTTCAATCAAATCACGAATATCCTGTAAAGCTTTTTCGTTATGACATACAACTCCCTGTGGAGTAACCTCGTTTTTCTTATTTGTTGTCAATAGCACTGGAAACGATATATTAGAATTCACCATTTTAAACTTTTTAATAAAATTTACCGTCTTGTTCGTGCTTCTCCATTAGCTCCCTTAGTCGTTCCATGTTAAACTTGAATTGACTATTTTGCCCTTCGACGTGCTTTTCAGGTTGTCGGTTTCGCGTAATTAAATCGTGATTCATAAGCACCCATCCCAGTTCGTCCATTTTTATACGTGTAATTCGGCGCAACTTAATTTCTTCAAACAATTTCTCCCGTAATTTGCGTTTGATAATACCACCATCTTTTATTAAATTATGTCGATATATACGAACCACAAAAGACTCGATCTCATGTTTTTGTCCTGCCACGATAAGTTTAATTCTTAATTGAGTTCATTTATTTTTTTCGATGCAACTTACGATTAAACCGTTGCTGCATGAAATTATTCCTAGAGGATTCCATTTTGCGATAGATAGTGATACTAGAGCCGAAATATAAATATATTGAGGATCGCACTTCAATAACGGGGTGTGAAATAAAATTCAATAGAAGCTTATTATCACTGACTATCCGTAATCTTAGCATACTTACCCAAAACAATTTGTACAATTTTACTACAATCTTAAAACAAAAAATAAAATAAAATAAAATAAACTACTCAAAACTGTTGGCAACCAGAGAAGCCAGGTAAAAATTTCGAAAATTTTAAATTCTCGGGTAATTTTTCAAAAGGACGTATAAGCAATATCTTCAGACCAGGGTTGCCACATTTAAATCTGCATTTCTCAGAAGAAAAATCTGTAAATCTGTATCGGGAGCTCAAAAACCTGTATTGAAAATCTGTATATGAATCTGTATAATGAGTGATGAGAAATGAAAGCACAACGGAATGAAAAAGTCTTTAGAACCCAAATTTAAAGAAACCAAAACTTTTCTTAGTCTGAATTTTATGATGTTGTAGTTGAACGCTGGAAGTTGTTTTTGCGTTTGAGTCTCTCGAAATAATGATTTGACGAATAACTTTTAAAATCCAATCAGAAAGTGAGAACTCAATCTGATTATTTTCACTTTCGTTCATTAGGTATAATGCAATTTGCAATCTTTCTTCTTTATTACCTTACGTTATGGCCGAGATCATCATCTTTCCACCTTATCAGAAGCAATTTTTGAAAGTATAAGCAATTACGCTGCACTAGTTGTAAATAAAAGTAAACATAAACAAATCTTTATTAGCAGATAGAACATCTGTGTTTACTGTCCTTAACATACTCTTTTTTATAAGTTCTATTCTCTATTTAGAATTAACACACAATCCGGATAATATTTTCATTTTGAAAAAACAATCAATACCGTTATTTAAAAGATTTTAACTTGATCATTATTCAATTTTTAATCCACGCTATCGAAAATCTGTACAAAACTGTATTTTTTTAGAAAAATCTGTAATCTGCATATACAGAATCTTGGTCACAAATTTATCTGAAAAATCTGTAAAATGCAGATTAATCTGTATATGTGGCAACCCTGCTTCAGACCATAGAAAATTTCAAATCAGCTGTTTTTCAAAGAACGGCGAATCTAACATTGACAGCAAATGGAGAAAATCATCGATGAATGTTTCGACTTTGGTTTCAAATCGTGTTTAGAAATTATCGTATATTCTCTGATCAATTTATGATTAGTCGATGAATTGTTAGTTTATCTTCAAAAGGCACGCAAATGTTACCACTTTCCTTCTATATCCACTGAATAAATCAACATAAAAAGAGTTTCGCCCTTTTTCGATTTGTTTACTTTTATACTTGCTGTGTGAATTATAAAGATACGCCCTTGCGCATTTTTCATGAAATTGGCTGGTTTTCGCTACTAAGACAAATCTGTGAGTAGTTTTATTGTCTCTTTTACTATTTCCAGTAATAAAAGGTTCGGTAACCATCTAAAATAAAGAAAATAAATAGTTTCGCCCTTCCTTACTAGCAATTGAAGTATCGCCCTGTTTGTTGGCATGGAACACGGAGGGCGAAACTTGCGATGGAATGACAGTTTCGCCTTTTATAGTTCTTTGTATTACTAAGATTGGGATTTTTGTAGAATACGAGTTTTTAGACAAAATTGTAGGATTTTGAAGCATTTATTGGTAGGAGAGAGAACCTCGATTTGTTTACTTTTGTAAGATACGTCCTTCTTTGAAAAACAGCTGAAATAACTTCAGACAGGGTTGCAAAAGCTTGTATTATAATATTATTAGCGGCCCATACACGATCATTAAAAGTGTCATTACTAAAAAGTAATGGCACTTTTAATGATCGTGTAAGGTCTACGAGTTCAGTAATGACACGAGTAATGATGGAATTCCGGATTTTCCATCATTACCAACATTATTTCTTCTTCTTATTTTTTTGTGGAAGTGCTGAACATCTTTAGAACTATACGCGAAAAAATGACAAAGTGTAGATTTAAATTGTTAATATTTCATTAACCTTAACGTTTCAATGGCAAATCAAATTTATTTTCAGCTAAACAAAAATAAAAATATTGCTATTGCTATTGCTGGAGTAGTTACAAATTCTCATCATTAATAATGAACGTGTAATGCTAAAAAGTAATTATGTACAGTAATGCAGTAATGACGAGCGTTTGAGCAGAAGTGTCATTACTTAGTAATGACACTTTTAATGATCGTGTAAGGGCCGCTATTGTCCATACAAGGAGTATTGACAATACATTTGATCGTGTAATGGAAACTTCATTGGATTGACGAAAATATCGTCAAAAAAATCAAAACTGCTCATCAATCCAACAATACTTTCTCTCCAGAGAGAAACTGTTAAATATGTGCAATAATCTCTTCTCTCTATATTTTAATATTCATTTGCAATATTTGAAGCTCCAAACGCTTGATTTTCTCGAAAAATGCGGACTCAAGTTACCAAGTCAATTGGATTGACGGTATTGACAATACTTTGGATTGACAATAATATTGTCACGTGTAAGGATTGCTTATGATCGAAATCTGCAGATTTACAGACAAATCTGCAGATCTGGCATCTCTGCTACAGACAGGGTTGTAAAAGTCTGTAAATTTCGGTTGATTTTTCATTAGGGTGTATGAGCAAGTGACAGTCTCTCTTTGTTTACTTTCTCTTCTATTAATCACCAAGCGGTTTCCACGTTTATCACTCAACTCTTTGCATAAAATCATACCCGAAACTTTCGACTATCAAACAGAGTGATGAAATAAAAAAAATCGTTTTAATCACATCACAATAATGGAAAGAGAGAGTGATTAAAGAGAAACTGTCACTTGCTTATACGCTCTAATAAAAAATCAACCGAGAAATCTGAAAAAAATCTGCAGTCAGCAAGTATGTCTTACTGGCAGCAATTTTTCTATAAAATATATCTCGCGTTTTTGTCGTGAATACGACTTACTTTACTATGGGGCGCCTTTTCAAAATTAGCCATATGGAAGAATGGGCAGAACTTAATCGTGAATATCTCGACTTGTATTAATGGTAGCAACATAATTCTTTCACCATTTCATCAAAAATATGATCAGGAATTCAGGATAATATTTTGAACAGTGTGCGATAACCACAAACAACTCAAAAATTAAGTTTTCTTGAAATTTGAAAACAACGCGGAAAACTCTTTACTTTCGCTTGGGTTTTTCGCGCAAGGACGACGATTTTGAGGCAGTCAGGCACATATCTTCAACTTAATGCGTATAAAAGGGGAACCGTGGTCGAAAATCGATCATTTCTTTTCGTGCGTTCGATGGAAGCAGACGTCGTGGGAGTGGAATCACAGACTAACAGACATGACAGTATGAGTAAATTCTTATAAAAAATAATTTTTCGTGATGCACTAGTTCCACCTATATTGTACTGCGCGAACTATTTACTATCTGTACACCCCTTGTGTTATGTAAAAGTTTTTTTACTAGTTGGTTTCCCCTCGTTTGTCAACACCGATCAGCTGCTTGCAGGGATGCCTGATTTCATCAAAATATTTGAAAATGAATCGTCACAATAAATTATTGGATTACGTTGATAATATATTTAACTTTTTCGCGATGTTGGAAGGTAACCATTTATTTGACTCAACGTTGTTCATCTAGACTATTTTTTATTGTGTCGGTAGTTTTCACCAGAAATTAAGTGGCGGCAGACCAGAAGCAAGTAAATATTGTAACAAAACGGGTTCGATTTTGTATTGCGTTGGAGGATGAGAAATAGGCACAATTATGTATATAGTTTTGGCCATATGTATTAAATCTGTATCCTGCATGAAATTCGCATGGACGTATACAAATCAATACATTACAGGTAATTCTGTATGAATGGCAACTCTGTTGGTAAATGAAAAAAATAAACACAGTCTAGATGACAGACAGGATGTTTTTGATAGGGTAACGAGGCGCCATCATGACACATGTGAGTACTGTCCCAAATAAAGGAATATTCGAAAAGACCGTTAAAATGATTGAAGAATCTAATTTGAGTGTCCTGTCTGTTAGTCTGTGGTGGAATCATCAACCAGCAGCGACGGAGAATGCACCTTCTGCGTGGTCGCAGGTCGCATCTCTCATTCGCTTGCTGGCCATCGAGGCGAGAGGACCTTAACCAGCAGCAGCAGCGGGAGTTAACTAGCGGCGACGGAGAATGCACCTTCTGCGTGGTTAAAAACCTCAAACGCTCAGGTCGCATCTCTCATTCGCTTGCTGGCCATCAAGGCGAGTACCAGCAGCGACTGAAACTGGATTCTGAGTCTGTTATTGGATCTAAATTTAGGTCTTGAACTCAGGGTCCAGTTCTCTATGCCAGACTTCTATTCGGTTCTTCTTAAAACCATAATAATACTCCTAAAGAATTATGCGGAATTTACTTTACTGTACCTCTACACAACCCATTTTTGTCGTGAATACGACTTACTTTACTATGGGGTGCCTTTTCAAAATTTACCCTCTGAGAGAGTGATAAGTTTCTGATCGTGAATATCTATTGTTGTATCTAATGAATCAACATAATACTTGCGACATGCCGACATGGAAATATGATCACAATTTTAAGATAAAATTTTCAGTTTTGTGACATAGTCTCAAATAATTCAAAATTAAACTTTTCTGAAATGTTTGGTATAAACGAGTATCAAAGAGGATAATTCATAAGGCGCGTTTGCCTTTCTCGTATTTTTAAAGCTCATAGCTCAGTGATCTGTGAAAGGATTTATATAATCTAACTACCAATAGAATCGAAATTTTTCAATTTAAACGTGTATAGCAAAAGCATTGAAGTATTTCAATAGTACACTATTGAAAAACCTGTCTCATTTGCTCCATGTCAACACCAGCCAATCAGAACGCGTTCTAAGGAAGAGAACAAAATATCTGCTGCTGTACAACAAATCGTCCGGGAAAAATGTTCCGAAAAGTGGTGAATATCGCAGTGAGTTCCTCAATTTGGTCCTTGTGAATGCTAGAAACGAATCCCTACAGCATATTGATAGTTTCTTTCAATAAATTATGCAAATCCGAAATGAAATAATCGACAATAAAATTCTGTATGCGGCTATTTTTATAGCCGTTCGGACCGCCCATTAGTGAAAAAGCTACAAACGAAATCACATAAAAGGAAATCTCTTAACAAAAATTCAATCAGTTTGGATTCAATCGCCACTGCGAGCAGAAGTGTTTTGTGTCGTCTGCACGCTTTCGACAAGAGCGATTACGTCACAGCTGCCAGTCATTAGCATTGGGAAAAAACAACGGTGGAGAGCATTGCACAATATCAGCCGTTCTAATGGCTCTAAAAGTTTTCTAAAGAACTATTAGGATTTGTTGTTCGAAAATCGTAGGGAAATATCCTCAGTTTACTGCAAGTCAAGAACAGTTTGCTTAGATTTGTTCACTTTTCGCTGTGTGAAATTCACAGTAATCGAGATCAAGTGAAGCCTTTTTTTGCAAAAAATGATTTAGAGTTTAATGTCGTAGAGAATTACGCAATTTGACTCTTCTGAATGCTGGAAACGAATCCCTACAGCATATTGATAGTTTCTTTCAATAAATTATGCAAATCCGAAATGAAATAATCGACAATAAAATTCTGTATGCGGCTATTTTTATAGCCGTTAGGACCGCCCATTAGTGAAAAAGCTACAAACGGAATCACATAAAAGGAAATCTCTTAACAAAAATTCAATCAGTTTGGATTCCATCGCCCCTGCGAGCAGATGTGTTTTGTGTCGTCTGCACAGCTAGTTTCGCTTTCGACAAGAGCGATTACGTCACAGCTGTCAGTCATTAGCATTGGGAAAAAACAACGGTGGAGAGCATTGTACAATATCAGCCGTTCTAATGGCTCTAAAAGTTTTCTAAAGAACTATTAGGATTTGTTGTTCGAAAATCGTAGGGAAATATCCTCAGTTTACGGCAAATCAAGAACAGTTTGCTTAGATTTGTGCACTTTTCGCTGTGTGAAACTCACAGTAATCGAGATCAAGTGAAGCCTTCTTTGTTTTTGCGAAAAATGTTCCAGAGTTTAATGTCGTAGAGAATTACGCAATTTGACCTTTCTGAATGCTAGAAACGAGTCCCTCCAGCATATTGATAGTTTCTTTCAATAAATTATGCAAATCCGAAATGAAATAATCGACATTAAAATTCTATATGCGGCTATTTTTATAGCCGTTAGGACCGCCCATTAGTGAGAAAGCTACAAAAGAAATCACATAAAAGGAAATCTCTTAACAAAAATTCAATCAGTTTGGATTCTATCTCTAAAAGTTTTCTAAAGAACTATTAGGATTTGTTGTTCGAAAATCGTAGGGAAATATCCTCAGTTTACGGCAAATCAAGAACAGTTTGCTTAGATTTGTGCACTTTTCGCTGTGTGAAATTCACAGTAATCGAGATCAAGTGAAGCCTTTTTTGCAAAAAATGTTTTAGAGTTTAATGTCGTAGAGAATTACGCAATTTGACTCTTCTGAATGCTGGAAACGAATCCCTACAGTATATTGATAGTTTCTTTCAATAAATTATGCAAATCCGAAATGAAATAATCGACAATAAAATTCTGTATGCGGCTATTTTTATAGCCGTTAGGACCGCCCATTAGTGAAAAAGCTACAAACGAAATCACATAAAAGGAAATCTCTTAACAAAAATTCAATCAGTTTGGATTCTATCGCCCCTGCGAGCAGATGTGTTTTGTGTCGTCTGCACAGCTAGTTTCGCTTTCGACAAGAGCGATTACGTCACAGCTGCCAGTCATTAGCATTGGGAAAAAAACAACGGTGGAGAGCATTGCACAATATCAGCTGTTCTAATGGCTCTAAAAGTTTTCTAATGAACTATTAGGATTTGTTGTTTGCAAATGGTAGGGAAATATCCTCAGTTTACTGCAAATCAAGAACAGTTTGCTTAGATTTGTGCACTTTTCGCTGTGTGAAATTCACAGTAATCGAGATCAAGTGAAGCGTTCTTTGTTTTTGCGAAAAATGTGAAAAAGGGGAATGCGTACATACTTCATACAATTGATATTCGGAAGTGTTAAGGAACACGTCAGTTGTTTTCGTATTCACGACATCCAGTTATGTCTCTGACATTACCCACCCGCCTTTTTATTTTCGATGACGGCCAATAAGCCATCTGTCAACTCACAATTTGTGAAAAAAATTGCAGGCGAGCTATGAAAAATAGAGTATTAAATTCAACACCAGACGAAAGAGAAAACTTTTCTGTACCGTTTACTATTATGACTTACTCTCAGCGAGTGCCGAGTCATTCGAAATTACTCCTCAAAGTGAATGTTGATGGATGGCTTATTGGCCGTTATATAAAAAACGCGTAATATGATACACAAAACTGACTTGGCGAGCAAAAAACAATCATTTTGATCAGATGCTTGTTTTAAAGAAAACGTTTAGTTGAAGCAGTTTAATAAAATTTTTCTAAAACACAACACAACAATTTGAGAAAAATATTAACAAACAGAAGTATCCAAAGATTTGGTGTTATTCTCAAGTACAACCAACATAATCAATATTCTCTTCCATATGACACTTCGTGTTTTCAGACTTTGTCTTTGTATCATCCAGTGATTGTTAAATGTACTCATCGTGCCATTTGAGCCAATTTGTTCTGAGAGTGCCTATAACCAGTGTTGGTGATTGCCGAAAATTTGACAGAATCTGCTATATTGCTATCTATATTGTATACAACATTTTCAATCCGGTAGAAGATGCTATAAGAACTCGAGTCTCTCAATACATGAACCGCGAGAGAATTTTTCTACATTTCTTCGCTCCACTTCATACTCTGAGTATTTCACGGCCCATGAAAAAATATACAGTCTGATAATGATCGTTGCTGTGTGGAATTTCCCAAGAGAGGATCGCAAGTTAACAATCATCGCAGAAAATCGAATCGATGGTTCATCTTGATGTTTCTCATACTAGGTTGCAATATTTCAAAACCCTTGTGTGGAGCATTCACATACATTTTCATAGACACAACTTATACAAAGGTTATATGCACATAGTTAGAATAAGCGGCAATAGTGAAATGATTCTATCGCAATTATCAACTGCCTGTATAGAATCGGATCGCGAAACGAGAATAAGCGACCGTTTGTTGCTTCAGAGAGGATCTCCACAGCAGCGTGCTAACCTTTGATTCTCAGAAATGTCATCGAGAGAAATTCACTCTCGCACTGGTGTCTATTCTATGTTAAATGTGCCATGCCGGGTGTTTGTTGTTGCGATGTTTTCCATTTCTCTTTGATGGCACTGATTGAATCGTGTGAAGAGTGAAGATTGAACGTTCTTTGATACGATAAAAGCCATCCTTGCCTATAACCAGAGTGACGACATCTCATCCGTAATTTTGGCAGGTCGTTTGCTCGTTTGGAACTGGGAGCTGTCATTCCAAACGAACAGCTGTCGCCACTCTGATTATAGTCACTCTATATCAAACTACATTGTTACCGACGATACTGACAACACTTTTTCTACCACCCTTCAGTAATATTAATTTTAACAACTTGTTCTTGCTTATGTCAATTTCAACCAATCACGAGCTGTTCCGAAACTGGCTCTCGAAGTGGATTAACAATTGTCAGGTCCTGTCCTAGTGCCCGATGAAAAATGAACATTCCATTATTCAAATAATAATACTTGTCATATTAACAAAAATATCGTCGTATTTCGTGTAGTATTGAGTTATCCGAGGGGAAACACATCTGAATAATCATAGCTATCAATGCAAAATTGCATAAAAATTCATATATACGATCGAAACACCTTCTATACAAATTATCAGGATCGAATACTTGTTCATGCATTGTTTATACTCTACTATTCACGATCTATACTTCAACACATTTACGAATGCTAAATAAATCTAAATTGAGGTCATTATCAAACTGCATAATTTCAAAAACACTCCCCATTAATTCCAACAATTCAATGCACCGAAGTCTAATCAAATACAAATTATAATACGGAATACTTCGACAAATTTTCAAGGACACATTTTGCATCGTGCGATACACTGTCATGATACACTGTCAGAGTGACAATGTACTTTAACGAGTTTTCTATAAAACTAGCAACATTGAAGGGTAAGAACAAGCTCACCATAGTTACTGTTTATAATAGTGAAAAATAAATAAACAAACAGTTTTTATCTGATAATCAAGATCACAAGCGAAATGTAAGTTAAACAATAATCTAGAATGATTGAGCCACCATGAATATACTACTAGCTTTATTGATATTTGTAGATTCGTAGGTGTTTGTGTTCATTTTTCATCTTTTGTGCTAGTGCCGGTGATATTTAGACTGATTGTTGCAGTTTAATACAGCAACGATAAACATAAACAAACAAGTTTATTTTGCACCGTAGCAACTAGCATAAAGCGTTGCCAGAAACGATCTCCTTCCACATTTTCAAACTATCGCAATGAAAGGGAGTAATTTGCTAGGCTTACTTGTTCAGGCTGTGAACCAAACATTGGCGGTTCGTTTGTATGGGACTTAGGGGTATTATTATTTGTATTTGGTCTAATCCCGGGCCTAATGGAGATCCTGGTAAAATATGCTTTGAGCTCAGTATAGATTGACAGAACACATAGTACACATCGCGATGCTTGCTATGTTTGAAATACGGTACAATAAGTGTCTATCAATCTATTTATACGCGACAATACGTATCATATTTATACAGAGTACAATATCAAAAAAATATTTCGTTCAATCACGTGCGATACTTCTGTAAAGTGTTGTTACAGGGTCC
Organism: Malaya genurostris; assembly: GCF_030247185.1. NCBI lineage: Eukaryota > Metazoa > Arthropoda > Insecta > Diptera > Culicidae > Malaya > Malaya genurostris. The sequence goes on from NC_080572.1 coordinate 51,969,180, forward strand.
GGCACTCGAAGTGTAACCAACTTCAGACCGATCGCGCAGCTGACGCACGGGCATTAGCTCTCTAGAAATTTGCTAAATGACAGTTCGGAGTTATATTGTTTACAAGCGCAAGAAAGCATTTTGCCAAAAGTGAACGCGAAAATAAAATCTTGACTTGAGAGAGCGAAGGAGTTGCTTCGTTTGGCCGAAAGCGGTCAATTTCCGAACATTGTATATTTTCTGACGAGAAAATTTTTCCAATTGAGCAATTCGTAAACTCTCAAAACGATAGGGTTTACTTGACCGACCGTTCATACGAGAATTTGAGTCATCGATTGGCCACCAGGAGGCAGCACCCGTAACAGATAATGGTTTGGGCCGCTGTAACCGCAGATGGGCGCTCTCCAATCGTTTTCATCGAGCCTAGTGTCAAGGTAAATGCGACATATTATCGGGAAAGTATTCTGGAGGTTGCTTTGAAGCCGTGGGCAGACAAACATTTCGGTGGCAGACCATGGACGTTTCAGCAGGACTCGGCACCGTCTCACAAAGCTCGAGTGAACCAAAAATGGCTGAAAAACAACGTTCCGAACTTCATCACGTCCACACAATGGCTCTCGAATTCATCAGATGCGAATCCAATGGATTATTCTCTTTGGGCCATTTTGGAGAGCAAAGTCCGAACTAAAAGATACACCAGTCTCGAGGCGCTGAAAAAAGTTATTGTCCGCGAGTGGGCCTAAATACCTGCAAGTCACATTCGGCAACTTGCGATTCGTTTTTTGACCGTCTCAAGGCCATAGTCAAGGCAAAAGGTGGTCATATCGAGCAAAAGTGAATTGATTCTGAATTTTGTATTATTTTTACACATTGTGTACTTTGAATTAAGTAAAAGTAATTTTCCAAACTTAATTTATGGCCTTTTTAATTGGTTACACTTCGAGTGCCGGACCCTGTATAATATCAATAACAGTTTTAACCAAACTCATTCTAACGCTCAATGCGTATGTGTCGTTCCCCTCGCATAAAAGTAAACAAATCGAAAAAGGGCGAAACTCTTTTTATGTTGATTCATTCAGCAGATATAGAAGGAAAGTGGTAAAACTTACATGCCTTTTAACGATCAACCAACAGTTCATCGACTTATCAAAAATTAATATGAGAATATACGATAAATTCAATTGCATCACGAACTAACTTTTTGCCCTCCTCTTCATCCATATCTGGTAGAAACAACTATCGGGACTGTTCGTCCAGTATTTAACCGGTGCAATTCTAAATTTGACGATATCATCTGAGTGGTCATTTCCGTGTCAGTAGCTGTTCCGGCACCACAGCAGTACATGATTTTAGCAAAGTAGTGAATTTTTTCGCAGTTTTTATCCGCCACGATTGGTCTTTCAGAAGCACGAGTTTTAATACTTCGGCGGAACAAATCGTTGGTTCAATAGTTGAGCATTTCTATAAAACATCAAGGTTATAAATTCAAGTCTTGCGTTTCCTCTGACGACACTAACCGCGACAGTTTTCAAAACTGAATCCGGGTGCTTCCAGATGTCGGTAGTCATATCGGTTCTGAGTCAAATTTTCCACGATCTCGAAAAATTAAAAATCTTTGTTTACACAGTCTCTATGGTGAATCATTTTTCAGTCATCAGAGTTGAAAGTTTTATATAAAATTCAATAAGGTAAACCGTCACTCTGACAGTGTATCATTACAGTGTACCGCACGATGCAAAATGTGTCCTTGAAAATTTGTCGAAGCATTCCGTATTATAATTTGTATTTGGTTTTGTTTCATTAGCTGTCAATATTAGATTCGCCCTTCTTTGAAAAACAGCTGAAATTACAACCGCACTCACTCATAGAAAAATCTGGCCATCTTTCCATTTGCCATCGTGATTTGTTACTGTTTCACCACATGGGTCACGTTTGACAGATAATCTTTACTGACGCTGATGGTGCAAAATCATCATTTTTTCAATTGCAGCGATTACACTCTGTGATTTCTTTTGGAGTACGGTAGAACTTTGGTTTATTATTGCGATAGTGCAGTGAAAAATTTATGAAAATATTCCTTTTGGTATCAAGAAAAAACCTACACTGATTATATGTGGTGCAAGCAAATACTGATGTGAAGCCATATTACGTTAGTTTCGTAAAAATCAAACTTTCTATACAGGATTTGTGAAAATGGATGCAAATTAGCAAAGCAATAGTGAGTTGTTTTCATTAATAATATTGGCCTACTTTTGAGTCATTGAGTTAATAATCTGTAACTAGCTGTAAATAAAATTAAATTTTGTATATCAAATAAGTGGAGCTACGAGCATTTGATCAGAAATTTGTCTTTGTTGTCTAGGCCAACGGGTCATTGAACAAGACAGCAAAGAAGAAGATACATTTACTAAACAATCGAAACAACTCATCAACAGAATCTGATTGTTGAGCCAAAATTATTAAAGGTAATATTATAAAGCATTATGACAAATTAGTTTAGAAAACGAAACTATGATGTTATTTGTAGGTCGGTCACTCTAAAAAAAGCAAGAAAATATTTTACCGTTTTATATCTTAGGTATAGAACCAGTAGACAGGATGGAATCTTGTGCTGCCGTGGAAAAGGAAGTGGACAAAGTTATTACAAAATTTTCTGCGATAAATGATCATTCTCAGCGAATCATTAGCGACGTCATTATTTTCATCGAAAAGCTGCGTTCGTCAATTGCAGAAGGTGAGTGGGTGTTTACATAAAAAATTGCGTATCTCCTATTTACGGCGTCTCTGAAAGTTTGAGGTTATTCATCTCAGCATAGTCAAGGGCAAACCATTTCTATTTTTGTTTTCATAATTCAGGTAAGTAACGGAAGAGATGAGGTTTCTAAATATTCACCTTAAAAGTGAAAATTTAGCAGAAATGTCACATTGATATCACTAGAAAATGAGTGAATATTGAAACTCATGTAAATTGTTATTGGCGTCGTTGCAGATAAAATGTTTCGTTCATCGTGTACGTTAAATGAATTTTCACTTCAGCAACATTCATGTTTCGGCCTTTTCGATGATGCAATTGCTAAGAGCATTGTTTTTATTATATTATTATTATTATTAGTTTTTTTACCCTAGTTTTGACCTTAATAGTCAATCGCAGGAGGTGTGTTGTTGAAGTTGAACACGTATAGAATGATTGTCTATAGAAAAATTGACTTGTAATTGAACCGTGTACAAAAACTTTTTATCTTCCCCAGCTCCTTCCGACGAGCAGCTAACACCGGGTCAAATAGAAGTGCTGCATGACGCAATGGCGAAAGCGAAAGATAAATTGCAGCGATTGACCACCGAACACCGGGACCTTCACGGCACCGTCAGCAAGGTGGGCAAAGCCATCGATCGCAACTTCGTTGCTGACTTCACTGCCACTTCGCGCACTGATGTATTCCAGTTGGATCACAATGTTACGCTGCTGAACAAAATTATGGCCCAGCATTTTTATCGACAAGGAATGGATGATGTGGCCGACACGTTGATCAATGAATCCGGTTTGCCGGCCGAGGAAATAACACCAGAGCCGTACGCAGAACTGCACCGGATATGGGAGGCTATTCATAGTCACAATCTAGTTCCGGCTCTTGAGTGGTCTACACGGTTTTCAACTGAATTGGATGCTCGAAACAGCACACTGGAGTTTAAACTGCATAGATTAGCATTCATGCAAATTTTGAATGGTGGAATCAACGCCCAGACAGAAGCTATATGCTATGCTCGCACAAATTTTTCTAAATTCGTCAAGCGTTTTGAAAAGGAAATTCAGATTCTAATGGGAACGCTAATATATCTTCCAGCGGGAATTCAAAATTCTCCGTACAAGTATCTGACTGCACCAGAAATGTGGATTGAAGCTGCCGATGTTTTCATTAAAGATGCCTGTTCTCTGTTGGGAATCAACAAGGATTCTCCACTGTCTGTGGTTTTCAATGCAGGCTGCACGGCGCTACCAGCGTTGCTGAACCTAAAGCAGGTTATGATGTCCCGACAAGTTACTGGTATCTGGAACGGAAGAGATGAACTGCCGGTAATTCGGAAGTACATATTGTGATCCGATATATCCATGAAATTGTTTTTTGTTTTCAGATTGAAATCGATCTTGACCCAGACAATCGTTTTCACTCGATCTTTGCATGTCCTATTCTAAGGCAACAGAGCTCCGAGGATAATCCACCAATGAAACTATTGTGCGGTCACGTCATTTCACGCGATGCTCTAAGTAAACTTAGTAATGGACCAATGTGAGTATTTCAATCATATTGTTTTGTTGAATTTTGGATATTGTTGGAATAATTTGGAATGTTAATATTTACTAACGTGTAATTATCCTTCATTCATGGTTTGAAGTAGGCAGTCGCTAAACAATAGTTATTTGATCTGAACTATTCCATATAAAAAGGCGGGTGGGTCATGCCAGGGATATAACTGGACTGAATACAATCATTTGAATATTCTAATACCTACTCAGGCAACTGCTCCCTTAATCATCTCAGCTCCACCATCCATCTCATTTAAAAAACCATTATTTGGAGTGAGATATGTCATCTTTATTCAATACATTGATTAAAAAGGATAAGATGAAAATAGGTGCAATCGCATCGAACTTTCGCGTCATTATAAGAAAAGTGTGGCATATTTTTTTCTTTTTGCAATAATATTGGAGCGACGCATCCTAAATTTAAACCCTTTTTGACAAAAAATGATCTTAAATGTAGTATTCAAAGTGTTGTCCAACGCTAGGCACTACTATTTCCTCTTTCTGTCTATTTAAGGATACCCTTTTTGAAAAATTGGACCGGTTTGGCCGCAATCCACGCATCGATACATTTTTTGATTTTATCATAATTGCAGATGTGCGGTCAGCCAGGTCATGCTGCATCGACCGCAACAAATAGTAATCGGAAGGAGGAATGTTTGGGATATACGGTGTGTGAGCTTGTTTACTTTCTAAATATGTTTTTACTTACTGTGCCATATGTGGGTGAAACTTTTCATGTTGCAAAATTACTTTGTCGTTCTATCGGTGTAGTATGGTCGTATTTCTTACAATGGTACGCTCAAACGCATTAATTATCATTGGTAGACCGTGATCATTTCACTCGGTTCAGACCCTGTCAGGTTGGAGCGAAATCAAACTTCAATTCAACAACGCCATCGCACGGCATCACATTCAACATATCATGTCAATTGTATGGATGCGCAGTGCTGCTATTTTGGCGCGCATGATTTTGACATTTCTCTCAACTACTATGTACAAGATTCGATGCGGACTCGCCTGAGAGCACCATGTTCGCAAAAAAAAGGATGTTGTTCGGAAAATGCGAGAGCTGGATATCTTGTTAATATGATGTCTTTATTTATTTATTTATTTCGTCAAGCAAATGTAGACTACATATAAATTGTTTACAATGTTCACTTACATACTACGCATTATTTCTACGACAAAGCTGAGATTTGATTTGATTTTTAGACATAGTAAGGTCAAGATGTTCGCAGTATTGATTGTAATGGCGCATTATTCGATTGACTGGACTGAATTTTGCATAATTTGTTCTAGCTTGTTTTTCTAAAAATAATTTCCTGGAACGTAATTGACGGCTAGGTGTATAAAAATTTAATTGCGATAATAATGGAGCTGATTGAATGCCCTCCCTTTGGTTGGTGGGCTTGACGGTATTGCAAACATCATCACATACAATCAATTAGCGTTACAATTTGATAAAGATATGCGTTACAGTTTTTAGTTTCATAATTGAATTAAATGAATAATATATGGAACGACTTGAATAAGATGTTGATTGCATTACGCTCCAACATCCGGGGTTGGAGAGGCCGGTAGGGCTTAACTGAGCTCTTTTTTATGTTTTATTTTCATACTACCGGCCCTTATTACCAGTGTGAAGTGAAAATTAAGTAGAGTAAACGTATCCCAATTGGGTTTCACACGATGACAATAAATGAACGGTAAATCGAATCCATCTTTGACGTTTATTGGTGGTTTGTGTACCATGGAATACTGTGGAATGAAATAGAATATTGTAGAATATAATAAAATAATAATGACCGAACCAATGAGCAAACCACTGATAGCTGTCAAACGATGTTCATCCAGTTTATATTGTGAGGATGTATCGTTTGGGACCTGATGGGTGAGATGATGTGTGAATGAAATGTAAGAGTGAGTGCATGCAAGAACGGTAATAAAGGCCACCGTTTCAGCTCAGGACTAACGATCGACCAATAGAAGAGATAGAAATTGGGTAACGGTACCCCCATTCATCTCAAATCCATTAGTCATTTCATGTACGAAAACCATTAGTTAGAGTGAGATCTGTTATCTCTGTTTGATAGATTAATTTCAAGAATAACATGAAATCTGGAGCATTTTTTTTTGTTCGTTAAAACAGCAGTATTGAATCATTTCTGACCTACTTTTATGTGTCATTGCTTCTTACAGACGAGGCAAAGATTTTGTATTCGATTTTATCTCAATAAATTTATTGAAAGTCGAGTAATCGGTAAAATAACATGGTGACTCTACTAATGAGATGACTATTGGCACACAAATTTTAGTTAGAATCTATTAGAATAGAAATAGTAACTCAATGTTGTGATGCTTGCTTGTGGAATACAAGTAGGTATGTATGCATGTGTGTATGCGTATGTGCCTGTGTGTATGTATGTGTTTTTGTGTGTACAACATACATTATACCGTTCCCTCGGGTGTGTTGTATAAAATTGGTTGTGACACATTTCGATTGCGAGTCAGTGTACCAGATGTTCAAAAGTGCCTGAGCGGATGGTAATATACTGTCAAGAATCAACCGAAGATAACGAAATGTGAACATGCTGTAGCAATACTATTAAACCCAAGTGTTATTATCATTTAAATAAAAACGCATGTCCTCAGTTCTTATCCGTCAAACCATGATGAGCTGCTCTACAAAGATCAATGAAACACTAATTTTTTTTTTTTTTTTGGAAACGGATGACTGGATGAGGAACAAGAAATACGAAAATGCTGAAAGAATTAGAAAGGAATATTGGTAAGAATATAAACACCATTGCATACAACTAACTTTTACATTTAAGGAAGCAACATAACATGCCAGCAAAAGTACGGAGTGAAAAATGACAACAAAAGACACGAATCACAGCTGAATAGAACACTGGAATTAAGGTAAAACAGAATACAAACTATGAACAAAGGTAAGAAAACCAACATGAAGAAATAATAGAAACTGCTGGGTAACAATGTAATTTCCTCATATTGAAAGAGGCGTTTATGTGGCGCGCATGCGCTAATTCGGCCTGATACAAATTAACGGGGAGGGCAATACATTTTGGACAGGGCTGTAAAAAGCTGATTGGAACCCTTTCCCCACCAAAATGTAATATAAGGAAATAAGGATAATAATGGAGCTGATTGAATGCGTTGAGAAATAATGTCGCTGATAAAATAAAGCATTGCAAAGTCGCGGCGTTCTTTAAGTGTATGTATATTGATGAGCATGCAGCGTGCTTCATATGATGGTAGAGGAAGTGCTGTCCAGTTTAATTTACGAAGTGCATATAAAAGAAATTGTTTTTGAATAGATTCGATGCGTTCTTCGTGAATAATATTGTATGGATTCCATACTAGGCTGCAATATTCCAAAATAGGTCTGACATATGTAGTGTATAATAATTTAATTGTGTATGGGTCCTGAAAGTTATGACTGAAGCGTTTAATAAAGCCCAGCATGCTATTAGCTCTATTGATTATGGTATTGTAGTGTTCCACAAAAGTGAGCTTGGAGTCTAAGATTACGCCTAAATCTCTTACAATTTTACATTTTTCTACAAGTTGATTTCCTAGATGTATGTTTATAGGTATAGTTTCATTTTTCCTACTGAAAGTTATTGAGTTACATTTTTTTACATTGAGTTGGAGTAGACTTTTGCAGCACCAAATGTGGAATAGATTGATTTCGTTCTGGAATATTACAGCGTCGTTAATATTTTTAATTTCCATGAAGAGTTTCATGTCGTCTGCATATATAAGCACTTTCAGATTTTTGAGTATGAAGGAAATGTCGTTTATATGTAAAATGAAAAGGAGAGGCCCTAAGTGAGAACCCTGAGGTACGCCAGAAGTTACATTAATTGGTTCAGACAGTATGTTTTGGAAGCGGACTACCTGTACACGATTCGTTAAGTATGATTTGAGCCATTCCAGAAGAGTATGTTTTATGCCATATTTTTGTAGTTTGTGTAGAAGTAATGGTATGTCAATACGGTCGAAGGCTTTGCTAAAGTCAGTGTAAAGAGTTTCTACGTAGTTTCCGGCGTCCATTGCATTCAGAGTGAATGTCATAAATTCTAAGAGATTTGTTGTAGTTGAGCGGCCTTTAAAAAAGCCATGTTGTTTGTTTGTTATTACATTTTTAAGTTGATGAAAAAGTTTTTCATTTACAATTTTTTCAAATAATTTTGGAATGCATGAGATAATGGCTATTCCACGGTAGTTCCGAATGTTAGATTTTGCACCAGATTTAAATATTGGTACAAGAAAGGAAGATTTCCATGCTTTAGGAAAAGTACATTTATTAAGTGATAAGTTAAAAAGTAGTTGTAGTGGTAGTGTAAGTTCTTCAGCAAGATTTTTTAAAAATATTGGTGGTATACTGTCAGGTCCAGGCCCTTTTGAGGCGTCTAAGTTTTTCAGTGCTGTCGAAATGTCATGTTCTGATAGATAGTTTACAGAGATGGAGTTGGAAAATGCAGGTATGAAAGAGAAGTATTCACGGTCACGGTCAGTTTCTGAATAAGATGTATATACTTCTTGGAAAAAATTTGCAAAGTGATTGCAGATTTCTGTAGTATTTTTCCCTACATGTTCGTCGAGGTGCATTTGAGATGGAAAATTGTTGCTTTTTAGCAGGGTTGCTGAAATTCGCCACACGCAACTCATTAACGTTCATCGCCTGCGAACGATTCAAGAACGGAGACAGCAAAGCATGTAATGCCGGACGAGGCAAAAGCTATGGTCAATATGTGACTGCCTGAGCGACTCGCAAGAGAGAAGAGATCTTGCTTTTTCATGCTTGTTGCTATTCCGCCGTGAGCCATTCTCTACCATTTCAAGAGCAGGTATCATCAGGCACGAGTAGCGCTTACATTGAGTAAATTTTTGACTCACTGCGAGTCAAAATGCCAGCAATCATGAATGCAAGTGTACGAAAAAAATCGAAGACAAAAATAAGCGATGCGATGGAAGCAATTTTTTATTTTGCTTAGTTTAATTGTCTCGTAGATATTGCCCTGATAAAAAGTGTGCGTTGAACATCACAAATTAGCTTGGAAAACTTTAAACGTAATATCATTACTTATTATTGGAAGATGGCGAAACGATTGGGTTGGATAAAAAATAAACTGATAAATAAAACTGATAGTCCACTTCAAAACGTCGTTTAAAATCGTATACTAATGTACATATAATGTACTTCCTACTGCAATAAAACTAATGAAACAGTTGATTCAGATTTCACCGAATACTATTCTCACGTTCGTACTCCGTGCTGTTGAAATTTTGCGGCAAGTAATGGCAGATAGATTTTAAAAAAGCTGGAGTTGAATCACCTGAGGGCAATCACTTTTGTAAAGTGAAAATTTTGCAGTTTATATGGCTTATATAAGAAATAAAATAAAAGGAATTATTCTCCACATATAACTGTAGCAACACTTTTGATAGTCTTTCGGGTTGGTTTGATATTTATTTTATTTATGATTTTGAAAATGGACTGAAATATCTACAGTGATATTTTTTAAAATCACATATGATTATGAATGATCAAGTCCAATACGCAATATCAATATGCAATGCAAATAGAGTGACAAAAATATATTCTGAATATTGATTATAGAGGCAAGTCTAATCTTTTAATTCCAGGGATGATTTATTTTCTCATGTTTTTCTTATATTAAACACAATTTAACGCTTCTTCGCATGGATTTGATTTATAGAAGTAATAGGAGTGCAGGGTTTTCCACAACGTTTGAACCTACTGAGACGCCATGTAACTGCTTGCTCTGCAAAAATCAAAGCAATTAAGAAGAATGGCAAACAAAGAAATAGTCATTACTAACTAAATACTCATTCAGCATCTTTTACCATATATCTACGCAAATTATCGATTAGAATAACTGTACTACGATCAGGAAATTAAGACTTTTAAATTGAGAATCACGGTTGTGGTTCCGGCCAACTGCCACAGGATGTCGAAGCATTTTGTAAAACGCAACATAAAATTGGAGGAATAGATGTTCCATTGAAATTTACTTTTGCATTTTTGTATCGCCTTATTAACTTAGTCCTATTTTAATGCATTCATTAAATTTTTGCATTTAATATTATCATTTTTGGAGTTTCACAAAACTATTGCCTCGTAAGTTTTTCTTCCAAAAGCAAACAGCAAAATAATAACGTAATGTGATTTTTTTTTCCATAAATACGTTTATTTCTTAAGGCAGTTTACATAAGTTTTTCTTCGCCGTAGCATCACTTTTACATAATATTCTTATCCTAATTTAATTCTAACATAGTCACAACGTTTTGAATTTATTAAAACATATTCTCTTATAGCTTAAATATCATCTTAAGTAACTCGTCATTAATTATGAAATCTACTCGGAAATATTATTTGAACCAAACGATTACCTTCTATAAATTATAAAATAAGCTGATTTTTTTGACATTTTGTTGATAATTTCATAAACTGTTTCGAGTTTGTTTGTATCATTACATAATTTTTATTCTAATTTAGCTATTGGTTGAACTCATGGACGCAGCTGGGATCAGAGCTAAGTCTTAAAAGGGGCCTTTATTAAATTGAAACTCCAATTTTCTTTATGAAATGATAAATAAGTTTCATGTATGAAAGGTCACGACAAGCAAGAATGTCTCGAACTGGGATATTGGATAGTCTACCTTGGGTACGCAAAGAATTTATTAGTTGAGATCTGACATCACGATACTCCACGCATGTCCAAACGACATGATCAATATCTCGATAACCTTCGCCACAAGCACAATGATTAGTCTCGGAGAGCCCAATTCGAAGGAGATGTGCATCTAACGTGTAGTGATTGGACATGAGTCTGGACATCACACGAATGAAATCCCTACTCACATCCAGTCCCCTGAACCATGACTTTGTCGATATATTCGGAATAATTGAGTGCATCCACCGACCCAGATCATCTCTATCCCAAGAAGCTTGCCAGCTGGCAAGTGTTCTTTGGCGAGACGAGCTATAGAATTCGTTGAAAGCAATCGGTCGCTCATAAATTTCACCCTCAATAGCACCACCTTTGGCTAAAATATCGGCTCTTTCATTGCCAGGAATGGAGCAATGAGCCGGGACCCAGACTATAGTGATTAGATAATTATTGTTCAATATGTCGTTCAGGCACTGTTTTATTTTGCCCAGGAAAAACGGTTCAGTCTTGCCAGTCATGTTTGAGCGAATGGCTACAATTACACTCAGACTATCTGTGAAGAGGAAATAATGGTTTGGAGATAATGTGACGATTACACTCAAACTATAATGAACTGCTGCTAGCTCTGCTATATAAACAGATGCAGGTTCTTGAAGCCTAAATGAGGCCGAAACATTATTGTTGAACATACCAAACCCTGTCGCTTCTTCAATTCGCGATCCGTCCGTGTAAAACATTTTCTCAGAGTCAATATGCCTGAACTTACTTGAAAATATTTTTGGGATTTCCGTCGAGCGTAGATGATCCGGGATTCCACGCACTTCGCGCTGCATGGATGTGTCGAAAAATAAAGTTGAGTCAGGGACATTTAGGAGGCTGACATGGATAGGAATATATCTTGAAGGGTTGATTTCCTGTGACATATGGTTAAAATATACTGTCATGAATTTTGTTTGAGATCGAAGCTTGACTAGTCGTTCGAAATTATTAATTACCATGGAATTCAGCACCTCACATCTTATTAGCAGGCGTGATGAAAGCTCCCAAAATCGATCTTTTAATGGAAGAACTCCCGCCAGAACTTCAAGACTCATTGTATGTGTTGAATGCATGCAGCCTAAGGCAATTCGCAAACAACGGTACTGAATTCGCTCAAGTTTGATAATATGAGAGTTTGCAGCGGAACGAAAACAAACGCATCCATATTCCATCACTGAAAGTATCGTTGTTTGATACAATTTTATTAGATCTTGCGGATGAGCACCCCACCAAGATCCTGTTATTGTTCGAAGAAAATTTACTCTTTGTTGGCATTTCGTTATCAGATACCTAATGTGTCCTCCCCACTTGCATTTGGAATCGAACCACACCCCGAGGTATTTAAAAGTTAAAACCTGTTGGATCATTCTTCCCATCATATGGAGCTGAAGCTGCGCGGGATCGTGCTTTCTTGAAAAGACGACTAACTCTGTTTTCTCCGCAGAGAATTCGATACCAAGATGAACAGCCCAAACGGACAAGTTATCTAAGGTATCTTGCAATGGTTTATGCAGATCAATAGCTTTGGGTCCAGTAACTGAAACCACGCCATCATCTGCCAATTGTCTTAGTGTACATGGGGTTACAAGACAGCTGTCAATGTCATTCACGTAAAAATTATAAAGGAGCGGACTGAGGCATGAGCCTTGCGGTAGACCCATGTAGCTAATTCTGAATGTTGTCAAATCGCCATATGAAAAATGCATGCGTTTCTCTGACAAAAGGTTGTGCAAATAATTATTTATAACCGCTGGGAGTCCATGTTGGTGGAGCTTGTCTGAAAGAACATCAATGGAAACTGAATCAAATGCTCCTTTAATGTCTAAAAATACAGATGCCATTTGTTGCTTTTGAGCGAAGGCAATTTGGATGTCAGACGAAAGTAATGCAAGGCAATCATTCGTCCCTTTATTTCTACGGAAGCCAAACTGAGTATCTGACAACAAACCGTTCGTCTCGACCCAAGTGTCGAGACGTCGTAGAATAATTTTTTCGAACAATTTTCTGATGCAGGACAACATCGCAATGGGTCTATATGAGTTGTGATTGGAAGCTGGTTTCCCCGGCTTTTGAATGGCGATAACTTTCACTTGTCTCCAGTCAGGTGGAACAATATTTTGCTCAAGAAACTTGTTGAACAATTCCAACAAACGTCTTTTTGCGAGGTCGGGCAGATTCTTCACCAAGTTGAATTTAATTCTGTCCAACCCAGGAGCGTTATTGTTACAAGACAAGAGTGCTATAGAAAATTCCATCATTGAAAATGGGTTATTAATAAACCCATTATTTGGAGGAGATTCCCTTATAATACTCTGCGTAGGAACAGAATCTGGGCAAACTTTCCTAGCAAAGTCAAATATCCATCGGTTCGAGTATTCATCACTCTCATTGCCCACGTTACGATTCCTCATTCGTCTGGCCGTGTTCCAAAGAGTGCTCATTGAGGTTTCTCTTGACAAACCTTCGACAAAATGTCTCCAATAGCTACATTTTTTGGCTCGAAGTATGCTCTTGTACTTGGTTTCTAAAGCCATAAGTTTTTCAAAATTCTGAGGAGTTCCTCCTCCCCGTTTTAGAAACGTCTTGCAAGCATTTTGTTTTGCGAGTTTAGCCTCTGAGCACTCTTTGTCCCACCAGGGGTTGGGAGGCCTTCTGTTAGTCGTTGGCCCAGGAAAGCGTTTAGTTTGGGATTGTTCTGCTGCCTCCAGAATCGAACAAATGAGGAAGTCATATTCTTCAAGTGGAGGGAGCTCTTCCATTGAATTCAAAATACTAGAGATACTACTTTGGTATTTAATCCAGTCGATATTTTTTGTCAAATCATATGGAATACTAGCTGAAGTAGCAATGCAATTGCTATTGCTAATTGAGATGATGATTGGTAAATGATCGCTACCGTGTAAATCAGGCAATATTTTCCAGGTGCAATCTAGTCGAATTGATGTTGAGCAAAGAGATAGATCTAATGCACTTGGGCGTGCAGGAGGTCTTGGGATCCGTGTCATGCTACCCATATTTAATACCGTCATGCTAAAATTGTCACAAATGTTTTGTATTAAAGATGATCTGCTATCATTGTAAACGGAACCCCACATCATTCCGTGCGAATTTAAATCCCCCAGAATCAATCGTGGAGCAGGAAGGGCTTCAACCATTTCATTAAGCTGTCGCTGTCCAACTTGTGCTTTTGGAGGAATATAAACCGAAGCTATGCAAATATCTTTGCCTTTAATGTTTATTTGGCAAGCAACAACTTCTATACTAGAAGTTGAAGGGATGTTTAATCTATAAAAGGAATAGCATTTCTTAATTCCCAAAAGCACTCCACCATACGGAGAGTCTCTATCGAGACGTATAATGTTAAAATCATTAAAATTTAAAGCTATGTTTGAAGTAAGCCATGTTTCGCATAAAGCAAATACATAACATTTTTGGCTATGCAATAAAATTTTAAATGAATCAAGTTTTGGCATGATACTTCGACAATTCCACTGCAGGACAGTGATTGTATCATTTGCGGCGGGTGATAAATTATCCATCAAAAGATACAAAACCTGAGACAATTGGCCATTGAGCTGATAACTGCTTCAAAAAATTTCTAGCTATTGGAAGGAATGCCATTATGAGGGTCTTTAAGGGTTCAGATATATTGAATGCTGAGAAAATCCATTCAACAATTTCCGAAAACTTCAGTAATCCTGTTGGTGGCTGTGAAATAGAGCCCACAGGATTATTACCTTTTTCTGTGCTAGATCCTGGATTGGTTTGTGAATTTGACAAACCAGGAGGCACAGTCTTTGGTTTTGACTTTTTTTGTTTAACACGGGGATCTTTTTTTGAAGATGAAATTTTAGGTGCCTTTTTTGGTAATTTGGAAGAAGACTTCTTTCTCTTAACTGACCCTTGGGTAGTGATAAACGAATTACCTTCACTATTTTCGTCAGAGTCCTCTGGTTCCTCTAGATTTGAAAACCCGTTTTCGGTTTCCAAAGGGGGGACATCAATGACCGTTTTAAGCATTTCTGCATATGTGCGCTTAGACCGTGCTTTTAAAGAAAGCTTAATTTTGTCTTTGTGTACTTTAAATGCAGTGCATACTGAAATATCCTCATGAGGACTTTCTCCACAATAAATACATTTTTCAATTTCCTTGTTGCAATCATTATCTTTATGAGGCCCTTCACACTTAATACATTTTGGTTTATTACTACAGTAAGTAGCTGTGTGGCCGAATTTTTTGCAGTTCGTACAATTCATTACATTTGGAACAAAAAGCCGAACAGGGAGGCGAATTTTATCGACATAGACATGGGACGGCAACGCAGACCCGGCAAATGTCACTCGAAACGAGTCTGATGGGCGATAAACTTTCTTTCCCTCTTCATGAACTACTGAGTACAGTTGTTTGCACTCCAGTATTTTCACACCCTCAAGCATAGAGTTCTTGAAACGACCAACACCATGCTTGAGTAAATCATCTACCGAAAGACTCGCTTCGGTAACAACACCGTCAATTTCGACATCTTTGGAGGGTATGTAAACTTTATACTCTTTATTGAAATGTTCCGAAGAGACAATATCATTCGCTTGTTTCAAATTATTTACTACAACACGAATTTTATCATTATTTACTTTTATGATCTCTTTGATTGAAGAGTATCGTGATGTCAAACCTTTATTAATTTGTAAAATGTTTAATGGCTTTGATATACGTCTAAAAAAGACTATCCAAGGCCCAGAAGAGCTCTCCTGATATTTTTTCGTTCGTGGGGGTATAGGATTCATGCTAGGATTTACGTCCATGGATTCATCCATCACATTAAAATTTTTAATCAAACTTTAAAATAAAAAATGAAACCAACACTACACAGTACTCAATCAAAAGGAAAAGAAAAAACTTCTACCTTGAAATTGTTGTCTATCTCCGTTGCACTGCCGTGTAGATCCTCGTTGCTCTAGATGTTCTTGTTGGTTGCTGATTGTTGGATGTGATGCTACTGCTACCTGACATCAAGCACCACTCGATTTCCGATTTACTTTTGTCTTCGCCAGCTGTAACCAGCGCAGGTCACCGGTGTGTTGTATGGCAGTGGAAAGACCGAGTTGTCTTGTCTCCTTCTTCCTTGTGCTCCGCACCGATATGCTTCTGCACCGAAGTGCCTTCGCACCGGTGTGCCTTTGCACTCTCCTGCTTCTATGTGCCTTTGCACTCTCCTTCTTCGATGTGCCTTTGAACTCTCTTGCTCAGCACTTGTGGCTGTGTATTGTGGCCTGGGTAGAGCTTGGGAAACGCCCTTTGTTGTTTCCTTCACCAGCTTGGCCCAGCACTAGGGCTCTCTTATGCAGCACGACTATACTTTTTAACGGCTGCTGCCAACAGGTCTCTACCTGTAGTTCAACCGTTGTCGTATTTAACGCGTGTAAACTAACCAGCGTTGTTAAACTGTACGCTTCTATACACAACCTTCTCGGTTGAACGGCTATTACTGAATGACGTAATGTGATATCAGTTGAGAAATTGATGAGCTGAAATCAAATTAAGATTACAATCTGATATTGCTGTCAAAAATGTATTGAAAATAAAATGTTCTACAATTGACTCCCGAAGTGATCGGTTTAGCTTTTTTTTAAAAAAGAACATCCGCTAGAAGAAATTGTAAATTCAATTTCATAACATTTTACAATATTCATATTACAGAGGAAACGATTTCAATTTGAAAAATAACACAATCCGCGTGATTTATCGATTTGTCAGATAGTGCGATTTAGAATTTTTGTTACTCATATCACACATTCAGTTTTGAAACTACTCATTGTATTATTTACCTTAAAACTGTGTTGAGCAAAAAAATTTTTACGTGAATACTTCAAGGATCACATACAAAGAGTCCAAATGAAATATAATTCTGTTATCACATTATCAGGAGATAGTAGGAGAATATAGGATCTAGAAAAAAACGTGATTAATCCACCTAGCAGTGAGATGATACCTTTTTTTCTATCAATACGCATGTGTTTTTGCATGGATATTCTTAGGTGTTTTAGTTCTCATGACATTATTTTAATTATCGTCGTTTTAAACGGCAAATTGAGATTTTAATCACTCATTACCCTGTAATGCCGAAACTGCAAAACATATCGAATTTCAATCTTAGCGTGTGACAATCGATTGAACATTCCATGAGATGTCGAAGTAAGTTCCACTTTAGAGTTTTTCGTCATTATTTATGGTACTTCCAGAGCCGGTATTCAGGAATTAGCATAGCCCAAAATGATTCGAATGGCCATAAATTATTACACCAAACAATTTACATGAAATTTATTAACTCATCATCTGTAATTCCAGAATCGGATAAAATTCACCAATTTTGTATGGGACCTTAAGTCCTGTAATATTTGTTTTTGAAGTTCGATTTGGTCTTTTTTGAGAATCGATTCGATACTGGAACCGGAATTCTAAAATCGGTGTAGCCGAAATCAGTTAAATTCACCAGTGTGCATCTTTGAGAAATTGTAGTGCGAATTAAAATCTGGGGGTACATTCCGGATCGAAAACTGAATACCGCTTAAACTGAAATAAATTTATTTTGTTATCGACTATCCAAATCAGCAAACCCGATCAACCTGATTTTTTATGTGAAATGGACATTTTTATACTAATCACCCTGCATTTTCTAAACCAGAAGTCGGATCTGACTAAAAAGTAAGAGGTTTTATAGGATTTTAAGACCTCTCAGAAGTCGGATCCAAACGTAATTCAGGAACCTTGTTTGGGAGTATACGACTTTTCATATGAATCTGAGTTTGTAGAAAACGGTTTAACCATCTCCGAGAAAATTGAGTGAAATTATTTGTCACACACGCATTTGCTGATCTCGACGAACTGAGTCGTATGGTATATGGAAGTCATGTTCTTCCAGCATTTATTGCTGTAAATAGTTTAAATCAATATAATTATGGAATTACTTCCAACTCGATAATGCTGGTATCATCTGGTTTACATATGCCATATTCGAAAGATTATGTTGCCAAAAATGAACCGTGCTAAAATTGGTCCGAGGCAAATTGTCATAAAAAAGGATGCTGTACACAGTCTTTTTGGTACTTAGAAACAATTGTATGTAACAGTATAAAAAATCGTGTTTCATGTTGCTCTCAAGCATTGCTTTTTCATACAGCGCTCAAAATTCCTTCTACTGGAATAAGGCTTACACAAAAATATCGATATCTCCGTTAAAAATGGACGGATTTTAACAATCTATGACTTGTTGGATAGGTATTACCGAGCGAAATCTAAGCCTGGAAACATATTCTGTTTTCAAGGTCAAATGTGACAGATACTGTCAAAAAACTGAAAATTTTGACATAAAACTTCGTATAACTCAAAAAGTAAACATCCGATCTCAAATCCATTCAATAGCGTTCTGGGTGACGGGGAGACCTTTCATTTGCGACTAGTTTGATCAAAATCGGTCCAGCCATCTCTGAGATCTCGACCTCTTAGTTGACAACACACATACAGACACACACACATACAGACACACACACACATACAGACACACACACACATACACACACACACACACACACACACACACACACACACACACACACACAGACATTTGCTCAGTTCGTCGAGCTGAATCGATTGGTATATGACATATGGTATATGACTCCGGGCCTCGGAAAATTTTTCGAAAGTTTGAGCGAATTCTATACCTATTTTTTATATATATATATAAAAAAAGGTAAAAATATGCATTTAATTCCACTTTATTTAACGTCACTAATGTCACGAGACAGATAATTTTGTTGTGTTTGATTGTATGATACTTGATTTTTAGATATTTATTTCGTTATTGGAAACTGCGGAAGGTCTTCATTGCACGATTATCCATGGCACAGTTTCCAACAAGTAACTGTAGAGAGTTTGTTTGTTTTTGATAATAATAGAAATATCATTCTTCAGTAAAATCTTATGTTGGCCTCCAAATTAGTGCCTTATACAAAATTATAGAAGTTCTATTTCGGTTTTAGTTTCTATTATATTGTAGCTCTAACGCCCTGTATATTGAATGTGACGGAATTATTTGGTGTTTATGGTTCTTCTAGTATTTGTACGAACTGATAGTGTTTATCATCAAAGTTGGTCTCAACTTTTTTGGTAGTTGACTTGGTTCGACACAACTTGTCTCGAAGTCAATACAAATACTATTAGTTTATTATGAATGATTAACATGAAATTAAAAGCAATCATCACATATGTTTATAATTATTAAGGAAACGATCGTCGAATGGCTTTGTAATCGGTATATAAATAGTTTCACGATCATGAGAAACAATAATAATTGACAAAAACTTGGGACTATTACTTCTCAGGCATAATAAACAACCCTACATTCGACCGAATGAAAAATACCAATTTGGCATTTCGAATGAGGTATAATTTGTTTGGAAAAGTCGAACTCGATCGAAACACAAAATGAATTTATTATAGAACTACGGAATAGGAGTGAAAGTTACATATTTACGACACACAAAAACGCTCCATTAATAACCCTTTACAGTTTGATGATTAATCAATAACATATTCTGACAGGTATCAAAGTTGTCCCTAACGCTACAAATCACGATTGAAGTATAGCAAACACCGAAGAAATGTGCAGTGAAGACAATTCAAAAAGATTCGACATCTTTCTTATAAGCTTTATACAGGAATAAAATTTTATCCTGGGCGGTCATTCAGTTGTACCGCCATACGTCGCAGAGAACGAATCACCGTGAGTAGAAAATTCGACTCAACGCGAATCATCAGCACCACCGAATAGCTTTCTACCTAAATGCTTCGAAACGAACTCACTGCGAGCGAACAGAGTGCATATATGATGCTTGCTTGCTTTGCCAAGCGGTTCAATTCTCTGAGTGGAAGGAAAGAATGAATAAAGCAGACACGGAATATATACAAACTGCTCGCCGCACGGGTAGAGCATCGCCGGTGAAGAGAATAGTTCACGAGTAATGTTTCATTGATAGGATCAGCAACCTTGCTTTTTAGTTTAGTTTTTGGGTAGTTAAAAAAGTTCTTAGGGCAAGTCTTTATTTCGTTTTCAATTTTGCGGTTATATTCTTCATGTGCTGTGTTAATGGCTATTTTAAGTTGATTGCATAGATTTAAGTAATTTTGAAGATGAGCGTCACTTTTTTCTTGTTTGTAAGTTTTGTGTGCTTTTTGTTTCCTATTTTTCAAATGTTTTAGTTGTGAATTGAACCATACAGGTAATTTGCTGTTATGATTTTTTCTTCTTCTTTTCATAGGCAAAGTTTCGGCTAATATTTTGTTTATAATGTGATAAAATTTGTTTACTTCGACGTCGACATTTCCTTCTGTACTCAGTATGTTCCGCCAATTTATTATACTTAGTCTACACTTGACTACTTCAAAGTCAATTTTATTGTATTCCGGCACTTCCTCATATTCCAAGTCGTAGGGAAGGGATGCATTGTGTGTAAATAATGAATATTCAATTGCGGTGTGAAATGCTTCATTTTTCCATAATGGCAGGTTTGATGCATTCACACAAAAGTCTTCTGTGCAATTAGTGAAAAGAAGGTCTAAATATGCGTTTTGTTGATTTTTTACGGAGTTTACTTGATGTAGGCCAAAATTAGAAATTTTGTCGAAAAAGTAGTGCAATGTTTCGTTTTCTCCTACGACTGGAAGTAAGATTGATTCATTTTCAATGTCAGAAATGAAGTCCGCATTACGTTGATTGAAGTCGCCAAAAATATGAAGCTTTACTTCAGGTTCCATATTCGAAATAATTGTGTCTAAAGATTGAAAGAATAATTCAAAAGAGAATTTGTTCGCATTTTCGGGTGGGAAGTAGACAGAGCAGTAAATATGTTCTTCTCCCAATATTGAGACTTTGGCCCATACATGCTCAAATTCTTTACATTTAGGAGTAATAATTTCTTCAGAAGTAAAGCAAGAGTTAATGGCTATAAGGACTCCACCTCCAGATTTTTTCTGACAGAGAGATAAATTTCGGTCGTGCCGAAATACGTTAAAATTATTTCCAAATACTTCTTCGCTTCTTACACTTTCATCCCAGCTGCTTTCAGTTCCAAGGATTACGTCGAAAGAGGAGGTTATTAAATTTTGGTGAATTTCTTTCATTTTGGCCGGGCTTTTCATGCGGTTGAAATTTTGGCAATAGACCAAAATTTCAGTCACATTTTGTCTGTGAAGCGAAGAAGTTTTTGAGAATTCTGGAATACTTACATTACTAATTCCTGTTTCTATTCCTTCGTCAAAGGGCGTCGTTATTTCCGAAAATTCGGCCTTGTAAAATTGTGTTCGGCTTCCCGGATTAGTTGGAGTCGGCGGGTACGTTCACTTGTCAAAAATTTCCCATAAGAGTCCAGGTCGGGCAGCGCTTCCTTAGGTTTCATTCCATATTCCTGATGCACTTCGATGAAGATTCGTAGGAGGTGGTCAGGTGTTGTTGGAAGGCCTTCTGATGCTAATAGCATTTTTATACTAGTTGGTGTCATACCCTCGATGCATACTGTAGGTTGTTGATTTTTCATGTATGACAAATACAGACGGACGACGTGCATTATTTTCGGGTCACGAAGCCTTGCTTTTAAGAAGCGTTCGTCGCCATTTGCAGATTGTGAAGTAAGACGTACAATTGGAGGACGCATTGGATCAATTTCGAATTGGCTGTCTGTATTCATGTCCTGTGATATTGCAGACGTATTTATGTTCTGTGATATTGAAGATGTGTTCATATAGTTAGTGGATGGTGCAGCTTCGATGTCATTACTTCCTAAGACCGGAGTAGTGTTGTTTTGAATACTTCTTGTTCCTTTGTAAGGGTTGATTGTTTCACCTTTTTGAAAATTTATGAATTTTGAGGCAATATCTGCACCTGGATTCCCGGAGAATTGAACCCGCGCAGCTGCTAGTAAGTCTTTGTCCAAGGGTAAGGTATATTGTAATGACACATTATTGTTATTGTTGTGGCAGGTATTGTTACTATTAGTGTTCAAGTTGCTGTTGTAGTGCACATTATTGTCGTTGTTGTTGTTGTTGTTGTTGCTGCTGCTGCTGCTGTTGTTGTTGTTGCTGCTGTTGTTGTTGTTGTCGTGTTTGCTGTTGTTGGTGTAGTTGTTGTTTTTACTGCGTATACTGTAATTTGTATTATTTTGCTGTTTCCGCTTCCGATGTTTTCGTCTGAGGTTTGCTTTTTCTGCTTGTTTTTCTTGCAGTCGTCGAGTGCGCTGTTTTTTGTCATACTCGCTCCAGTCGCATTTCCATATTTTTTTGCTGCCGATGAAGCGCCAGCCTGACGTGACTTTCGAGTCAGCTTTTTCTTCCTAAGGTTTAGCATACTGGGCACTGATTCCCATTTCTTCAGCAATACATGGATGAGCTTGAGGGACTTGCTCTTTCTTCATTATTGCTTCATTGCACAGTGCTTTGATGTCGTCCAAAAATTCTTTCGATGATAAGCTGCATGGTGGGTCGATACTTTTTATTTCATTAATATTTGTTTGCACGCCGTCAATTTTGTTTTCGAAAAAAGTAAACACTTTTTCAAGGTTTACTTCTGTCTTAGTGGACAGTTGCTTGTTGGCGGTTTTTATGTCAGCTAAAAAAGTTTCGTCGCGTTCATTCAAAAGTGATGAAATGCGATTTATGACTTTACTGGCCGCGTTGCATGTATTAATGTTTACATTTTTTATGTCCGTTTCTAGCTTCAGCAAAAGAGATTCCATGCTGTCGAGAGCGTCATGTGATACTTTCATGCTTTTTATTTGTGCGAATAAAGCATGGTTTGCTTCAATTTGGGCACGGACTGTTTGGTTCAATTCCTGCTGTTGATGAATAAGTTTTTTCATTTGCAGTTCTTCGGCAAATTCCTGCTGACAGTCAATACAGAGAGGTACCATGAAGGTCCTTAATAATTCTTCGTGGTTTCTCTGTGTTCCCACGCAGGCTGCATGAAATTTTCGATTGCACTTTCCGTGACACTTCCAGAGATAGCGATTGTCGTAGACAGTACAATTGCTAATTCCGCACTTCTCCATGTTTACGCGACGGTATGTTAAAAAATGATTACTATTTAAAAAAGAGTGCCTACTTGCACGTTTGCGTCGAAATAAAAAAGTTTAAATATACGCGCGCGATATACTGCGACACGAGTCCCGTGAACACGTCCGTTCGGTTGGACGGATGGACAAAGACGGTTGCAACAGCTCAAAGTACACTACACCCAACTGGTCCCATCATGTACAGAGCATAACCTTCAGGCGATGAATATTCTGAACGGCCTTTGATGATGATGCGTGACCGAGTGATCCTTACGTTGTTCGACGTTGTGGAATATCGTAATGGATCCATTTTTCATCGCCAGTAACCATTCGATACAAAAAAAATCTTTTCTTTTATCCAATCCAAGAAGTTGTTCGCACGTGAAGATTCGGAGTTTGACGTCCCTTAGTTTCAATTCATACTGCACCCAATTGCCTACCTTTCGGATATTTCCCATTGTTTTTAAACGTTGTTAAACGGCTGACTGAGTAACTCCGAATGATTTCTAGCGTTTTCAACAGGTCTTGACCGAGCAATTCCTCCAATTCTTCGCGGTGCTCCGGCTCGTTCTTCGTTTTCCAAATCGAAATTGCCATTTCAATACCGTGCACACCACGTCCGACGCGTTCGCTCAGCTAAAGCATCCTCATCATACAATTCCACCAAAATACGATGACTTTCAGCAGCTGTTTTCCTCATATTGAACGTATTGAAGTCCACGCAAAAACATTTTAACTGCCCCAAAATTTGACATTTTCAGAGGAAAAAAAATTTGTTTACGCTTCAGCTTAATGACACATACTGATTCTGAAACTGTATGACAGTACATTCAGAAAAAAATGATGATAACAGTTACCATATGAGAGATCTTTTTAATCATACGAGTATACTGATTTTCAGCACACAATAAAATCAGGTGATGTTAGCAATATGCAAGTTCACTTTTACTATGAATGGTTTTGGCTTTAGAATAATAATATTGAACTGTATATTGTATGAATATCTACTACAATTGGAATGTTTAGCATAACCATGATAGCATGTTATTTTTACATTGTACGTATTGTTTTAACTAGTGACATGGTGTTTTTGACATTGCAATTGCACGATGCCGGATCCAGCCAAAATAGAGTGTTACCTTCGTGGGATCAAAGGAAAAGAAACATGCGCTTCTGGAGGCTTTCTTTATATATTTGGTCGTTGATGGTGCCCACAGATCGCTCACCACAACAAATACTTCTTGGCAAATTATTCGGCTCCCTTCTTCTTTTCAAATTTCTGTTAGTGTCTGTTCTTTGTCCACTTTGGGGGGTTAGCTAGTGTGACGGGTCTATTTTGGGGATTTTTTAAATGTTTTTCTGACAAACCGTTGAAACAAAATAATTGATTTATTTCATATCTTTTATGAAGGTGCTACATGCTGCCATGATTCCGATTGTTCTGTTTACAAGGTGGCAACTGACCGGGAAAAAATCAGGGATTCGGTTCCACCGGGAAAATGTCGGGAATTTTGATGAAAACCCGGGAAAAAATTTTCTAGCCTAGCTACTAGCTCAAACAAGTGAAAAGTAGGAGACAATACCCAATTTTGCATTTGAGCGAGTTATTCAATAAAAATGGTGAACATTCCATTGGAAATTGGGCCAACACCCCATATCTCGTCCATTCATTTTTAAGGTTTTAACAGCAGTTTTAAATCAATCAGAAAGCATCAGAGCTTTCTTAGTTGTTACCATAACAGCACAATGAGAATTTTGACAAATAAGGATAATTTGGAAGCTTCTGTTGGATTTTTATTAAGTTTTAGAATAAATATTCACACTTGCAAAATTGATGGCAAAGTCTCAATCGGGAAAATTTTTAATAAAAATTAATAAAATTTCAGGGTTAACATTGCTTCCGATATGAGATCTGTACCCTAGCCGATTAGTTCTAAGGCTGTAGTATATATAACTAATTGAAATAATCATTGCTTAATTTGAAACCCTGAATGTTATTGGTAAATGATCTGAATCAAAGTCAGTTCACTACAAACGTTACATTGATCTGCAAGAATCAGATCAATTGTAGAAGGATTTTTCATAGAAGATAAATCGTTTTTTTCTGATTACTCCACGAAAGATGCCTAGCATTTAGAATTCTATTAGGAAAAAATAGTTCGATATCTTGTGCGTTTTTACAGCTATCAGTTGATTTATTTTCTCATCAACGCAATGCAATCGTAAACATGCTGCATTTCAAAAATGGGATGACATAAAGAATGTACCTATTGTTTAATGACTAACAGATACATTAGAAAAAATGGTGTTTTAGAAGAGCTAGTCGGTGCAGGCGAACGATTTTGCTGAGTCTCAGGTATATGTACATCTAATGATTTTAAATTATATTTTATTACACTGCCGATACTTTGCATATACGTCCTATATTGAAAATAGACAAGTTGAGAAAAAGATGAATACATATTTCGGTAATAATTTGCTTTTTTCCGATACTGTGATGATTGATCAGTGATACTATTGAATCACATACATTATAAACTTTTCATCTGGATTGAAATATTACATTTTTTGTCATTCGCTTATATAAAATCTGATACGCAACAAGATGGGACCCACATGCGAGTGCTTTTATTAACGAATGAAAAGATACTCGCATACCGGTCCCATCTTAGCATGCTATGCTTCTCTCGCACGTGTCAAAATTTCATGTTTGATTTTCCATTCTTGTGAAATGTTTAATCCTTCGATATATAGCGATATATAGCTTAGCGGTCGTGTTGTGTTTTTTTCTGACTGAAGAGCTGCTGAAAATTGGAACGCTCGGAAATGCATACCTCTGCTTGTTCATCGAATATCTCGGCTTTGAAGGTTTGTATCATAAATCTACCGTGACAAAGTCTAGATAATTTAGTTTAGATGCGACTAGTACATAAAAACATATATGTTATCGCGATAAAAATAAAGTCTTGTATTTTTCTGTGAAACAAAGTCAGTTTAAATGTATCCGCCATTTTTTTCGCTTTGATTTCCTGATAGCATTCTGAAAAAGGAGGCTCGACAAGGCACAGACATTCAATCTTTGTGAAAGTTGAATATTTTTTCATTGTTCATTGGATTCCATGTAATGTCCAACCCATACGATAGATTAATGTGATAAAACTTCTCATCAAAATAATAAAATGTATGCTGGCAACCCGGTACACTTTGCTCATATACGAGAGAGTACAAGAGAAATGCGATGCGCAAAGGGAATTGAGCGAGCCACGTGGTCGATTTAAAACTCAACACGTGGCCCTCTGTCCTCAGACCTTAAACAGTGACTTTGTAGGATTCAATGCCACCAACACCCGAGAGAAATATTCTGAAATCTCTCGTTCAGCACAGTACGTTCGAGATAATCCCAATTTGTAATATTCGCATATGCCTACATCTGCTTTTGGTCAAAGTCATGGAAAAAGCGCTGAATATTTTCCTAAAGTTGCTGCTTCGGATGATGAAATTGCGAATATAAATGGGAGCAATACGTTTAATTCTGAAAGAAGCTAACACATGGATCAATAAGTCCCGAGACTAACAATGGAAACAACATTTTTTTGCCAATTTTTTTTTTATTCATCACCATAATCACCTTTTAGGGTGATACAATGGTTTCAACGTTTTTCCAATTTTTCAATACCATGTTTATAAAAAAAATTATCTTTTGGTTCAAAATAAGCTTCAGTTTCAGCGATGACCTCCTCATTTAAGCCAAATCTTTTTCACTGGAGCATTTTTTTAAGATCAGCAAAGAGTCAGTAGTCACTGGGGGCTAAATCTGGCGAATATGGGGGGTGGGGAAGCAGATCAAAGCCCAACTCGTTCAATTTCGCCATTGTTTTCATCGACTTGTGGCAGGGTGCATTGTCTTTATGAAAAAGGATTTTTTTCTCTGCATGTGTGGTCGTTTTTTTTGCGGTTTCCTCCTTCAAACGCACCAGTAAGTCAATATAATAATCACTGTTGATCGATTTACCTTTTTCGAGGTAGTCAATGAAAATCACGCCATGCGTATCCTAAAAAACTGACGCCATGACTTTGCCAGCTGACTGCTGCGTTTTCGGACGCTTCGGACGGCTTTCGCCAGCTGTGCGCCACTCAGATGACTGCCGCTTCGACTCTGGAGTGTAGTGATGTATCCATGTTTCGTCCATGGTTACGTAACGACGCAAGAAATCTTTTTTGTTGCGAGTAAATAGCGATAAACTGCTTTCTGAATCATCGACTCGATGCTGTTTTTGTTGCATCGAAAGCAATCGCGGCACCCACTTGGAAAAAACCTTTTTCATGCTCAATTTTTCATGAAGGATAGTAAATACACTTCCATATGATATCTGTGTCATCTCAGCAATCTCACGGAGCTTCCCGGTGTAACGGCTTCCACAGGTCTACCCGAGCGTTCCGCGTCATTTGTGTCGGTACGACCACGTTTAAACTCGGCGAACCACCGACGAATCGTTGCTTTTGATGGACAAGAGTCCGGATAACATTTTTCAATCCATTGTTTCGCTTGCACGGTGTTTTTACCCATTAAAAACAATGTTTTATCAAAACACGAAACTCGATTTTTTCCATTTTTTAAACAAACTACAAAACTACTTTACTCCAACCTCGATAACTCAGCTGTTTCTGGTCGGATCGACTTAAAATTTTGACCCGTTTCAAGCAAAGGTTAGTACTCTAGAAAGACGTGGTTACTGGTTTACTACGAGCGCCATCTCTGCTATAGTCTCGGGACTTATTGATCCATGTGTTACCTTGGCGAGGAATTGAAATCGAAATGTAAAATATCCAAGAAGACTTATCGTACTGGCTATATCCAAAGATCGATTCAATGATAGTTTATCTTACATTAATTTTTTGCATGCATTGCCAGCGCTAAATATCGATAAAGTGATCAGAAAAAAAATTAATGCAACCTTTTCATTTTTTAGTTACTGAAACATGATTTCTAATGCGAGTACTTTCCATATAGGACAAACCTGACTTGATTTTTTTCAAATTTTAGTGGACTAACCCCAAATTATTTTTGAAATTTCTGAAAGTAGGATAAAAATAGACGTTATCCGTCGGGCCAACTAAAAAGTGGCCAAAACTCATATGGGACTGATGTGCGAGTATGGGCAGTACATGAGAATTTAAATTTTTTGTCTGATAGGACATTGTTAATAATTGAACTCTCCCCGGCGAATGACCAATTATGATTAAAACCGGGGTGAAATTAAAAAAAATTAATAATAATAATAATTGAACAGCCTTGTTTGCAAGCGCATTACTATAATTAAAGCAGCGTATGTTCGTATGACAATTTGTTGTACCATGGCCGAAGTCCTGGTAATGACGATTTTGTGTTAGGTTCGCTGTATTTATAATTTTACCGTCGTACTGAGATTTTCACTTCCACTTCCGGAAGGAACAGAGAAAGCTCTGTACAAAATGCTTTGAAATTCCAGGCATAGATTGTTGTTGGTATTCCATAAAAGCAGGCAAGCGTCCATTTCAGGGATTATTGTTCATTATTGATTTATTTTCCTTGTAGATTTATCATATTTAGTTATCATATGTATACCAAAAAATAATAAAAACAGTCATGTGCACTCGGAAGAAATCGGTTACGTATAACCAAAACCCCTAGATGACTAGAAAAATGGTTCTTATATGCACTAGTAATAATGGATATTTCATATTTATACATCGACATCCGAAAAGTAATTCAATTCTCAATTAAAGGGGCTATTATAATATTATTTTTGGACATGGAATATCTGTTTTAAGCTTGACTTAAAGGAATATTAAAAAAACTAAACAAAGGTGATTTGAGCCTATTTCGAAAACCGGGAATTTTTATCTCTCAAACCGGGAAACCCCGAGAAATTGAAATCGGAAATTCACTTGTCACCCTGTATTTATCGGAAATCAATAAACCACACACCGTTTTATTCGTGGTGCTTGATACCGTGTTTTGAACGAAAACAAAGAAAAAAAATTGAGTAAATAATTGTTTTGGAAAATTTTTAAATAAAAAAAACATTTTTTTCCTCTTTTGGCCTTATATATGTTTTAAAATAACTAACGAAGCCATCTTAACTCTTTTAGTTCAATTTGACACTGCACGTGCACTAAAGAAACATTTAAATTGGGTGTTCAGCCACAAGTGGTGACTTTTCAGGCCTATTATATATATGATTTGGTTGTTACCATGAGGACATCATTTGCTTCCGCAATTCTGAGATTTTTGTGTAGGGAAAATTCTAAACCTACTTGTATTGTGTAATGGGGAAAACGAACTTATATACTAACTTACTAACTAATACAGAGAGCGAATCGATTCAATTGAAGATTGCATCGATTTTTGTCGGAACCCTTCGTTACCTTGATGACATCAAGTCCAGCCTGTTGGTTAAACCAGACGGATGAATTGACCTTTTTGTCCTCTTTCCGAATCAAAAGGTTCGAACTGTACTTGAAGTAATCCCTCATCGTCCTTGCAATCACAGGGTTGGATTTTTTCCCCTTTTGTAACGCTGCTAGTTCACCGCAGCGTTGTCGTACCATATCGGTATAAAAATCTCTTCTATATAAGTACCAGGAAAATGTCAAAGGCTCATTAAGGTAACCAAAAAAAAGGTCCCACGGCAACCTTTTCTCAGTCTATTGCACCTAAAAACCAAAATCGGTATTTATCTGTATGATATGTGAATTATCGGTATTTTGGGAGTGCATATCTGTATTACGGTATAGATGTCAAAAATCTGTATAAATACCGAGAAATTGTTATACCTGGCAACGTTGGGTTACCGTGGGGTCATATGGGTCTTCTTGAACGATTTTACCACAAGGGATCAGGTCGAATTGTCGATTCTGAACTGTTTCACAATCGATCTATGGGATACAGTTTAAACTAGGTTTTCTCAAGATTTTCTCAATTTTTACCCATCCAACAAAATGTTATACATACCTAAAAGAAGTGTTGTGTTATTTTCTTCGTATACAGTCTTTAGTAATATTCGGCATTCTGCGACCTGCAAAATCATGTAGTTTGACATGTTTCAAGCTAGATTGAAGAATGAATGCGATTATTCTAGATTTATATTCGCAAATAGTGTGAGTAATAATTTATTCATTCAAAATAAAATAGCTGTGGTACATGTGATTTTTGAAAATAAGAAACGCCTTGAAAATTCTATATTTCTACACATAGTTCTAAAATCTGAGATATAATACTTAGTAGAGTTGCGCGTGTTGGCGGTTCAAAACATCTGGCACTGGTCTTACAAGCCAGTTGTCGTATATTCGAGCCCCGACCTGAAGAATTCTCAGTGTCAGTGGGATCGTAGCACCAGCCATGCAACGGCTACGAAGTCTGTTGAAACAGATGGTCAAATTCCACAAAAGGAATGTAATACAAAGGCTTTACTTTTTCGGTCAAAAGTTACGATAGTACAGTTCTATTATTTTCTTGAGTTTAGTTTTAACTATTAGGTCTGTAATTAAGACTTGAAATGCTGAATAAGTACGTAACTATGACAACCCTCCTGTGTGCTGAGAATCTGCTACGATATCTGTTAGATTACGTATTGCAGGGAATTTAGTGTATTTTCATCAGGGATAAACATTATTCCCGAGTATTTCAGACTATACTGAGTCCATCAAATGCTTATAACTCACATCAAACAGTTTACAAACATGGAATAGTTCGGATTGAATAACTGGGCTTGAGGAATTTTTAAAATCTAATAAGGGTGGAATTAATCGGGTTAAATTGAATCTTGCTACGTCATTCATTACTAATCTTGTAGATGCCTATCTAACCATCAAGTGTTATATCCACTATATGTATAGTATGTATAGAACAGTTGAAAGATAAAAATAATTCTTTTTATTCGAATACAGAGTATATATGACACTTGATGGATTCTTCAACGGTTAGGGCTCATTTCATAGATAATAGTTTTTATTACATAAGTCGTCATAGCGCCATGGAAAAACATTCAACCGCACCCAACTCAACATCGTTCAATAGCGCTCTGTCTAATGTTTGGCCTTTGTTTCTTTATTTTCTTTCTCGTTTTTCTTATCTCTGTTTTTTCCGCATGCTGCAACAAAACACACGACCACATTGATATCTGCGCTTCCGTACTTGCAAACAAACAAACACACAATCGTTCAAACAACGGTTCTGGGTCCGATCTGTGTGTATGTGGGTGTTGCAACGCGTGTACACGTCTGTGCGTGCGCACTCTAACGTTCAGACTCAACAATACTTTCAGATTGAAGTGCCCCTATTGCCCGATGGAGCAGTGTCCATCCGATGCGAAGCTGATTTACTTCTAGAATCAAAATCGTCGCGAGCTTGGTTGTCCAGAACAATTGCCCCCGAAACAAGAACTGAATTAGTCGGGGCGTCGAAGGTTCGAGTTATTAGCAGTAATATTCGTTGATCGTTGACAACTGCCCCGAAAATGTCTTCAAACGGTTACATATTCCAGTGTAATTTTTTTTTTGTTAGGAATGATACAACAGTTAAGCGAATATTGCGTCCTGCCTGAAAATCCCTTTCTAGTGACATTTAGCAAAATTAATGTGGTTTCACTTGCGTATTCAGAATTTCAGACGATGAGTTTAAAACTTTAATCAGGAAGCTGTATATGGAATAAGAACCGTTAAAGATGGAATACGGTAAGGCATAACGAGTAGCTAAGGCATAATGAGTAGCTCAGTGTTGTCTGGTTCAAGAAACAAATCGTTGAAACTTGTGTGTATCGTTTATGATTTTAAACAATTATGTTACTAATCTACAGATAATAGATTTTATAAGTGCTCATTTGATACATCATCTGCTGCGACTGGAATAAATGTATGCCTTGAATAGAATATATTTTTTGTATGTATCTTTTTTCTAATGATAAATTCTAAGACAAGATAGAATGTCAAATCAGGAGTTTTTGTTTTTCTTATCAGACAATGGTTATGTTATGAATGAGTATGCTTGATTTTAAGGAATGATAGGGATGGTGTGGGAGAATTGAAAGTTATATAACTCAATGTGTTGAATAAAAAAATACACAATCAACCGTATAATGGATTCACTTGTGCGAAATAAAAAATTAAATCATGCGTTTTCAAATATACACATATTGAGCATAACTGATTAATCGTGCTTTATGTATCGCCACTTCTGAATACTGACAATGATTCTGAATCATTGTTCGACATGCATATTGAGGAATAAAAGTGTACATAAATCTCTTGATAATATAATAAAATTTGAAAAAAAAAAATTAACCAAATTTAAATATTTCATTCCGAAAGCATTTTCGTGTTGCCGCCCTGTACGATTTGTACGGAAATAAGGGTGATTTTTTTAGAGATATAGGATTTGATTTAAAAAAAAATACAACAAATTTGACACCGATTGATGGCACAGCAACTTAGGTTATATTGCCAGTTAATTTTAGTATAGTCCCAAGTCCAAAGGACTTTGTTTTCACTGTACTACAAGTGAAAACCTCGCTGCGTGACAAGGTGGAGTCGTCAAAGTACGGATGAAAATCCTGTTTTTTCTCGCGAAATACTCCAATTTTCACCACACTAACTCGATACAACGTGTTCACTGGTTAAGGGTTTCACCGGAAGAGTTCTTCACTCCAGATGCGGCAATTTTGCTTGTTGACATATACGTGTAACCAGAAATGAGCTTCGCCGCCAAACACAATTTCCTCGATAAAAAGTGAATTTTCCTCCAGCTTTACCAGCTAATGATTAAATTATAGACTAAACGACGATTCAAGATTAAATTATAGACCAAACAGAACAAGTGCCAAAAATACCAGCAAAAAATCTCCCTTTAGATGATGGTTTCGTTGATGAGTGTGTTTCATTTTCACCTAAGAAGGTATATCTTCTGGGGATACAGAGGAGTAAAGTAATCTACTTTTTTAATGTGGAACACATTTTTGTTTTCTATATAGTAGTGCAAACTAGAAACTCAAGAAAAATACACGTAGAAATGTGGTCAGGTTTTGAACAATTACAGCACAGTCAATTTTGTATCAATTATTAATATCATGTCACCATTTGATTGGAAATATTTCTACGTATTGATTTTAATGTTCATAGCCATGTATTTTTAATTGTATATCATTAAAATGTTGATTATTAGCTAGCAGTGTCCTATTTCGTCTGCAAAAAATCTCCGGCAAACCGGATTTCCCTGCCATAGTCGACGGTTTTGAAGGAGTAAGCGATATATCAAAGGGAAAGCAGCGCTCTGATTGGTCAATCGATGCAAAAGCGAAGCTGTTGGAAGCACGCGAAGCTATAAATATAACCAAAATTATAGCTAACGTTTCAGTCCTACACGTAGCTTGCTAGAGGTAGGTTGTTGCTAAACAGCCATAAAACGATTTAAAGCTTTAATTGCTATGCTCTGATCTTGTGTCATGCAAGATTGGATGAAATCCCATGTTATGTCGTTTCGCCTGAGAAATTGACAACTACCCCAGGGTAAATTTTGAGTGCATAAGATTAATTTCTTATTTATATAAGATGAACTCGATTGATAATGAGAAAAAGTTTATCGCTTCAACCGAAATCACAGATTGGTAGTAATGGTAAAGGAACGCTATAAAAATAACTACTTGCATACAAAACTTGAACACAAGTTTGCCGAAAAAAAGCTTAAATATCGATATCAGTATCGCAAGCTTGTATAAACATATAATTGCATACGTTTGGGCTATTGATGTAATTTCGTTGGCTAAAAAACAAACACAAATCACGACAAATATAGTCTGGGTTCGCGTGTTCTGTGTTGGTTCATAATAAAGACTAAGCAGACTCTCGTGCATTTGCGCATTCAAAAGTGTGACGATTGATTGAAAATGTCGATCATTAGAAATTTTGGTTGCCTTGTTCCACATCAATGGCTCGAACAACCCCATGGGGCTGATCCTTGTAGTTTTTATTTTATTGGAAAGAATCTCCTCGTACTGCAACATGGTTCTACGAATGAATTCGTCGATAGTGGTTGAAGGATGCACACGTACATATATGGGTTGATTCTTCATGTGCACTAGAGATGGTCAATTCGTTCGCGAACGGTTCAAAAGAACTAGTTTTGAGAACGGTAGTTTTTCACTTCAAAGCCGTGGACGACCTTTTTTATGTTTTTTTTTTTTGTTCGCGCAATCCTTTTTGAATCTACGAAACCTCAGTTCTAATTGAGATCTCGGTTAGTCATTCAACAGGCAAATTAACTATGAAAAGAACGAACGAACGGCTCTCGAGAACTAGTTCTTTTAACAGAACTCTGCATCACTGAACGGTTCTTTGGAATGAACTGTTTTGTCCATCTCTAATGTGCGCTGATATGTTGTAATTGATGATTTCATGCTCCATGTCGTGCTTGTTGTTACCTTCAGCAAATTCAATTGCTTTGCACTCCTCAAAGAATTGAATGTAGATTGTGTTATTTGTCTTATTGAGCTGCAGTAAATGGAAATGAATTCAAGACTCCTTCGTTCCTTAAGCAATTAATGAACCCGTTTAAAGCCAACAACGACTCAACTAACCAAAAGTTTGGACAAAAGAAACTGATTTGACTTAAGCAGCTTACGAAGTTCATGAATAGTATTCTAAGCAGTCCAGTAGTAATTTTCCTCACTTGAAAGTTCGCGCGACGTAACCAACGATTTTCTAAGCTGCTTCTCGGATACATTGGCCCTTATTATCCGTATCACTACACGGTGAAAACCAAGTGAAGTGATTGTAACCCTTATTATCGGTATCACTTCACGGTGAAAATCGAGTGAAGTGAATTTAGGTCCTTAGTACGGAAGTCACTTCAAAGACAAAAGTAATTATTTGGATGAACTTGATGTCATTATGCACATCATGCCACCAACATTTCGTTGAAAATGAGTTTTTTCCACTACAGTGATCACTTCACTATGCGTGATACTGGTAATAGGTAAAATCAAGTGAAGTGACATGTAAGTGAAGTGAATGTGAAAGTGGAAGTGAGAACGGTAATAAGGGCCATTGTTCAGCTTCTACGCAGCGAGAAAGTTCACACGGAACTTGTTCTGTATTTCCATCTTGTCGAAAGTTTCACGCGTAGTTTTAAGCAGTGAGAAAGTAAAAAATTACCACATGTTTTCTTAAGCAGCGAGAAAGTTCACACGGAATTTGTTCTGTACTTTCAAGTTCTCAAAAGTTCCACGTGTACTTTTGAGCAGGAAGAATGTGGATGTTTTAAGTACTTCTGGTTGCTTTGGGACGGTATTTTTTGTATTGGAGCGGGAACCAGCAGTTCGTATGATTTAGATCTGCAACCTTCACTTGAACCGTTAGAGATAACAAGTAGGCTGGTTCTCGAATGTTCTAACTAGTATCTGGTTTTCAATCATACCGCTCTTCCTGAAGCCTACGGCACGTGATACGTTTGTTTCAGTTTCAGTTATATTATAGATATCCCATATAAAACATCCAGCTGCTACCCGCTTGTGAGGAATTCTAGCAACAGTCAGAAGGCTGACTGCATTCCCGCTGCTGTCAAAATTGTCCTGGCGAAATTGCGTCATTATCTCGCCGTACGTGTCTTGTTTATTTTCCTCCTTTTTTTTATTCGAATTCATTTGATATTCGTCAAGCCCGCATGCACAAAAAAAAACGAATCTTGAGACGAGGTAAATGAGATTGAAATATGGGTATGTTTGGTAGTGAGAAAGCAATGTTATTGACAATAAAATTTTCCATAATTAGTATATATGAAGGGCAATAACTTATTGCTTTTCATATGTATCTTTTATTGAAAAAATAACACCAAGACGCTCAAAATGTAGAACCGATTCAAAACGGTTCTGCCAATCTTGTATGGCAAGAATCCGAAAGAAAAGAACCGTTAATAACCGCTAGGCGAAATTCTCTGCCGGAAACGGTTGTTGCATTGTTGCCAGACTTTTGCCGGAATTCCGGCAAAAACGGCTGGCAGACATAGCCAGCCGTCCGGGGGGAAATCTGCCCGCCGCGTACAAGTGGGTAAGGTGGGTAAGGGCATATTCAGTTGTTTTGTAGTTCCAGATGCATAATTTGTGAGTTTTAATATATATATCTGAACATTTAAGGGTTTTTGATTTGTACAAAAACTACATATTTGGTTTCGATTTCCTTGCGTTACGCCTTCGGCTCATCAGTGCTTAAAGCAGTACAAATTATGTAACCCTTCAAGGATATTTCACTAGGTGCCATATCCTATTTGACGTCTCGGGCGAAAACAAGTGACGTCCGACTACTGGCCGCCACGAAATTTGAACATTTAGGGGTTTTTGGTTTGTACAAAAAGTACATATTTAGTTTCGATTTCCTCGCGTTTCGTCTTCGGCTTATCAGTGCTTTAAAAATATAAATCTGGACATTATAACAAGAAAAAGTGGAAGCCCCCGCAGTGTTTTACTCGTGTTTTAAATATAGAAAAAATAGAACGGTAGCGTATGCCATTTTCAAATTTCACAGAACTGTTTCAAGTAAACGGCTTGTTGGGGATACGTTTGTTCCAGTTTCAGTTCTATTATAGATCTCCCATATAAAACTTTCAGTTGCTCAAGTTGCTCCAAATTTTCGGGATCGGATGTCGGTCAAGAAAAATAATCAAAAAAGTTTATTAATCAAAATTTATGTAAAAATCAATCCGGATCAAATTTCTCAATGAGTTACTTAAAATTTTATTGAACTCTAACCCATTCTCTATCCATACATGATACTTTTTTTATCACTACATCAGTCTCCTGACCTTCGGCTACTGAATAAGGGAACTCCGTTATACCATGACATGCTGCCCCGTACTCACCTTGCGCTGTTGCGACTACAATACCTCCGACAAAGCTAGGATAGTACTTTACAATACGTTGCAAAGCAGCTTCTCCTGCAGACTGTGGAGTCAGTCCCTGTCTCAGTCCTTCAACTGCCAGCAAAGATGGCATGAATCGCATCATCACGTCGCCATCGCCCGTGGCCGCCGCAGCGCCGACCAAGGAATCGGCATAAGCTCCTGCTCCTGGAATGGGTGAATCACCGACACGGCCCGGTATTTTGTTACGGGCACCGTTTGTTGATGTCCCGGCGACAACGTGACCGTCAGTATCGATTACTATCATGCCTATGGTATCGTGATTATAACGGCCAAACTGTGACTCTTCTGATTGCTGATGGTCTAATTGGTTCGACAAAACCGATTTGAATTGATTGGAGATCAAATTAGCCGAAATCGGTTCGTACGGACCACAGGACATGGACGGTGACGGTATAACATTCTAGAAAATAGATTTCTCACACACAAATATATACACCATATCTAAAGGTACCTCCCAAAAGTTAGGCTGGCAGTGATTGTTCTTCCACTCTAGCCACATGTTTTTCGATTGATCTGTCTGCAGTGTCTCCCTGTGAAAACCCATCATAACAGCGAACTCGGTTGCCTGGTTTCCCACCAAAAGTGTGTGTTTCGTGTTTTCCAATACATGCCTTGCTACAGCAATGGCATGTTTCACTTCTCTTAGAGCAGCCACCGCACCAACGTTCATCGTCGTACCATCCATAACCATGGCATCCAACGTGGTCTCTCCATTTTCGTCTGGACTTCCACCATAACCGACCGTACCATCGCACTGCTCACGTTCACAAACGCTACATCCTTCAACTAGAGCATCCAGTGCACTGAATTCTCCCACCGTTAATGATTGATGAGCTGTAACAGATTACATTGGCATGATCTATTAGTGTAGTAACTCGGTACCCACCTCGTAGAGTTGCATTCGTAAAAGCCCAGGTGTTGATGACCAATGGAAGCGTTTGTTCACTGCGGTTCACTTCTAGCATAACCAAAAATATCACAATGCACATGCTAGTTAATTGTTTCAGCGACGCCATCCTATTCTATACTGCATTGGTTTTTTCACTGTTATTGAACGCTGGCTGATAACATATATCTATGACAACAGCTTCGCAAGAATGAATATTTTTGTTTGGTTTTACTATACATTGTTACAGAAGATAGTAGCATCAGCCTATCAATTATGATTGTCATATAGATGTTTGACAGTAACGTTAGGCTGAACTAGGGCTGAACAGTAGATTTAATTTCACTCTCGGTGAAACCTTCAACGAATGAACGCGTTGTATCGTGTTAGTGCGGTGAAAATTTTAGTATTTCGCGAGAAAGAAAGGATTTTCATCCGAACTTTGGCGACTCCACGTTGTCACACAGCGAGGTTTTTAGTCCAGTGAAAAGAACGTCCATTGGACTATAAACGAAAATTAACTGGTGGTATAGCCTAAGTTGCTGTGCCATCAATCGGTGTCATCTCAAGTGAGGTGACACAACCCCGAAGTGAAGAAGAAGAAGAAGAAGATTTAATTTTAGAAACTCGCATTGTGTACTCGATGTCTCAAGATAATGTTGTACCAAATACAATTTATTTTAACAGTTCGGCTGAAAAGTTCGTATCGTTTTTTTTGCCAAAATTCGTTTTTATTATTCAACATAATTGCCATCAGAGGCGATACAGCGATTATTGCGATCTTCCAACTTTTCGATACCATTTTTGTAGTACGATTTGTCCTTTGCCTCAAAATAGGCCACAGTTTCAGCGATTACCTCTTCATTGCTTCTGAATTTTTTACCAGCGAGCATTCTCTTGAGGTCTACGAACAGGAAAAAGTCACTGGGGTCCAAATCTGGAGAATACGGTGGATGAGAGAGCAATTCGAAGCCCAATTCGTTCAATTTCAGCATGGTTTTTCGTTGTTGTTTTTGATCGATTGTGAGCTCACGCGGCACCCATTTTGCACAAAGCTTTCTCATATCCAAATATTCGTGAATAATATGTCCAACACGTTCCTTTGATATCTTTAGGGTGTCAGCTATCTCGATTAACTTCACTTTACGGTCATTGAAAATCATTTTGTGGATTTTTTCACGTTTTCATCGGTAACAGCCTCTTTTGGACGTCCACTGCGTTCATCGTCTTCGGTGCTCATATCACAGACTAACAGACAGGACACTCAAATTAGATTCTTCAATCATTTTAACGGTCATTTCGATTATTTCTTCATTTGGGACAGTACTCACATGTGTCATGATGGCGTCAGGTTACCCTACACGGAACCGCAAATCAACCTAATTTTAAGTACATTCCACCCAATTTGGGGGTTTCGTTCAATAACCTAATTTTAGGTAAAGTGGCTCTAGGTAGTTTTCGTAAGACACGTGCAAAAAAATACTCAAAGATGAGTTATATTTACTCTATAGTTGAGTCATATTGACTCAATTTCAAGTTAATACGGTTTACTTAATTTTAGCTTATTGAACGAAACTCTCGCTGTTGGGTGGTTTTGCTCTTTGTATTTTGACAACAATTGAAGGAGTGAATGAAAGGAAGTACTCAAAATTAAGTAAAAAGTAGTCAAATAATAGGTAGTTTTTATTTTCCGTGTATCAAAAACATCCTGTCTGTCATCTAGACTGTGTTTATTTTTTTCATTTACCAACAGAGTTGCCATTCATACAGAATTACCTGTAATGTATTGATTTGTATACGTCCATGCGAATTTCATGCAGGATACAGATTTAATACATATTGCCAAAACTATATACATAATTGTGCCTACTTCTCATCCTCCAACGCAAGACAAAATCGAACCCGTTTTGTTACAATATTTACTTGCTTCTGGTCTGCCGCCACTTAATTTCGGGTGAAAACTACCAACACAATGAAAAATAGTCTAGATGAACAACGTTGAGTCAAATAAATGGTTACCTTCCAACATCGCGAAAAAGTTAAATATATTATCAACGTAATCCAATAATTTATTGTGACGATTCATTTTTAAATGTTTTGATGAAATCAGGCATCCCTGCAAGCAGCTGATCGGTGTTGACAAACGAGGGGAAACCAACTAGTAAAAGAACTTTTACATAACACAAGGGGTGTACAGATAGTAAATAGTTCGCGCAGTACAATATAGGTGGAGCTAGTGCATCACGAAAAATTATTTTTTATAAGAATTTACTCATACTGTCATGTCTGTTAGTCTGTGCTCATATGACCAGTACGAAATTTTGCAAACCACTTACGAATTGTTGCTTCGCCAGGTTCAGAGTCTGGATAACACTCATCAAGCCATTTTTTGGTATCGGCGGCACTTTTTTTCATCAAAAAGTTGTGTTTCATTAACACAGAAATTCCTTTTTTCCATTTTTTAACAATAACAAAAGTAGCTTCACTCAAAATGCAATATCTCACAAACTAATAATCAGACAGCTGTCAAATTTATACACGTATCTTTTGAAGGTTGGTACTAACTGAAAATGGTATGGATTTAATTCTAATGGCGCCCTCTCATAGAAACGATACGAACTTTTCAGCCGATCTGTTACTGTACTACATTTATAAGAGTCACTGTAGTGTGTATCATACCGTATTCACATTAGCGCTTATATCACTTGATATACCGAGATGATATGCATATCACGTGGAAGTGTTTACATATGATCGAAATGATATCGTTTGAAAATCAAGTTCGACGTGAACATTTCAAAAGGGGCTTAAAACAATTGACAGATTCTCTTTGTTTACTTTCTATTTTGATTATATCTGCGTTTTTACGCAATTGTTCGTTACATATATGATACTATTACAAAGCTGGAGATATTTTCTTCCATTCTATATGCAAATTTGGTAAGTGAACGTGAAAATTTAGGTGTTATTAACAGAAGAGAAAGTAAACAAAGAGAATCACTCATTGGTTTATGTGCCCTTCTGAAATGTTCACGTCGAGTTGTCATATTGAATGTTCCCATTAGGAGTAAGATCAATAATATTGCTTTCCTCTCCTACAATTCAATCAATAATTGAAGTCTTGCATTTAATGGTCTCCGAACGCCAGCATTCGTTGAAAAATTCGAAATTATAATGATGGTTTATTGTCACTCTCAAAGTGACGTTCATAAATAAGTGCGTAATAATAATAAGTAAACAATGGCATCATCCGTGTTGCTAGTTGTGATTTTTTACAACTCGACATGATATCCCGGATATCATGCCAAAATGGTGATACGCGTTGACATCAAATTGTATGGGATATCAAGTGATATCGCACATGATATCATTGCATATCAAGTATATCCGTATATCACTTGATATCAGCGCTAATGTAAACATACTATCAGAAGTGATTCAAGAACAGTTTCCAGAGAAAGATGTTTTGTGCGACCGAAACGAATCGCAAAGGACACGACAGTCACAAGCATGATGTATGATGATATTATGTGCTACAATATTTGACTATACAAATTTAAGCATCGTGCACAGACACCAACTCAATTTCATTTATCATAGCTCTGCGATGGAAGCATATTCCAGCCAAATCGTAGAAATAAAACCAGGTGTAAGGTCTCATGGTCCCATACGGAATTCCTGAATTTCATCCGGATCCGACTTCCGGTTCCGGAATTATAGGGTAAAGAGTGTTCAATATTGTACACCATCACTTAAACCGGCGAAACAAAAAACGTGGTCTCAAAACTACACAAATCGATAGTCATTATCAGTAGGCAACTAAACAAACCGATTCCGGCTATCCTGGTTCCCGGTATCCGGTTCCGGAAATACCGGAAATAGTGGTCATATATATCAAAATGGATCTCACTCACTTTTCTCAGCGATGGTTTGACCGATTTGCACAAGCTTAGATTCAAATGAAAGGTCTCCCGGTCCCATACGGAATTCCTGAATTTCATCCGGATCCGACTTCCGGTTCCGGAGTTATAGGGTAAAGTGTGTTCAATATTGTACACCGTCACTTAAACCGGCGAAACGAAAAACGTAAAAATTTTCTAAACTGGTCTCAAAACAACACAAATCGATAGTCATTATCAGTAGGCAACTAAACAAACCGATTCCGGCTATTCTGGTTCCTGGTTTCCAGTTCCGGAAGTACCAGAAATAGTGGTCATATATACCAAAATGGATCTCACTCACTTTTCTCAGCGATGGTTTGGCCGATTTCCACAAACTTAGATTCAAATGAAAGGTCTTCTGGTCCCATACGGAATTCCTGAATTTTATCGGGATACGACTTCTGGTCCCGGAGTTATAGGGTAAAGTGTGTTCAATATTGTACACCGTCACTTAACTAAACTGGTCTCAAAACTACACAAATCGATAGTCATTATCAGTGGGCAACTAAACAAACCGATCCCGGCTATCCTGGTTCCCGGTATCCGGTTCCGGAAGTACCGGAAATAGTGGTCATATATATCAAAATGGATCTCACTCACTTTTCTCAGCGATGGTTTGACCGATTTCCACAAGCTTAGATTCA
Organism: Malaya genurostris; assembly: GCF_030247185.1. Taxonomy (NCBI): domain Eukaryota; kingdom Metazoa; phylum Arthropoda; class Insecta; order Diptera; family Culicidae; genus Malaya; species Malaya genurostris. The sequence continues at coordinate 52,011,741 of NC_080572.1, forward strand.
AATGAAAGGTCTCCCGGTCCCATACGGAATTCCTGAATTTCATCCGGATCCGACTTCCAGTTCCGGAGTTATAGGGTAAAGTGTGTTCAATATTGTACACCGTCACTTAAACCGGCGAAACAAAAAACGTAAAGATTTTCTAAACTGGTCTCAAAACAACACAAATCGATAGTCATTATCAGTAGGCAACTAAACAAACCGATTCCGGCTATTCTGGTTCCTGATATCCAGTTCCGGAAGTACCGGAAATAGTGGTCATATATACCAAAATGGATCTCACTCACTTTTCTCAGCGATGGTATGGCCGATTTCCACAAACTTAGATTCAAATGAAAGGTCTTCTGGTCCCATACGGAATTCCTGAATTTTATCCGGATACGACCTCCGGTTCCGGAGTTATAGGGTAAAGTGTGTTCAATATTGTACACCGTCACTTAACTAAACTGGTCTCAAAACTACACAAATCGATAGTCATTATCAGTGGGCAACTAAACAAACCGATCCCGGCTATCCTGGTTCCCGGTATCCGGTTCCGGAAGAACCGGAAATAGTGGTCATATATACCAAAATGGATCTCACTCACTTTTCTCAGCGATGGTTTGACCGATTTTCTCAAACTTAGATTCAAATGAAAGGTCTTCCGGTCCCATACGTAATTAATTCCTGAATTTTATCCGGATACGACTTCCGGTTCCGAAGTTATAGGGTAAAGTGTGTTCAATATTGTACACCGTCACTTAAACTGGCGGAACAAAAACCGTAAAAAATTTTGTAAACAGGACTCAAAACCGTTATTCCCAATCTTAGGATCAAATGAAAGGTCTTATGGTCTGGTCTTAATTTGCTTGCTTCGAAGACAGCACGAACGATCATCGCGAATTCAGTTTTGACGATTATCACTGCATGAATATTCGTTCGTCATTCACTTATAGTCATTCGGGGGTTTGTTCTATGCGAATATCAACTTTAAAAAACAGGCCTTCGTGCAAGCAGCGAAGCAACGTCGGCTTCGTTCGCACCTGAATGTACGAACAATATCGATTACTTAATTTGCTATCGTTTTGGTCGTTTTAACGGTTAAAAGATCAAAATTGAAAGCAAAAAAAATGCTGTGTGACATCAAACTGGAAACTAGTTTTGCTCTTAGTGAAAGTACATTGAAAACTTAATATGATGTGGATTTTCTCGAAATGACACGTCACGAGCATAATCTAAAAATAGAACAGCCAAAAAAGGTTCGGGATAGTATACATTTAGGTGATATTACTCGCAAGCAAGAAAAAAGATTTTATGCAATCTCCATATTAGTCGTAAGCAAGAAAAAAGATTTCATACAATGTCCACACTACCGCGGAGAGAATCCGGTTTCGAACTTAGGTGTTTTGGAATGTGAACTTTTGGCGATTGCTATGGACTGTAAGCGCTAGCTATCAGGAGATGGAAAATGTTCGATTATATGACAAGCAGTGTTGTTTCACAAAGTTGTATGTAGGTAGTTTCTGTCAGTGCACACTCGTTGCGTCGCTTCCATCCCGCATCCACCATGAATAGCAGTGAGGCTATTTGAGCACAGCATAAAAATGTTCTCTTTGTCCTTCTCATATCCAAAGCTGTAGCATTCAAACATTATAACATCAAATTGAGTTATCTACTTGATCGCATATAACTCGCACATGTAATCACTTTGAAATACGAATTTAGAGGCTCTGAATCGTTTCTTCGCGGTTATGGTTGCGGTCAAGTGCAGGATCTCGGCAAGATGTCAAAGCATTTTTGTAAAAGACAACAAAGGATTGAAGAAATAATTCTTCCATTAAATCTTAACTTTGCATTTTTGTGCTGCCATTTGAAATTTGCTCAATTTCAATGGATTCACTAAGTTGTTGATATTATTATTTTCATTTTTTGAGTTTCACAAAGCTTTTGCCTTTAAACAGCAAAATGATAGCACAATGTGATATTAATTGGAAATTTGATGAGTCGATATCATATTAGGATTTCAATCTGATGTTGCTATCATAATCAAATATCAATTTGTTCTAATTTTGATGTTAGACTTTACTCGGGTACTGCGTGCTAAACAGCATGAATCAACAGCATGAAACATGTAGTAGGATTGTTATTATTATTATTGACATCACTACACAACGTGTACGAAATAGAACAAAGCACGCCTTGTTCGTTTTGTGTTTTCTTCTTCTTTCGGTGTTGTACATATTGTCACTTTATATGGCGATTAGAAAACTTTGACACTCATCGCCTTGTAACTGCGAAACCGGAAGTCGGATCCGGATGAAATTTCACAGTAGGTTTAAAGACAGTATGAACTTTAATTCAAATCAAGATCTGTGAAAATCGGTTCAAGCATCGCAGAGAAATCGAAGTGAATTTAGTTTTAGGAGTTTTTATTCTCCACTTTCGGTGCTCTCGGAACAGGAAAAGAGGGGACCAGTAGTACCGAATTAAGTTTTTATGCCCACAAACTAACAAGCTCTGCAAACTAGAAGAATTTATCAGACAGTTTTATGGGATTTGTACCTGTTTTTAACCATCGTTCGTGGAAAAATACTAATAAAATTGGTAATTTTCCACTTATCACGCTTTAGTTCCGGAACCGGAAGTCGGATCCAGATAAAATGTTCCACAATGTTTTTAGGATATTATAAGACCTTTCATTTGAATCTAAGTTTGCGAAAATCGGTTGAGTTGTTCCAGAGATAATTGAGTGTAATTTTTTTCTAAAATTTTCACATATTACCATATAACTCCGGAACCGGAAGTCACATTCAAACGAAAATCAATAGCAAGCTATGGGACCATAATATCTTTTATTTGAATCTTTGTTTGTGAAAATCGGTTCAGCCATCTCTGAAAAACAGTGAGCGCATTTTTTTTCACTTTTTTGGTATATATCATCCTATATCTCCGGAACCGGAAGTCGGATCGGAATGAAATTCTATAGTAGGCTATGGAACTATGAGACCTTTCATTTGAATCTTTGTTTGTGAAAATCGGTTTGGCCCTCTCTGAGAAAAGTGAGTGCATATTTTTATTACATACACACACACACAGACAGACATTTGCTCAGTTCGTCGAGCTGAGTCGAATGGTATATGACATTCGGCCCTCCGGGCCTCGGTTAAAAAGTCGATTTTCACAGTGATTGCATAGCCTTTCTATATGAGAAAGGCAAAAATACTCATTTTTTGCAAAACTAACTGCAGATTTCGACTCAGCGTTAAAAAATGACTCTAGTTTTATGTATTTTAGTTAATTCAGGTAATCCTGTGCATGGAAATTAATAATTGTTTATCTGTAAGATCTATAACAACAACACAAAAAAATGGACGTGTCATCTATTGAGCACCATGTCTCTGATTGAAGACGACTTTCCACAAATTTAACAATTTATTTCCGTAACCATTAAAAAGAAAAACAATAAACGAGTAGAATTCAGCACTTTTTGAACAAGTCAACCAATGTGATGCTTACACTTCTCTAGCTTATTCAATTCTTTTTTTTCCGCTGATGTTCTTCGAGTTGATGTAACAATCCAGCTATTTGTACCTCGCGAATCTTGTTCAATTTGGCAAAAAATGGTATTTCGATCGTTTCCATAGCTAGATAGGATAGGCGAAATAAATAGATACATCTTATAATACCATTCCCATACAATCTAGCTCCCACTGATCGATCTTGCTTTCGTACTACAATTTTATTTTAGGTATGAATTTTTAACTGCTATTACTGGTAGTTATATTATATAATTTCTAGTTTAAAATAACTCTCTAAAGCTAAGCTCGTACCTCCCAGCCAAAATCTTTTTTTCCGATTATGCAATAAAACTCTGGTTTTGTATTTATGTTGATTTTTATGTGTCGGAATTGGATGGATTAACATTTCATACACGAATTTGGTGTGTGTAAATCTACACTATAATTTATCTCATGATTAGCATTCAAAGGCTTGTTTCAATTTTGTTTTCGGAACGGAAAGTTTCGTTGCAATTCTAACGTGTTTTTTCAACAGATGATACATTGTCCTATTTTTCATAAATCTTTCCGTCGGATTATTAGTCTAAGAAATTAAAAATCACATTAAATGGGTACAACCGCAATGTTCTCTGTTTTGATTCGGTATGGTGTTTTATTGACATTTTACGTAGAGTTGAGGGAGATTTTTCACTGATATTTTGGCTTGGAACGTATTGTTACGATCATCGAAAGGTTGTTAGCTTTATGGAAAAAGTCCGAATTCTTTCGTCTTAAAACGCAAAAGAAAAAAATGCTTTATTATCTGTTAGTTGGAACTAAAGCTAGTATAAATATAAGTGATGCTATTTGCTTACATTTTTTAACAAAAGTTTACCTACGTATGATTGTACGTAACTTAGTCAAGTGTATTAAAAACAATGCTAAAAATATTACAACTGTTGAATCGTGACAATGAGAAGCCTACATTGACTACCTGAACTCATTAATGTTTAATGACAGCCCTAGTACATACCTTTAGTTTTTTCTTTATTCTTTTTATGGTAATCTACGTCACATATGATTCCCGATTCCACAAATCATATAGTTTTCATTTGTTTTTTGATTGTTTTACGATAGCTAAAAATGTTTGAACTCTCCCTGGTTTTGTTCGAAGCGCATTCTGCGCGAATCGTTCTATAGTAAATTTGCTCATTACTCAATCATCTAAATAGAATGGTCTAACTCTATACATTAATTTCCGCTGCCAGTCAGCGTTTCGTCGATTTAGAACTTTGATTATATCATCGAAGCAGTTGTGTGGAAAGAATGTACCGCCGAACATCCACTTTTCTTCTACTTCAGCTAGTGTCTTCTATGTGCCAATAAAGTGCCACCGTGGGGACACTTTTTACCTTGGCCGTTATTATGGTTGGTTATCGTTGGAAATGTTGAACAAGTAGTAATGGTTTTTCATCAACTCATCAGCTTGTGACCGGGTAGAAGAAATAAAACCGTCTAGTCTTTCATTTTATCCTCGCCCCGTTTTCTTCGTTTGTTGAGCAGAGCATTGTTCGAACTATCCAAGGTTTTTATGTGCATCTACAAATACAAACATGGTTCGCTTGGATCTATTGTTTTCCTGTGACAAACAAACATTAGTACCTGATCATAATCTACACGCATATTGGCAAGCGATCGTGTCATTTCCTCCTGTACCTCTGGCCATGTTTCCTCGCCTTCCTTCAGAACACGTCCTGTATGCAGCGGAGTTTGTGGAACTTCCGTATAAAGCTAAATTACATTGAAGCTTTAGTAACCAAACAATTCCGATTGGAATTAAAACTATATATGACCTACCCGAACCCACGGATTTCTCATGACCTGATCGATTGTAAGACGTTTCTCCGGTTCGACACTGAGCATACCCCTAATGAGATCTTTGGCCGCTTGACTTACGTTTTGCCATTCTGGGTTGGGGAAGTCATACTGACCGGTCCGAATGCGTGTTTTCATTCCGGGCGAGATAGCCAGCCCGTGGTTACTGTAGAACGGAGGAAACCCGCAAAGCCTTCGAATGATGACAGGGGTTGAATTAGTTCAATTTACATCCGTATGCACAATTGTACTTACAGAATGTACATAATTACTCCCAGTGACCAGATATCACAGCTCTTGTCGTACTTTTCAGGTCCGAGCACTTCCGGTGCGACGTAGTACGGCGTATAGCAAGGAGTTTGGAGTGTGTCCTTGATGAATGTTTCCTTCGAGAAGCCAAAATCGGTCAATTTCAGTATCGCGTTCGGGTTGGGTGAGGTGTACAGCAGATTCTCCGGCTTGAGATCCCGGTGTGCAATATTCGAATCATGCAAATACTTAACGGCGACACAGATTTCATGCATGATCTGAGCAGCTTCTGTTGTGATCGAAAGGAGTACGGGTATCGAACGGTTTCAAGGTAATTAGGAAAACGAGTAGTGACGATTCAAATATGTTGACACATATTGGATGAGAGTAGGAGTTGAAGGGGAAAGAAAGAAAGAAAGAAAAGAAACAATGATGAGAAAAAATATGGGGCAAGCACTCATAGGTGAGGAGATAATTTTGGAATGTAAACAATTTGTAATAGCTGCAACATGGGAAGAACGATTGAGGTTGAGAGTAACGATTTTACAACAAACATTCGACTGTTTGGCAGCGGTTATACACGGAACAGTTGAGCTTGGATTGATAACATTGATAACAGTTGTCGAGCAATACCTTGTTAGTAGTATCGTGCATGTGTCGAACACATTAGCACTTCTATGCATGGAACGAAGGAAATTATTGTTACAAATAGAATTATAAAGAAATTAACATTATCAGCGAGTTTAGAAACGATACGTCATAGATATTTATGATAATGTTTGAAAAATTATTATTCCGAAATTACACTTGAATGGATGAACCAGGAAAAATTATTTCTAGATCGATTCGACTGACGAAACCTTCCAACATCGATGGTAATGTTTATATTTACCTCTTTCCGTAAAGGGCCCATCCTGTCGTTCCTGGATACGCTGAAAAAGTTCTCCACCTAGCATGCTGAAAAAAATACGCGGAATATATTTAAAAAAATCTTTTCATGCGGTATGTTGGTATTAACTTGAAAAAATAACTCTGGAACTTAGAAAACATTGATGAGATTAGATTCGTCGAAATAACACTCAATTTATGGTGAAACCTTGTATTTCTCCAAGCGCAACAAATCTTGAACAACTGTTTTAAATTGCATGTTTTGAATTATTATTATTATTTTTTTTACGTTTCGTCTTTGACTCACCAGTGCAGAGCAGTTTAAATTGAACTGCTTAGTGCTAAACTCGGCAATTCAATTTGAACCGCTAAGCAGACGTAAAGTTTCTGCTATTTACAGAACACTTTTTGTTTTGCAATGGAGTGCAATGTCTTTTCTGACATGCCGAACGAAAACGTATATTTGAGTTAATTCAAAAGCTAATATTTTGAATTCTAATATATCATATTGCTCCATATACGTATTTGAATATAATAAATTCTTAGCTGTTTCAAAATAATTTTTTAATAGATTCAATGTCAAAACATATTTAATTCAAGTGTACCGAAACAGAAATTCGACTAAAATCTGTTTTTTTTATTTGGATCTTAAAAAATTATCAATTTGAATCCAAATATCAATATATTTAAATCTATCATGCATTAACGTACCAAATTTAATTCAAAGATAGTTTTGTTTACACAAATTTCAATTCAAAAATCCAATATATTCTATTTCTCTGCGTGTGTAGTTTCTTCCTACTTCTATAACTGCTAGTGCAACAAAGACCAGTTGATGGTTTGCTTCACAATTGTTCTCGATCAAGGGTTCCCAAACTATTTTGGGTCATGGACCCCTCTACTAAAATTAACTAGGGCCTTCCTAAATTCCTTTGAAAAATCAATTTCTTGCTTTTTAATATTGATGTAAAATACTTACCAATTTCTGCGGATGGTCAAATAAACACAACTTTTCTAGCGAAAATATTTCAAATAACAACTTATATCAAACAATAGGGTCGATCCCCGCAAAAAGGATATCGACCCCAAGGGGTCTATATTGACCACTTTGGGAACCCCTGTTCTAGATGTACTCAAAATCTTTCTACAATATTTTTTTATTTTTAAACCGGACCGATCCACAGTGGTTCAAAAGCGCAATTTCACGCTCTTAATTGATAACTCATAGGATCGTGGTTTTTGAGGTACAGTATCTTCAGCAAAGTTGCTCAGAATGATAGACGCCATCTTTTGGCAAATTTTATTTGTGTGATTAATCCCCCTAAAAGTAAGATAAACATTTTATTTTAGCTCAGGGCCAACATAGGGGCTAAGTTACTTTGACAAAGTTGTCCAGAAAGTTATTTCAAACAAGTTTGCTGAAGGTACTATTCCCGTAACTTGAGTGTAATTCAAGATATAATGTATTTTCTGAAAAGGGTGTCCAAAAACCAGTTTTTGTAAGAAAACATATATATTTTTAATTGATGAGTTTTTCATGTTATACAAAGTTTTTCATCTTTAAAAACTACACAACTTTCTCGAACATGCTGCTATCATTTCAGTTTAATGAAATATAGCAATTTTTCATGTTTTTTTTAAATAAAATTCTAACTTGTCTATTATCAAAAGGCGCAGGAAGGTGCACACTACTTACATATTAAACTACTTCAAAAGTTCTTTCATACCGTGGTTGAATTACTCGTCTGCGATCGTCTGCAGGTGAGATATGTTCTTTTCAAATATCCTTGTCCTTGACATTTTCAATGATAAGGTTCATTGTATTTCAGATCAGATTTCAGTATATATTCGTTACCATGGAAACTCTTACAATAAAAGGTTTTCATGGACATCGAAGTCTACAAATAGAAAAGTTTAGTAATAATTACAGACGGTTTTTTGAAAGTAACTATCCGACGTTTTTTAAAAGAGAGATAAGAAGCCACGACTTTAAAAAAAGTCATTTTTTGTTAAGTTTTTTCTATAGAAAAGCTCTGTGGATAAATATCTTCTATTCATCAATTGAAGTGGAGATCGATAAACGCTTGCTATATTGTACTGTTCATAATGATTAAGAAGTTTCTTTTATACAGCTGTCGGGAGTATTATACACGCGAGCAATCCAGATCACTTACGAATCGGGATCCCATGAATTGGTAATTAGTTCCATTGGATCCTTTGGTTACAAATATTCGTGAATGGCCAAAACAGTCCAAGAAGAATCTGTCGAACGATGTTAAGAGTCTTTTAGCTGTTTAAGAACATTGCCAGCTATCATAAAATAAATACAAATAACTAAAAAATGAGTTTTGATCATACTTCTCTTTACCAGAAGATGACATAACTTAATTCGATTTGATGATGACTTTTTTAAAAGTCGTGACAAAACAGTTACTAAACTATTCAATTTATAGACTTCAATGTGCACAAAAAAATAATATTTTGTGGCAAGTACCATAGTAATGAATATATACTGAAATCTGATCTGAAATACAATGAACCTTATCATTGAAAATGTCAAGGACAAGGATATTTGAAAAGAACATATCTCGCCTGCAGACGATCGCAGACGAGTAATTCAACCACGGTATGAAAGCTCTTTTGAAGTACTTTAAGATGTAAGTAGTCTCATCTGCACCTTCCTGCGCCTTTTGATAATAGACAAGTTAGAATTTTATTTAAAAAAAACATGAAAAATTGCTATATTTCATTAAACTGAAATGATAGCAGCATAGTATGTTCGAGAAAGTTGTGTAGTTTTTAAAGATGTAAACCTTTGTATAACATGAAAAACTCATATAAATTGAAAATATATATGTTTTCTTACAAAAACTGGTTTTTGGACACTCTTTTTAGAAAATACATTATATCTTGAATTACACTCAAGTTACGGGAATAGTATCTTCAGCAAACTTGTTTGAAATAACTTTCTGCACAACTTTGTCGAAGTAACTTAGCCCCTATGTTGGCCCTGAGCTAAAATAAAATGTTTATCTCACTTTTAGGGGGATTAATCACATAAATAAAATTTGCCAAAAGATGGCGTCTATCATTCTGAGCAACTTTGCTGAAGATACTGTACCTCAAAAACCACGATCCTATGAGTTATCAATTAAGAGCGTGAAATTGCGCTTTTGAACCACTGTGCGATGCATGAATGTACAACTTTTCATGCCAGATATTTTCATAGAAAATCTGTATTACTCAGAATGAAAAATCTGTATTTATCTGTATCTACTATAAAATCGAAATATTTATAATGAAAATTTGTTGAGGTAATGTTATTCCAAAAATGTATGGTTTTATAATGAGAAATTGAATGAGTGCTCAATATTCATATCATTCTACAACGACGACATTAAATGCTTTCATTCTACAACACCGACATTAAATGCTTCGACATTAAATGCTTTCAAATTTTCATCACCAATCGGAATCAACAGAACATAATTTTAATTTCATATACTTTCAAAATGTTGGCTTGGTGAGTTGATGTAGGATCTCAGCGCTCAACTTAAACTATCAACACCATTTAAAGATTTTTAGATCAATTTGTGATTCGTCGATTGATTACAAAACTCTCATCTCGTCACTACTAGAAAAAAGAGCTCAGACGAACAAAATTATTTTATTCTTTCCTTTTTTTTGAAAAATCTGTACAAATCTGTATTGAATTTGAAAACCTGTACAAAATCTGTATTCTGTATGAAATCTGTATGTGCATGTAAAAATCTGTATAATACAGATGAATCTGTATTACTGGCATCTCTGTGCAGTAGTGATATAAATGACAACGGACAAGGTGCAAAATTTTTGACTCAACTTTATTTTTCGACACATCCATGCAGCGCGAAGTGCGTGGAATTCCGGAACACCTACGCTCGTTGGAAATCCCAAAAATATTTACAAGTAAGTTCAGGCATATCGACTCTGAGAAAATGTTTTACACGGACGGATCGCGAATTGAAGAAGCGACAGGGTTTGGTATGTTCAACAATAATGTTTCGGTCTCCTTTAGGCTTCAAGAACCTGCATCTGTTTATATAGCAGAGTTAGCAGCAGTTCATTATAGTTTGAGTATAATCGTCACATTATCTCCAAACCATTATTTTCTTTTCACAGATAGTCTGAGTGCAATTGAAGCCATTCGCTCAAAGGCTGCTGGCAAAAATGAACCTTTTTTCTTGGGCAAAATAAAACAGTGCCTGAACGTCATATTGAATAATAATTATCAAATCACAATAGTTTGGGTTCCGGCTCATTGCTCCATTCCAGGCAATGAAAGAGCCGATATTTTAGCCAAACGTGGTGCTATTGAGGGTGAAATTTATGAGAGACCAATTGCTTTCAATGAATTCTATAGCGCGTCTCGCCAAAGAACACTTGCCAGCTGGCAAGCTTCTTGGGATAAAGATGATCTGGGTCGGTGGATGCACTCAATTATTCCTAAAATATCGACAAAGGCATGGTTCAGGGGACTGGATGTGAGTAGAGATTTCATTCGTGTGATGTCCAGACTCATGTCCAATCACTACACGTTAGATGCACATCTCCTTCGAATTGGACTTTCCGAGACTAATCATTGTGCTTGTGGCGAAGGTTACCGCGATATTGACCATGTTGTTTGGACATGCGTGGAGTATCGTGATGTCAGATCTCAACTAATAAATTCCTTGCGTACCCAAGGTAGACTATCCAATGTCCCAGTTCGCGACATTCTTGCTTGTCGTGACGTTCCTTACATGAAACTTCTCTATTATTTCATTAAGTCCATTGGAGTTCCAATTTAAATTTTATTTTATGTTAGATTGTTTTCTCTTCCATGAGCTCAACCAATAGCCAGCTATCTTATATTAAATAAAAGTGATGAACTGATACAAACAAACCTGAAATAGTTATAAGATCATGTACAAAATAAATGTATTTCATTTAATGTAATTTATAATAGCAACTCGCTTGATAAAAACAGTGTTTAGATTAACTAATGAATACCAACATACTAATAGGATATTCGAAATGTATTCGGTTTAAAGTACTATGTATTGTAGATGCCACGGCGAAGAAAAACTTATGTATATTGCCTATGAAATAAACGTATTTATGAAAAAAAAAAAAAAGGTGCAAAATTTGAAATTTGTGGATCTTATTAACCCATTATAACCCAGGGGTTCCCAAATTTGAACCAAATGAGGAGATATCATCAATACCATCATATTTTGTGTTGAAGATGTTGGGAAACGCCAAATCACTATTAGAAATCTTTTCCAAACGAAATTATCCTATGTATGATATATCACACGCTGGGACAATACAGTAGCAACAAAATTATAAAAGATATATCAATATTTTGGGAGTGATTTGGCATGAATTGAAAACACATTCGAACATGTAGTTAATGCTATTTCCGAATTTAAGCATTCGAATTTAAGAATTTAAGAATTCGTTCATGAACTATCACATACTGAAGCTAGCAAGTGTGCAACAGGGTCTATTTAAAGATTCAGTTGATTTTTATGGGTTGTGGTTGGACCTATTTTTTCACTATTTAAACAACGCTTCCGTAATAAACCCCGGGTTGGTGGTTCAATGTATAGGACGCTGGTCTTACAAGTCAGTTGTCGTATGTTCGAGCCCCGACCTGGAAGGATTCTTAGCGTCAGTAGGATCCATAGTACTAGCCATGCAATGATTCTGTACGCTATATGTTGAAACAGAAAGGCCAAATTCCACAAAAGGAATGTAATGCCAAGACTTTGCTTTGCTTTTCCGTAATAAACGATATATATATTGACAACGATTTTCCATTCGTTTGATGAATTGAAAAAAAAGTTATTAGGAAATCAAATCTGGAAAAAAATCATGACGCTCTCGAAGTGTGAAATATTGAAATTACACCCAGGTGAGTATTGAAAAAAAACGTAGTCCTACGTCAAACAGTGTTCAATGGTCACAGATACGCTCGATCTTTTAACAATTCAGAAAAACTGTTTTCATCACTGGCAGTTAGAAACAGACCGAATTTATTACGGAACCCTGCGACCAACTTATAACTTTAGTCAAACGGTTTTGAAGCTATGATGTGAAAAATATAATACCGTGCGATGGGGTTGCTGAACTGAGGACTGATTTCACATTTTCACTGGATGATCTGTAAAATTGATCCAATTCACAGTCATCTGCAAATGGACTACCGTATTTTGGTAAATTGAATAAAAATGTTTCGCTAATATTCACTTTTATTTTACTGACATGATCTGTTAACTTTTAACTGTCATTCCTTTTGACTAATTATGTAAAAAAATTACCAAATTTCAGTGAATCAATTATTAATAATGATGAACTCCAATAAACATTACTGACTACTTTGGCGAGAATCATGTTTGCCAAATTGATTTATTTTCGGAAGTGAAAAAGTAAAAACTTAGTCTGGCATCGAGAAAATTGTACGCGAAACGCTCAATTCGTTATGATTCCTGTAATTTCCTAATAGTAAGCAAGATATTCAGTACATAAACTTTTAATGCAACATTTCAGCTCTCTATCAAAATGGCTGGTGATCACATACTTAACGCTACCGTCAACGATTATTAACGATATGAATCGTAATTAAAATATTAGTATAAATCATTATTGAATAGTAAGTACCTAACCTAAGAATAATGAAACAATTAACTTGTTGGAAGAAAATTTTATATGAGTTATTTTTTAATTCATGTGTTCCATTAATTTCACGGGTTTCAGTGAAATTTATCGGAAAACAGTAATAGTTCACAACGATCATTTATTATTATTTAAAAATTGCATCAAACGTCGGAATGACGAACAAGTCAGTATAATTTTTACATGATGATGTTTAGAGAAACGTTATATTCAGCTGTTTGAAAGTCAGTAAAACTTTACCAACATCCGTAAATATGTTTTGGTGTGAAGTTGTGTAATGGTACAACAAGAAATAAACAAAACTTTCACTTTTCGATAGGACCGAATGGAGAAATATTTATTTGGGAAAGGATGGTCATTCAAATCAATGCGAATTGGTATTTGCAAAGAATTGATTCCGAAGACACTAAGTATCTACTTGAAACCATCTAAGCATGAAGCATTTCTACTTCCCTCCCAAAACATAAACTTTTACACCAATAAAACACGTTACCATTCCATGACCACCAACAGACATCGGTTGCCGCTGTAGCTATTCTCGTACACATCGATGATGTTTACAATATTCCGGCAACCGCTAGCGCGCCAGTGCAATTCTACCTCTCGTCGGGCCTTGGCATTGTCGTGCAGCACCTGTGTAGCGGGAGAAAAAAATGAAAACGAAGATGAAAAGAAGGAACATATATTACGTATATCGATGCTAACTGAGTGTTGGAGAGAAGTCGTATGTGTCAGTTAGCTTACTGACGAAGACAGGAGCATAACATATCGTAATTATAGCTTAAATTGTTAAACAATGTGGTGCGCGAATGTGTAATAAACTATGGTAGCCAGATAAGAATAGTCTGTATGATTATTTTTTGTGTGCTGGTTATTTGTAGTTTACCAGATGAGAAGATAATATTCGAAGTGATCGATATGGAAAATGAAATTAATTCATTATCGGAAGTATTCAACAGAAAACTTGAACTTAGCTTTCAGCAATTCTTCCTAAATTTAGATAATAGAAGCAGATAGAACCTATGTTAATTCACCTAGTATTGTAATGATGCCTTATATTACAGCGGGAATCATGAAAACACTACAAATTAAAAAAAAAGCGGGTGGGTAATGTCATTGACATAACTGGAGGATGTGAATACGAAAAAAACAAACATTCTTCTTTCACACCTCCGAATATCAATAATCATTTTGAATTAGTTGATGGACTGTGTGAATTTTTTCGCTTCTAGAATTTTAACGGAGCATCTATATTGAAGTATGATTGGAACTGAACTCGGAACATTGGACTAACTCCGAAATTAAATTGCAAAATTCAGGTTCGGAATCCAGATCAAGAATTCAGTTCATTAATTTAGATTTAGAATTCTGGAACTGACCTCGTTTTCACAATTCAGGATCCAAATTTAATTCTAGAACTGAATACAGACCTCGAATTCCGAACCTGACTTGAAGCACTGAATTCCTGCATGCTTAATCTGTATAAGAATAATGAACTCAGAAACTGGAATCAGGAGATTTAGATTCTGAAGTCAGTTTCAACATTCATTCAGATCTAAATTTTTGATCTAAACTTTTGAACCCATATTCTGGAACTAAATTCTGCCGCGGCGAAATACATGAAATAGTCGAAACAGTTTGTGAATAAGTAGGTGAATCGTTTTAAAGAGGTGAAAAATGTCGACGACTAATATAGCGAGTATAGTGTAATACAAAATTTCGCAGTTGTTTGGGAATATTATTAATGGTTCTAAACAGAACCGATTTGAAGAATTCAGGAATTAGGAACTGGACCTAAGGTCAAGAACTAAATTCAGAACTTAGAACAGACACCGAATTCAGTGGCAGTTTAGTTCTAGTACTATAGTTTCGAAACTGAATTCAAATCTAGTTCCAGAATCCAGTTCCAGCATGTAGGCTCTGAATTCTAAACCTGTATTATGGAACTAAGATATGAAACTAAATTCTAAACCTGAAATCCAGATCCAGAACTCAATCCAAAATTTAGTTCTCAAATTCAGATCCACCAATAAGAATCCGAATGCGATTATCAACAATCTGATGCTGATGTGAGTTGAAGGCGACTGCTCCTCCTGACGACCGACTTCATACCAGGTTTGTTATTAGATTTTGCTGGGAAAACCTCCCCGCAACATCTAGTTCCGTCTAACGCAATAGAAGAAATGAACGATTTTCGAGAAAGTTTATTCACAAATTCTTGTTCATATTTCTGATAGCTCGTAGCAAAATTACGTAGTTGAGTTAAGTACAAGAGATATTATTCACGATTAAGTTGTACCCATTCCTATTCGGTGTAAATTTTAACGACAAAAGCTTAGGAACCAGTTTAAGATTTCTTTTGCACAACACCATAACAGTGCGCTTTATTTTACAGATTTTCACCATTGTTGCGTGGTACAAAACTTGAAACTCTCAGGTCGTGCTCTCATTTGTACTTCGATCGTCGGAAGGAGGAACTTAGTTCCAGAATATAGGTTCAGAATTCAGAACGTGCATGTTGAAACTGTATTTCAGAACTGGATTCAGTTAAGGTTACGTGTCACAATATCAATATCGTCAGGGAAGCCAAAAAGTTGTACGGACTTTCGAAAGATCGTGCCACTCGTGTCGATCCTCGCTCTTCGAATCACACCTTCGAAAGCAATGTTGAACAAGATACAGGAAAGTCTATCATCTTGACGTAGCCCTCTCCGAGATTCGAAAGGACTCGAGAGCGTCCTAGATACTCAGACGTAGCACATTACTCTATCCATCGTTGCTTTGACCAATCGCGTCAGTTTATCCGGAAAACCGTATTCGTGCATGATCTGCCAAAGCTGTTCTCGACGTTGTATTCACGATACTTCTAGAGTATTTTATGAGAGTACCTTGTAGGCAGCGTTCAGCAATGTGATTGCGCGGTAATTGCAACAATATAGCTTATCACCCTTTTTTGTAGACGGGGGACACCACTCCTTCCATCCATTCCTGCGGTAGACTCTTCCTCCCAAAACTTAGAAATCATCCAGTGCAGCGCTCTAGCCAGTGCCTCTCCTCCATGTTTGAGCAGCTCGCCTGGTAACTGCACATTGCCCGCGGCTTTGTTGTTCCTCAGTTTGCCGATATCCTCTACGTGAGCGGTTCACAGAACTTCCGTGTGTCATTTGCGCGGTACAGCTGTTCCATCGCTTCGCGATTTTGGTCTTCCTGGTGGCGCTTCTTCTTAGGAAAAACCGTGTTCTGTCTCTTCCTCGCCTGTCTGTATCCTTCCTCGTTCGCTTTCGTGCGGTGTTGCAGCATCCTCGCCCTTGCTGAATTCTTCTCTTTGACCAACCGCTGACATTAGTCGTCAAACCAATCATTTCCTCGATTCGAAAACCTCGTACCTAGTACGGTTACAGCAGTGCTACTCACGGCGGACCTTATATTCCTCCAGCCGTCTTCAAGAGTCGCCGCGCCAAGCTGCTCTTCCGTTGGTAGTACTAGTTCCAGTTGCTGCGCGTATTCCTCTGTAGTACGTACGCTAGTTCATGCATCGTTGGTCGTTGTCGTTTGTTGCCGCGTGCAGGTTTTCCAGCCCGATCACTGGCCTGTACATTGGCTCCTGGCCTACCTGTACATTTATGTCGTCGATGACGAGTTTTACATCCCGCTTTGGACAGCTGTCGTAGGTTCGTTCCAGCTGCGCGTAAAAAGCTTCCTTCTCGTCATCGGGTATCGTCTCATGTGGGCAGTGCACGTTGATGATACTGTAATTGAAGAAACGGTCCTTTGATCTTCAGTACGCACATCGTATCACTGATTGACTGCCACCCAATCACGCGCTGGCGCATCTTGGGATTTAAAGCTCATCGTGCAGCATTCGGTCGTATTCTGGGAAGCCAAACGATTTACAGTTCCATGTGCCAAGCTTCCAATCGTAGTCCTTAGTTCGTCACGTAGGTCTTTGCCGATTATTCCGAGTCGTATTTCTTTAGGTATGGATAGAGGTTACTGGACAAGAGGCTGGCTTAATTAATACAAGTGATCAACTAATTGATATTATAAAGTAAGAAGAAAGCGTTTCAGCTATATTCGTATTCACGACATCCAGTTATGTCTGTGACGTTACACGCCCATACTTTTTTCGCACTACTGTTTTAAATGACGACTTTGTATTGGACTTTTTGAGTATTATTTCTGAACCGGAATCCTGCGACCAGTATAACCAAAAACGGTTCGTATGGCCGTCAACTAACATGGCCAAAATTGGAATACTTATGAGCCCACTTTACGATGCGTTGTGAAGAGATGGCATTTCACCAGAGTGATACACGCTGGCGTCTGATTCTTGTCCACACCGAGGATGCAAAAAACGAAGCATCGCACAAAGAGGAAAGCGCACTTCTTCTCAGTGTCGAATAGACAGCATTTGAGTGTGTGCTTGTGGTTAAAGCAGCTGGCGCGAGTGAAACACATTCTCTTCGCATGAATCGCTCTCTCGCGCTCTCGTCTAAATACACCCAAGTGACCACTGGCGCGTGATGGCGAGCGAACACTTCTGTGAACTTCAATTAATAGAGAGTAGATCTGGCCTTGCTATGAAAAATTTGCAAGGAAAACCGAAAATTTTACGATAAATTGTTTTATTTTGCTGATTTTGCGTGTCCACGCTTCTTCTACGCAAACCATACAGCCGAGTGCTCACCGGCGTGTACACCTCTGTGAAAGTATCTGCATCCACCTCAGAGAATTTATTAGCTAATGCTCTAGCACTTTGGTGCGATTCAGTGGAGGAGATAAAAGGAAATCTTGCTCTTCGTCACACAGAGGAGATGGACATCTCTGGCGTTGTGACGATGGTCCTGGTGGATTGCACACTGATATCATCATCTTTTCTGCTGATTGACAAAAAAGAGTTGGTTAGGAAATAGTAACCATTTCGACTCAAACTGAACATCTCAACTACATGATAGCCACCATTGCCGGCTGCCCACATCTCTATCGTTTACAGGGAGGGATAAAGGATAAGGAGGATATCGATGCTCTACCTACTTCCCGAAAGGACGACGATTCATCATTCTCTTCTATAGATATCGCGGTGTTTTGTTTTTTCCTTGGAATCAACTGTCTTCACACGAACAATAAACAAAAACTCACTTAACACAGAATTACAATCATAAGGACTTCATTTCAAACATTTTCAATTGGCACAAGCTACTTTTCAAAAACAAATTGACGAAAGCGAAAATTTTGTACGTCCAACGCGAAACGGAATAATTTTTAGTTCAATTTGAACGATTTATATTGCCTATCATATAGAAAGGCTATGCAATCACTGTGAAAACCGACTTTTTAACGGAGTGGTGTCATATACCATTCGACTCAGTTCGTCGAGATCAAAAAATGTCAGTGTGTGTATGACAAATAATGTCACTCGTTTTTCTCAGAGATGGCGGCTTCGATTTTCACAAACTCAGATTCAAAACTGCTATTAAATTTTATCCCAATCCGGCTTCCTGTTCCGGAATTACAGGGTGATGAAAACCAAAAAAATGAAAAATTGTCACTTACTTTTCTCAGAGATGGCTGAACCGGTTTTCACAAACTTAGATTCAAATGAATGCTACAAACTTTCAATCAAATGAAATAGCATTAGTATTAGATTTAGAGATCGTCCGTGTGATGCTACTCCGTTATTGACCGGGATTAAGAACCGGGCTATCGAGAATGTTCTAAAACTTTGTGTTATTTGTTATTATTAACTTTTTGCCAGGATATATTGCCCAAAACGATTACCATCAGAAACTCGTAAAACTCCATACAATCGGCTGTATGGAGTGCTGCTACTCATTCACATAATTAATGTTTAACCTTTGTTTTTCTATAGATATCTGCGATATTCGCAAAATACAACCTCGCCTGACGCAACACGAGCTTTCGCCGAAGTCTACTCCCTAACCAAAAGCCAAAATAGGGGTAGATGGGGTAAAACGCACCCCCTAAAGAAATGTAACTATATCTTAATTATAGAGAAAAACACGGAAGAGTTTCATGCATGACGATCTTCCGTAATCATTATTTCTCAAAAGTACGTCCAAATACTCGCTGCAATTTTAAAATTGTTCAAGGAACGATCTCATTACAAGTTTACCCAGTTTGCGAGAAAAAATTCCCGGTTTTTGCAATAGGCTCAAATCGCCTCTTTTTAGTTTTTGTTTTAAATATTCCTTTAATTCAAGCTTTAAACAGATATCACATGTCCAAAAAAGAACATTAAAATAGGGTCACTAATTAAGGATTGAAGTATTTTTTTGGGCATCTCGATGTAAAAATAGCATAGAGCCTTTTTCTAGTCATCTTGGGGTTTTGGATACACGTAGCCGATTTATTCCGAGCACATATGAAAGTCTACGAGGGAGGAGGGGGGGTGGGGGGGTCTATTTAGTCTCATAATGATTTGTAAAATTTTTCAAGCCATTTAGATTAGCTTAGTTAACCTTCCTTCGATTGATTAAAAAAAAATTAATAAACAGTTGAACCAAATGCACGATACGTACGATACGATACGTGGTGTGAAGCCGTTATCAGTGTAGTTTTACCAAACGCTATTTCCACCCGTAAAATTGTTATTTTAATCACTGTACAAAAAAATTAATTTTCTTTCTTATCGTTCATCCAGTTAAGCCGTTTGAAACTTATTGTATATCTTCACCTATTAAATAACTGCGACTTTATGACAACGCTTTATAATAGTGAGATTATCATTACTTGAAAACAGATACCGGTAAGGTATTGAAATTCCCCAAAATTAATTAAAATTGAAGTTCGTCATTTCAAATCCATGTAACTCTTAGTTGACTTTATTACAGGACTGCACAGAACCAGCTGAATCGAGTCGATGGATAAATTTAATATCCTTTTCTCAATTCTCAATAGAACATAATCTTTTATTAAATGATCAATTTGCTCTTATTTTCAAACAGTCTATTGCTGCGTTCGCTGTATATCATGTAGTGTCTTCTTGTAGGAACAAACCTTTAGTAAATATTTCCGCTAACACAAATTGCCCAACCGCCTTTGATTATCTCACTGGGTCTGGGTATATTTCTTTTGAATGCCATGAACGGACTATTCGGACTCTAAAAAATTAAGTCTCTCTGTTGGACGCAGTATTGCCACAATATGTTTGTCGATATTCACGATAGATCAACACGACTAACCGATTATGTTTAATATAAATTGACACTATGCCGAAGTGTTCTCGGGGTGTATACTTGGTTAAAACTTTACTTTGTTCAACCTTATTTTAAATTTGATCAACTCTGTTATAGTTTGAAAAAAGTCTACGTAGACTATTAATGGTGGGGAGGGGGTTTATTTGAAAAGTCTACGAGTAAGTGAGGGGCGGTGGGTTAAAAAGTACCAGATTTCGGTCTACGTGGTTTATGAACGGTCCCTACGCTATATTTAAATAGTTGTAATACGCTTGCAAACACGTCTGTTCAATGAACGATACTCTCAGACTGAGAGTATCGTTCATTGAACAGCAGGGCTTGCAAATTGAAGCAACGAATATTAACAAAAGGGTTTCATCATCTATGTTATTCACACACATTCGTATGTCAGGTAGAATTCACAGCGCAACCCAAGCAAGGAGAGAAGCTTCGTTCGTTTATTAGTTCATGAATATGCCCGCTATCTGAGACCTATGCTTCACGAGGTTAGCATTTGATGAATGGTTCTCATATTGTAGATACCTATGAAGAAACTAGATTCATAACTTTTAGTTCCGATGAATATTAATTTAAAGAACATTGCTTTTAATGTTTCCAGGATATGTACACAATGTAAACTCCCAAGAAACAAATTGATCGTTCTGAAAATGGGCTCCAATGCAAAATTTCTGCTATAAAATGTTTAAAGTATGTTTGAAATGTGATCAAATTTAGTCTTAGAATGCGAACATTATGTTCAAAAATGATTTCTGTAAACCTACACTGTGAAAACACCGTAAACATTGCCTATTTGACTTTGCTTCGCGTCACGTAGCACGTCGTGAATCAAGGCCTTCTTTCTCATACAATACTAACGAGAGCGAATCCTACATTTCATTACATTGCCATGGATTGCTTAGTTCATGTGTTAATTGAGATTGAGAGCACAGGCAATTTACTATAGGAAAGGGAATTGATCTGCTCAGTAGCATATACTCTCACGCATTCAGTTTCTCTCTAATATAGGTATCTCATTCAGCTAAGTCAAGCAAAGTGTTCACAGCAGATGTTTTTTGTTGCTTCGTTGGTTTGAGGATTCACAATACAAGCCTTGCTCTCAGATGATGGAACCCCTAAAACCAATTATTAACAATGACCCATTAGACAACAATACTTAACTTAATACAAATCCAACAGAAGCATCCCAATTATCCTTATTTTTCGAAATGAGCTTTCGTTGTGTTGGTATTAATAACAACTAGAAAAACTCTTATGCTTTTTTTTTAAATAATTATTTTTTGGAATATGAGTAAAAATTAAATTATTAAGATTCAAATTGGGTATTCAACAACAATTGAAGGGGTTTTTGAAAATTGTGAATATTTTTTTTTGAACAATTTTGTGATGAAAAATGCGGTTTTATTTTCAAAGGGCTGCCATTTTACAGAAAATCAATTAATTAAAAAAAACCCTTACGTACCTCTGTGGAGATAACTATCGAGAATATTCTGTAAAATTTTTTGATCGATTGGTCAAAATTTACTTGACTTATGTTTTCGGCCGTCAAAATGCAGCACTTTCGCGGAAATGCCGCCAAGCTGCCATTTTGTTTTGCAACTTTTAAAACTGATCATTTTTTTGTACTTAAATATACATATTAAAAAGTGCTTTATACAAAATTTAGATTCTGCATTTTTTGGATCCCAAAATAATTCCCCAAAAAAGTCCTTCCTTTTTTTTTTTCTACGGTGGTGTAACCCCTTAATTTATTTATAACTTTGTTTTAAAATTTTTGGTTGCGAAATAAAAAAACCTTTTGAAAATTAATTTTCGAGCATTTTGACTAGATTTGCTTGACAGCAACGAGCTTCTATACCCAATGTAACGATATAAATATGAGTCTGCACTACATGCTACCATCTGACTCATGCAGACGTTTGGTCACGCGTCAACAGCCATACAACGGAACTCGAGGTATGTAGTGCGTAGTAATCACATGAACACTGTAATCGTATTGGTGCAAATGACAGCAAGTCTGTCATTAGAAAAAAAATTGGTTTGGGCTTGCCGACGAAGATCGGAGATTTCTTATACCATTAATCAGCTAAATTTAAGAAAAAAACTGTATTTTTGAGTAATACCTTTCTTCAATTCTTTGGCAGAAACAAAACGAAGCAAATGATTACTGATTATCTCTTATGGGTAAATCACTTGGTCATTCATTGCATCGTCAAAACTGCATATTGGCAATACACATTGTTTTGCCTTGTTTCTCCTACGACAAATGATTGACACTTACCTTTAAGGCATACTTGCTGCCTGTTTTTTTGTTGGTGCACTGAACAACCTTTCCATTGATGCCGAGCCCCAGGACGGTGTTTGATATTTCGTAATCGTCGGTAATAGGAGTCGCCTTGGGCTGGCGCCCGTTTGGTCCTCCACCGCCCTGGGGGAGATGTTGCTGTGTCTGCATGGGGATTGGTTTGATCTCGGGCATCTTGTACATGTCTAACTTTCGTTTGCGATTTCCGCCACCTTCACCACCACTTTTGCTAGCGCTGACGATATTACTACTGCCACCGATTCTGTTGTCTTGATCCGTTTTGATAACACTTTTTTAAACAATTACTGCGTTTGTATGTTTCGAAGCGGAACAAAAAATAAAACAAAAACGGTTGGTTTTAGAAGTCGATAGCAATATTTTTTTTGTATTTTCATGAGAAGTGTACATAACACGGTACAATAATATAATACACAGTCAAAAGATCTTTATCTCAGAGACTCATTCTGCGGAGGACTCCTCCGGGAAGAAATTCAATTATATAATAGCACACTGTATGATACGCATCCTGCCTCGTACTTAGATCTTTCTATGTTTTAACGCACTGTATAAGCAAACGATACAAACGCAACAGCCGTCCTACGCTTTTTACATCATTAATTTTTGCTCATCCGAATCACGCGACAGTTGTTCACTTACTAAACATTGCCTTCTTTAAGTAATGTTTGTTTCCTATACAACTTTTGATTTCTCCCGTCAATCCTTGTTTGCTGTATAAGCTCTGTAGTAACATACCGATTAAATCCCAGACACATGTGTCATCCTCCCAAATAAAAGGTAACAATCCGAATACACTGCTGCATATTGAAAACGTGTTGTTAGAAATAATGTTTTGAATCGAGAAAAAAGGGAGGAGGCGCCGATTGCTTTTGAATTCAATTAATAATTTGATTTCAATTGAATTTCAAGTCAACACTATAAATTTTGCAGCTGCCTACAACTGTATGAAAATATAGTGATGAAAAGAATCTGTAGGACCACCATAGCTGAGGACACACTTTTTTTCAAATCGGTCTGGGGAAGATTCGCACTTTAGCTTGGCAAATGAATTATGAAAACCAAAACAGTCTTTCCTCTTGATTAGCATCTAGCAATTTTCATGAATCGTAAAAGACAAAACTTATTCACCGTAATAATACAGAATACCTTTAACACTTGTGAATAATTTGAAACTATCGAGTTTCTGTCGCAAATTAAAACTTTTTCGTAAAATACCGGCAAACTTTCATTGCGTTTTCGTTCACAAAACTATGCCACACACAAAACTTGCTGTTTCCATCGCACTTTTACTTTTTTCACGAATAATTCTTATTTACGTGAGAAAATATGATAGAATTCCCGTGACATACGGAAACAATGCAGATTTTTCTGGTGTTTCCTGGGTAAACAGACACAACGCACCGAGTGTGACAGCGAAGTATAGTGATTTTCACTGTCGGCTAGAAAAGATTGCGATGCGATAAGATAGCGACAAAATGCCGCAAAGATAGCGAAACTGTCATTCGCATCGATTCAACCCCTTCGAGACCACAAGCCAGAAAAAAATATTTTTTAAATTGACCGTTACAACAACTAATTATTAAGAAAACTGCAGTTATAATTAATTCATATAGCTGCCCTTACACGAGACAATATTATTGTCAATACAAGGAGTATTGACAATACTTTTGATCGTGTAATGGAAACTTCATTGGATTGACGAAAATATTGTCAAAAAATCAAAACTGCTCATCAATCCAACAATACTTTCTCTCCAGAGAGGAAACTGCCAAATATGTGCAATGAACTCATCTCTCAATATTTCAATGTTCATTTGCAATATTTGAAGCTCCAAACGCTTGATTTTCTCGAAAAATGCGGACTCAAGTTACCAAGTCAATTGGATTGACGGTATTGCCAATACTTTGGATTGACAATAATATTGTCACGTGTAAGGGCTGCTTATTGATAATGCGTATGATTATGGCTTTAACTTGCACGGATTTTTTAAGCGTGTGCTATTTATTTGACATAATGTACGATTCAGACGATCCGCCTCCTTCCGTCACCGTCACCGAAACGTCAGCTTCCGTCAAAATTAGTTTAATACTTTCTTTACCGGAACGTTCACACGCTCCGTCCGTCAAGACGTTCCGTGACGGTGACGTTACATGTGAATGGCTCCATAAGAATGCATGTAATTAATGTTGACGGTGCCAGTGACGGAGATTGACTGTGACAAAAGAAGACGGATCGTCTGAATCGTACGTAATTATTATTTTGTGCTTAGTATGTACCCTTTTCATTTATATTTTGTATTAATCGACGCCTTGGTTTTCAAAACCTCGTGCTTTAATCGATTGTGCTATTTGTCTACTCTAAAAGGTTGGTCGTCTTTGACAGATATACATTTGTTGATGCTTTCGATGAAATAACAATTGTCGCTAAGGAATTTTACCAGTTGAAAATGCAATTGGCCTCAATCCAACAGCCGATTAATTTTTCTTTTGGCTCTAATGCTAGTTAATTTCAATACAACAGACAGCGAAGGGGTTAAAAAAACTGTCCAATTTTCTGGCAGCGATGCCAGGTGAAATTTTAGGCGTCTGCGTATTAGAAATGGTCCTATGCGACCTCAATGTTTAGAAGTATGACGAAAAAACCAAACGAAAACCCTACAGTAATAGCAAAAGTCATTAAAATGGATGATTGTTTATAAAAATTTCGAAAATCTGCAAAAAAGTCGGCTTAATTGCAAAGTCTGCTAACAAACGAAATTTCAAATTTACATATCAATCCGCAAACCTGGCATCAGTGGTTCTGACGCTCATTATTTCGCAATCCTGCGACGATTCCGTCGCATTCTATGTCAAGCTGAAAACCACTATAACACACGTAATATAAATCGATGTGAACAGGGATGCCAAATCCTTTTTAAAAATCTGTGGTCAAGCCAAAAACCTGTCTGTGAAAATCTGTGCACGTTTCCCGTCGAATATTTGCTAATCGGAATCATTTTGGTGAGCAAAAAGAAAGGTCTTACTACCAACCGCTCTGTACCTTTTTCTCAATCGCTCTGTACTTTTTGGTGCTAAACTGTGATCGATTTCCAAAATCTGTGATTAATTTCAGAATCTGTGAAAATCTGTGATCATTTTCAGAAATCTGTGCAGAAAATTGAAAATCTGTTAAACTCAGATTAATCTGTGAAATCCCTGGACGTACACATTTCAAAAAGGCCAAAAACAATTGACAGAGTCTCTTAGTTTTCTTTCTCTTTCGACTATATCTATATATACAGTGTGACGATGTGATATAAACAGAATAAGATTTTCTCTGTTTACCTTCTCTTCTGTTAATAACACCTGAATTTTCACGTTTACTTACAAAATTTGCATGTAGAATGAAAGAAAATATCTCAAGATTTGTAGCATCCGTAAAAAAATAAACCATTGATTTTACATCATAAACAATTGATTTCCAATTAAATCTATTGGTTACAATATATATTATTGTATCTTGACAAGATAGTTGTCATTTCCAACCATTCAATATATTGTTTCGACGATTCTACAATTGAATTTATTGTATACGTGGTGTTTCAAAAATATGCAAACTGTACATTTGATTGTTTTCCAAGAAAACATGTATGAGACATTTCTCTGCCGTTTACTATTATGACTTACTCTCAGCTAGTGCCGAGTCATTCGAAATTACACTTCAAAGTGAATGTTGATGGATGGCTTATTGGCCGCCCGTAAAAGAATAAACCATTCATTGTACAGCATAAACAATTGATTCATAATTAGATATATGGGTTACAATACATTTTATTGTATCTTGACAAGATATTTTTCATTTCCAACGATTTAATATATTGTTTCTACGATTTTACAATTGAGTTTATTGTACACGTGCTGTTTCAAACAATATGCAAACTACATTTTATTGTTTTCCAAGAAAACACATATGAGAAAACTTTATGATTTGAATTGTTACGATACTTAACAACCTATACATTCTATTGTAAAAAGCATTTTCACAATTATTTGAATAGTGTATAACCGACGACACGACCTGCCACTCGTCTACCAAAACTGTATCGCAAATTTAACTACCCCTCAGTAACTGGTAATGTCAAAACGAAATTGATGGAAACTATTTTGAAACTGGCAACACAAGTTGATAAATTATTGATTTTAAATAACAGTTACCATAACCTTGGTTACTGCTTAGTGAAGACTTGAGAATTGTAAACAAAACAAATGGGAAAACGGGTATTTCTAAGGAAAAATTAAAATTCCTCGAGTGAATAATCTCTTTGTGCAGTAAGTTGCAAGTACTAACGATAAATGATGATAGATTAATAGAAATCTATTTGTAGGAATGTCCAACTGATCTAGAAATTATCGGATATACTATCCTGCAAAATCGTTTTGTTTTGATTGGTCACTATAAACATCGTTCTCCCCCAGATAGTTTAATGTATGTATTTGTATGAAATAAACGTTTACTTTATATTCCCTTCTATTCATTGTTTAGAAATACAATGTACAATGTTACAAATTAACGTTCGTGCACCGAGTCGTATACGAACTTTGACTTCACCGGATATTTCAGCGAAGCGCTATCGATTAGGGTTGTGTTGCAGCAAGGTAATGACGTCATAATTTTGAAAAAAAAAACAGCTGCACGATTTTAAATAAGCAACACTTTCAAACTCATGGAATGACCATCGTTCAAACTCATGGAATGCCCATCAGAATCGCCAGGCCACTTTGAACTTTTATGGGAAGAAGTTGACCAAAATATTGTAAGCCCAGGAGGGTAATTTTACGCACAGATGGGAACAACCTTCTATTTTGAAGTATTACCCTAATCTAACGGAACTGGCAATTAAATACGACATAACAGTTTTTGAACGATAACATTTTTTATTCCGGAGTAGAAAAAAATTATCGTTATTATAAATAATATTGCCAATATTATTATTGTTTCCGCTCAAAATTTCAGGTGGGTAATTACCATCCTTCGAAATTTTCGGATGGATAATACTACTCACCGTACCCACCTTTTTGAGGCCCCCTCCCGAGAGGTGTGGAATTTGCGTCTAACCAGCGCCAGTGGTGGAAAGAATGTACAGAATTTATGGAACCATCGTCAAACCGAGACCTATTTTTGATGAGAATCGATATTAATTATTCGTTTTTATTTTACAAATATTTATTTTTACTCATTTATTTATTGGTAGGAGATCTGTGCTGGACTAAATTATACCTGGGAATGAATTCTGGCAAATGGTTTCCTAGGGAATAGTATATAGACCTTGTTGACTGTTCATGTCCAACTCTAGGAGCATTTATGAAGACGGCGAACTGCAAAGAATAAAATACGTGTTATCTGACAAATAAGATTTAGTCACTTACCTTAATTATTGCAAGCACCGATGATGGCGATTTGAATGTTCCACTTCCCTTATCTGCTCTTAAAAAGTGGGACTGAGGGCACGAAATTTGAATCACCGAACTGTTTCTTCAAATAATTTGTTTATTTATTCTGAATCCTTGGTTACTAGTTCGTAGCAAGTGAATCAGTGTTGCTCGAGAAGATTATTTTTATCGTTTTCAAGGGGCTGCTATATTTTTGGTGACTGACGGTAAATCCCTCACAGACACTTTTTATCTCAATTTTTCTTCGGAGTGTCTGGTCGTGTCGTCGGTATAACAATACATTAAAATATTTTTCAACGGACAAAAAGCATAGTTGTGGCAGGTTTGGTAACAGCAAATCGTATTGTTTTTTACAATATTTTTTATTCGGGTATAGTTTCATCAAACAAACACTTTTCACGGAACTCTGTTGATTTTGCACTTAGCAACGGGGGTTTTGCAAATCTGATATAAAAATCAGGTTCGAAACTGACTCGATTTTCAGTTCAACAACGTTAAAACTAGGTTCGAAACTAGCTTCAAACAAACGGTTTGACAGGGTGGAAACTGGGTTAGGTTTGGTATCAAGCGAAAACGACATAAGTAATCGCAACTCTAACCATGAGTTATACCATGTTCACATTAGCGCTGATATCACTTCATATACCGAGATGATATGCATATCATGTCGAAGTGTTCACATATGATCGAAATGATATCGTTTGACAATCAAGTTGTCATATTGAATGTTCTCATTAGAAATAAGATCAATAATATTATCTTTATCTATTAAAATTAAATCAATAATTGAAGTCTTGCATTTTATGGTCTCCGAACGCCAGTATTCGTTGAAAAATTCGAAATTATGATTGTTTATTGTCACTCTCGAAGTGACGTTCATAAATGAGTGCGTTCAATGCCATTATCCGTGTTGCTAGTTGCGATTTTTGATAACGCGACATGATATCGTACATGATATCCCGGATATCATGCCAAAATAATAATACGCGTTGACATCAATTTGTATGGGATATCAAGTGATATCGCACATGATATCATCGGATATCAAGTATATCCGTATGTCACTTGATATCAGCGCTAATGTGAACATACTATTATGTTCAAAGAGCGTGTGAAACACAGTTGCCAGGTATACCGATTTCTCGGTATTTATACAGATATTTGACCTCTATGCCGCAATACAGATATGTACACACTAAAAACCGTTTCTTGAGCTCGGCATAATAAAATGCTGAAACTGATCGACAACACCTAACTTTGCTGATTATGTTTCTGAACTTAGTTAAATGCATTCACTGATACTTCGATGAAATGCTTCATTTTGCCGAAATTTGGCATAATTGCTTGCTGAATTTATCAGGAAACAACAGATATGCCGACATCAGCATTTTCGTTTGCCGAGATTTCGGAATATGCGCTAGCTTTTGCCGAAATTCAGTACGCCAGCTGTCATTTCTTGCCGCGTTACATTTTCGCTTCGCATTGCGCGGTTATTTTCTGGTGAAATTTTGTAGTGAAAAAATGGATATTTTAGAAACTGTTAGTAAGGAAGACGTAAGATTCTACGATCTATTCAGTAAGTACGATTGCAACACTTTCTTTTTTATATAAAAAGCAAATTCTATTGCTAATTTCTATTGTGAAGTTATCATGGAATTTTTGGAAGTTAACTCAATATATAAAAACCTGTTTTTATTTTCATATTTTAGCTCGACTCAAAGTGGCCGCATCCGAAAGCGTCGCTATTAGTAGTGATGTCTGATGAATTTGGCGACTGCTCTCTAATTTGGAAAGATGTAGTAATTCCCGCGGAACCGGGAATACTGTCAACATTTAATGATCTTTGCATGGCTTATACAGTATTCGGTATTGAATGCGAACTTTCCGACATTTTTTTAAAAATATTTTATGCCACTTGTTTTCAGGTAGAGGCCTTTTAAGACTACCGACAACAAATTTGTAAGTCTCCTTTAAATGTAAATAAAATGAATTTTTGATCCCAAACGGCCTGTTTATAATGTTGACAAATAACGAACTAAATTAATCGGATAACTTTTTAATTACTGATGATTCAGTAATTTATTTTTTCGTTTTTCTTTTTTTTTCATTGCGTTACTGAATACTCAGTGAAAGTTTAACTGAACACACAGTAAATCTTCTGCTGACGATTTCGGCAATATTTGACGTTTGTCAAATTTGAGGGTGCCGAGAAGTTCAGTAATTTTAATTTTTGCTGAGATGATTACTGATTCCTCAGCTGTGCGAATCTCGGCATTTTTTTGCCGAGACTCAGCTTAAAAATTTAAGTGTGTACTCCCAAAATACCGATAATTCACGGATCGTACAGATTAATACCGATTTTCGTTTTATGCTTGGATAGACATGAGAAAAGGTTGCTGTGGAACCTTTTATGCTCACCAAAATGAGCTTTGGTGGCATTTTCCTGGTACTTATGTCACAGACTAACAGACATGACAGTATGAGTAAATTCTTATAAAAATAATTTTTCGTTATGCACTAGTTCCACCTATATTGTACTGCGCGAACTATTCACTATCTGTACACCCCTTGTGTTAAGTAAAAGTTTTTTTTACTAGTTGGTTTCCCCTCGTTTGTCAACACCGATCAGCTGCTTGCAGGGTTGCCTGATTTCATCGAAATATTTGAAAATGAATCGTCACAATAAATTTTTGGATTACGTTGATAATATATTTAACTTTTTTAGCGATGTTGGAAGGTAAACATTTATTTTACTCAACGTTGTTCATCTAGACTATTTTTGATTGTGTTGGTAATTTTCACCCAAAATTAAGTGACGGCAGACCAGAAGCAAGTAAATATTGTAACAAAACGGGTTCGATTTTGTATTGCCTTGTAGGATGAGAAGTAGGCACAATTCTGTATATAGTTTTGGAAATATGTAATAAATCTGTATCCTGCATGAAATTCGCATGGAGGTATACAAATCAATACATTACAGGTAATTCTGTATGAATGGCAACTCGGTTGGCAAATGAAAAAAATAAACACAGTCTAGATGACAGACATAATGTTTTTGATAGGGTAACGTGGTGCCATCATGACATATGTGAGTACTGTCCCAAATAAAGGAATATTCGAAATGACCGTTTATATGGTTAAAGAATCTAATTTGAGTGTCCTGTCTGTTAGTCTGTGCTTATGTTACGGGATTCTGATACCGATATGATACAGATAGATTTTTGCGCCGAATACAATTTTTTTTGAAAATGACCTGGCAACGCTGGTGTGAAAGAAGAGACCGGTAAAGTTTGACCAGCGCTGCCAACTATACCGATTTCTCGGTATTTTACCGATTTTTTGACTCGATACAGGAATACAGATATGCTCTCTCAAAATACCGATATTTCAATTTTCATACAGATAAATACCGATTTTCAGTTTTCGTGTTGGATTCCATAGACGTAAACCAGGTCGAGCGCCCTTTTTTTTGGTCGCGAAAACAGTTTCCACACTAAATCGATGTTTGATTTTTCGAGAAAGATATTGTACAGATAGATTTTTCCGCCAAATACAGATTTTTGGAAAAAACAGTTGACAGCACTGAGTTTGACATCGATAATATTCTCGATTGATTTTTCATTAGAGCGTATAAGCAAGTGACAGTTTTTTTTTTAATCACTCTCTCTTTTTCATTTTTGTGCGATTTAAAAGATTTTCTTTGATTTCACTACTCTGTTTGAAAAACGATTGTTTCGGGTATCATTTTATGCAAAGAGTTGAGTGATAATCATGGAAACCGCTTGGTAATTGATAGCAGAGAAAGTAAACAATGAGAAACTGTCACTTGCTTATACGCCCTAATGAAAAATCAACCGAGAATTATTGTTTAATTTTTGTCGATAAGGCGCTAAATTATTTTAGTAAAACACATGAAATATGCCGCAAAGCATGGATTCTTCGAACAGCTCACCACCGACTCATTCGATAACGTTTCCAGATAAAATTACTACATTTGAGTTGTCTAGTTATGAGTGGTCTCAGAACTTATTATGCGTTGCTCTCCCCGATAAACTGATGTTAGGAGTGGTTCGATTTCCGGTAACATTCTTTTAACATATGATATGTGCTTTCTTTAACACATCTGTTTAAGGAGGAAAGCGAACTGGAGTGCTTTGAGTGGAATCAACTAAAGGAAGTTCACCATGAAAGTCGCTGTCATGCCGTAGCATTCGCGCCTGAAACGTCGTTGGCGGTTCTACCCAAGGTGGTCGTTATTTGTACGGCAGGAGCCGACTACAATTTGCGCATATTCAACAGTGATCTAGAAGATGATAATACGATACAGGTACTGCAAGGTCATCGCGGCTATGTGAATCAGATCAGCTGGGATCCCGACGGGGAGTACCTGGCGTCTTGCGGAGACGATCACATGTGTATTATGTGGAAACGCAAGGAAAACTATTCGAAAGGGTCGACATTTTTCTTTGGCTCAGCGGTAGTGTCCGCCAAATGGCATCCTGATGAGTCCGGTAAGGTACTTATTGCCGAAAAGTCTGGAATTGTGCATCTTTACAATGTGGAATCGAAGCTAGCAATATTGTCAGTTGAGAGCAGTAAAAATCCACTCAACTACGCTGACTGGAGTCTAAATAATTCAGCCTTTGTGGTAGCACTAGCAGGCGGAGAGTTGATTTTCTGGGATTTGATGCGACCAAGTCGACCCATAGAGAACAAACGAATTCACGAGGATTGTGGTCATATCGTCAAGTTTTCGCCACATTCGGAAACCATTGTTGCCAGCGTGGGACGTCCGAGGAGTACCCTAAAAGTTATTCATACTAAAAATCAGATTCCTCAAATAGAAGCTAAGTTACTATTGTATGGCGGGCTGTGCTGGCACTACCAGCTTCCATATGTTGTAGCAGGTCAGGATAGAAAATTATGTTTTTGGAAAATTTCTCTTTGAACTGATTAAACGGTGGTGAACTTCAAATATTCATGTTTTCTCATTTTTGCTTCACTTTCAACTCGTTTCATCTAAATCAAATCTTGTCAGTCGCACGAAGCTTTAAGATCAGCTCTTAGTTTTCGATATATTTGCCACGCTTCGCTTAACTCTTTAAGTGGATAGTGATCGTCATGTCGCTCCAAATATTTTTCCAGTGCTCGTCGTTTTTGTTCGTCGTTCACTACAGAGTCGATAGTTTGAAGTTCACTTCTCAATATTTGATTATCTTGCACTGTATTCAATTGTGGATAGTCCAATACGCAGGCAAGGCACTGGCAAATAAAATTAAAATGTTTCTGTAGTAAACTTACTCGCTTATCCTTTGTCATAGATTCGAAAGTATTGTTTGAACTAAAAAATATTTACGTTAGTTTTTCAACAAAAAATCTGGTAATATAATAGGTATTTACATATAGCACAGCAAAATCTGCTCCCCTGCTTTAATTGGGCGTTTTACAACAAGAACTGATTGCTGGTTAATCCAGCAACGTTCCACATTTGGTGCACAAGTGTGATTAACCAATCGCAACAACGGATAGAGACACGTCATACCCTTAATACTTTGATCGCAGATGCTAATAGCAATCCAAAACAGTCGATAAAGTACTTCTAACAAAACTGATTCATATTCATTCAAAATTTGTCCAGTCGGAAAAGCAGTGTTTTCTTTAACTGCAATATGATACGCGAGGACAGTGAAGAATTGTGTGATACCTTTGTCAGTTTTGTCTTTGTTTTTGCGTGATGTGCTTTCGGATAGTATGTGAAAATGTAGCTTGCTAGGGTCCACATTCAATGGATTCCGATAATCATTCAAATTCTGTTTGTACTCCAGGCAGAATGCTTCTGCATTTTTCAAGAGATCACCCATCGCTATCCAGAATAGACGCAAAGCAATGTGAAAAACTCGTGTCGGTTTTGGTCCTTTGAAGAGACACTTCAAGTCTTCCGTTATTCCGCATTCGAATCGGTGGTACTGATTATAAGCATTTGCTCGACATTGTTCCGAGCAATACATTGCACTGCAGCATGTTCGGCATGGAATAAGATCTAGGTTGTTGCCAAAGCCACAGTGATTGCATCGGCTATAGGCTGATTCATGTTCAAGAACTAATAAAGAAAATTTCTCAATTAGAGCAAGATTGCCTACCTTCAAATCTTTTGTTGCAATAAATCCTCTGCCATAATCTGGGATACTTGCCATTTCCAAATTGGAGTTGTGCTGTTCATTGTCTGTCACAACAGGTTGTTTCCGTTCATTCGAACATTCTTGCATCATATTGAGACATTTTTGTTCCCGTTCTAACAATTTCTGCATTTTACTTGTCGGGTAGTTGTTTGCTTTGGCTAGTAGGATATTATCAAGGCAGTGATTATATTGTTTTTGATTGAAATAAACCGCTGATCTGTTGGCATATCCTATACCTAACTCTTCAGCTTTATCCGGTGCATGACAAATACTTTCGTTGTATAGTCTGAGCACTACTTCTTGTTCAACCGATTTATTCATGTAGGTCCCATTCGCTTTCACGCGTAGCGCATTGGCTAGTATTTCATCCTTTCGCGGATGTGTTTTCGGAAATGGCCAAAACTCTCGTTGAAAAAACCGCTGAACTTCATCTAACGAATCGGCTGGAACGCAGTTACGTGATAAAATCCAAGACGTTGCAAGTCCAAAAGCTGGAGATTCAAGTTGCTGAACCACCTCCGGACGAATCATGATATATGTAGAACAGCGAACAGGCAGCTAACAATCAAATTCAGAAAATATGGCTTAATTTGTTATACACAGAAATAAATAACGTTGATAGTTCCATGACAATTGGGCCTAACTGCAAATGAAAGCCTGCCTTAATTTACTAGCCATTACAGCAATTTCTTGGAAGTTTCCAATGTAGATCAAAAGCTTGTGGTTTTAACTTGAAAGTTTTGTGAAAAGTAAGAGCAAATTTAGCAGCTAGAAGTTCTATTGAATTTTTTATCGTGACGTCACGAATGAACAAAGATTCATCCTTGACAGTTCAGCGGTATTGTTTACAAACAAGCTTAAACAAAAATCGAAGAGCACATCTAAAACAATCACCTTTACACTTTGCAACTAGTCACTTTTATTTAATAAATATCAAAAACGAACCTTATTCAATCGTGAACAAATGTTTTAAAACTTTAACTAATTAGGTTTTTTACCGTCACTGCTAACCTCAATCGGATGAATACATTTTGACAGTTCAACAGTACTGTTTGTAAACAGAAATTTCTTTTGTTTGTTTATTGACAAATTGGATCAGACCATTTACGGTCCGTATCGCCTAAATAAAGTTTTAAAACATTTGTTCACGATTGAATACGGTTTGTTTTTGATATTTATTAAATAAAAGTGACTAGTTGCAAAGTGTAAAGATGATTGTTTTAGATGTGCTCTTCGATTTTTGTTTAAGCTTGTTTGTAAACAGTACCGCTGAACTGTCAAGGATGAATACTTGTTCATTTGTGTCGTCACGATAAAAAACCTAATTAGGTTTTGCACGAACATGCCATAACCTCACAAAATGAACTTTTTTTGACAGTCGACGTGTACTTGTTTACAGTTTATAAGTTCATCGTTGGAATGTAAAAATTGCAAGTCGGACTTCCGGTGAAGCTCTCAAAGTGTTAGCATATCGTTTCGCACTAGTGCGATAAAATTTTGTGTATTTCTGTTCGCGGAAGAAAAATTTTTTCTCGTCCTAGAGTGAATCCGTGTGGCGACGCCGCGAAACATCATCGGGAGTCAATGTAAAAGAATTTACAATCGAAAAATATAAAATACTCGAAAATAATAATACAACCAAACATAACCTACAAGAAAATAAATGAACAATACATGTGCAAAAAACACAATCGAATTAAAACACAAAATTAAATTATAATCTAACAATACAAAGGCAAGATGGGCCATCACTGGCCTTAGCCTGTCACGTTAGTGACACAGCAAATAAAAAAAAAAAAAAATTGCAAGTCGCTTCACACTCAACTGATTCATACATATATCACTCCTTGAAGCTGGAAACACCAGCCATCTGACACCGGTATGTGAGCACCAGCCATTTGAAAGTATACCGATTACGTTGAGCCCCTCGCGTTTCGAGCCCCAAACACTGCGATGTTTTGATACTCATCGCGACTCTCAAATTGTGAAAATTATATCCACTTAATGTCCCAAAACACTGTCTGCTGTATTTTAGGTAAACCGACAAGTTATTGTGAGAGAGTCGACACAAAATTCACTAATTTTCGTGCACTAAACAAGGTAAACGCGTTAAACAAATGCATTACTGTTTGTTTGTTTACGTTACAATCAGCTGATTTTGAAGTTCCGATTCTAATCTCATAGAAGATGGCGTCGTGACAGGGGGCCGGGAAACACATACAGGGCAATCACAGACTAACAGACAGGACACTCAAATTAGATTCTTCAATCATTTTAACGGTCATTTCGAATATTCCTTTATTTGGGACAGTACTCACATATGTCATGATGGCGCCACGTTACCCTATCAAAAATATCCTGTCTGTCATCTAGAATGTGTTTATTTTTTTCATTTACCAACAGAGTTGCCATTCATACAGAATTACCTGTAATTTATTGATTTGTATACTTCCATGTGAAATTCATGCAGGATACAGATTTAATACATATTGCCAAAACTATATACATAATTGTGCCTACTTCTCATCCTACAACGCAATACAAAATCGAACCCGTTTTGTTACAATATTTACTTGCTTCTGGTCTGCCACCACTTATTTTCGGATGAAAACTACCAACACAATAAAAAATAGTCTAGACGAACAACGTTGAGTCAAATAAATGGTTACCTTCCAACATCGCGAAAAAGTTAAATATATTATCAACGTAATCCAATAATTTATTGTGACGATTCATTTTCAAATATTTTGATGATATCAGGCATCACTGCAAGCAGCTGATCGGTGTTGACAAACGAGGGGAAACCAACTAGTAAAAAAACTTTTACATAACACAAGGGGTGTAGAGATGGTAAATAGTTCGCGCAGTACACTATAGGTGGAACTAGTGCATCACGAAAAATTAATTTTATAAGGATTCACTCATACTGTCATGTCTGTTAGTCTGTGGGGCAATCTTTTTATTTATTTTCTCTGTAGATTCCGTTTTTAACAGGCACTTTTTCGTCATTTTTCAATTTTTAACATGCAGTCGCAAAACAAAACAAGTACACTGCAACTGTCAAAGATGAACTTGATTCATCGGCAGTTCATTTGTGTCGTCATCGTGCAAAACCTAATTAGGTTTTGCACGAACATGACATAACCTCACAAAAATTAACAGAATGAACTTTTTTGACAGTCGACGTGTACTTGTTTACAGTTTAAAAGTTCATCAGAAGTTCATCGTTCGAATGTCAAAATTGCAAGTCGCCTCACACTCAACAGATTCATATATGTATCGCTCCGTCCTGCTGGAAACACATACAGGGCAATTTTTTTTAGTTATTTTCACTGTGGAATACGTTTTTAACAGGCACTTTTTCGTCATTTTTTCAATTTTTAACTTGCAGTCGCAAAACAAAACAAGTACACGGCAACTGTCAAAGATGAACTTGATTCATCTGCAGTTCATTTGTGTCGTCATCGTGCAAAACCTAATTAGGTTTTGCACGAACATGCCATAACCTCACAAAATGAACAGAATGAACTTATTTTGACAGTCGACGTGTACTTGTTTACAGTTTAAAAGTTCATCAGAAGTTAATCGTTCGAATGTAAAAATTGCAAGTCACCTCACACTCAACAGATTTATACATATATCGCTCCTTGATGCTGGAAACACATACAGGTCAATCTTTTTTAGTTATTTTCACTGTGGAATTCTTTTTTAACAGGAACTTTTTCGTCATTTTTCAATTTTTACCTTGCAGTCACAAAACAAAACAAGTACACGGCAACTGTCAAAGATGAACTTGATTCATCGGCAATTAGGTTTTGCACGAACATGACATAACCTCACAAAAATGAACAGAATGAACTTTTTTTGACAGTCGACGTGTACTTGTTTACAGTTTAAAAATTCATCAGAAGTTCATCGGTCGAATGTAAAAATTGCAAGTCGCCTCACACTCAACAGATTCATACATATATCGCTTCTAGATGCTGGAAACACATACAGGGCAATCTTTTTAGTTATTTTCACTGTGGAATACGTTTTCAACAGACACTTTTTCGTCATTTTTTCAATTTTTAACTTGCAGTCGCAAAACAAAACAAGTACACGGCAACTGTCAAAGATGAACTTGATTCATCGGCAATTCATTTATGTCGTCATCGTGCAAAACCTAATTCATTTGTGTCGTCATCGTGCAAAACCTAATAGTATGTGACTAGCGACATTAGGTTTTGCACGAACATGACATAACCTCACAAAAATTAACAGAATGAACTTTTTTTGACAGTCGACGTGTACTTGTTTACAGTTTAAAAGTTCATCAGAAGTTCATCGTTCGAATATAAAAATTGCAAGTCGCCTCACACTCAACAGATTCATAAATAAATCGCTCCTTGATGCTGGAAACACATACAGGGCAATCTTTTTAGTTATTTTCACTGTGGAATACGTTTTAACCAGGCACCTTTTCGTCATTTTTTCAATTTTTAATTTGCAGTCGCAAAACAAAACAAGTACACGGCAACTGTCAAAGATGAACTTGATTCATCGGCAGTTCATTTGTGTCGTCATCGTGCAAAACCTAATTGGCAGTGCAGTCAATTTCTTTTATATACATATTTACATGCATATATCAGCTGTTTTTCAAAGAACGGCGAATCTAACATTGACAGCAAATGGAGAAAATCATCGATGAATGTTTCGACTTTGGTTTCAAATCGTGTTTAGAAATTATCGTATAATCTCTGATCAATTTATGATTAGTCGATGAATTGTTAGTTTATCTTCAAAAGGTACGCAAATGTTACCACTTTCCTTCTATATCCACTGAATAAATCAACATAAAAAGAGTTTCGCCCTTTTTCGATTTGTTTACTTTTACACTTCCTGTGTGAATTATGAAGATACGCCCTTGCACATTTTTAATGAAATTGGCTGGTTTTCGCTACTAAGACAAATCTGTGAGTAGTTTTATTGTTTCTTCTACTATTTCCAGTAATAAAAGGTTCGGTAACCATCTAAAATAAAGAAAATAAATAGTTTCGCCCTTCCTTACTAGCAATTGAAGTATCGCCCTGTTTGTTGGCATGGAACACGGAGGGCGAAACTTGCGTAAACAAATGGAATGACAGTTTCGCCTTTTATAGTTCTTTGTATTACTAAGATTGAGATTTTTGTAGAATACGAATTTTCAGACAAAATTGTAGGATTTTGAAGCATTTATTGGTAGGAGAGAGAACCTCGATTTGTTTACTTTTGTAAGATACGTCCTTCTTTGAAAAACAGCTGATATGTCATATTTACAAAAATTTTTTGTTGCATTACACTATCCAATATTTGGAGATTTTATAAATATCTATTTAGAGTACTTACAATAACCGCAAAAAAATTTCGCAAGCTGTAGCTCGGAGCCAAGCCCGTAACGCGAGCTGTCCTGTCTTTGTGGTAGAATAGTCCAGCCACAAGAGAGAGCAGTTGATAAAAAATATATATATTATAGTAATTGAATTGCTTAGTAATCCAAACTCAAATACAACTCAAATTATTCAAATAAATGACACAAAGTAATCTTAGCATATTCATAGATTGTAGTCTAAATTCTATAAAACAACGGTAATAATTGTTATACAAACTTCAATCTTAGTAATCTGAAAGCAGAAAGACAAAATTGACTCGAATTCCATGAAGAACGGGTGCATTTTCCTCCTGCAGATTGAAAGGATGAACAAAGATAGCAGAAATCCAAGAAAAAATCACGACAGTCTTGTCTTAGTTTGAAATTTAAAACTGGCATACGATGCCGTTCTATTTTGTTCTATATTCGAAACACGAGTAAAACACTACTGGGGCTGCCAGTTTTTCTTGTTATCAAATCCAGATATAAAGATATAAAACCGACATAAATTATGCATCTTGAACTAGAACACTACTGAACATGGCCTTAGGTTTCAAATGAGATGAGCGGAAATTACTTACTTTTTCTCTAAGACAAGACCTGACAACTGGGGCGGCTGCTTTTGTTCCAAAATGGACCAGTTTCTGATTGGCTGATTTTGATGTTGCTACCCGCACATTGTGAAAAGAAAAAACTTTTGCAGGGTACGCGAGCAATGATGCCAAGTATGAAGAAAATCAGAAAACAAGTTTATTAAAATGTATAATTTTAGCTCACCAATGAAAATGAAAATTTTCAGAGAATGTTTAACTTTTTTCCAATCTCATTTGTAATAAATGTTTATAGTGGAAGCATCAAGCCGTTTTTCTTTTTAGTGAATTAAAGTGTAACCAAAAGAGATTTGTTAAATTAGTGTAAACTCGAAAGTGTGTTTATTTTACGAGAAGAATGAACTGTTGTGTTCCACACTGTGGTCACACTAAGCATTTCTATCCAAACTTGACTTTTTCCGGTTTCCAAAAGATCCGGTAATACGTCAACAATGGATTCGATTTTGGGTTCAACATGAGATATTTCTTGTTTTGACATCAAAGCTCAATTAATTTATTATTTTTACGTTTCGTCTTTGACTCATCAGTGCAGAGCAGTTCAAATTGAACTGCTTAGTGCTAAACTCGGCAGTTCAATTTGAACCGCTAAGCAGACGTAAAGTTTCTGCTACTTACAGAACACTTTTTGTTTTGCAACGGAGTGCAATGTCTATTCTGACGTGCCGAACGAAAACGTGTTTTCGACTATTTCTGGCCGATGCAGGTATGGTCATTTAGGGGTTAGCCAAATTTTGTGCTAGGGCACATAACCGTTTTTATTATTTTTACGTTTCGTCTTTGACTCATCAGTGCAGAGCAGTTCAAATTGAACTGCTTAGTGCTAAACTCGGCTAACCCCTAAATGACCATACCTGCATCGGCCAGAAATAGTCGAAAACACGTTTTCGTTCGGCACGTCAGAATAGACATTGCACTCCGTTGCAAAACAAAAAGTGTTCTGTAAGTAGCAGAAACTTTACGTCTGCTTAGCGGTTCAAATTGAACTGCCGAGTTTAGCACTAAGCAGTTCAATTTGAACTGCTCTGCACTGATGAGTCAAAGACGAAACGTAAAAATAATAAAAACGGTTATGTGCCCTAGCACAAAATTTGGCTATCCCCTGAATGACTCAATTAATTGTTTTTAAGCATTTTTATATAATAATAAAATGCATTCACCAACACATTTTTCATGTTTATTTCGAATCAAAAACCGAGTCAAAAAATTTAAATTTAATAAATAGTTTTTTCTTAGCATAAAGTTAATAAAAAAAATCTGTAAATATGGCTACACTGTAGCCGATACGTTGGTATTTATTCCACAGGGCGCAAATGACGAGAAGGATGATTCGGAAGGAAGAATAAGAAGCCAGTTGTCAGGTCTTGTCTTATCTTTTTCTATTAAACAGTGTCACAAACACATGCATTCGATTCTGTTGCGTGTTTATTATCATTTTTTATAATTTCCTATTATTGTTTTGTTCTGTATAGACGTTTCTCTTGTTCAGAAGAGTTCAAAACACGACTCTGGTGTAGTGTGTGAATCGACTCTATATGGTGATTGCATTTAATTCCGCTCATACAGGCAATATGTTAATCCAGCGGTTTAAATTTCAACATTACAAGTTATTGGTTGTCAGTGTGGTAACACTAAGGCACACAACGATTGCCCAGAGTTTGAGGATATTTCAGACGCGAACGCGTAAATCTTATATTTCCAGATTCTTAAAAACAAAGAAAGTGAGTAATTGGGAAATTAGTTTTATCCACAATTGTAGAAAGTTTTCGCTTTCAGAGAAATTTATAGATAAAAGCTACGTGTCGTGTAACTTTTATCAGTCGCTGAACATTTTTTCGTGGAACCTAGAATAAGCCTAATGGGAATAGAGATAAAAATATTCGACTTGATAAAACGATAGTCGGGAATCAATTTGGATAGTTAGCGTGAACTTGTTTGAAATTTGAATAGATGAAAAGTGTGAATATTGAAATCAGCTAAATCATTTATTATTGTTACATCGTTTTAGAAACAAGAAACCAGTAATTCTCAACTGACGAGTAGCACATCAGTAGAAGCAAAAGTGATTCCAATAGCATTTCTAGCTTCTTTTTCGTTGTTTTCCTCGAATTCAAAGAAAACAGTTGCCGATAAGATCAATAACACAAAAATGGCCGATGAGTCTGCTAAAACAATTGCTGATACGATCCAACATTCTGATCAACTGTTCGATGAGAATAATTTTCAAGAAGCGTACGATTTACTACTGAAGTGTTCTGTAAGTGATTCAATTGCCATGTGTTGATATCATGATTCAGATCAAGTATAACATTTATTCCTCATTTAAGGAACCCGAATCGTGGGAGATCAAGTGGCGCATTGGTCGCGCTCTGTACAATTTATCGAAAACGATTCCTAGCCCAAAAAAGGAACAATTGGTACGGGAAAGTTTCCAGTATGCCACCGACGCCTTGGCAATGAACGACAGCGATTATGCCACTCACAAGTGGTACTCGATTTTATTGGATGCTAAAAGTGGCTTAGACGGAATAAAGGAACGCGTCACCCAGCTAGAAAACGTTAAAAAGCACATGCTAAGGGCTGTTGAATTAAACCCTCACGATGCTACCAGTTGGTTCATATTAGGTCAATTTTACTACGGGTTGGCTGAGCTCCCTTGGTATCAGCGGAAAATTGTTTCGACTATTTTCGCAACACCGCCGACGGGAACCTATGAAGAGGCCTTGGAGTGTTTCGAGAAAGCCGAAAACACAAAGCCTAATTTTTATTCCATGAATCACCTGATGTTGGGTAAAACCTATCACGCGTTGAAGAACTCTGACAAAGCGAAGGAGTATCTTACATTGGCGGCTAACGTTACTGTGTTGAACGA
Source organism: Malaya genurostris (assembly GCF_030247185.1). Classification (NCBI taxonomy): domain Eukaryota; kingdom Metazoa; phylum Arthropoda; class Insecta; order Diptera; family Culicidae; genus Malaya; species Malaya genurostris. The sequence goes on from NC_080572.1 coordinate 52,054,939, forward strand.
AGATGACAAGCAAGCGAAAGAAGATGCAGCCAAACTATTGAAAAAGTTGTAAAAATGGAAAGATTTTGAAAATCATTTTTTAATGCATATTCATTAATAAAAAAGAGGGATGTTACTAGTTTTACTGTTAGGTTGAGGCATATGATTGTGACTGTATTTTTCAATATCAAATTTATCAAATAGAAGTATATTTTGCAAAACTTTGTGACGGTTAAAATAGTGATTTTTTTTATTGACGTGAATTTCTTGAGCCGTTGTTTGATTCATTTTAATATTTTAACAAATAGTCCCCACTGGTTGTCGACTAGTTCTATTTGGTTTCTATCTAAGTGTATTTTATCTTTTGCTGTAACATATTTAGGCCGTGGACCATTTCGCGAATTATTTAAACTTTTAGTTAAAATTAGACAGCCGAGCATTTATTTTTTATTGAGTAGTTATATTGCACCAAAAATACGGCTCAATTCAAAGTTTGATGGGGAAAATGAATGAAAAGTTATTTGGGTTTATTTTGCACTGAAAATGAAATGATTTCAAGTGGTATAATAATTGCAATACAGCGAACGTAAGAAGAACTACGAGATAAACCTACTTCGTTTGGCAATGTATCGAAACTTTTTATTTGGGTATTTTCTTTGACTCAAAATACAAAAAGCAATTACACAGAAGAAATTTTACCTAAGGTTCTGACATTAAAATTTTTTTTGTAAGATTTTTTTTCTGTGTCGGAAAATAACTATTTAACGGTCATAAAGCAGCTTTATTTTTGATAGCGACAAAATAACTACTGTCACATTTGATCAGAGTGGAGTAAGTATCAAAGACATTATATTAACAAGATATCCAACTCTCACATTGGTTCGATCAAAATACCAAATGATGATACAGAATCAGGGTGAATGCCGAATGTATCACTCATTTGTGATAGTCCAGTACTGCTACTTTCACACGCTTTATCTCGGCATTATTCTCACATGCACGAGTCTCGATGCGGACTCGACTGGGGGCGTTATGTTCACAATAAAGTGTGCCCCTTTAACATTGCGAGCTGAATATTTTTGTAATATGCTATCTTTGAAGTAAATTTTGATCTCTTGATATTTTCGAACCGCGATCTGTTTCGGTTAACGTTATAGACGATCCATTTTTACGTTCAGTGACAACTCGTGAATAATAATCGATGGCGTTTTGTTAAAATTGCGTAATTGTTGGGAAAATCATGATCAGTTCATTTTATTATCACTCGAGAAAAAATAAGTTCAAGAGAAATTCAATGACTGATAAATATCATTTCCGAGATTTTCATTCATGAAACAAGCATCACAAAACTCTGTATATCGTCCACAAGTGATTTTTTTATCAGCAAAATATGATGACGAATTTTCACCCATACACAGTTCCAGCTGATTGATTACGCTGCACTATTTAGAATAAATAAAATGAAACGCTTTCTAGCATGAATTTGATTTATAGAAGTAACAGGAGTGCAGCATGTCTCATACACACAGGAGGCGCAGCGTTTGAATGGCGCATTTAAGTTGGCGTAGCACACAAATTGGATTCTTTAATAATTTTGACGGTCATTTCGAAAATTCCTTTAGTTGGGACAGCCACGTTACCCTATCAAAAACATGCAGTCTATCATCTATACTGTGTTTATTTTTTTTCATTTACCAACAGAGTGACCTACGTTGTGACTAGTAGAAACTACTAGGGGGGTACTTAAATTTACGATACAGTTTTTATAGGCGAGGGGCAGGTCGTGTAGTCGGAGTTACCATTCATACAGAAATATCTGTAATTAATTTATTAATTAATTTAATTAGTATACAAAATAATTCTATGCCGGTTACAGATTTTATACATATTGTCAAACACAGAAAGAAAAGATGAAACTTACACGACATGTAAACCGATAGGACTATGAAATAGACATCAGTTGAAACGGAAATCTCATTTAAAACCACGATTGATGTATAATTACATTAAAATTCACTTAGTTTTTCATTGAACAAGACTGTATATTTACAAACCGCTTCGTTTTGTTATGTAAGTTTCCATTCAATTCCCTGCTCCAAAAATGTGCATGAAAATAAATGTAAAATCACAAAATATTTTTATCTGTGTTAAACTAAATACAGAATTGTGCACACTTAAAACTTAATTTTTATCTCGGCACAAAAAAAAAATGCTGAAAAGGAACGGCAAAGCGATATTTTACTGAAATTTCGGCTAAGATAGCAAAACATCCATTTTCCTACCCGTTATTAGTTTTGAGTTATCGTTGGACAGCGATTGAAGAACGAAATCGCATAAGAAATGGCCTTACCTGAAGCATATAAGCATGCCATGATTAAAATCAACGGTTTAGGGTACCAATTACTTACCCATCCACATTGTCTACCTGTTTTTTCCTTATCGACCTATTATCTGTTCCCAAACCTCAAAATCATCTGAGAAATCGATGTGAGTTTCGTTTTGGAATTTTAAACCACTACTTCCGGAATTTGAAATCGAAACCAGTATAGCCAAGGTAAGTTTGTATGGTCATTACCTAATATAACCTACAAATTTAGAATCTCCACGAATCGGGGTAAAGGAGCTATCTCGAAACACCTTGCAAAATCTATCGCATCATCACAAGTCTTATGCTCTATAAATATACATTTAGGTCTTGGTTGAATCGTCTTCAATTGTCACGTTACGACAATTGCTATGCCCTCATCAATCTACCGACTTTGCATAAAAGACGAGTACTTCTTCAACTCGAATACAATAAAAAAACGTATATAACTGTTTGAGATTTTGAGCAGTGCCGTAGTGAGGGGCCTTGAGCACCAACATCCAGGGGGCGCCAAAAATGATGGAATTGGTAAATTAGGTGTACAATTATTTTGTGAAAACATTAATATTTTGCGTTTTTTTTCGTGAGAACTATTCAAATTTGATTAAGTTTCAGACTACATTACAGAGAAGACGTGAATAGTTTTGAACCGTGTAGGGTAACAGAGGTATTTTGGTCCACTTTGTAAAAATATCCATCAAATGTTGTAATATCTTTGAAAAACCCTTCCGCAATAGGTAATTTAATGTGATTAGCTTCAAATCGATGCAACATGGGGTACTTAACATCGGTTAAATCCATAAAATTTGTTAGGTGCAACTGGTTTGTGAGATCAGTGTCCTATGCATTGCGCCGCCAACATGGGTAAAGCGAAACCACACTTCGCACAATAAAACCAAACGTCACACTGGAGCAATCGAATAACCGAGTTTGTAGTTACACTGATCATCCCATTCACTGTAACGGACAAGTAGCGGTAAATGTCAATGTAGGATCTACCGTCTTTTCTCTTCTGTTAATTCTGTGCTATCTCTGACTTCGAGTGAGCCAAAGATGTCACGCAATCCGGAATTGCGTCTTGATCAACTGTGAAATCCCAGGAAAATTATTCGGCCCTCCAGCCAGGGTGCATTTTAAACCGGGAGTTTCTCCAATATTTGCAAAATCTCGAGATGTGCAATTCGTTCTCATTCTGAATACACCAACTAATGGTCTCATTCGTCCAACCCGAGCAGTGTATGAAGCAGCAAACATTCCTGCCATTTCGGCAACGACGTATGGAAAGTATTCTTCATGGTTAGCGAATGTAATAAATTTTCTCGATGATATCATTGTGTTCGTTGAGGGGTTCGACAATCTGTTATCCGCGTTACCTGCAAAGTTCGATTGATTGAATAATTATGGCCTTCGGCTTAATCGTTGCAAGTGCGTATTCGCCACTCCAGTTCTCAGTTGTTTGGGACACAAGATAGACTGCAATGGTTTGCATAAGTCGGACAGCACATTACAGCCGTGCGGGATGCTCCTCGACCTACAACTGCCGATGAGTTACAGCTGTTCTTGGGAAAAGCGACGTATTATAGTGCTTTTATCCCCGATCTTTCTACAAAAGCACTACCGCTACGAGACATGATCACAACAAATAATTTTGAATGGACATCCGAAGCAGTGGAATCTTATGAGAATCTGAAAAAGGAACTCATATCCTCACGAGTCCTAATACAGTACGATCCTTCACTTCCTCTCGTTTTAGCTGCAGAAGCTAGTAAAACAGGCTTGGGAGCGGTACTGTCATACAGAGTGATAGGCGGAGCAGAGCGTCCAATTGCATATGCGAATAGAACAATGTCGGCTTCAGAACAGCAATATCCACAAATAGACAAAGAAGCTCTCGCTATTGTATGGGCAGTTAAGAAGTGTTTTCATCTCATGTATGCCCGGAAAATCGTCTTGATTACGGATCATAAATCGCTCACTCAGATTCTGCATCCGCAGAAGACACTACCAGCCTTGTGTATCAGCCGCATGGCCATTACGCGAATTACTTGTCCCACTTCAATTACAGTATCGAATTCAAGCCCTATATTGTGCCTTTAAAAAACACGTGATATACTGTGAGCCTAAGTGTGCCACTCTGTGCCCCATGAAACAGTTAGCCCTTTGTGTGCCGCAACTGTGCAACTGTATGAAAACGAAAGTGCCAATGCTCCAACGCATTGTGTTAATGTGTGATTGGCACAGTTGCAGTTACCTGTTACCGTAGAACATATTGCTCGTGAGACTCAGAAGGATTCACATTTGGGCAGAATTGTCCGCGAGCTGGAAGCAGGTCGGCATTTGTGTAGCGCTGGTTACAAGAATCCGGAGGCAAGCTATAATTTGGCTGCATAATGCATGCTTTTTGAGCGTCGTGTGGTCGTACCCGCTTCACTTCGTCAAGCGATCTTAAACGATTTACACGCAGCACACATCGATATAGTCGAAGTGAAATGTTCGGCCCGCTCATTTGTCTATTGGGGCGGCATCGATCAGGATCTTGAATAAATCGCAAAGCAACCCCCCCCCCCCCCTCCTCGAAATTCGACAAGCATCATTGGGAATTTTCGAAAGGTCCATTGGAACGCATCCATTTGGACTATGCAGGTTGAGTATCCCGAATAAAAAATATTGTTGAAAAACAATACGATTTGCTGTTACAAAACCTGCCACAATTTTGCTTTGACCATTGAAAAATATTTTAATGTATTGTTATACACTATTCAATCAATTGTGGAAATGCTTTTTACAATAGAATGTATAGGTTGTTAAGTATCGTAACAATTCTAATCATGAAGTTTTCTCATACATGTTTTCTTAGAAAACAATAAAATGTACAGTTTGCATATTGTTTAAAACATCACGTGTACAATAAATTCAATTGTAGAATCGTAGTAACAATACATTGAATCGTTGGAAATGAAAAAAATCTTGTCTAGATACAATAAAATGTATTGTAACCCATATATCTAATTGCGAATCAATTGTTTATGCTGTAAAATCAATGGTTTATTTTTTTACGGGATAGCAGGTGGTTCGAAGTAAAAGTGACACATTCGACAACAGTTGAAAGTACAGTAAGAATACTTGATGAGCTATTTGCAACATTTGCAACGGATGTAACAACAGTTGAATCACCATCAAAGCTGTTCCTGGGGCGTATTTTACGAACCCGTTTGGATTTAGTCAGACCGGAAACCATTGGCAACAAGATGTCCCAAAAGCAACAGTCATCTTTTGAACAGTCATACCGCGAGTTTGGGGAGGAGCAAAAGGTCTACTTTCTTTCAGGAAACCCGCGTATGGATAAGTGGATTCCTGGAATAGTTACTGATCGACAAGGAGATCTGCACTGTGAAATTGATTTTCAAAGTAGAAAATTTAAACGTCACATTTATCAAATGCGATTGAAATCGGCATTCGAAATGACTGGAAATAGGCGGTGCGATGTAAAAGTATCAGTTAAGGATCTCCCATTGCGTGTTCGCTTCTACGAATCCGGTGAAAATGTCACCACGTTACAGCATCGAAGCAATCTCCCGATTGACGCACCACTCCAGTAAACCCACAGTTTACTCCAGGAAATTTGTAGAGTTTCGTTCCAATTTTTCAATGGATACGGTTCGGGTTCGAGTTTAAGAATTTGAATATAGAGGATCGTATACAGATTTTCAATTTATATCGGGTTCGGATTCGAGAAAAAAATTTCTGGTTCAGATCGGGTAGGAGCAAAAATTTGTATTTTTAATCAGCTACGGGTTGGGTTCGGGTACAAGAATTTGCATACCCGACCATCTATAGTTGAAAGATGGTTTTTCGACTGTTATAAAAAAGGCAACAGTTTTGAGAAAACTAAGTATGCAAAGTGGCTTTTTGTAACAAGGATGACATGTCCAGAAAGTTTCAATGATATCCGAAAGAGTGCTACCAACTCCGAATACGATTTGATGCGAGCTGCGTCATACAGCAGCAGCATTTTCAAAACAATAGATTGTGAAACCAGGAATATAAAAGCGCCCAGTCAGCATGATAAGTTAACGATAAGAATTGTTGATTTGTTATGTACACGTATACTATACATTTGTCATCATTTAAAGTGCTAATACGTTGAAAAACAAGCACTGTTGAACTCGTGAATCACAACCTACACTCAGACAAAATGATCCTCGAAATTCATAAGCACGAAGGATGACTTTCAGACATAAATTTGCCTTATGATATAGAGGATAATATTTCAGAAAAAGTTAAAATTTTATGCATTTCGGAATGCCTCGATTGTTTGTCCTGCATAGACGCGCACTGTTTGCGTTCCAGGAAATTAGTTTTTTTCAACTTATTATTCGAAAGAACGAAGGATTTGAATATTTTTTCATTATTGATTGTAGCACTTTTACCTTTGGTTCAATTGTTTAAAATATAACAATAGACAGACAGACAGATGGCGTCATTTTACGAACAAATCGTAAGTGACATACTTTTTTGCGAGCATGGCACCCTTAGGCGAGTCCGCATTGAATCTCGAACGTACAAGCAGCTGGGAGAAATGAGAATTTCGTGGGCGCCAAAATAGCAGCACTACTACCCATACAATTGTTATGGTTTGTTCAATGAGATGGAAGCGGGTCATTTCACCGAAAGTCATTTCGCCGAATAGGTCATTTCGCCGAAAGGGCATATCGCCGAAAGGGACATTTCACCGAAAAGGTAATTTCGAATACATCATATTATTTTTGTGTGTGTTATGCCTCCTGTATAACTGAGGTGGCGCAGCCATATAACCGAAGTCAAGATGCCGCCGAGGCGACACCTGCTGAGTTGACCACCGACCCGCAGTCGGAAGCGTCGGAAGCGGTGACCTGTTGCATACAAACCTGTAACCGCCTCGATTGCCCGGTCTACTCAAAGGTAGGTTACTTTGGTTTAGTTAGGACCGAACGACCGGTAGCGAGGTCGGACAGCACACGATTCAAATCGATGTGGCGCAGCATTTCAATTATAATATTAATACAATTGCAGGAATCGGCGAAATGACCCTTTCGGCGAAACGGCTTTCGGCGAAATGGCTTTCTGCGAAATGACCCTGATCCACAAGCAGCTGAGAGAAATGTGAATTTCATGGGCACCAAAATAGCAGCATAATGATACCGTGCGACAGCGTAGCTCAACTGAAGACTGATTTCTCTCTAAGCTCACAGGGTCTGGTTTCTTCTAGAAATCTCCTTCAGATGCCATCTGTCGAAATTTCATAACATTTGGTTCATTAGTGTATTAGTTATTGTGCTTTCAGTGGCACTACTTTTTTAAAATCAGAAACAATGGAGAAAAATATTTCGTATGTAAAACACTGTTTATCAATGAAAAAAATACTGTGCAAACCAAGAAATGGTAAGCATTATTCGGGCTCTGAATCAAGTAAATAAAAATGTTTTGACCGGTATGGGATGTCGATGAGTGAACTTACAGGAGATAGTTGACATCGGCCCTTATTACCGTTCTCACTACCACTTTCACATTCACTTCACTTACATGTCACTTCACTTGATTTTTCCTATTACCAGTATCACGCAAAGTGAAGTGATCACTGAGGTGAAAAAACCTATTTTTTTCAACAAAATGTTGGTGGCGTGATGTTCATAATGACATCAAGTTCATCCAAGTAATTACTTTTGTCTCTGAAGCGACTTCCGTGATAAGGACCTACATTCACTTCATTTGATTTCCATCGTGAAGTGATACCCATAATAAGAGTCACAGTCACTTCACTTTGTTTTCACCGTGTAGTGACACCGGTAATAAGGGCCATCGTAAAGATATCGTCTCGAGTATGTAAATATTTAGTAAAAATTTCTAAAGTGGTCGCCCGATTTTTCACAAGGTAACCGATTTTACAATAAGTGTTATTGTTTTGTAGTATTAGTACCTACTAACATATTCGTGAAATATATCGTCGATATTCGAATTTTTTATACTAATTTTAGTTACATTAACATTTATATACCTTTTCATTGTAATGATTCCTGAAACTCAAGTTCTCTTTCGAATTATACGAAACTTTGCAAATGCATAAACAACTATTTTTCTCATAGAATGAAGAAAAAATTGTTTAAAAATGTTCAATTTTACTAAAATTTCTACTTAAATTTTCCAAAGAAATCGATATTGAAATACCTTCTTCACGCGATTTTTGTTTCTGTTAAATGCTAAAATGTTGCGTATGTTATTGGTTTTCATAAACAACAAAAAAAATTCGTTATAGTGCGGCAGGGTTCGGTAGGGTGCGGTGTCGTCGGTGTGATTGAAGCGAGCTGAGACAGGTGTGGTCAAGTAGGCATAGAAAATGATGTTTTGCCTTTCTCATCTCAACTTTTTGAAATTGTAGTTTGATGAATGTTTGCTGTAATATATAAGAGAAAATGAATAATATTAAAAGGGCATCATTACAGTTTTAGGTAGCTTTTTCGTAGGTTTTTCGATTAAATGTACGTCAGGAAATTTATTGATCACATATTATTTTACAAGTTCGACTCTAGATTATTCTATATTTTCTGGTGGTTCGAACAGAACATTTACAACAATTTCTTTGTTTTCGGAAAAAATCTTACATTAGCGTGTAGTTTTAATAGTCATTACGTTTGCCGTTCTCTATCCTGAATGTCTGGTTTGTTTATCATGCAAAAATCAAAGTTTATATTTTTGAATGAATCCTTTACTCAATTGAATAGATTATGCGCAGTTGAAATTCGATTGGTTTTGATTTGATGCAAACTAACTTTATACGCGTGTCTTTTCACGGTTCTTCCAAAGAATTCCATTGGGTCCTAATTTTATAATCTTTCTCATGAAGTGCAGTAAATGCACTGAACTTGTATCGTTAATCTTTTTTGCTGGAATGATCACAAACTTTTGTGTTTTCCTTGACTATTTTCGCGTGCAAACCACACGAAAAAATGAAAAAGAATGTAAAATAATATGTGATGAATAAATTTCCTGACGTACATTTAATAGAAAATCCTGTTTAAATCTACCTAGTGCTGTAATGATGTCTTTTTCATATTATTCATTTTCTCTTATATATTACACCAAAAATTCATCGAAATACTAGAATTTAAAAAAGTTGAGATGAGAAAGGCAAAAAATCATTTTCTATGCCTACTTGTCCAAACCTGTCGCAGCTCGCTTCAGTCGCACAGACGACATCGCACCCTACCGAACCCTGCCGCACTATACCGAATTTTTTTTGTTGATTATGAAAACCAATAACATATGCAACATTTTAGCATTTAACAGAAACAAAAATCGCGCGAAGAAGGTACTTCAATATCGATTTCTTTGGAAAATTTAAGTAGAAATTTTAGTAAAATTGAACATTTTTAAACAATTTTTTCTTCATTCTATGACAAAAATAGTTGTTTATGCATTTGCAAAGTTTCGTATAATTCGAAAGAGAACTTGAGTTTCAGGAAGCATTACAATGAAAAGGTATATAAATGTTAATGTACTAAAATTAGTATAAAAAATTCGAATATCGACGAAATATTTCACGAATATGTTCGTAGGTACTAATACTACAAAACAATAACACTTATTGTAAAATCGGTTACCTTGTGAAAAATGGGGTGACCACTTCAGAAATTTTTACTCATTTGCAAAGTGGGTACCGCGATTACTCACAGCTAATCAAATTCAACTTATCGACACGATGACTAAATCCGTTGAATTGAAATTCGAATTTCTACCGCATCCACCATATTGAAGAAGGCCTGGCTGGACCAGAGATGCCATTTATACAGATTTATCTGTATTATACAGATTTTTACAACCTCATACAGATCTAACACAGAATACAGATTTTATACAGATTTCCTAAATTTAATACAGATTTCACAAGAAGTTATAAAGAAAAATTAAACTGTTTTCGTCTGAGCTATCTTTTAGTATTTGATTGCAGTGACGAGATGAAAGTTTATTAATCAACGGACAAATCACAAATTAAAGTAAAAATTTGTGTGCAGATCTTTGATGATCAACACAAAAAAAAACATTTAGACAGAGTGAGCACGAGAAAGCAGAGCCAAACTTGGTACTGACCAAAGCGAGTAATGCACTTACAGTAAATTAAAAGGACCTTTTCAGATGGAAAACTGAGCAAATTTATCGCTTGCACTCTAACAGGGCCCCTTTGACTGCTGAATTAGCAGGGCCCTTTGGCTTGCTGACATTAGCAGATCAAAAGATTCTTCTGCTGGTCTGGTATTTAATTATGGTTGAAAATACATTCATATTAAATTTTGTCTTTACATATTTTTGTAAACTACGAAGATATGAAAAATAAATGCTCATCGAACATCTTATTCTTTAACCATAATCTGTTGAGATAGCGTTCAACCAAATACAAATTATTTATTTATTATTTAATAATAAATACAAATAATAATTTAAATTATTATTTGTATTTGGTTCAACATCATTTCATTATAGAAATTACATTTTATTAGTGAATACAGATAAATACAGATTTTTTATACAGGGTAATACAGATTTTCTCTGAAAATATCTGGCATCTCTGGGCTGGACCCATCTGTTAGGCAGAGGGCAGGGTCGCCGAGAGAAAATTCGGGCTCGGGGACGCGGACTGCAATATTACGGCCCCCAAACATGAGAATTCAAAAACATAGTGATTGTGGGAATATCATCATATCAAGAGATTTTTAAATACATTATTTCAACAGAATAATTTGCCAGCCAAATTTGTTTCGATTTTTGATATTTTGCTTTGTTATGAACAGTGTTGGCATTATCATTCTCAAAATATCAAAAATCAGTTATTATCGCCGATAATAATTGTTGGTGATTATCACTTACAAAATCATCGCCGAACATCATGAAGAAAATCATTTGATATTCTGAGAATGATATTAGAAAACGATTATCACTTAATATCGGTGTGCGAAATTTTCAAAACATCAAATATCACCGCTGAGTATGGGGGAAATCATCACCCGTTCAATCTCACTTTAGCGATGTTTCGTAAACTCACACATGATTATCATTCAAAAGCATTATCACGATTATCACCCATGCGCGATTTTCACTACCACATGGTGATATTCCGTGAGGTGAGTGTGGTATTGAAAATCAATTTCAACCAAATCTTAACATGCAGTATGATTATTTTTGGAACGGGTGGTGTCGAAAATCATTGTCTGAAGTTATTTGAAATTGATGATAGTGAATTTCGGTTCGTAAAATTTTATCAAAACCCATGCAATATTGGTATTTTTGGAATGGGTATGATGAGTAGATGTTGATTATCGATGTCTGGAGTTATTTTGAAATCCAACATGGCGGCTCTCGGTTCATGAAAATTCAACTAAACCCATGCAATATGGGTATTTTTGGAACGGGTATGATGAGTAGGTGTTGAATATTGGTGTCTGGAGTCATTTTGAAATCCAAGATGGCGGCTCTCGGTTCATGAAAATTCAACGAAACCCATGCAATATGGGTGTTTTTAGAACGGGTATGATGAGTAGATGTTGAATATTGATGTCTGGAGTCATTTTGAAATCCAAGATGGCGGCTTTCGGTTCATGAAAATTCATCTAAACCCATGCAATATGGGTATTTTTGGAACGGGTATGATGAGTAGATGTTGAATATTGATGTCTGGAGTCATTTTGAAATCCAACATGGCGGCTCTCGGTTCATGAAAATTCAACTAAACCCATGCAATATGGGTATTTTTGGAACGGGTATGATGAGTAGATGTTGAATATTGATGTCTGGAGTCATTTTGAAATCCAAGATGGCGGCTTTCGGTTCATGAAAATTCATCTAAACCCATGCAATATGGGTATTTTTGGAACGGGTATGATGAGTAGATGTTGAATATTGATGTCTGGAGTCATTTTGAAATCCAACATGGCGGCTCTCGGTTCATGAAAATTCAACTAAACCCATGCAATATGGGTATTTTTGGAACGGGTATGATGAGTAGGTGTTGAATATTGGTGTCTGGAGTCATTTTGAAATCCAAGATGGCGGCTCTCGGTTCATGAAAATTCAACGAAACCCATGCAATATGGGTGTTTTTAGAACGGGTATGATGAGTAGATGTTGAATATTGATGTCTGGAGTCATTTTGAAATCCAAGATGGCGGCTTTCGGTTCATGAAAATTCATCTAAACCCATGCAATATGGGTATTTTTGGAACGGGTATGATGAGTAGATGTTGAATATTGATGTCTGGAGTCATTTTGAAATCCAACATGGCGGCTCTCGGTTCATGAAAATTCAACTAAACCCATGCAATATGGGTATTTTTGGAACGGGTATGATGAGTAGATGTTGAATATTGATGTCTGGAGTCATTTTGAAATCCAAGATGGCGGCTTTCGGTTCATGAAAATTCATCTAAACCCATGCAATATGGGTATTTTTGGAACGGGTATGATGAGTAGATGTTGAATATTGATGTCTGGAGTCATTTTGAAATCCAACATGGCGGCTCTCGGTTCATGAAAATTCAACTAAACCCATGCAATATGGGTATTTTTGGAACGGGTATGATGAGTAGGTGTTGAATATTGATGTCTGGAGTCATTTTGAAATCCAACATGGTGGCTCTCGGTCCATGAAAATTCAACTAAACCCATGCAATATGGGTATTTTTGGAACGGATATGATGAGTAGATGTTGAATATTGGTATCTGAAGTCATTTTGAAATAGAAGATGGCGGCTCTTGGTTCATGAAAATTCATCTGAAACCATGCAATATGGGTATTTTTGGAACGGATATGATGAGTAGATGTTGAATATTGGTATCTGAAGTCATTTTGAAATAGAAGATGGCGGCTTTCGGTTCATGAAAATTCATCTAAACCCATGCAATATGGGTATTTTTGGAACGGGTATGATGAGTAGGTGTTGAATATTGATGTCTGGAGTCATTTTGAAATCCAACATGGCGGCTCTCGGTTCATGAAAATTCAACTAAACCCATGCAATATGGGTATTTTTGGAACGGGTATGATGAGTAGATGTTGAATATTGATGTCTGGAGTCATTTTGAAATCCAAGATGGCGGCTTTCGGTTCATGAAAATTCATCTAAACCCATGCAATATGGGTATTTTTGGAACGGGTATGATGAGTAGATGTTGAATATTGATGTCTGGAGTCATTTTGAAATCCAACATGGCGGCTCTCGGTTCATGAAAATTCAACTAAACCCATGCAATATGGGTATTTTTGGAACGGGTATGATGAGTAGATGTTGAATATTGATGTCTGGAGTCATTTTGAAATCCAAGATGGCGGCTTTCGGTTCATGAAAATTCATCTAAACCCATGCAATATGGGTATTTTTGGAACGGGTATGATGAGTAGATGTTGAATATTGATGTCTGGAGTCATTTTGAAATCCAACATGGCGGCTCTCGGTTCATGAAAATTCAACTAAACCCATGCAATATGGATATTTTTGGAACGGGTATGATGAGTAGATGTTGAATATTGATGTCTGGAGTCATTTTGAAATCCAAGATGGCGGCTTTCGGTTCATGAAAATTCATCTAAACCCATGCAATATGGGTATTTTTGGAACGGGTATGATGAGTAGATGTTGAATATTGATGTCTGGAGTCATTTTGAAATCCAACATGGCGGCTCTCGGTTCATGAAAATTCAACTAAACCCATGCAATATGGGTATTTTTGGAACGGGTATGATGAGTAGGTGTTGAATATTGATGTCTGGAGTCATTTTGAAATCCAACATGGTGGCTCTCGGTCCATGAAAATTCAACTAAACCCATGCAATATGGGTATTTTTGGAACGGATATGATGAGTAGATGTTGAATATTGGTATCTGAAGTCATTTTGAAATAGAAGATGGCGGCTCTTGGTTCATGAAAATTCATCTGAAACCATGCAATATGGGTATTTTTGGAACGGGTATGATGAGTAGATGTTGAATATTGGTGTCTGAAGTGATTTTGAAATCCAACATGGTGGTTCTCGGTTCATGAAAATTCAACTAAACCCATGCAATATGGGTATTTTTGGAACGGGTATGATGAGTAGATGTTGAATATTGATGTCTGGAGTCATTTTGAAATCCAAGATGGCGGCTTTCGGTTCATGAAAATTCATCTAAACCCATGCAATATGGGTATTTTTGGAACGGGTATGATGAGTAGGTGTTGAATATTGATGTCTGGAGTCATTTTGAAATCCAACATGGCGGCTCTCGGTTCATGAAAATTCAACTAAACCCATGCAATATGGGTATTTTTGGAACGGGTATGATGAGTAGATGTTGAATATTGATGTCTGGAGTCATTTTGAAATCCAACATGGCGGCTCTCGGTTCATGAAAATTCAACTAAACCCATGCAATATGGGTATTTTTGGAACGGGTATGATGAGTAGGTGTTGAATATTGATGTCTGGAGTCATTTTGAAATCCAACATGGTGGCTCTCGGTCCATGAAAATTCAACTAAACCCATGCAATATGGGTATTTTTGGAACGGATATGATGAGTAGATGTTGAATATTGGTATCTGAAGTCATTTTGAAATAGAAGATGGCGGCTCTTGGTTCATGAAAATTCATCTGAAACCATGCAATATGGGTATTTTTGGAACGGATATGATGAGTAGATGTTGAATATTGGTGTCTGAAGTCATTTTGAAATAGAAGATGGCGGCTCTTGGTTCATGAAAATTCATCTGAAACCATGCAATATGGGTATTTTTGGAACGGGTATGATGAGTAGATGTTGAATATTGGTGTCTGAAGTGATTTTGAAATCCAACATGGTGGTTCTCGGTTCATGAAAATTCAACTAAACCCATGCAATATGGGTATTTTTGGAACGGGTATGATGAGTAGGTGTCGATTATCGATGTCTGGAGTCATTTTGATATCCAAAATGTGAACTTCTAGTTTATGAAAATTTTTCGAAAAATTTGAACTTAGTTTGTGTAGAACGCTCGTCGCGTGCGATTGTATTTCTTTGTTGCTCTGCGTTGTTTCGCTGTGTTTCGGTCGGATTTTTCTGCAGGTTCCAGTGTTGCATTCAATATTTTTGTTGTTAAAAACGGAGAAATGATGAATTTGAAAGAGGAAAGAAACTACAACTGATGCCAGAAGGGTGGACAGTGCATGGAAGTTCTTTTTTGGTGTTGGTATTTTATTCTCGTGAATGCAATCTATCACCGTGTTTTACCCACCAAAACTGAAGTGAAAACCACGGAGTTTTAACTTTTTCGGGAGTTGAGTGTCATCTAGCGGCAAGTAACACTCATCAATTAACCATTTACTATATATTAAATGGCATTAAGTGTGAATTGAAAATATTAAACGTCACCGTGATTGGTAGTATCTGCTACACAACCTTGTAATTTTGTCGCTATAATCTGCATCTCTAAATTCTAATTTCATAAGCTTGTAGGTCTACTAGAAGACAACTGTGCAGGCTATTGCGCATTAACGTCGATTTTGCAGTAATGTTTCCGACATTACTTACCGTTTGTTTATAGAGGTAATTTTTTTCAAATTTCGAATAAAAACGGACAATTTTCTTTGAAAAATTAGTGCAACACTTCGAGACGGTATTGTAGATTTGAATTCATTGTGCGAAAGCAGACATTTATTTAAGAATCACTATCAAAAATTTATCATCGACAGTTCTGCAAATATTGCACTTGAACCAATACTACTGTTCTAAAGCTTGGGAAAAGTAAGGAACTCGTTTGTTGAGCATTCTGGTAGTCGAATTGTTGACATCAAATTGGTTGCTGTCAACCAAATGATTGGCGATTGAAAACTAACACAATCCAATTATACATATTTTCGAAAATTTGCTATGTTTAATCTATCACTTCAAACAATTTTCTTACTTTCGTAGTATATTTTTATTGCTGATCTTGGATTTCAAAATGACTCCAGACATCAATATTCAACATCTACTCATCATACCCGTTCCAAAAATACCCATATTGCATGGGTTTAGTTGAATTTTCATGAACCGAGAGCCACCATGTTGGATTTCAAAATGACTCCAGACACCCATATTCAACATCTACTCATCATACCCGTTCCAAAAATACCCATATTGCATGGGTTTAGTTGAATTTTCATGAACCGAGAGCCACCATGTTGGATTTCAAAAGACTCCAGACACCCATATTCAACATCTACTCATCGTACCCGTTCCAAAAATACCCATATTGCATGGTTTCAGATGAATTTTCATGAACCGAAAGCCGCCATCTTGGATTTCAAAATCACTTCAGACACCAATATTCAACATCTACTCATCGTACCCGTTCCAAAAATACCCATATTGCATGGTTTCAGATGAATTTTCATGAACCGAAAGCCGCCATCTTGGATTTCAAAATCACTTCAGACACCAATATTCAACATCTACTCATCATACCCGTTCCAAAAATACCCATATTGCATGGGTTTAGTTGAATTTTCATGAACCGAGAGCCACCATGTTGGATTTCAAAATGACTCCAGACACCCATATTCAACATCTACTCATCATACCCGTTCCAAAAATACCCATATTGCATGGGTTTAGATGAATTTTCATGAACCGAAAGCCGCCATCTTGGATTTCAAAATGACTCCAGACATCAATATTCAACATCTACTCATCATACCCGTTCCAAAAATACCCATATTGCATGGGTTTAGATGAATTTTCATGAACCGAAAGCCGCCATCTTGGATTTCAAAATGACTCCAGACATCAATATTCAACATCTACTCATCATACCCGTTCCAAAAATACCCATATTGCATGGGTTTAGTTGAATTTTCATGAACCGAGAGCCACCATGTTGGATTTCAAAAGACTCCAGACACCCATATTCAACATCTACTCATCGTACCCGTTCCAAAAATACCCATATTGCATGGTTTCAGATGAATTTTCATGAACCGAAAGCCGCCATCTTGGATTTCAAAATCACTTCAGACACCAATATTCAACATCTACTCATCGTACCCGTTCCAAAAATACCCATATTGCATGGTTTCAGATGAATTTTCATGAACCGAAAGCCGCCATCTTGGATTTCAAAATCACTTCAGACACCAATATTCAACATCTACTCATCATACCCGTTCCAAAAATACCCATATTGCATGGGTTTAGATGAATTTTCATGAACCGAAAGCCGCCATCTTGGATTTCAAAATGACTCCAGACATCAATATTCAACATCTACTCATCATACCCGTTCCAAAAATACCCATATTGCATGGGTTTAGTTGAATTTTCATGAACCGAGAGCCACCATGTTGGATTTCAAAATGACTCCAGACACCCATATTCAACATCTACTCATCGTACCCGTTTCAAAAATACCCATATTGCATGGTTTCAGATGAATTTTCATGAACCGAAAGCCGCCATCTTGGATTTCAAAATCACTTCAGACACCAATATTCAACATCTACTCATCGTACCCGTTCCAAAAATACCCATATTGTATGGTTTCAGATGAATTTTCATGAACCGAAAGCCGCCATCTTGGATTTCAAAATCACTTCAGACACCAATATTCAACATCTACTCATCGTACCCGTTCCAAAAATACCCATATTGCATGGTTTCAGATGAATTTTCATGATCCGAGAGCCGCCATCTTGGATTTCAAAATGACTCCAGACATCGATATTTAACATCTACTCATCATACCCGTTTCAAAAATATTCATATTGCCATGGGTTTAGATGAATTTTTACGAACCGAATTTCACTATCAACAATTTCAAATTACTTCAGACATCGAGATTCGACACCACCCATTCCAAAAATAATCATACTGCATGATAAGATTTGGTTGAAATTGATTTTCAAAACTTCACTCACCTCATTGAATATCACCATGTGATAGTGAAAATCTTTGCATGGCTGATAATTGTGAGAATGATTTTCAATGATGATAATTTATAATCATGTGTGAGTTTACGAAACATCACTATGGTGATATTGGACGGGGTGTGATATTTTCCATACTCACTTCGAGTGATCACAATTATCATTGATATTGTAGATAGTGATAATCGCTGTCGAAAATCGCGCATGATTTTCTGCAGCGGTGAGATTTGATTATTTGATATTTTCGCAACACTGGTTATGAATAATGAAAAAACAATTTTGAATCTTCGAATTTCCGGGCCCCCTGAAATCGCTGAGACTGACGAACGAAAACTGTTTTGATCGACTTGTTAAATTGAAGGAATAAGTTTATGCGAACATCAACCGAAATGCAAAAAAATCTTGCTAAGATCGAATAAAACAAAAGATTGGTACTACAGTCTGTTACAAAAGAGCGTAATCACGATTACTCGCGATCGGTAAAGTGGAATGGTGTGATATTTTTTTTAACACAGAGGGCAGTAGTGTCCTTGATGCAATGCGAGAATAAATCAGCTGACTATTGTTTACAATTCGATTCAGCGATTCATATATCGTACAGAACTGTTCGCAGACATTTGATCGCAAATAATTTGAAATTTCGAAGCACTTTGCAAAAACTGGTGTGGAAAAACGTCTTGAATGGACAAAGGAGCTAAATGGTGTCGTGACCTTGGATTGGCCGTCTCAGTCGCCCAATGCCAATCCAATTTAGAACGTTTGGGATCAAATGAAGATGAAGCTTGGGAAAACCGACCACACAATTTGAAACAGTTTGCTCGCCGAATTCACAAATTTGAAGGTCGTTTTCAGGAGAATACGAGCAATATCTCGTTCAAACTGTGCCTCGAAGGTATCAAGCCATTATTAATGCTGAAGGGGATTGGATTTGCTATTAATGTATTTGTATGCAAGTTTTCGATCTAATAAAACAATATTCAAAAGTATTTTCATGTTGAGTCTTTTCATTTTCTCACAACAGTGACCACGATCTTATGTAACAGGCTGTACATCAAACAAGCAAGTTGATAAATTCAACTCTATTGCTCGAAATCACACCCTAGGTCAAACACGAATCTCTCTGGGTGATCTACAGTATCAATACAATTGAACGAAACAACGTGCAAACACGTATAACGTATATTTATCTAAACGGAAATATCTTTCAAATCAGCACCATAACACTAGCAACGCAAAGTCCATTTTCTGACTAATTATCGTGCACATTATGACTAAGAGGGTCTCGTAGCCGATCGATTTGCGTTCTTGTTTAGTACATCGATATATACGACGTTAGCGGAATTTCCTAGTAATAACCATGCACTGTTTAACTTTATCATAAACTGCATTCAACAAAAACAGCCACGCTGGCCTTTCAACTGTGACATTGCCTGGATTAATTCTTATTTTAGATAGAAATTATGCAAGCAGCGACAAAGAAACGCGAGGTCGATGGTGTGATATACTATTAAAGTTGTTTTAAAGCCTGACTAGCTTCTTCGAGGCAGATGCGATCATCTTCGTTGCGAACCTCAACCGTTGCTGCTTTTTCAAACCACTCGCGGGCCTTGTCCTTCTGTTTCATAGCGAGATACGTTTTACCAAGATATAGCCAATTCTGACTATAAAAGCCCGGCTTCAGCCTTTCGGCCTTCTCAAACCATTCCAATGCTTCCTCAAAAGATACTTTCGGGGGATTCGGGGCTACCGAGTTGATCAGCTTTCGGGTGACCCAGTTGACTTCCGACAACTTAAAATTGAACTGCCCGAGCATGTGTAGAATGCCCGGATCAGCTGGGTTGATGTCCTTGGCTATCGTAAAATGTTTCTTCACGTTTTCCAACTGTTTAATGCGTTCGGTCACTCCATCTAAGTTACTCTTCTCCGACAAGATGGCACCATACCATTTGTTAGCTCCGAAACTATTTGCATCCAATTCCACAGATTTCTGAGCATATTCGAAAGCTTCCCGGACATACTTCGCTTTCTCGTCATTGTTAGTGGTCTGTTTAGAAATAAAAAACATTGCACGTGCCAATCGCCACTGAACTTCCACGGCATCTTTATCCTAAAATATGATGATAATCAGTATCTGGTGAATATCAAGTTTACATTTTTAATTTACATTTAATTTATTCAACAGATCTAACGCCTCTTGATATTTAACATCTTCGAATAATTCGTCCGCCAAACTCAGCTCTTCTGTGGACATTTTCACGGCCTCTGTTTAACAAACAATTCGAAACACTTCTGACACACTTTCCGCTCTAGCACCGTATGAACTCTGATTGCCTTTACATACTCTGCTGTTACGAATGACTATCCTATCCAATGTGCCTATCAATCAGCAGATAACTTAAATTTACTGATTAGCAATAGAGTGAAAAAAAAAACGCCTGGCTTATCGTCGCAGACCGTGCTGCAACCACTCGAGTCTGTGATAAGAACAATCGGTTTACTGACTGACTGGCAGTCTGAGTTGTGTATGAACCATCCAAACTCTTTTATTTCACGCACAAAGAATTGTCTGTCGTCGCTCACGGAGGAACTAGTTTGCATTGGATGGGAAGTAAAGCACGACGAACGTCAGTGGCGCAAGTACGCAAGCGCAGGTTTTAGTCGTGTTCTATAGGTACATATCACATGTTGGGAAGTTGGGAACGCGTGTACTTACTAGTTTTACACCGCAGCTACGCGTTGTGCCATCATTCCATACCTGTCACATGCCTTATGTGGGTTTCCTTTGTTATTATTGGTGTTCTAGTCGTTGCCCGGAGTGCCAACAGGGATCTAATATGGTATGAAAAAATATTTCAAGCATATTTATTCATTGTGTGTCGTACCGGTATGGACGCTAGATATGCTCGTCATCGGAAGTAAATGTGAGGAATGGTGGAACTAGTTCCTAACGATTTTAATGTGATTAAATATGAAGTGCAGTAATAACTACTTCATTGACAATTTTTCAAATTTTGACTATTGTATTTTTAAATGATGCAGCCACCTTCACACTTCACGGGAAATAATTCACGAGAAAAAAAAATTTCTTTTTGGGATTTGTTTTTGAAAATCATTATAGCTAGAAGTATAAAGAAACTAACTGCAAATCTAAATATTTACAGAAAAAGTGTCATATATTGCTTTGTATTTTTTTTATCATATGTTGCTTTGTATTTTTTGGTCGAATTATGTGCTCATACTTATATCTCGTGACAAAACATTAGCAGAGACTCTAAAAAGGTTATATATACACCCAAACCTCCATTTACGTAACTTATATATGTATATACCTATGTATTAATATACTTACGCATGTGTTCAAAGTAGGATCAATAGTACTAGCCATGCAATGATTCTGTACGCTAAGAATCGGCTGCGAAGTCTGTTGAAACAGAAAGTTCCACGAAAGGAATGTAATGCCAAGACTTTGCTTATGTGTGCAAAAATTTCTTAAGGGGCGGGTAGGGTCTAACACTTTTGAAAAATCATTTATTATTTTCTTTATATTTTCTTTCAGTAAAACATTTCAAAAATTTTCTGTAAAATTTTCAAGCCTATTGGAACGAAACTCTGGAAGTTATGGACTTTTATCTATGGCTATCTCATACTACGAAGAAGAATGAGCTCGGTGCACAGGCCCAAGATTTCTACTTCGATTGACTTCAAAACTTGACAAAACATTCTTGAAATGTTTCATTATAATAAATTATAAAAGAAAAAATATGATTTTTTAAAAATGTTAGACCCTACGGGTAATTATTGTCTCCATCGATTTTATAAACAAACAACTTTGAACGAGTTTTTCTCGAAAGCAGGTTTTGAAAGTCCGTGTCCATCGTCACTCAAAATCTACTGCACCAATTTTTTTTCAAATTTTGTACACACTTTCTACACATTAAAACCAGACATCAACGTTTTCCTTTTCGTTGTTTGTTACTTTGGGGAGGTTTAACGGCTACGAAATGGCGAATATTTTCGTGAAAAATCGTAGTTTTCACTTTGAACAACCACCAAAAATTAAAAAAAAAATCATACAGAAACGTTGGGGTCTAGTGAAACTTCTTTTCTAACTTTGCTGCGTTCATTTGTTCACTTCTCTTGTCTTCACTTGTCTGCGCTGAGATACAGAGGATACCGCAAATCGTGATTTTTAATAAGCGTCCTCAAAAATACCTATTCATCGACTTATTTCTCAATATTTTTCCGCGAAAAAATTACAAAATGTTGTTCGAATGATGCTTTTTATTATGCAAAAAATTTGAATTTATTTTGTTGAACGATAATTCTGGAAAAAATCGCAAAAATGATAATTTTTTTCATCGTTCAGACCCTACTCAGTTTGGTTTTCGTAGAAATAGAGGGACGAATGATTGCCTTGCATTGCTTTCGTCTGACATCCAAATTGCCTTCTGTATTTTTGGACATAAAAGGAGAATTTGATTCAGTTTCCATTGATGTTCTTTCAAACAAGCTCCACCAACATGGTCTTCCAGCGGTTATAAATAATTATTTGCACAACCTTTTGTCAGAAAAGCACATGCACTTTTCATATGGCGACTTAGCATCATTCAGAATTAGCTACATTGGTCTCTCGCAAGGCTCATATCTTGGTCCGCTCCTCTATAACTTTTACGTGAATGACATTGACAGCTGTCTAGTAACCCCCTGCACACTAAGAAAATTAGCAAATGATGGCGTGGTTTCAGTTACTGGACCCAAAGTTGTTGAACTGCAAAAACCATTGCAAGATACCTTAGATAAATTGTTCGTTTGGGCTGTTCATCTGGGTATCGAATTCTCTACGGAGAAAACAGAGATGGTTATCTTTTCAAGAAAGCATGATCCCGCGCAGCTTCAGCTTCATATGATGGGAAGAATTATCGCGCAAGTTTTGACTTTTAAATACCTCGGAGTGTGGTTTGATTCCAAATGCACGTGGGGAGGACACATTAGGTATCTGATAATGAAATGCCAACAAAGAGTAAATTTGCTTCGAACAATAACAGGATCTTGGTGGAGTGCTCATCCACAAGATGTAATAAAATTGTATCAGACAACGATACTTTCAGTGATGGAATATGGATGCGTTTGTTTTCGTTCCGCTGCAAACTCTCATATTATCAAACTGGAGCGAATTCAGTACCGTTGTTTGAGAATTGCCTTAGGCTGCATGCATTCGACACATACAATGAGTCTTGTAGTTCTGGCGGGAGTTCTTCCATCAAAAGATCGATTTTGGGAGCTTTCATCAAGCCTGCTAATAAGATGTGAGGTGCTGAATCCCATGGTAATTAATAATTTCGAACGACTAGTCGAGCTTCGGTCTCAAACAAAATTCATGACAGTATATTTTAACCACATGTCACAGGAAATCAACCCATCAAGATATATTCCTATCCGTGACAGCATCCTGAATGCCCCTGACTCAACTTTATTATTCGATACATCCATGCAGCGCGAAGTGCGTGGAATCCCGGATCATCTACGCTCGGCGGAAATCCAAAAATATTTTCAAGTAAGTTCAGGCATATTCAGGCTCGAATTGAAGAAGCGACAGGGTTTGGTATATTCAACAATAATGTTTCGGCCTCCTTTAGGCTTCAAGAACCTGCATCTGTTTATGTAGCAGAGTTAGCAGCAGTTCATTATAGCTTGAGTGTAATCGTCACATTATCTCCAAACCATTATTGCCTCTTCACAGATAGTCTGAGTGCAATTAAAGCCATTCGCTCAAACGCTGCTGGCAAAAATGAATTGTTGTTCTTGGGCAAAATAAAACAGTGCTTGAACGACATATTTAACAATAACTATCTAATCACTATAGTCTGGGTCCCGCCTTATTGCTCCATTCCTGGCAATTAAATTTTAGTCAAATGTGGTGCTATTGAGGGCTGATATTTTAGCCAAATGTGGTGCTATTGAGGGTGAAATTTATGAGCGACCGATTGCTTTCAACGAATTATATAGCGCATCTCGCCAAATAACACTTTCCAGCTGGCAAGCTTCTTGGGATAGAGATGATCTGGGTCGGTGGATGCACTCAATTATTCCGAAAATATCGACAAAGGGATGGTTCAGGGGACTGGATGTGAGTAAGGATTTCATTCGTATGACGTCCAGCCTCATGTCCAATCACTACACGTTAGACGCACATCTCCTTCGAATTGGGTTCTCCGAGACTAATCATTGTGCTTGTGGAGATGGTTATCGGGATATTGATCATGTCGTTTAGACGTGCGTGGAGTATCGTAATGTCAAATCTCAACTAATAAATTTTTTGCGTACCCAAGGTAGACTATCCAATGTCCCACTTCGAGACATTCTTGCTTGTCGGGACCTTCCATACATGAAACTTCTTTATCATTTCATAAAGAAAATTGTAGTTTCACGAACCAATCACAGCGAGCCAATAATGTCATCCTCTTGATTTTTCGTGCACGGGCGACGATTTCGATCGCTGGTATACATGAATTTCATTTAGTAGCAGATCTGCTTCTGTTGCTATAGGGGGATTTCGCGTTTTGCAAAAAAAAAATCGCATAATTCTGCGTAGTAGGGGAAAGTCTTATAAAGCGCCCCTGCTAGCCAAAATGCCCCCTTTTCTTTCTTAAGCATTGAAGACTTTTCTGAACCAAAGTTTTATCACTAACACTATCTTTTCGTAGGATCTTTCTGCTATGCAAGTTTGTTGGTTGTCGTTTGCAGGAAAGTATGAAAAAAGTAAAAATTTCATTTGGCACCTTTTTGATGTAAGGTTTTGCTTCGACTAAATAGATGTTTTATCCGCCATTTCTTTGACATACTGATTATCTCAAAACAGTAACTTTATGGACATTTCAAGAAGCATAATGCATCATTGTTGTGGGATAAAATGTCTTTTGTTGTGTGTCATGCCACAGATTTGTTGTGAGACATATTTTACGGCTGCTGGGGCATTATGTCTGAGGCGAGCGAAAAAAACTAAGAATGTGGCCGCTTTGGAAAATGTGTTTATATCAATCAATTCTCATCTTTTCTATTGTAGTCATTGAAATTTATGTTCCTCATCCGTTCTGCAACGAAATACTTACATTCTCGAGGAAAATATATCAATACACTTGGAAATATCTCAATGTTTTCTTAAGGGGGGCATATTATAACACTTTACCCTATGAAGTTTCGCTCAAAGAGGAATCTATAAATATATGCTGTATAACATTTCTTTGCTTGGTAGATGCTTACCAGTGAACAAAGCAAGTAGCTCATTCAGAGAGTTTTTTATCTAAATATTTATTGGAATATGAGTTAAACTAAAAGTATTAAGATTTAAATTGGGTATTCAGTCACAAGTTATGACTTTTCAGCCATATTATATACATGATTTGGTTATTACTATTAAGACATCATTTTCTTCCGCAATTCTGTGATTTTTGTGTAGGGAAAATTGTAAACCAATGTGTATTATGTAATGGGGAAAACGAACTTATATACTAACTTACTAACTAATACAGAGAGCAAATCGATTCAATTGAAGATTGCATTGATTTTTGTCGGAATTTGCTTATAATATTATGTGACATTACATCTAATGGTTCTATATTTGTGAGTCTGTGTAACTCATTTGTACTAAACCAGGGAGGACGCTACAAAATCATTTTCAGAATTTTATTCTGAATCCTTTGAAGCGTTTTCTTCCTGGTGGAACAACAACTTGACCAAATAGGTACTGCATAAAGCATGGTTGGTCGGAAAATTTGTTTATAAATTAATAATTTGTTTTTTAGACTAAGCTTAGAATTTCTGTTTATAAGAGGATATAAACATTTAATATATTTATTACACTTTGTCTGGATTCCTGCAATGTGATCCTTGAAAGTGAGTTTTTTTGTCGTACTTCAAACCTAAGTATTTTTCCATGTCAATTCCAAGCCATTCAATTTTGTAATGTGATTTTGTTTGGTTTAAAAAAAGAAACTCTTGGCTTATGGGGAAAGTTAATTAATTGCGTTTTTGCAGCATTTGGTGCAATTTTCCATTTTGACAGATAATCACTGAAAATATTTAATTTTCATTTCTGACAACCAACGGGTAGATTTGAAAGATCAGAAGTGGAAATATTATACAAGATTGGAGCTACGCTCGAACCCTGCGGAACACCTGCTCGTACGGGTAGCAAATCAGATTTACAATTTTGATAGCTAACCTGAAGAGTACGATCAGTTAAATAATTTTGAATCATTTGAATCAAATAAACAGTGATGGCCTAGCACACGTTCACTACACGAGCCAGTTCTCATACAGCCCGTGTGCTGTGCTTTTTCGAACCATACTCTTTGAGCGTGTGCTAGGAAGAAAAGAGAGCCGTATCGATAGAGCTCGTGGCTCGCTGAAATACGAAGCACGTGAGCTGGCAGAAAACACGCACACGACTCACCGGCAATATTCCTGATATTACGAATAAACCTAAGAGGCAAAGTCTTGGCATTACATTCCTTTTGTGGAATTTGGCCTTTTTGTTTCAACAGATTTCGCAGCCGATTCTTAGTGTACAGAATCATTGCATGGCTAGTACTATGGATCCTACTGACACTAAGAATCCTTCCAGGTCGGGGCTCGAACATACGAACCCTGGCTTATAAGACCAACGTCCTATGCATTGAACCGCCAACCTGGGATATAAACCTGCCTTTCTCATATTATTTATATTTTCAAAAATATTACCAGAAGATGTTGAGAAGAATTTTTTTTCAATCTTGAGTAATATAAGAAACTTTCTTTGGGTATGAACTAACATAATCTTTTCAAATTGTAAATTATTTTGCATCGTCGCACTAAATGAATAAACATACTTTACCCTATAGTTCTGGAACCAGAAATCGGACCCGGATGAAATTAAACAGCAACCTATGAGACTATAGGAACTATTATTTGAGTCTGTTTGTGGAAACCGATCAAATCATCTCTGAGGAAATTTAGTGAGTCTCGTTTTAAACTTTTTGACCACTACTTCTTCTACAAGATTTTTTATTTTATGTGTGACATTATTTAATACATACTCACACACACATACACATACATTGTTTAGTTCGATGAACTGTGTCAATTTTTCAGGTGATTGTATAAACTTTCTATATGAGAGAGGCAATAACTGCACTTATATAGAAAAGAATCGTTATCATGCTCCTGTGATAACACTAACAAGTAGGTACAAATTGAATAAACGGATTATATAGATTTTAATGTGACTACCCTGCACCGACGACACGACCAGACACTCCGAACAAAAACGAAATAAAAATTGTTCCTAAGTGATTTACCACCAGTTACCCCAAATATAGCGACCCCTTGTGAAATATGAAAATAAAACTTTCAAACAACACTGTTCTAGTTGCTACAAAATAGTTACCAAGGTACCCTAGCAATATGAATAAACAAACAAATTGAAAAAGTTCTTCTGAATTTGAATATCGTTACGACTGCAATTTTTACTATAAATCTATTCAAAAATTAGACTAATGCCTTTTTCATTGAAAAACACTGGTGGCGTGGATTGTTTTGGTATTTTACCAACTTTGAACGGATAGATTAAATTAACTACATTTAGACCTCTGCTAAGCTATTACAAGAAGATGGGAAGAAGAACTTAAAGACGCAAAATGCCAAACAGGAATGCATACAAAATAAATGATTCATGAGTTCCCCAGATATTTCTGTCAATCTCGATTACATGCTACGACTCAAGAATGTTAAATATTAAAAAGAGCAGATACGAAATATGAATATTTGATATCTTTACTTTAGTCTATTTGGACTATCTTTACTTAAGAAAAACAAAAGAAAAAAAGAAAGATACAGATACCTATAATGTCTCGGCGAATGACCAAGGCTAAAATAAATAACTAACAACTAAAGACCGTACTATAGCACTTCACTTAGAATCTATTATAAATCTTCACTTAGAATCTCTTTTAGTGATGTTTATCGAAGTCGTATTGGTCGTTTTTATATTTTGTCTTATTTTTCTCGCACGAGTTTTTTTTAACAAACAATTACGTTAATTATATTCGATAGTATCGATTTCATGTTTCGTGATCTAAATTAACTTTCTTTGTTGTTTAATCGAATAGCATTTGTTTGATAGCCGTTTTAGTTTTATTTATTCGAACAGTTCTACTGTCAAATTTAAAACTGGTATAAACTGCCGTTTTATTTTTTCTATATTTGAAACACAGATAAAACGCTGCTGGGACTGCCAGTTTATTTTGTTATAATTTCTAGATTTAAATTTTAAAACTGACATAAATTATGCATCTAGAACTAGAACACTCCGGAACATGCCCTAACAGTTATTCTAAAAACAACAGTTTATGAACCTGGGTTGCCAGTATCAAATATATTTCCTAAGCTTTCATTTTGACATTACGAGTTACTGAGGGGTAGTTAAATTTACGATACAGTTTTAATAAGCGAGTGGCAGGTCGTGTCGTCGCCTGCACGCTATACGAAATCGAACAAAGCACGCTGCGAATGGAGAAAAACCGCACGTACCGTCGCGTACTGATTTTGCATCGTCATTTTGAATTTGAATGTTTGACACTCACCGCCCTATAATTTCGGAACCGGAAGTCGGATCAGGATGAAATTGCACAGAATGTGTAAAGGCAATGAGAGCTTTAATTTGAATCAATGATTCAAGAAAATCGGCTGTAAATTCGGTTTTCACAGCGATTTCATAGCCTTTCTATATGAGAAAGACAAAAAACTTTGAAATTGCTAGCCGTTAAACAAATCGCAATGTGATAAGAACACATATTACTTATTGCATTTATTGCTTGTTTGCCAAGTGTTTATGCAACACTGACCTCAAAAAGATGAATTCATACGTTGCGATATTTTGGCGTTTGAGATAAGCATTAAATTTCACCAAATAATAGAAGCCTACCGCTAGTCTGATGAAAAAAATTGAAACTCATTCAGAAACGGAGAGCTATGCCAGACACACAGGAAATTATCCGGAGAGCAGACGAACTGTTCGATGAATATAAGTATGAAGAAGTTATCAATTTTCTCAGGCAGCATCTCGTGAGTATTCTAAGTAATTAGTGCATTATATGAATGACACATAATTGTTGTGCACGGTGAATCAAATAGCAACCTTCGGAATATGAAATCCTGTGGCGCTTTGTTCGAGCTCTCTATTCACTGTACAAGGAGGACAAATCGGCCCACGAGTTAGTACTGGAAGGTTTCCAAACCGCATCCCGTCTTTTGGAAATAGCCCCAAAAGCATCCGCATCGCATAAGTATTATGCAATATTTTTCGGTGAAAAAGCAGGAATTGAGGGAACTAAACAGCAGATTCTATCGCTTACCGAAGTGCTCGCACACATCAAAATCGCCAAGGAGGAGAACGCACTTGATCCCTATGTGTGGCATCTGGAAGGAGCCTTCTACGAGAAGCTGGCCAGTTTGCAGTGGTATGAGAAGTTGTTTGTGTACGCTTTAAACAAAGATCTGGTTCAACCTAGCTATGATGACGCGTTACGATGCTTGCTGAAGGCGGAACTAATTCGGTCCGGGTTTCTGTCACTCAATCAATTTCTAATCGGAAAGATATATTTTCAACAGAAAAAGTACGAAAGTGCGAGACCGTACCTTACCCGCCTTGCCAATCGTGAAGTAGTTCGGTAAAGTCACTTAATTAGTTTTAGAGAAATTGAATAGCTTGCTGACTGTGTTGTTTGAAATCTTTCCAGAACTGCAGATGACAAATTCTCGAAGGAAGTGGCAATACAATTGTTGGGGAAAATGTGAAATCGACAAATGTTATTTCATTTTGAATTTCGGAATCCAAACAAATATAAGATTTCAATAGTTTTTGTATGTTTTATTTTAAATATATAGTTTCTAATCTTGTATAATAATTATTTCTTGTTTGTTTACCTTCTTTGTCACTGATTAAGAATCATTTTTTTTTTCTGAAATACAACTGCTCATCTCTTGCTACTTCTTATCTCTGTATGTAAGTGTATGTGATTTTTTGGTTCCACTTGGTAATTCGAGTTGTTGTATTTATCAGCAATATGATTTCTTTTTTATTGTTAAATTGTAATAATATGTTAAATATTAAAGTAATTGATATTTTCCATTTTTTTTCATTCTAAAGAATTTACCTTCATATGTTTACTGCTTCTTTCTGTTTTTTTCAACTTTGAGTTTTTTCATTCCAAGTATAAAATACTTTCGCCTTAAACAAATATTCGTTTTATTCTTTCTGTAACTTTTTACATTTTTAAAATAGTCACCACAAATTGAGGGTCAATTTTTTCAAATAGTTTTCAATTGCAATAATGAGATTCCTTCATGTTCAATAATAGGGCTTCATTTTAAACTTAACCACTAGAAACTGCTATTGCTATTCTTAGTTTTTTTTTATTTGTTTAGTCAAGGTTTCGCCACTTTCTGTTCCACGTAGTAGCTTACAGAAATCTTCAACAAATAAAGACAGTTTTTGTGCCCGCCGAATGCAGCACAAGTCTCCCTAGAAATAAAGGTTCGTACAAGAGTATGTTTTGTCTCAGACAAAAGTATTGAGATTGTGTGGGTTTGTCTGTCTATCATATAAAAGATGTTAACGTTGATTCCATGACTTGGTGGAATTCTCTGTATAAGGGTTTGTTTTCATTGCAACTACTATAAGAGAACTTTTCCAGTACAAGATACGATAACTAGTATCAATTAAGTTTTTACCTTCTTTGAAACCAAAAAATCGTGTTTTTGTTTGTTCTAAAAGATTTTTTTTAAAATACGTCTTTCGCTTAAAAGGTTTCCTACGAAGAATACTCTATTTCCACGGTTTTTTTGTATAGATTTTCTTTGTATCGTTTAACTCTATATTGTCAAAATTTGGTGGTGCGCTTCGTTTGGTTTATCCAACTTTCTTTTCCACGACAAAATGCTATTCATTATGGGGAGATGTCACGTTGGAGCTATTATGTTTACAGTTGGTTCCATTCGTAGGGTGTGATTCATTTATCGCTCAATTTTCAGCACAAGAAGGCACGATTTTTGATAAGATTTTTATTAACATTCTTTACTTATTTCGTTTGCCGGTTGCTTTTATCGAGTGGATGATTCTGTGGGGGCATGTTTCCTTTTTTCTGTATTTGGTTGTTTAGCTATTTGAGGTTAAGATTCTGTGTACTACTTGCATTTCTCTAAGGTTCTGAAAAAGTCTCTTCTTCTCGGTTAGAAAGTCAGGAGCTGAATCAATGAATGTTGAAAGAAAAACAAATAAATTGAAAGAAAGTATATGAAATGATGAAGATTGGGACTGTTGCGAATTCGCTTGATTTTACTAAATATGATCTATCAACAAAATAAATAATCCACACACAAAACATTTGACTAGATTTCGATTCATCTTGTTCTCGCCTCCCCTCCGTGTTTCGCTAGTAATTACTAAACAAAAAAGAACTTGTTGGTGACGGTTTGGTTTCACTTAAAGAACGTAGATTTTAATATATATGACGACGCACATGAAAAAAAGCTAAGAGGAAACATAAATGGACATTTTGGTATTCTTTTCAGTTATCTCACATGTTTTGTTTCGAAAAAGAAATCTTACGCTTGTCAGTTGATCGCTTCGAGTGATGTTAGTTAGCTATGACGATTTTACTTAGTTAACAGAACATGTCGTGGCTCTCTTGTTTGAAGTATCTCTCTGGTCGTGTATAAATAGTTAATTTTCATATATTAATAGTAGACTTCATAATTGATAAATATCACTAATGTTTAATTAATTATGTATGAAATCGTTCTTTTTTGTTCGATTCCAACGAACTGGGTGTTCGTCGAGTGAAATCAAAATATGATTTTAAATAGGTTCCGTTGGGTTGCTGGTTCAAATAATTGTTTTCTTTTTTCGAGCATGAAGCGCAAGGGTATTTAGTTGACAGTAGGTTAAGTAAACGTGCCACTTTGATAGTATTGATTACATTTCCGTTCCGTTTTACTATGAAATGTATTGCTTTTGTATATTGTGGATTTTTGTTGATTGACAAAAGGAAGAGTTAAAATATTGTATTGCAATGGTAGCTGCATTTTTTCGTGTATAATAGAATCATTTACAACTAATATTTAATGATAATAATAATAATAATAATAATAATAATAATAATTAAAGGATGTTTAATGTTAATATTCATATGTCTTAGAGTTGAGCTTTTGTTTTATTATTACTTAGTAAATAATAAGTTCCGGCCGTATAAAACTAGTTTATAATAAATAGGTTAATTTATGATTTCAATATCAATTTTAATAATAATCTTTTGATAGGTAAATAATTGGTTACTTAGGAGCTACTATTTGCATAAGTACTACATAATATCTATATTAAAAAAGAACTGCCTAGCTAAACTAGCTGCTGCTGCTCTCTGTCTGCTGCTCTACCATCGGTTGCCGTCGGACTTTTTTTTTCTTCAAAGTATCACTCTACTCCGCTAGAGTGTGTTGCGTTGCTCTATGTTTTATCGATACCACCTAGCAGTGTCAGTAGCGACAACGCAGAGGATGTTTTCGGTAAATATTATTGAAGTCGTGCCTCCTGCAGGGCAGCGTTGGCCGCGGCATTGGCCGCGTTTTGATATGGCGACAAACCCGGATATCCACCGGCTGCAGCAGCTCCTGCTTGCGGTAGCGTGGCATAGGTGTACGGTGCTGCCATGTACTGAGCAGCCGCAGCAGCAGCTCCAGCTGGCGGAATAGTATTACCATTAGAGCCATTAAACTTACCATTAGATTGACCATTGAATAGCCTACCTGTAGCACCGGCAGCGGCAGCGTACGGATACGCTTCGAACCCACTGTACTGGCCAGGGTAGGGTGCGGCAGCGGCGGCAGCTACAGCATTCTAAAATAAATATTTTATATATATATTCTGATGAACGTAAGTCCATTCGGACACGGAATTGTTATTCATACCTGATATTCGTAGAATTGGCTAGTTGCAGCTGCAATGGCAGCGGCATGCGACAATTGCGTGGCTGGAATCGGAACCAGCCCCGATGCGGCTGCAGCAGCTCCTGTCGATCCAGCCGCTGTTCCCAGATACGGTGCTCCATAGATGTATGACTGTGGTACTCTGTGGGTGCATACAAAAAATAAACATTCATTCTAACGTTGATTATAAACACTAGTACACTACAATCAAGGAAGAGCACTAAACTCGCACATCCAAAACGACAAACTTTGGATTAAGTTATGGAAATCAAAAAAAGAAGAAAAAAACGGAGAAAAATAACGCCCAAACAAAAATAAAACGGTACGAGAACTAAAATCATCTTTTCTCACTCTTTCGATCAGTAAGCCAGAGCTTTAAGTATGTTTGTATATCATCACGTGAGAAAAGTAAAAAAAAAATACTAGTGAAATCATCAGTGTCACGCAGAGCAGATACTTCTTGTGTATGATCTAGATTAGAACATCTAACAAATGGTTCACCAGAAAGTCAAACCCGCCAAGAATAAGGAACATAAAACACAAAAGAAAAACCAACTAAAACAATTATTAAAACAAACAATAGCATCAGCAACAAAGAAGAAAACCGAAATAAAACAAACAAAGTAAACAATAGAAAAAAGATACAAATTGATAACAAACACGCACACGAAATTTACTCCTCGCACAATTAATTGCGTTTCGTACGTTTTGGATCTGTCTGAAAGTGTGCGGGCTAGACATTGCACATGGTTGGTACAATTATTCGATTAGCTCCGAATACCGAAGTGTTTAGCAGGTAACAGTTAACTGAAAAGATGGTATTTCGAAATGTTTTAACCTCCAGGTGACTTATTCAATACTACGTACTAGTGCCGCACGAAAACAAAAATATTTTTATTTAATTATAGACAAACTCTTACAACAACCGGAAAAAACCATTTATTTTGGAAGAACCACACGGAACGACCGAAATTAGCTCTGCGCCTAATTCGTATTACTGTTTTTGAATTAGTTGATTTTAACAACAAAACTTCTAAAATAACTATAAAATTAGTTAAAATTGAGAATTTACTTTGCTGAAAAAAACTCTTATTTTTAGAGAATGTGTTTAGTTGGCGAATATTTTGGACACAAACCAGCAATATTTCAATCCAACACGAAATTCTCATTGACAACTAATTTCGTTATTAAAATCAGAAAATTTGTTTCTATTTATCTACCACCGTATTGAAATTGGTTTTATTAACAAGTTTATTAGCCAAAAACTCATGAGAAGTGTCAAAGCAAAACAATCCATTAAAAAGCTAAAAGGGACAGTCTTGTTGAAACTGCTTGCAAATTGTTTAGATGTTTTCCGCATGTGTTACGATATTTGTCCGCATTTGAAGCGATTGTGGGTAATAATGTTTTTACGCGGAACAGTGAAGTGAGTTTCGAATGTCGCACTCTAATTGTACACGTCAAATGATGTTTTTTGTATTTTCTAACATTCCGGGCTACGCCGTCCGGTGTACTACATGTATTCGGTTTTTGTTTTGCGAGTGCTCAAAGTTTTCAGTGAGAGAGTCGATTTCGCGAAGTCGAATGAAGAATACAGCGATTTAGAAGTAAAATTTTTAAAAAGAAGTTTATGCTTCGCTTATGTCTTTTTCTCCAATACAACATCGTATTTATACCTGCCAATATAGAAAAGATAACCGCGACTGAAATTTTTTTCGGTAGTAGTGTGCCATCTAGTGGCTAGTAGTCATTACGGTGTTAACGTTTTTTTCGGTGGCAGAGCGCCATATAGCTGCAGATTGCAGAAACAAATTCAACCATTTATGTTGGTTGAAAACAACGTTCTATTTCTCAAATTCAACTAAAAAATTAGTTGAATGGATATGAAGTGTGCCTTAGCTAAGAAATAACAGCACGTTTAATTGGTGAATTCAACTAAAAAAATAGCCATTTCAACAAATATTTTATTATTATTAAGGGAACTAGAAATAAAAAATCTAAATTAGCAAAAGTAAAATTTTTTTAGTTGTCTCAAAAAATAACTAACTAAAATTAGAAAAACAACTAATTTATTCGCCAAAATGCTGATTTCGGTCTTTCCGTGCATTAAATTAAGTTTTGTCCGGTTTTTGTATTCAAAGTTATTTTGGCCGATTCTGGCAAAAAATATATTTTAAAACGATTCTTGCAATGCAAATTCTGTGTCCGGCTCTTGCATTCAAAAATACTTAACGGGTTTTCAAACTAAGTTACACTTCTCCGACTTTTGCATTCAGCTGTTCATATTTACCCTGGCTCTCACTGTAAGAGACAATGACACTTTGTACATGTTTTCAGTATGAAAAGCCATTTATTTTGCTCAAATGTACACGGAATATAAAAACTACTTATTATTTGACTTCCTGGAAGGATTCGTAGTGTCAGTAGAATCGTAGCACCAGCCATGCAATGGTTCTGTACACTCTGAATCGGCTGCAAAGTCTGTTGAAACATAAGGTCAAATTCCACTACAGGAATGTAATACCAAGGCTTTGCTTTATTATTTGACTTCTTTGCACTTAATTTTGAGTTGTTATGAATCTTTTCTTTTATTTGTTCTCTCCATTGTTGTCCAAACACAAGAAGCAAAACAACCAAAAGAAAGAGTTTCGTTCAAAAGGCTAAAATTCAGTAAACCGCATTAAAACTGAAATTGCCTCAATACGACTCAACAGTTGAGTAAATATAACTTACTAATGAGTAGATACAACCTACTTTTCAGTATATTTTTGCAGAATCCCGTAGTTGTGTGGGAATTACTCATAATTAGGTAGTTTTGAGGCTTCGTGTATAACCCAATTCGAATCAAGATAGCCTTTTAAAAAGGGTGGATAAATTTTGCATGTGCTTCCTTTAAATCATTGTAAGCCAGAGATTGTAAATTGGAAATGTATTGCTCTTTTTCAGTAAAATCATATTCTAATGTTTTTCTAAAACTTTATGTTTTGAAAGGGCTTGTAGATTATTTCAGATGTAACTTTTTCGTTTTAAAATGAACACTAATGAAATTAACGTACAGCATTGGTTTTAACACATGGATCAGTAAG
Source organism: Malaya genurostris (assembly GCF_030247185.1). Lineage (NCBI taxonomy): Eukaryota > Metazoa > Arthropoda > Insecta > Diptera > Culicidae > Malaya > Malaya genurostris. The sequence goes on from NC_080572.1 coordinate 52,091,329, forward strand.
TCCCGGGACTGATAGATACCTCTCAAAACTTCATGACATTCTGATGTTTGCTCCACGTTTTACTATTACTTAAGGGGAACAACCTTTGAAACGGTAGAAACTATGGTCCATTTTCATTTTTTACTGTACGGAAAAACGAGAAAGCAGAAAAATACCTTTTAGAGTATCTGTAGATGTACGTTTGAGGATAAGATCCTGGTCGTGAAATGGTGAAATAACTAAGTCCTCACAAGTTCCTATCTCATGCCTTCCCGAGCGTCTATGATGACATTTGGTCAATAGAACGGCGTCGACTGGGTGCTATCGCCTTCTGCGTTAGAAGCAGAATGAGAGGGTGCAAAATGGCTTGTAGTTTGAAGCCCACCCTAAAGTGCAATATTTATCATAGTATATTGCAACATTTGGTTCTGTTGTTTGTTGCATTATTTGTTATATATTGAATTGAATTATATTACATTGTATTATATATTGTTCTTATTATAATTATTATTAATATTATCATTAATATTAATATTATTATTCTTATTATTACTATTATAATAATAATTATTAATATTAATAAAAAAAATTTCCTGCAGTACTGCGACGAAAGAAGAGATTAACTTACACTGCGACATCAATTATTACACATTGTATCATAGCATATTATTTCTATTATTATCTTTTGTTATGTTATATTATGTATAATACCATACATTATACTGCATTGCATTATATCATATTATATTGTATTATATTATATTATATTATATTATATTATATTATAAGTATATGTATTGTTTTATATTGTATTATGTTATAGTATATTGTTATATTATATTGTGCTATATTATATTAAATTATATCATACTGTGTTATATTTTGTTATATAATTTCATATTATGTTATATCACAGAGAACAGAAATCCAACAGACATTCATACGTGCAAAGTCGTGTGCAACGGTGATTTTTAACGGAGTTTCGCTTGTATGCTTTTGTACTAGCTTGGATGTCTGTTCTCTGTTATATATTATATTATATTGTATTATACTCAAGTATATCGACAACGGGGAGGGGCAAGGAGTGCATCAAGGTATCTTACAAGTGAATGACTGGATGATGGAGTGGATTGCCAACCTGAGTCACGCGGGGAAGCTTTGTGTTTCTCCCTGAAGGTCTGAAATGAGTAAGACGCACCCATCTAACAATCAAACCATCAGGCGGGTTTAAGCAGGTACAGCGAAATTCTTTATTATATGGCCCAATGTTCTTGCGGGAAGGGGCCGAGTCTTCAAAACCCATTTTGGCCTTCTTAACAGCAATTTTATGAAAGCTATCTGATAATCAAATTCGGATCTACTATAAGTCTATAAGTCACTGGTAATACCAGTGTATGGGGGTAGACTGATTTAGTTGACTAAATCATTTTTGAAAACCTTAAATCAAAATTTTCAAAGTATTTTTTTTCGTTAAAAATGTGTGTCATCCACTCTAGTGGAATGTACTCAATTGCGTTTGAAATCAAACCTACCTAAAAATATCTGACAATTATCGTTTAGCATTGAAGCACGTTGTGTATTTTATTATGAATATAATTTCTCTGAGGTTGCAGAACAGATTTCAATAAACAGATTTCAATAAGCCTCTAGGAATCAAATAGTTCCTAGAGGCTCAATTTATTTTTTACAATTTCGTCAGGATTCGACAACTGACTTCAGAATTAGATGGTGATGTGTATTGCTGGATTTCATAGTTGATAACTAAAACCGGTTTTCGTATTCCAGTTTTGGAAGCACCTAAAGTAATGGATCAAAAGACTTCGGATCAATTTTTCAGAGGTGCCTGATCCGATCTTCACAATTTTAGATTAATGAATAAAGAGCTACAATCTTTTTCACTACTGTTGAATTTTATCCACAAACGACTTCTGGTTCCGGAGTTCTAGACTCATCGTCCTGTAAAACTTAGCTATCGTATGAACGATGACACTAAAACAGTACAAAACGTTAAAAACTGGTCAAATTTGTACATCTTTTCAGCTGATTGCCAATAAAACTCTATCTAGTCATGTCGGCCCTCCAGTTCCGGCTTAGATATAATCGGAAGTAGTGGTCAAAAATCTTCTAATGTAAAATTGCATCGATTTAACATATACACGTTAATGAGAATTTACTTAACTATCAACATTTGAATTCTATATATTTCACCCATCTTTAAAAACATGGCTAAAATTCCAAAATATAAAAACTGTAGTTGGTTCAAAATTGCATATCATCTCATATGTCCTTTATCAGTTTGACGATATGAGCCGGTGCGTTGTCGTATTGCAAATTATTTTTGTCTTGTCTTCGGACGCATTCCGATTGCGATTGCTAGAAGCAAATAAAGCAATTAGCAATGATCCGAAGTACCTAAATCCCTTTACAAAAAGCTGTAGTGTATATGAAAGAATTGTTTTATTCTAAGCCAAAGTTCGGCGGAACAGGGCAGATGTGACAAGTGTTTTTAATGATTAGCTTCACTAACCTAAAAGAAAGTTCGGACAAAATTTTCTACCGGGGATTTGAAATCAGGAAACTTCTGAAATGACTTTAGTTAAAATCATTGCAGCATCTATGACCCTAATAAATTAATGATCATAAAAATAGAGCATAGGATTTACAGAATGATGGTAAACCAAAAACTCATATTTTGACTAATTTAAATAAACTTTTTCGGTTATTTACATGGTTTGATTACGTTTTTTGGCAGCTTACTACGCAGTGGGACTACAATGTAATCAAGTCCTTGCTCGGAGCAATGGAACTATCATTCTGTACACACCAAACACCCTCATTATGGCCAAATGTTCGAGTGCCTTGCTCTTTTAATACAACCGTACTTCTCTACTGACAAGACCAGAATGTGCTCATATATTTTCTAACTTGCAATCACCGACTACACAGCAAGATGTGAGCAACATGGAAGCAAATCACATTCGAATACTACGAAGGGGAACGTCTATCCCATCCAATCATACCACAGCGGCACTAGTTGTATGTATAGAGGTTCAACCTTCGCTAGTTCCCCACCCACAATATTGTGCTTCCGAGACAAAATATAGAGAAACAAATAGGAAAAAAATCATTGCCGTAACTGTACCGGCTTACTACACTCCGAACGGCGTAGTTAATCTAGTTGTTGTCGTCAATTATCACCACAGCCGTCATTTTGTCTCCCACCGCATTGTGCCTCATTGGTTGTCAAACGGGATGAAGCTTTCCCGCCCATCCTATCGTGCTTAGACTCGCATTGTGGTATATATTTTGTATTTATATTGTTAGCAAGGTATGTCTCCATGAGGATCCCCATGAGATGATCGATGAAAGAGTTTCGAAATCATATAATTTCTCGTGAGTGAAACATATAGCGGTTTTAAAAATGGCAAAGGAAAATACGAATTACTGGATTGAGAAACATTACAGAATTTAACAAAAATATTTTTTAAATGTAGTGATAGCTTTTGGTATAAGAAACGTTAAACCAAGTTAATCATCAAGTTAATATAACTGAAAAATTGTATTTGTAGTTCCCCCTGGTTTAGAAAGCTCGTAGTACAGGTCACCTTTTTGACCAAATGCACTGCATCGTTTTCATACCGAAGCGATTAGTTTTTCCAGTTGCTGTCGGTGGTTGGTCAGCGAACTATGATTTGCTGCGTTTGGAATTCTTAAATTAAATCTATTTTCCTTCTCCTGTCATAATCCGGTGCAGAAATCATTTTACCACATGCCGAGAAAATGCCGCGCACTGTTTTTCGCTCTTCCTGCTGTCTATCATAATCATGCTCATGAAGAACCCATTTTCCCACCTTCTGAATTCTTCCCATGACGTATAGACAATCAGTAATGGCCAATTTTGCTCGGATATCAAAAATGCTACGAACGCCAATGATCATCGTTCACTTCCCTTCGCCTTTGTTCGATAATCGCTCTGATATTCAGACTTGAACGTATATTCGGGTGCGAACGAAGCCGACGCTGCTTCGTTGCTCACATGAAGATCTATTCCTTGCAGTTGTTATTCGAATTGAACATACCCGCGAATGACTTAACACGAATATGGAACGAATATTCATGCAGCGATCATAGTCAAAACCTAATTCGCGACGATCGTTCGTGCTGTCTTTGAAACTAGCAAATTAGGACGTTTTCCCTGCATTAGTACCATAATCTTATGTGTATGTGATGAACCATATCCCAGCATTCTCCCATTGCTGCTATTTTATGAGATATGATGAATTTATTAGATGAAGAATGCTTCGCGAAAAATGGAATCCAACGATTCGAATCAATTCGAAGAGTAAAGTAAATGAACGAATGAAAAACGCATTTATAGAACGAACATGCACAATGTACCAACAGCGAAGAATGTATTAGTAGATTCGAATTCTCTACGATTATTGCTTATTCATTTTCACCCTTCTCTCGTTCGTGCAGTGAATAGTTGTTCGAGACAAGCATGGGTATAGACAGGATATTCGCAGCGAAGAAGGGTGAATGAATTAGTTACACGAAGAATATGTGCAACATTGGAAATGGCTTGACGATTCACGTTTAACCTATATTTTTTCCACACTGAGAAATCTTTAGTTTTAAATTTTTCAAATCAGCGTTCACAAGTTGCGACCAACAGAGTATGCTCCCTGTAGGCTTCAAAAAGAATTCGATGGGATTCAGAAGCACATTTTTTTAAAAACAAAGTGATGAATCAAAACTTCCTGCCAATACTTTTTACTTGGTAAATATTTCAACACTAACTTGCAATTGACTGCCAGAATTCCGGAAAGATTCTGGCAAGACTGGCAACAGAGCAACAACCGTTTCCGGCAGAGAATTCCGGTTATTAACGGTTATGTTTATGCCGGATTCTTTCCATACAAGACTGGCAGGACCACTTTTCTCTATTAGAAATATATAATAACATAGCTTTTGCACTACAAAACATGATATGCAAATCTTCTTAAAATACTCATATTTTCATCTCAGGTAAGGTCTCAAGACTCATTCTTATTTTTGTATGTAAATGCAGGATTGGCGAACATCAAATCGAATCGAATAGAAAAAAGTAGGAACACACATCCGGCGATAGAATGAGGTAATTCGGTCTGCAAAATTTTGACAGCAGTCAGAATTTTGCCAGGCTTCTGCCAGCTGTCAGAATTTCTAACAAGCGGGTAATACACTCTAAATAACATCAGACAGTAGAGTAGAGAATTTCCATTGTAGTTTAAAGTAAATGGATTAAATTTTAACAACTTTGAAACATTTAAATAAAATGGTAAACTCTGAAAAACCCTTAACTTGAAAATATATCCAGCAACTAATAGAAGTCAGAAGACAAAATTTAGTAGATGAACACGAAAAGACCCGAATAATTTCAACCCATCTCGAATAATAATACGCCAATTACTCAGTTTACAAATATCCTAGTCCTCCACTTTTGAAAAAGGTGCGAAGTTTTTATTACCGAAGAACTGGTCTTTCAGGAAAAAATGTTATATTTGGATTTCTACCTTTAAACCGTTTTTCTCACAATACTAAACAATGTTAAGAAGGGGAAAACTACAAACGATCTCATGATAAAACAGAATTTGAACAGAATCACATTTGAATATTTTTTTTCCTAAAACTTCTAAAATAATTCATGAATTTTCCAAAAAAAACTTATGCTTATAACATCGAAAAATGTGTATCATAACATACCAAAATTGTAATGATTGAGAGTTATATTCGGATGTTTTTCTGTCAGAGCTTAGGAAGATTTGTATCTGTATGGTAAAATATCGACTAATCGATTTGTTTTGGTTGTTACGGTGTAAGGTCGCATTGAATTCAATTTTATTTAACTCGTTATGGAGTAAAAATTTCTGAAGTGTCCCCCCCCCCATTTTTCACGAGGTAACCGATTTTTCAATAAGTGTTAATGTTTTGTAGTATTAGTATCTACGAAAATGTTCGTGAAATATTTCGTCAATATTCGTATTCTTTATACCATTTTAATTTACATAAATATTTATATACTTTTTCACTGTAATGCTTCCTGAGACTCAAGTTCTTTTTAGAATTACACGAAACTTTGCAAGTGGATAAACAACTATTTTTGTCATAGAATGAAGAAAAAATTGTTTAAAAATGTTCAATTTCACTAAACTTTTTACTTCAATTTTCCATAGAAATCGATATTAAGGGGTTACACCAATGTAGAAAAAAAGAGAAGGACTTTTTAGGGGAATTATTTTGGGATCCAAAAAATGGAGTAATCCGAATTTTGTATAAAGCACTTTTTAATATGTATATTTAAGTAAGGGAGAGTGTTCGGTTACCGGCACCCTTTCATTTGAGGCTCATAACTTCTGACTTAGTGCACATTATGCGGACAGCTATACATCAATGGAAAGCTAAAGTCCCTAGCTAAGAACTAATTGAGAAATTAAGTTTATTCATTCGATTGAAAAAAACTATATTAACAATTTAGTAAAGTGGTAAACTTTGGCCATTTCAAAAAAGGTGTTCGGTTACTGGTACCCCAAAAAATTTCGCTTAAAATAGAAAAAAATAAGCAAAAACTTTTATTCAAAGAAAAAAAGAATTTTTTTCTTTTCGGAGGCGTTTTGGACAAAAGTCTTCATTATCTGATGGTGACTTCGCCTAGGCTCTCTTGGCCGATGATTTGGATGGCGGCGCCTTTGGTGTTGATTTGGCCGGTCTTTCACGTTTTTTCTTAGAAAAAAAGGCGCTTGGAGTATAATAATCGGAGTCTCGCGGTAAAACTCGAAATTAAGACGTCTAGATCAGTCGGTGTTGAACAGTCGTTCGCACCGCACGCGTATAGCTCTTGGCTCCTGGAATTTTTTTCTGGCTACCTAGAGTTTCATTGATTCAAGGCTTCAGTCTTTTTCAAGGCTACCTGAATCACTAACTAAGTGACTAAGTGATACAAAGAGTGATATTAGAGTGACTAAGTGATACAAAGAGTGATATTAGAGTGACTAAGAAATTAATCAGCCTTTTTTAAGGCTAGCTAGGAGTCTAATCGAAGACTAATTTAGCCTAGTTAATTTAATTTAAAATTTCATTAATTTCAAAAATGCCTGCGTCCAACCGGAAAGGCAACAAGCCTAAGGCTAAAAATAATTCAATACGGAATAAATCACAATCCGTTATTCAACATTTTTCTAATAACATTCACGATCTTATAGAATCTGAATGTAAAAATAAAAGACAACGGACGGATTTCCCTTCCGTTGATCCTATGCCGTCTAACAATATTTACGAGATTCTTCCTGAATCCGATTGTAGCGACATAGAAGAAAATTCTTCAAAAATTCCCAAAATGGACGCTTGTCGTTCTGGGAAGAAACATCAATCTATGCCACCAGTGACGGTGATGATTTCCGACTTCAAAGCATTCCGTACTGAGCTTTCTACTTTTCTCCCGGAAGTAAAAGTCTCATTTCAAATCGGACGAAGAGGAGAATGTCGAGTCTTGGTGGATGGATTGGAAGATTACGAACGTCTTATTCGATATTTGTCCGAAAAACTTCATAAATTTTATTCATATGATATAAAATCAGACAGACCCTTCAAGGCTGTCTTGAAAGGATTATCAAATGATCAAAGTATTGATGAAATTAAAAATGAACTAAAAGAATTGCTTGGTTTTGCCCCTTCCCAAGTAATACTTATGAAAAAAAGAGCGAATGGTACTTCTAAACCACGCTCTGGAATTTCCCATGAACTTTACCTAATACACTTCAATCGAAGTGATGTAAACAATTTGCAAACTTTAGAAAAAGTACGTTTCATTTCCCACATTAAAATTCATTGGGAACATTATAAACGGCATAATCGTATTGCTAACTTAACGCAATGTCGTCGTTGCCAAGGCTTCGGTCATGGAACCAAAAATTGTCATATGGATATACGGTGTTTGAATTGTGGTAAATCGCATTCGAAAGACGTTTGTCCAATGAATGAAACCACTGATAAATTTTTATGTTCAAATTGCAATGGAAATCATAAATCCAATTATTTGAAATGTCCTGTCAGGGAAAAAATTTTAAACGCTCGTTCGCTTAGACAACAAGTCAAATCAACGACCTTAAATTTACAGAATATACCTGAAAATTCTTCTAAGGCACCTGCCAATTCGTCTTCTAACGAAAACAATTTATTGACAGGTAGATCGACCTCGTCATCATCTTCTTCTAATGTCAGTTATGCTGGTATATTAGGTAGAAATCTATCTCCTATTTCTTCTAATGTAAATAATCAAAACACAGGACCGCCTTGCAGTTCTCCTTCTAACGAAAACAATTTATTAATAGGTAGACCGGCCAAATCATCTTCTTCTAATGGCAGTCTACCTACAAATATTCCTTCAATGCCATTCGCTTCTTTAAATGAAGTCGATTTAGGCGATATAACTGAAAATAAAATGATCTACCTACAAGATCAACTTTTTCAAATGATCATCCAAATGAATTCGACTTCATCACTTTTTGAAGCATTTCAAATCGGATGGAAATTTGCAAATAATATTATAATGAATTTAAAATTTAACAGTGATGTTAAATAATTATTTGAATATTTTAAATTGGAATGCTCGATCTTTGAAATCGAGTGAAGATGAATTTTATAATTTTCTCAAAGTTCACAAAATTCATATTGCCATTGTGACAGAAACTTTTCTTAAACCAAATGTAAAATTGAAAAGTAATCCACATTATGTGGTTCATCGATTTGACAGGTTTACTGGAATTGGTGGTGGAGTTGCCATTTTTGTCCAACGGCAAATTAAACATCGAATTTTACCTCTTTCAATACTAAAGTTATTGAAAGCTTGGGAATCGAAGTTGAAACCATTCATGGAATTTATTTCATCGCTGGAGCATATTTGCCATTCCAATGCACCGGCGAACAATTAAATTTCTTTAAAGGCGATTTGCAAAAACTTACAAGATATCGATCGAAATTTTTCGTAATAGGGGACTTAAATGCTAAGCATGTCCAGTGGAATTGTAGGCAAAATAACAGTAATGGTAAAATACTTCATAATCAACTCTCAGCTGGTTACTTTACAGTTCTTCATCCCAGTAATCCTACTTGTTTCTCTTCCGTGGAAAACCCGTCTACAATTGATCTGGTTCTAACAGATCAAAGTCACATTTGTAGTGAACCGATTACTCATGCTGATTTTGACTCAGATCATCTTCCTGTAACATTCAGACTTTCCAACGAAGCTATAATTAATCCAATTAGTTCTATTTTCAACTATCATAGAGCTAATTGGTTGGATTACAGATCTCACATTGAAAATCATGTGGATCATGAAACTATTTTAGAAAATTCTGCGGACATCGACACAGCAATTGATAATTTGAATCATTATATTATCGAAGCTAGAAATCTTTCAGTTCCCAAAGCTCAAACTAAATTAAATTCTCCTATCATCGATGACAATCTTCAACTGCTCATTCGGTTGAAGAATGTTCGTCGACGACAATATCAACGTTCTCGTGATCCTGCTATGAAAAACATAGTTAAGGATTTACAAAAAGAAATTAAACATAGATTTACTCTTTTGCGAAATGAAAATTTCGCTAAAGAAGTTGAACAAATTAAACCATATTCTAAACCTTTCTGGAAACTTTCTAAGGTTCTTAAGAAACCTCAGAAACCAATTCCTGCTCTCAAGGAAGGAAATCAAATACTTCTTACAAATGGTGAAAAAGCTCAAAAACTTGCTCAGCAGTTCGAGAGTGTCCACAATTTTAATTTAAACGTTGTGAGTCCTATTGAAAATGAAGTCTCACTGAAGTATGATCATATTTCAACCCAAGTGTTATCACACGATGACATTATTGAGACGAATTTTGATGAAATTAAATCAATTATTAGGAAACTCAAAAACATGAAGGCTCCTGGTAATGATGGAATTTTTAATATTCTTATTAAAAATCTTCCCGATGTTGCCTTGAGACTCCTGGTTAAAATTTTCAACAAGTGTTTTTCATTAGCTTACTTCCCAAAAAGATGGAAAAACGCTAAAGTAATTCCTATCCTAAAACCTGATAAAAACCCAGCAGAAACATCAAGTTATCGCCCAATTAGTTTACTTTCTTCTATCAGTAAACTTTTTGAAAAAATTATCTTGTTAAGAATGATGACTCATATAAATGAGAATTCAATTTTTTTACCAGAGCAGTTTGGATTTCGTCATGAACATTCAACTACTCATCAACTTGTCAGAGTAACGAACATGATAAAATCAAATAAATCTTCTGGGTTATCCACTGGAGTTGCTTTTCTAGACATAGAAAAAGCATTCGACAGTGTTTGGCACAAAGGTTTAATAGCAAAAATGTCTGATTTCCAGTTTCCTATTTATTTGATCAAAATGATTCAAAATTATTTAACTGATCGTACTCTTCAGGTTAGCTATCAGAATTGTAAATCTGAATTGCTACCCGTACGAGCCGGTGTTCCGCAGGGTTCGAGTGTAGCTCCAATCTTGTATAATATTTTCACTTCTGATCTTCCAAATCTACCCGTTGGTTGTCAGAAATCGCTATTCTGTGACGACACAAGTCTGTTAGCCACAGGTAGAAATCTAAGAGTGATCTGCAGTCGCCTACAAAGAAGTTTAAATATTTTCAGTGATTATCTGTCAAAATGAAAAATTAAACCAAATGCAGCAAAAACGCAATTAATTATCTTTCCTCACAAGCCAAGAGCTTCTTTTCTAAAACCAAACAATAATCACATTCTCAAATTGAATGGCTTGGAATTGACATGGTCTGATCAAGCTAAATACTTAGGTTTAACGTATGACAAAAAACTCACTTTCAAGGATCACATTGAAGGAATCCAGGCAAAGTGTAATAAATATATTAAATGTTTATATCCTCTTATAAACAGAAATTCTAAGCTCTGTCTAAAAAACAAATTGTTAATTTATAAACAAATTTTCAGACCAGCCATGCTTTATGCGGTACCAATTTGGTCAAGCTGTTGTTCCACCAGGAAGAAAACGCTTCAAAGGATTCAGAATAAAATTCTGAAAATGATTCTGAAGCGTCCTCCCTGGTTTAGTACAAATGAGTTACACAGACTCACAAATATAGAACCATTAGATGTAATGTCACATAATATTATAAGCAAATTCCGACAAAAATCGATGCAATCTTCAATTGAATCGATTCGCTCTCTGTATTAGTTAGTAAGTTAGTATATAAGTTCCTTTTCCCCATTACACAATACAAGTAGGTTTAGAATTTTCCCTACACAAAAATCTCAGAAATGCGGAAGCAAATGATGTCTTCATGGTAATAACCAAATCATATATATATAACAGGGCTGAAAAGTCACCACTTGTGGCTGAACACCCAATTTAAATCTTAATAATTTAATTTTAACTCATATTCCAATAAATAGTTATTAAAAAAAAAAAAAAAAAAAAGACGTCTAGAAATTTTTCCCGCTTTTTTTTCGCCACAGAAATTTTTTCTCTATTTTCACGATTTTAACCAAACAACCGGTTTAGCTAGCAGTGGGTTATTCTCAGGTACAGTGGAGTGGTACAATTAATTTCTAACTATAAATCCAATAGAAGTTTGAAAAACCTCTACAAGAACTTAGATTCGAACCCAAGCTCCCAGTGCCTAATCGTGTTTAAGAATTCTTTACTACAAGAAATCCGTAGAATTCATCTACGGATCCATAATTCCGAAGAATTTTCCTAAATCCGTGAATCTACGGAGATTTCCAGTTCTGAAATAATTTTGTGTTCGTCCGTTAATCGAATTGAGAGTATACATCCTACCCGAACACGTATGTTTGCGTTGCTGACATTAGAGCGAACACGTCATTTCCGTAACAGCAATTATAATTGTTGGTTGACAGTCGCCTTACATAATTGATTGTTGTCATGAAGTTGCCCACCGGAACAATTACCTTTTTCCTAGTGGATAAACTACTGCTGACTTAGCTCCTGAATGATGAGCATTTCCGGCTGAATCGATACCGTGGCAAGCGCTAGTTTAATTCTAAAATTTGCAAGTTACTTCAATGAATCAAACCATTCTCATAAAAGATGTGATGAAAGATTCATTATTACAAAAACAAAAGGAGAATCAGTTTCATATTCCTTATTTCTGCTTCGTGACATTCACACATGGTTCATATAACATTTCATATTCAATACGGATTGACTTCATATAATTATATGTATGGGCAAGGTTGTTGTTGCCCAATGTACACCTGGCTGTATTTGCGTCACCTTGTCCAACATATGCTGTCACGAAAGTTTTATCGTCCACAGTTCACAGGTTCATGCGTTTGTCAATCCTTGTCATATCGACTACTTCTATTTAATGCCACGTTTCAGTTGTTAACGAGTTCATATATATTACGAACTAAAAACTGACTGCAAAGCTTGTGCTAATATGATGGGAATTTTATTAATATTTACTTTCCACTTCAAATTGGATCAAATAAGTGTATTGAATAGAGACGCTAAGATAGATTATAGTTACCCTTTGTTTCCTTTTATTGGCTATTCTGAGCTGGGGATGAGTATTGCTGGTTATGGTAACTTCAAGGACACCGTTCACACGAACTTATTTGCGTAGTGGAAAAATAACAGTTTTTTAACTGTGACATTTACGGGGAGTTTCGAATATCCGATATTGGGAAAAAAATAGTTCACCAGACTTTGTTCGTTGAGCGGTATGTTGGGAACCATATTAATTCTACATAATTTACTAAAAAATACTCTTTCATTTATTTAATGATTTGGTTGAATACTATGTTAGATCAAATGGGTCAAGAAGCCGTTACACCAAAAGAACCTTTTTGCAGTGAGAACCATTTCGCCGAAAGCTGATTCGCACAGAAGATTATCCAACTTCTGTGCTGTCCGAACTCTCTTCTGCTAATTTTGTATCTAACTAAGGCATAAAGGCATCTATCTTCGACTAGACCGGACAAACTAGACGGTCACAGAACAACGTGTTTATATGATTTATTTTACCAAGGCTTTAACCATTTACCACCATGGTCATTCATCGGGGAGGAAAACCTATAAAATAACGATTCTGTTAATACAAATGTTGTTGTAATCTTATTTCTATCACCTTGAGTCGACAGTTTTCTCGATTTACATAATAAAATGCACATTGATCGCATGATTTCGTCAATTCAGATCAATGTTGAGAATACTTATTCCCCATCCCTCTAGTGAATATTTTTGTGAACCTCACTTAGTTGCTAGAAATATACTGTACTTGTAAAAAAGTACCAATTTTTCGTAAAACCCGATCAATTTTCACTTACATTTTCCATGTTCCACTCTCTCACCCTCAAAATAACCTTATAATCTATTATTATGATTATTATGATTACCCTGAGTAGTGTAGAAAGTATCTGTGCTTTTCAAAAAATATCGAATTTCCACCTTTGGTACATGTGCCAAAATTGGTGGTGATTCGTTTAGTTGTTTCGTAGTTATGCTGAGACTTAAATACACTCGCGTTCAGAGACAGATAAAGATTATTTTCCCTTAGTTCTTTGAATTTTCCGGTAAAATGGAACCAGATCCTTTGAAACTATTTAAAGGAAATTACGTTGCTCTCAAATTAACAACAGAAACACTATTTACTACTCTCTTGTTTTACAAAAAATAGGAGATGAAAATTTATTTTCAAAAACCCCTCCTTCTAGTCTAAATGCCGATTCTTTTCAAATTATTTAAATTTCGTCATTGACCCTGTCCCCCATGTTAAGGACACTTGCTACACACTTTCCCCCCTGAAAATAACCTAATGATCATCTTTGAAGAACAAGAAGTACTTGTGACAAGTTTGGTGGCAATCCGTTCAGTAGTTCCGAAGTCATGGCGTTACAAATATACAAACTTACATCCATTTATATATATATATAGATAGATGTTGGGGAAGATGTTCGTTTGCCGGCACCCCACCGTAACTTTTGACAGAAAGCAGGTAGCGTCATTCCGGCAAATGTCATGTGTGTCTAATAGCAGCTTGTTCTTTTTGTGTCGAATACCAAAGCAAACAGACGCTTGTACTTTTTGCTGCGCTTAAAACAAATTTTAATTGCGTAAAACTCAACAGTTTTCTATGACTTTTTTATAGTATCATAAATTGAAAAGCATGAACCGGAAAGGTGATTTAATAACGGATGCTATCCAAATTTTCGCAAGTTTTTTTTTAGTAATTTTCAATATGTCTACCGACTTCGGTTACCTGTACCCCAAGCTGTTCGCTTACTGGTACTCTATTTTGAGCGACAAATCGCGAAAAATTGTCAGTTATATGCAGAGATGCCAATTCTGCAACTTTGACTGTAAATGATCAAATTTCTTAGTTAACATGTAAACCTTTTTTCTTCTAAAGACTTTTTACAGACTTTTGAAACTTCGATTGTTTGCAGAAATTCGTCAGAAATTACACACTTTTGAGTATTGGCGCGATCTTTTCGTTTTTGCTAGATAAACTTATTGTATTACCTAAAAACTTTGGTTCTCTGGTTCTGTTAGTCATGGCGACTTCAAACAAATCGCTCAAGTCAAGGAAAATGAACTTTAATGCACTGATTAATGCCATTAAACGTTGCTTAGTGGATAAGAATCTAATAAATTCGACTGCAGCAACGTATTCAATCGCGCGAATCCGGTGGAAGACCGGTCTAATCAACATCAAAGGCGCCACCATCTAAATCATCGGCCAAGAGAGCCAAGGTGATGTCACCATCAGACAATGAAGACTTTTGTCTAAAATGCCTCCGAAAAGAATAAATCTCGATTTTTCTTTGAATAATTGCAGGTTTTACTTATATTTTTCCATTTTTAGCGAAATTTTTTGGGGTGCCGGTAATCGAACACCTTTTTTGAAATGGCCAAAATTTATCACTTTACTAAATTTATAATAAAGTTTTTTTCAATCGATTGAATCAACTTAGTTTCTTGTTCAGTTGTTAGCTAGGGACTTTAGCTTTCCATTGATGTATAGATGGCTGCATAATGTGCATTTAGTCAGAGGTTATAAGCTTAAATGAAAAAGGGTGTCGGTAACCGATCACTCTCCCTTACCGTTTTATTCTGTAATTTGTCGCCCATGTGATATTTAGCTCCTGAGCGATGCTACAACTATGAACACGGCAACACGGTTTTTTTCGTGATTTTATCGACATTTTGAAGACAGATCTGTCTATGCGAGGTGCATCTTTGACATCAAACATCCCGGGACGGAATTGGAGAAACAAAAATGGCGCTTAATCAACTGTTACAGTATCGGGTTCATAACAATTCACAATTTCATTAGTTTGATTTTAAATTTTCAGTTTTGCCAAAGAAAAATTGTAAAATGAACCGAATCTTCGTTGACTTCCATATTTAATACCCTGTAACTGACAACTGAAAGCACTGAACAAAAAAAAAACAGCCAAAAAATCTATTCAGTGCGAAATGTCTCACTGAAAACGAACATGAATATTAAAATGTTTGATCGATAATGAACGAAGTCGATTGATCGTGATTTTGTATAATGGTCTGGTAGTAACTAACACAGAAGAAAAATACTGGTGAATATAAATTCCAGTCCTTTGATCCTCGATTAAAATCGTTTAAGGTGGACCACAGTAATCCGATTTCCATTCGTATGTTGATGTAACAAGCTGGCCCGTGCGCAGGGGGGGTGTTTGGGGGTTTTTAGCCCTCCCCTCAACATTCAACATGAAGTTCCAGGTACAATAGAGTACTTATTATATAAAAGTGACAATTCATACTTCGTTCTCAGAATTTATTTCACAGTGTCAATATCGTGGAAAACGCACTTAAAAAAAATTTGCAACTTCATCACCTTTTGATAATCCCCCCTCCCTCCTGGAACTCTATCGCCCCTTGAATGATTCCTGCGCACGGGACTGGTAACAAATTTATTGTTTTCGATTTGTGTGTCGTTTTCACTTGAGAAATCTAGTACTAATCCACGGTAGTTTGTTCAAACAAACAATTTTTACGAACGTGAGTGGGATTCGGTAGCAGTTAAAGTGAAAATTGGATTAGGTCCAGCAACAAGCATTTCTACATTTAAGTTTTACGTTTTTGGTTAATCTTTAAGAATTTATATTGGGACCATTTTGAAAAAAAAAAAAATTCTCGAGGTAAGATATATTTTTTTATATATATTAGCCTCTTAAAAGCACCACACCACAAACATGTCCATCACGTTGTGTTTAGACCACGTATCACCGGACAAAGTACAGATCGACCATAAGCACATGACTCGATTATCATAACGAGAAAATTTTTATGGTACGAGTGTTGTGAGGTCATTCGTCTCCAACACATCAATAATGTATGGCTTCATAAGAACTTTCGCGCTTGCCTAATGATAAGGCATGTAGTGTCTGAATGAATAGCATTATGCCTCCCTTCCTGGCCCATTTCACTAGAGCACCATTCTCTGGTGAAGTTTTTCCCAATTACTGTTAATGGTTCCCTCGTTTATTTTCGGAAAACAAAATTCACGCAGAACACTTTCTTCTCTAGCTAACTTCCACGAACTAACGATTTCATCCTTTCCGTGAACATGTGATCCGGGATGTGCCGATTGAGTACGGTGGTATGGACGTAGTTAGCGGCAATTGGAATATTTAAATGTCAATCGGCGTTGCGTGAAGTGACACTTTTCGTTCCCCCATCGGTTCGAATGAGTCCCAGTAGAAAACAAGTCAGTCGGAGTGGACTGTGCCAAGGTGTGGATTCTAAAAATATTCCACTAAACAGCTCAGATTCGAAGACCAAGACATATTTCCTCGGTGACGTATTTTTAGAATCGTCTCCGTCTCAGAGTACAAGTAACACCATCTTTACTAGGCTGTGCCAGCTGAGAAGTGTGCGTTTCTGAATGACATCGGTGTGACAAAATGAGGTTTGCTTGAGCTGCTCACAATTTCCTTTTACGAAACAAGGATTTAGACACAAAAAAGAAAACAGTTTTCAAAAAATTAAATTCAAAGGACGATCCTGTCTATCTCGATCTGGGTGGCAAGAGTTTTTGCATTGAATTGCTTTCACATGCTATTGATGCCGAATCATTCATGATGATTAAAACAAATTTGAATAGAATATCCTACTTAAAATAATAAATAGACAGTCCTATTGAGTACTGTACATTCCAATACTATTTCCGCAATTTGTCAACTTTCAAACGACATGTGATGATAACCTGAAGCTAACAGAGCACTATTCAAGTATTGTATGCTCGGCTCTCCCTGCTCTGATTACACGTACACGAAAAGTAAATTAGCATTGCAAAAAAGGTAACTGTATTAATTGAATAAATGAAAACTTGTTCGCGGATGGCAGAGCGTATGACCGAAACGGCATCGCACCGTGTACCGTTTCGTCGAGATAACCTGTGCATAACGCGCGAAGCTGTCAAAATTGTGGTTACGGGAAGCGGTTCATCCATTAAAAGCAAAGCGAAATAATTAGCCTCGGGAACCTATGTGCACCTTAATGAGTGGACAGCTGTTGGTCGTTACGGTTCGGTGACAGACATCGGATTGGTGTGTCAGGTACACAAAACAGGGCACTCGTGCTACCGACCACTGAGTGGCGCCACTTTATCGCACAAGTAGGCATGATAATGGTATGCCTTTTTTCTCCTGATCAAAAGAGCATTCAAAATGACCGAGTGGATCCACCGGAAGCATTGGTTCAGCTTAGTTTTTTAACCATGTCAGGTTTTTTCGATGAGAAACCCATGCTTGAAGTGGAGCAAAGAAGTTGTGTGAAACAGTTGTTTCGGCTTACGAGTGGATTCACTGCTCGTTCGCTTTCTCGAGTATCCATCAGCAAAGAGCCACTCGATGAAGTGCTTTAGTTCGCGCGGCAAGTTTTAAGTGGCTACTGTGCCTACTTGAGGTAGTGATGAAAAGTCACGTTTCATCAGCTGAACAGAATCGGGAAAAGTGATGAGCTGTCAAAAAGGGATAGTTCAATACGTTTTTGTTGAGAGCTAGTATGCAACCTGCTACCGGTATTCACAGCTCGATCGGCATTGTTTGGCACACGTAGGGACTGATAAAGCTGTTCATTATTGGTTAATAGACATTGACTAAAATAGAACATCGAAATAAATCTTAGTACAGACAAATAACATACGAAACCTGTATTCAATGGTAAGTGAGCCGTTTTGCTGCCAAACAGATTTTAAATTCACACACACTTAAAATACACACTCACATCACGAAAACTAGGAAAATTGATAATACTAAAGCTGCTATACACTTCACGGTTTTCTTTCTTAGCGTCAGTTTTTCTTTCTTCCAAGATGAATCTAACTCTAGCTTTTTAACATTTGTTAATCAAAGAACACTAGTGCTAAAAAATTATAAGTTTATTTTAATATTGTTCCACTTCTGTAATTAGTCGTTGTTTTCCGTTTTGATCGTGGTTGGATTGAAGCAAAAAAAGAAAAAAAAGTTCTAAACATATACTACTTATATATTGATTAGTTTTAAGATAATAAACGAGTATACTATAAAAATCAACAACTAGAACTGACCTGTATTAGACTGGTACAAAGACAACAGTGGATATTCACTCAATCGACAAAAAGTAGAAAAGATGGTATGATATTTGGATTTGTTTTGTACAGTGTATGAAATGATGACGAGTAGTTTACTTTAATTAACAATATAACTTTAATTTTTTATTGAGGTATTCTAGAATTTAAAAACAAATTTGACAGACACTCCGAACTTTTTTGCAAGATCATTGTCGAAATTTCATAAACCTAGTTGAAATTTTTTTCAAAACTTCCATATTTTCGCCACTTTATCCATCTATCTCTACCTTCGGTCTGTTTATCGTTGGCAGTGATGGACAGTAACGAACTGGGCTCAAGACAACTTTAGTGGCTTAATGTACACTAGAGATGGTCGGGTTTCGGGTATTTGTATCCGAAAACCGACCCGAATTCGAATCCGACGGGCATTGGTTGGGTTAGGGTACAGAAAAAGATATGTTTGTCGAATTCGGGTCGGGTACGGGTGCCGATTTTTTTCATTGTCAACGGGTACGGGTCGGGTTTCGGAGTCGACTCACTACTAAAGTCACACTAGGTAGTTCGGTCGGGTACGGGTAATTTTTTTTATTTTTTATCGGGTGCGGCTCGGGTTCGAGTTTGGAAGAAAAAATATTCTCGGGTTCAGGTAGGGTATGGGTAAGTTTTTTATTTTCATGCGGCTTATTGCGCCATCTTCAATTTACACCCTAAAAATGAATCAAAAAATTTTCCGTTATTTGTAAAATGAATTGAAAATAATTAATTTCAAAAACAGATATCGGTGAAAGATTACATCTCGATTCACGCAGTGTTTGTAAGGGAAAACTAAATTGAGAATATTTATTTCGGATCGAATTTACTGTAGGTATTTATAAAGTTACAGCAGAGAACGCTTTTTTTCAGATTTTTTTATAGATCAAAACAGTAACGCCGGAATGGATTGGGTCAACAAGTAAGTTTTGAGGGATTCAAATTAAATGGCGGTGTGTGCTTATAAATACGTGAGCTGTTTCGTATCCAAATTCATTTCAAAACAGCATAATTCATAATGTTTTGGAAAGTATAGTAATAATATTTTCTGGTGTTCAAATTGTCGAATTTTGTGTCACTACAAGGTCATTTGCTAGGAGCTCTTTTATTTTATTTTTGCAAAATGTACTGCATGGTGAGCAAGTCATATTTGGATCGAACGGTTTCTTCTACGAGCGTGTGTATGATAATGTCGTATCGGTTACAAAATACCACCTGTGGCGTTTAAAAGCGACAATTTCAAGGTTTTGAATTGGAATATTTATTGATAAAGATAGTTACCAAATGAATGTATAACTCTCGAAATCATATGCATTGACTTAGTGACACTGTCTTTGCAGTTTGAAGCCACACACTTCGAAAAAAAACGTGTGATTTTACATCTTATTAGATGCACATGAATGGAGCGTCGCAGTTCACTCAAAGGCTATAGCAGGATAAGCATGTAAAATCTGCCCCCAAAGGGAATTCATATTGTTATACCACATTCGAAAGGTCATAGACTGTTAACTATTTTCTCAAAGTTTGAACCCTTTAAGTGCCATATTGACGGAACTAGGGTGGTTCTATTGATTTTTATTTTATTTGATTTTCGAAGAAACTGCTTCTCCGAAAAAATTGAAAAAAATCAGGCATGTTTAAGGCATTATGGGGATGCTTTACAATTTTTTTCAAAATTTTTGAAGATGTATTTCTTTTATTAAAAAATACTAGAAAATTTTGAAACATATTTTTTCCCTCTTCCAATTTTTGCACCACCCTGGATTTTTTAGTGATAAATAAAGAATTTTTGGACATGTTGAAGTGGTATGTTTCCATATTTTTTAAAAATGTGGATGACCAAAATATTTGATTTTTTCTAAAAAATCAATAACAGTCGACCATGCGTCCCCATCGAATTCTGAGAGAAGGAAACGCATGGTGCTTTATCTTAGCAGTTTCTAGTAGTAGTCGACCATGCGTTCCCATAAAGTTCTCTTAAAAGAGAAACGCATGGTGCTTTGTTCTAGTAGTTTATGATGCAACTCAAGCGCAAGGCTTAGAAATCAAAGTAACGAAAAGAAGGATATGAGTATCAACCTTTGCATAATACATACACGATCATATTTCGGGTACAACCTAGAAAGCTACAAAGCGAGAACTTACTGGTATGTGGTTCATATATGAATGGTAGTAATACATGAACGTCGCGAGTATCACACATATGAAATTCGGTTATGGCAGTCAAGAACTAGAGCGAGTGTCAGTTTTTTTACGTGTTGCTGATGGATGTAAAGAAAGAATAATGAAAGAAAGAATGAAAATTTCATTACAGTGTCAAAAGTTATCATAAAGATATGTTATCGAGGGATGTGTACAGTTTTCTGGAAAAATGTATAATAAAGATAAAGTTGGAGTTTTGTGTTTGAAAACTTCAATCGAATATCTTTATGATGGTTTTCATGGTTTGTAGACTGAGAGCGCTGTATATTTTTATATTTATTCTAAAATTTGAAACAACAACAGATATAAAAAAATAGTGATGCGTTATTTTTCATTTTTGAGTTATAACCTTTGCATAATTTCAAATCAAGCATTTATCGACCATGTCTATTAAAAAACTTGATTCGCTGAATCGATCTCTTTAATTTTTGGGTATATTGTGTAGAAAGTTCCATATTTTCCAGAAAATATCTGAGAATACATAACTAACTCAGTAAGTGATTTTCAAACTCAGAGGAACGCTTCCAGGTTTTTACAGGTTTAATATGGTCAAATATCATTGAGCTTCGTGATATGCTGGTGTAAATGAGAAAGATTTATTCGTATTTCTGTTCAAATTGCGAACGGGAAGTTCTAATAAGATAATATTATCAATCCTTGGATTGGAACGAGTGCAACAAGTATCGGAATATAGTAGCTCTGGAACAGAAGCTTTTGAAAAGGATGTTCTGCCAAGTTATTTTGGATTTAAAGCTTTATCACGAGATGACCCAATTGAGACACACATATCACAAAAAAGCTATTCGGGCCGGTAAAAAGTCTCATTTTTAAACGCTTACAAGTACTATATCGAGTACACTACAAATTCGACTGGATATTTGGGAATCCAGCGCCGTTGCTGTGAATGCGTTATTGGCAATTGAACTGTTGGTTGCTGTTCACACGAGGCCGCCATTATTCACTACCTTTCCTTATGCTCGGTTTTTATCCAGAATTGTGAGACCGGCGAAAATATTGTCAGAAATGCTCAAATCAGAACAGCTACCAAGTGACGATGATAATTCTATAGAATAAACGAAAAGAATCAGAGAGAAAATGTGTGCATGGAAATAGCAATGTATTTTTATAACATTTTTATCCCATTTCCTATTTAAATGAAAAATACAGTCAAAAATTTTCAGAAATTTTTTTGTGACCTTTCTTACATGAAACTTCTTAATCATTTCATAAAGACAATTGAAGTTTCAATTTAATAATTGACCCTTTTGAGTCTTAGTTCTGACTCCTACTGCGTCCATTAGTTCATCCAATAGCAAAATTTTATTAAAAATGATGTGCTGATAAAAAAAAAACTCCAGGGTTATGAAATCAACCACAAAATGTATAAAAATTTCAGCTTATTTTAAAATTTATAGCAGTTCATCGTTTGGTTTAAATAATATGATATTTAAAGAATAAGAGGAATATGCTTTATTAAACTCAAATTGATGTGACTATATTAGTATTATATTAGGATAAGAATTCTATGTAAAAGTGATGCTACGGCGAAGAACAACTTATGTAAATTGCCTTAAGAAATTAACGTATTTATGGAAAAACAATTCTAAGAAATCGATTCCAACCTTCATCAGTGGCCACTTTTGTTTGACACCAATATAAAAAAGAAAGAATTAAATTCACTGCTGTTTCAACTCGCTATGTATTTAGTGAAATGTACAGAGCTGGCAAAAAGAAAACCGCGTTGTACGAGACCCAACAGTGTAAAACGATTTGACCATTTCATGAAACACTATCGAATCATCGAATTATATACAGTCACTCGCTCTAGTTCTTGACTGCCGTAACCGAACTGCATATGTGTGATACTCGCAACGTTCATATATTACTACCATTCATATATAAACCACATACCAGTAAGTTCTCGCTTTGTAGCTTTCTAGGTTGTACCCGAAGTATGATCGTGTATGTATTATGCAAAGGTTGATACTCATTTCCTTCTTTTCGTTACTTTGATTTCTAAGCCCTGCGCTTGAGTTGCATCATAAACTACTAGAACAAAGCACCATGCGTTTCCGTTTTAAGAGAACTTTATGGGAACGCATGGTCGACTACTACTAGAAACTGCTAAGATAAAGCACCATGCGTTTCCTTCTCTCAGAATTTGATGGGAACGCATGGTCGACTGTTATTGATTTTTTAGAAAAAATTAAATATTTTGGTCGTCCACATTTTTAAAAAATATGAAAACATACCATTTTAACATGTCCGAAAATTCTTTATTTATCACTAAAAAATCCAGGGTGGTGCAAAAATTGGAAGAGGGAAAAAATATGTTTCAAAATTTTCTAGTATTTTTTAATAAAAGAAATACATCTTCAAAAATTTTGAAAAAAATTGTAAAGCATCCCCATAATGCCTTAAACATGCCTGATTTTTTTCAAATTTTTCGGAGAAGCAGTTTCTTCAAAAATCAAATAAAATAAAAATCAATAGAACCACCCTAGCTCCGTCAATATGGCAGTTAAAGGGTTGAAACTTTGAGAAAATTGTTTCCAGTCTATGACCTTTCGAATGTGGTATAACAATATGAATTCCCTTTGGGGGCAGATTTCACATGCTTATCCTGCTATAGCCTTTACGTGGAAGAACATTCAATATTGTGTCTAAAATTCTATGACTTGAAATTCATTGAAATAAAAAAAAAAGAAAACTGATAGCAACCGCCACGACTTGAACCGTGAATCATTGGATTGCGAAGTACGTCTGTGAATCGACTGAGCCACAGAAGCACACATCTACTTGGCTGGTAAAAAGTGCATTTAAATTCATTCATGCTAGCAGAATGCAATTTACAGTCGGAACCAGTAAAATTCAAACTAATCTAATATTAAGTCATTACAAATAAAATGTCATTTGACCAATTAGGTCGTTATGAATTACATCGTATGGGGGATTAAGTCACCTGTAAAATTTAATTTTTTTGGTGTGCAGCAGCACCGCTTTTAATGACTTTCTTTTTTTGCTCGCTGTGTCCTGTGGAAGGCCCCCAAGACGGTGGGCCCGGGGGCATGTTCCCCCTACTGCCCCTTTGTAAAAGCGGCCCTGGTGTGCAGCTTTTCACATCGTATAATGACTGGAAAATGAAATGAAACTTACACATAACGTAAATCGAAGCACGTCGTATTTTCTTGGGTAATTACAAAATATTACATCCATTAACATGTAAACTTAAACTTTGTGTCTATTTCGATGTAAAATTCAGTTGTGAAGTCAAAGGAATAATTCATTTTGTCATGTTTTCAAATGTAGGGGAAGATGTTCGGTTGCCGGCATCCCACCGTAACTTTTTACAGAAAGCAGATAGCGTAATTCCGACAAATGTCATGTGTGTCTAAAAGCAGCACGTTCTTTTTGTGCCGAATACCAAAGCAAACAGACGCTTGTACTTTTTGCTGCGCTTAAAACAAATTTTAATTGCGTGAAAATCAACATAAACGTTTTTTCGGACTTATTTTATAGTGCCATAAATTGAAAAGCATCAATCGAAAATGTAAGTGGATGGAATATTTATGAGGTGAAATCGATCTTTTTCGTGATTTAGTACCGGATGCTATCAAAATTTTCCCAACCAAAGTTTTTTTTGTGATTGTCAAAATGTCTATCGATTTCGGTTACCGGCACCCCAAGGTGTTACTGGCACCCAATTTTTTTCGACAAATCGCGAAAAATTGTCAGTGATATGCAGAGATGCCAATTCTGCAAATTTGTCTGTAAATTATCAAATTTCTTAGTTAACATGTAAACCTTCTTTCGTCTAAAGAATTTTTACAGACTTTTGAATCTTCGATTGTTTGTACACACTTAAAAAATGTTACATCTTTATAGATGCACATAAAAGGAGCGTCGCGATTCACTTACATTCACAATACAAAGCATTTAATGATAAGTCATATCATTAACTTCACAGTTGTTATAGCTGAAACTCACATCGATACAGACGCAAAATTTATGTTTACACGTTAGTAGATGTAATATTGTGTCATCACCGAAGTTATTACGGTATACTTGAATTTACGTCAAGTGTAAATTTCATTTTTTCTAAGAGTGTAGACATTCGTCAGAAATTACAGACTTTTGAAAATTGGCGCGATCTTTTCGTTTTTGCTAGCTCAACGTATTGTATTATCTGGCATCTCGGGTGATATGCAACACGTGGACAACTTGACGGCTTCAATACATTCGTCATATAAGTAAAAACATTGGTTCTCTGGTTCTGTTAGTCATGACGACTTCAAACAAATCCTAAAAGTCAAGGAAATTTAACTGTAATGCGCTGATTAATGCCATTAAACGTTGCTTAGTGGAAAAGAAGCCAATAAATTCGACTGCAGCAACGTATTCAATCCCGCGAAGCCGGTGGAAGACCGGCCTAATCAACACCAATGGCGCCACCATATAAATCATTGGCCAAGAGAGCCAAGGCGAAGTCACCATCAGACAATGAATACTTTTGTCCAAAATGCCTCCGAAAAGAATAAATTTCGTTTTTTCTTTTAATAATTGCAGTTTTTACATATATTTTTCCATTTTTAGCCAAATTTCTTGGGGTGCCGGTAATCAAACACTTTTTTTGAAATGGCCAAAATTTATCACTTTACTAAATTGATAAAATAGTTATTTCAATCGATTGAATCAACTTATTTTCTTATTCAGTTGTTATCTAGGGACTTTAGCTTTCCATTGATGCATAGATGTCTGCATAATGTGCACTTAGTCAGAAGTTATAAGCTTAAAAGAAAAAGGTGCCGGTAACCGAACACTCTTCCTTAAATTGAAGTGAATGGCGACGCTCCTCACAGATAAAAATATTACATTACATCTATTTTCATGCACATATTTGGAGCAGGAAATTGAATATAAAGTTACTCCTCTGATATTTACTTTAAAAGCAAAATTAAAAAAATTAAAATATTCTGTATAATTCATTGAAAAATCAAGACATTCTAATTTACTATTACATCAATGATGGCTATCAATCACATTTTTTATTCAATTGATGTCTATTTCAAAGTGTCATGAAATTACATGTCGTGTAAATTTCATTATTTTTTTCTGTGTAGGTGCATAATTATGATTGCCTACAATGAATGCTTTCTGTTAACATTTTTGAAAAACTTCTCAATGTCAAAACATATCTGAAGATTACATACAATATTGTATACATATTATATTTCATGTTTGATGATGATTATATTTAATTCAATACCTTAATTTCGTTTTTCAGTGATGGTACCAATGCATATTAATTACATATGTTACAACAAATCACATTAAACTTAATGCAATCAATGCGCTATAAATATGCATCCAGAGCTCGAAACAGCTGAACCGAGATAATGAAAAGGTGAAACTGTCGAAAACTCCGTCTGTCCCCCCCCGCTCATCGCACTCTGTCATCATGTTAGTGTGGAAAATGCCACCGCGATGCCCCTCGCGGAGAAAATAAGTGAAATTATTTCCCGATAAACAACGAAGCAAAAAAAAATTTTTTTTGCTACGTCAGGCCACACAGAAACAGTGCACTGAAAGCGAGTTCATTCCACTCATATTTCAATGAAAACCATCATCAAATTACTGCCGCGATTTAAGTAGGCTGAATTTTCGATAGCGAAACGTGATTGTTGTGTAGAAAGTTGTAAAGCTTATTCATTTTCGGTACGTGTATATTGATTCAAATATCTAAAAAAACATGTGTCATCTTAAGAAAAATCAACTCCTGGGAAGTGAGTGAAAATAGAATGAGAAAAACAGTTAACAACTAAAAACACCACTCACAAAAAATAAAGGGAACAAAATTAATAAAAAACAACAACAAAAACGGAAAACCACTCTCTTGTTTGCTAATTCATTTGATTGTGTAGCAAAATTACGTTTTCTTCTTTGCTTTGAATGCGATATTCCCTTCGCTGACAATCGTACTTCAAACAGACTCGAGTTCGATTCTCGCGAGCATGAAATTCATGCGTCCGAACTTGCTCACTTCTTTGATGTCGTTATGTGTGCGTGTGTGTGCATTGGTTAAAAATTTATTTGTTCATCATTTTCAAATGATTAGTACTCTCCAGAGAGTCTTTTGTACGGGTAGATACGTATGTTTTAACTAAGTGAGTATTTTGGTTCTGAAATTATAAAAGTAATCGAAAGATGTAGTCAGTAGTTGTAGAACAATGAAGCCATTGAAATGATGTTTGCTTCGCTTTTCCATTTTTTTGTTGGGCTCGGTAATGGCAATTAAACGAAGATTGAATCAAGGGATAACCACCTTAACAACAGAGATGCAATGAAATTTTAATTTCCAATATGGCCGTTTCAAGTTTTCGCTTAAATCCTAAACGTATTACATAATTCCAATATTTTACCAAATAATGTTGTTTGTTGTTCCTGAATTTATTTCTTAAAATCGTGTAGATATTTCTCTGCGTCACATGCGCAACTATAAATCTGAATGTCTACATTTAACAATCTATTCTTGGCCTAATAATGTGAAATCTTACAAAACTATAAAACATCTCTTCGGTCTCCGTGCAAGATACGAAACAAAACAGAAAAAATCTTTGTACGAATGGCGCACCAAAAGCATCTTCCTATCGTCTTTCTCTTTTCAAGATGTGTCTGCAGGGTTTTGGCACACAAAATGTATAATTGGCCACCGAAGAAAAACAACGTGGGCTTGAGCTGACGGAGTGAAATACTTTCTTGGCTGGCTGACTGGTCATGCTGTTATTTCTAGTACCTTTGCGCGGCTCTTGGAACCGAAGAGAAGAGAAGGAAGACTGGTAGTACGCGGTGCAATGTTGACGATCTTCTTCGAGGATGTTACGAAGGCAATGTCGTCGGTCGTCGTTGAATCGTCGTGATCGGCGAGTACTAAAGTGAGATCTATTTTTGGGCGAGTGATGGGTGTTTGTCGTTCGGTGCGACCAAAGATGGCGCAGCAGATTATGAAGAGAACTGGAGATATATTACTAACGAAAGCAGTTTACATAATGAACATTCGTTTGAAATGACAGACTCCAGTATTAATTGTAGTAACATAAGAATGATCGCTTCAACTCTAAAGGTTTTGATTGAAACTTTATTCACATATGATTTAAGTTCTAGTTGGTGTTCTCAATGAAACCTCGAAAGTACAAAATACAACTCCATTTATCGGTTTATACTTAGACGTCAGTTGGGTGGGAAAATGAGGAGTCTGAACATCTTCGTAATTTCACATTAACCACACTGTTGTGAAATCAATTTCAAGTGATGTTGCGTAGAATCACTTCATCCATCCACACACCCACCTAAACTGCAGTCAGAGATGTGTCGATTTATGCAAGATTCGGAGCATTTCAGTCAATGAAAATGCTTATGCAAACGCTGTGCATATACCTAAAGACTTAGTTTGCTAGTTAAATACCATGCGTTTCCATCTTTTTATTATGGGATTTTATGTTCAGCGCATTGTTTCTCAGCTTCCCCTATGCTAAGTCAGACACAAACCCGTAACCTATGATACAAAATTGAACATTTTTTTTTAGATTCATACCATAAACGACAGAAAGAAAGACTGAGTTTAACTGTGTGCTCGGTCACGTGTCATTAACCCCTTTCAGTTCATCTGGTAACCGTGTCTGAGACCGGATTGAGGGATCTTGGTCTGCCTAAATACCGCAGGATAACTGAGCGGGATAATAAAAAACCATGGCAACAAAAGAATTTTCCCCGACTTGATGACACTCAATAAATTTCGGCTCAGAGTAGAATGAAAGAAAGTGCAGATCTTCTGGTAAAGATAAGTAGGCTTTGTGACGAAAAAAAAAAAAAGACTTGGTGAAGAAATTTAATCGACTTGATTTCATGTTCACCCTCCTTTCTCTGATTTTTCCACGTAGAGAGTGCCGTGAATCGTCGACCGAAGCGTCCACACAAATGACAATAGATACCAGGATGGATACACGTTCGGTCCGAATTGGTAACAATGAAAGGGAGGATCCACCGTTACAGCACCGACTGGGGAAAGAAGGACCAAAGCAAAATTTACTGTCGCATGACTAATCGTGTTTATGACACGCTGATTAACGATGATTTGTTGGAGGAAAAATCAAAAGTCCATTAACTGCTTCGCATGGTGATGAGATGGGACGGTTAGAATTAGCTACAGAAAATTTCGAGATACTCTTGATATATTTTATTTTCGTTACTTTAACTGTCGAGATTTGAGAATTGAATGAGAATCGCAGTTGGTAATAAGTCATAGTTTTCAGCCACTTTGCTTTATTTGTCAATATTTAAAGATATCATCAACACCGCTAATGCAATTTCACTGTACGTGTATCCGTGTTGATCTGCGATATTCTGAAATAAATGCATTGTTTTGAAGTTGATCCGAGTCCCTCGTTGGACGAGATTAGGACCAATTCGCCGAGTGAGTTATTTCGCCGAAAACCATTTCACCGAAAACCATTTCGCTGAAACTCATTTCGCCTAAAGCTAATTCGCCAGAGGGGTCATTTCACCCAAAAAGGTAATTTCGTCGTGAAAGTAATTTTGTGAATCGTATCTCAATCTAAGATTTGGTAGTGTGTCAATCAGGATTATTTTTACTGTTCGAACTCGTAAAAGTTCGTCCGGACTTAGTTGAACTTAGTTAATTTTTTTTTGTTTCAATTATAGAGGCTTTAACATTAATGTCATTCGCCTCTTCGAGCCAGAAAAACTTTCTGACCCTATGTGCGGGGTTGGGAATCGAACCCAGGCGGGCTGCGTGAAAGGCATCGACTTACCCATCACGCTATACCCGTCCCCCAAACTTAGATAAAAAAAAAACGAGCACAGATTTGGTATAATGGCATTATGGAAAATACAGTGAACAACATCAACACTGTACCTAAAGGCTGCAGTCCTCCGAGTATTGGGATTGTTATTTATATATAAAGACAAAACAAAATGGAAATAAGTAACACTATAATAATAATGAATAAGTTCCGCGGATAAGGATTGGCTTTTAACGAACACGGTTTCGGCTGATGGAGCTACTTTTGACGTGGGTTCGAAAGGAACGTGCCTGGTTGAGAAACAGTATCGATCTCATACAGCGTACTGTCAAACATCCGGTAAAGAAGATGTTTCAGAGTGCTTCTCATAGTGGGATTTTTATTGTTTGGAGAATTGATATGTAGCGAAAATGCTTCAAATTTAAAAAAGAATTCTTATAAAGTTGACCGAGTTGATGTTTGCTGGCTGAAAACGTAAAAAAAACGAGTTCTTTAAAAGGACAATGGTCCGAACTATCAATGCCACTTCTGGTGGGTCTGGAGAAAGTGACAACTCTGTTCAGGACTAGCCCTCCTAATCTCTCGACGCTTACCTTATTCAAAAATATCTGGGCCATTATGAAGAGCAACCATCAGGAATCAAAACAAATTAAGTAATAAAGTGAAGTGCATTGTTATAGACACACTTACAGCGATGAAAATGTTTCAGATAGTACAAAATACCCAAAAAGTCCTTGAAAATGCGTGAACCTTTGAACTTCTTTCACCAAATCTCATTATTTTAATCTCGTTTGTCGTAATTATGCACTTTTTCAGCAAAGTTACGTAACCATGTAGTTCACTTTGTTAATGTATTTTCCATACGTAGTCTTTAAGTAAACTTTTGATTTACAAAAAAATACATATTTCAGAACGGTTTTGTAGGTCTAGATACCCACTATTGTATTCTGTCATTTGCTCATTAGTTGTAAAAATGGCTTCGAAGTTCACTCGCGCATCGCGAAAATCCGAACTACTCGCACGGTAAGATGGCGAAATTGTCGACTGTGGTCAAATAAACTGTGGTCGACGTGTTCAAAATATTCGGCGAACGTTAGTCGATAGCCAGGAAGACTGCATGGGGGTAATCGAAAGCCGTTTTGTTTCAAGTGGTATCCCAACCTTTCCGTCCGAGTTGTCGCAAATTAGCTGGAAGTGTTTTTTTACAACCATGCATCGAGCTGAACAACGACACGGACTGTGGACTTGCAAGAAGGAAGTGGTTCCAAATCGTAACTATAACTATAAGCAAAACAAGTCGGGCAGAAGAAGTTTGATTGCGCGGTACAGAATGATGAAACGTACGTCAAGACAGACTTTAAACAGCTTTCTAGATAGGAACAATAATAATTAACTAGAAAATATTAGATAGCACAAATTTCAATTTCAAAATATCTCGTGTAAAAGGCTATTTGTTCATGTGACGACATTCAACAATTCCCAATCCCGCACATAGGGCTAAAACATTCCTAACACGAGTGACGAATGAAAGGTTAAACATCTAAACAAAAAATGTCTAGGAGATGTAAAATTAAAGAATACAGATCAATTGCAGAGATGAACAGCAGAAAGGGGGAAATCGGGATCGACTTGCATCCGGTATGGATGAAACTTTGCACACATCTTCAATATAACAAAGTATTTTTTTGCACGGATTGAGAGATCAATTCGACTCAGGATAATTCGGTGCTATTGGTGCCGAAAAAGAAGTGATAGGAAATCGATAAGGCACTGTAAGAAATATACATACTGAAAAAGAGAAAAACAAAAATTAAAAAATTGTACAATTATTATAATAAAAGAAAACGTATCAGGTGTTTCTTTTTAAATAATTTGGTTTTTATCCTGTTTTTGGAACCACACATTGCTATTTTATAAGAGTTGAAACTCTTGATGGAAAATAGCTAAATAAACATAAAAAATGAGATCGAAAGCAATACATTTACTTATCGTGACCTTTCTCCTAGAAGTAGCCGTTCTGGAAATATTGAGGCATGAATTAAAAGCTCGGATTCTTTTTGAATTACATATTTTTTTCTAATAGTTGAAGCTCGATTTTTTATGAAGTTGTAGGAAATCTGTTTTCCACTCTTAATAAGTATACACGAAAATACTTAAAAAGTATACATTCAAATACTATTTCAAAAATTAAAAACTTAATTGAAGAAAGTTCTCTTCAAATGATTTATAGTAATTTTATTTTAAGCATTATCTTCAGCTCCACATTTGTCGTAATTTGAGTACTGTTATTTATAAAGTAAAGTTGTTACAGTCAATACAGTCTTTGGGCATTTAAACAATAGAATATAATTCCACACATAAAAAGCATTGGTTAATTCATAGTAACCTTCCTACTAGAAGTAGCCGTTTCGGAGATATTTAGACATGAAATGCAAAGAACTCAGATTTTCAATCAATTCAACGAGTTATAGGAAAGTATATGTTTTATTTAAAAGTACTGTTTTTTACGGGTAAACTTATGATTTTATTGCTTTTGATATGTGGAGTCATATTCAATTGTAAAACAATAACTATTTTCCATCGGAAACTTAAAGCTGGAAAAATAGTGGAAAGTGTTCCACCTTTTTAGACATTCCTTTACTGTTAACACAGTTTTCAAGCTATAGTGATTTGAAAAAGTACATGGTTTGTCATACCGAAGACGATTGCACGGTTTCATTTCAATCAGAGTATGTGTATATCTGGAATTGCTCTAACAACGAAAAAAAATTTCAGAAAATCGGAGTTTCCAAAGGGGTTTTATTAATAAACAACTTTTTTTTCAAGTGAGAAGTCCGGATCGGCTGCGAACAAACTAATGAACCATTTTGCTCTATGCCGCTGTCTTTGAAAATTTTCGGATATATATATTTTCATATCCATATCAGCAATGGAGACACTAAGTAAACAATTACAAATGCATACCGTACTGAGTACCGAGCAAACCTGAACAAGGGAGCTGTTGGGGCACTCATACTCACTTTCGCAGCGAGGACCACAAATACAAAAGTCACAGCCATGTTGCCGCCAAAATGGCTATTTACTATTCTACGCCCGTATAAGGTGTGCAAAGGTCCGTTGTGTTGTACAGAAGCAAGGCAGACACATAAAATATCACAAATGGAAAATACGAGCGGAAGGCACAATCTCCAACCAACCATGCCAATCACCGAATTTGCCTCCAAGTGAGCGAACGAACGGGCTTCAGCCTGTTGATGCTAAACCGATGACGATTGTTTAGCTGGTTCAGAATTCGCGGTACCGGGTGAGACTGGCTTTTTTCCGACTCACGTGATGTGAATGTTGAATGGTGGAAATCTATATCCACATTTTCACCAGCCAACTCGCGGCCGGACGATGAATAGGATAGAATCATAAAATGTACTGCTATAGGAGCAAGATGCTGACGATTACGATAATATTTGTCTGAGAGGGTGCTGGTTCGAGTACACCATCAGTGGTCTAATAAAGAAATGTCAAGCGACTCTGACAATGCGGTGGTATTGCTTACAATGACATGTGTTTTTAGTTTCTCTTTCATTATTTTTGTTAATTATTTTAATTTTTTGTGTTTTTTTTCATCTCAGTTTAGTATTTCTATTTTTGTTTGGCGCCACATCTATTCTAGTAGGTGTAGGAATTATTGTTATTTTGAAAAGCCAGTAACACATGAGATTGAATATTTGTCATGCAATCACCAGTCATATCCTAAATGATCAGCTCGTGATTAAATAAAACATCCATATAAATCATGAAAAAATGAGAACACCCGGCCTACTCGGTCAAGACATCTTTCTACAGTGCCAACGCAATGCCCTGACAACTGATTTATGCTGCCAGAGTGGCACTTCAAGTGTGTGATCAGTAATCGTCGCGGGTGTGCAGTAAAAGTCATTTGGGGGTCAAAAGTCTGAAGTGGTCGCACCGTCTTCCACGGGACTAGATTAGATGAAAAATCTCAACTCATTTTGCACAACTGAAAATAGATCGCACTTTTTCCTTCATCTTCCATCTACTTCAGGGGGGTTTCGTTTACCGAACTGGTGGGTATTCTATAGAAGCAGTCATGTAGCAGTGTATTCACATCGTCGAGCCTCTGTCACGTTGGACGCACGATATCAGACTCTTTTCTGATCGACCTCTCCGTCGATCTCTGTTTTCTTGGAAAATTTGATTTTATTCTTTGTGTTCGTACAATGACATCTACTAATTTACTGAATTGGTTTTAGTTTTACTTATTCTGTTTGACGGCAAATATCAAAATGACAGAAAATATTAGAAACGAGAACATGGGCTCGCTCGCATTTTATCGATAGAATGTCACGTCCGAAATCGGACAAGTAATACTTATGGAATGGTTTTTACAACCCAAGCCAACCGAATTGATGAAGAACAATTCAAGAAAGCAAGGATCAAGAAAATAGGAAAGAAAAAGTGAAAATTGTAAAAGTATTTAAACGTTTGATTTTTTCAACATTTTTTCCTGATAACTCGTTGTCTCTGGGTTTTCGGCGGTTTAATATTTGCTCTACGATTAACAACTATGGAACACTGGACTGTGACGAACTTACCCAAACTGGCTTGGTAGCATAGGATATCCTGTTCGTAGGCCTGCCGCTGTGAAGGGGAATCCTGGAAAAGGAAACAAAACGTATAAAATAAAAAAAATCGTGGTGAGACAATGAAAACTGATGAGAATGAAAAGCATGCGATTTGATACCGTGAAAAAGAAATACTGTGAGAAGGAATTGATAGCTTACTCATCGCACGTTGTCGTTTTTCGAAGGGTTTACCCAGACAACATGCTGAAACGCAGTACGGAACGTCATGTTTAGGGAAATAGAGGTTATGACATTTTGATAAGAGCTGGACGTACCGGGAGGGGCGTTGAATCGTGCTACCTCAGTAGTTTGACCGGAAGCGGCAATGAGGGTTTGAGTGAGGTCGTATTTCTGGATGCTAGCCTCAATTCGATTTATTCGCGACAGGAGTGAAGGAGGTTTAGACAAGGTCTCCATGAATAGTGTATTTTGGATACAGCTCATAAAAACCCGTGCACTTTATAGAGGGTTGAATGACGTTTATTTCTTGACTTCTATGATCGTAAATAAGTTTCGTTGGGCTATTTTATCGGCTTCCGTTTTATTTTTCAATCAATACTACTAGCTACTACTAGCTCGATGGACACTATTTTCATTTAGTTGAAAACCCATGAATTGGCTGTTATTGACAGCTTATTCAATGAATTGTTGGTGGCTTGTTATTTCTTTTTATTTTGTTAGAACGCTACACTAGAGATTTTGATTTTACTCTTGGAAGGGTTTTCGTAGGTTATGAATGTTATATCAGAGCATGCAGAGAATCGTGCAAAAAGCAAAGAGATAAGAAATATAGTAGGCTAAAATTTCGAAAAAGTGCTTAATCCATCTAGCAGTGAGATGATACCTATATTTTTATCAATCCGCATGTGTTTTTTTGCGTGAATATTCTTCGGAGTTTTTAGTTTTCATGAAATTATTTTAAAGACCGCCGCTTTAAATGACAGTTTAAAATTTCAATCACGTATTACCCCGTAATTTTAGAACTGTAAGGCGAATCGAATAGAGAAGCTGTATGAAACCATAACAATATTCCTCCTAATCTAAATGTGTGACAATCGATTAAGCATTCCATGAGATGTCGAAGTGAGTTCCACTTTAAAATTTTTTTTGTCATTATTTATGGTACTTCCAGAAAATTCCGGCATGGTACTTCCTCTTCATTTATGGTACTTCCAGAAAGAGACAAGCATAACCCATAATGGTTCGTATGTCCATGAATTAGTATGACGAATTAATTGGAATACATTTGAGCCCAACTTTGAAGAGTTTTTGGTATCGTCATTTTCAATGGCGGTTTAAATTTTAAAAACACATCATCAGTCGGATTCGAAGGGGACCATAAGTATTATAATTTGAATTTTTGTTTATGAAATTCGTTTTGGCTGTCTTTGGGTAAACGATTGAGCTTTTCTATTTTCGATAGTTTCGGAACCAGAATTCGAAAATCGGTGTAACCGAAGTCAGTTAAATTCACCCAGAGGATTGCAAACCATTTCATTTGATTTGAGATGTTTGAAAATCAATGTAGCTATTTTCGAAAAATTGTAGTGCGTTTCAAATTAAATTTTTGGGTTCCTTTCAGGATCGAAAACCGAACACCGGTAAAACTGAAATAATTTTATTTGGTCATCGACTATCAAAATCCCGATAAACCCGATTAATTTATTTATTTCACATTTTTCTGCTGTGTCTCTTGAACCGGAAGTCAAACCTGATTGAAAAACAAGAAGTTTTATGGGATCTTAAGACCTTTCATTTGAATATTAGATGGAGGAAATCGGCTGAGTCATCTACGAAAAGAATGAGTACCATTATTTAAATTCCCTTGAACATATCATCCTGTACTTCCGAAACCAGAAGTTGAACCTTGTTTAGGAGCATAGAACTTTTCATATTATTCTAAGTCTGTAGAAATCAGTTAAGCCATCTCCGAGAAAAATGAATGAAATTATTTTTCACACATTCATTCGCAGATCTCGACGAACTGCTTCGTATGGTATATGGTTGTAAGAAGTTATGTACTTCCAGCAATTATTGCTGTAAATCAATATAAATTGTCATTCAGGGGTTAGCCAAATTTTGTGCTTGGGCACATAACCGATTTTGATATGTTTACGTTTCGTCTTTGACTCATCAGTGCATAGCAGTTCAAATTGAACTGCTTTATGCAAAACTCGGCAGTTCAATTTGAACCGCTAAGCAGACGTAAAGTTTCTGCTACTTACAAAAAACTTGTTTTCTTTTCATCGAAATGCAATGTCTATACTGACGTGCCGAACGAAAACGTGTTTTCGACTTTTTCTGGCCGATGCAGGTTTGGTCATTCAGGGGTTAGCCAAAAAAAAATCCGGTAAAAATGAACGGATTTTATCGATCTATGGTTTGTAGGATAGCTATTACCAAATGGAATCGATGTTTCAAAACATATTTTGTTTGCAAGGTCAATTGTGACATATATTGTCAAAAACTAAAATTTTTGACATAGAACTTCGTATAACTCGAAAAGTAAACAACAGACCAAAGAATGAAAGCAATAGCGTTCTGGCTGATGAAAAGGCCATTTGCAACTAATCCAATCAAAATCGGCCCAGCCATCTCTAAGATATACGCCTCTTTGTTCAGTATACACATCCAGACACACACAGACAACTCAAGTACTTCTGGAACAGTCATCAGCATCAACGAAATACTCAAATCACCGAAACCATCATCTACAAACAATGTACTACAAGTTAGGTCCGTGTCAACTACAGGGTCCGCCATGTAACTTTTGTTTTTAAACATGCAATAAAACACAAACGGTTCGTCCGATTTCAAAATTTATTTTTTCTTATTAAGTACAATACTTCCGGTTAATTGTGGAATAGAATCATTCAAATGGCTGCATCGGCTGGCCTTGCAGTACGCCATACGGTCGGTCTAGCTTTTTAGTATATTTTCGATTGTATGCAGCTTTATTTCAGCTATTGCTGCACGAATTTTGTCCTTCAAGGCTTGAATTGCTTCTAGCTTGGCCACATAACACTTATCTTTGACAGCCCCCCAAAGATAATAGTCTAATGGCGTCAAATCACAGCTGACTGATAATTCGATCTTCGAAGACTGTGCGCAGAAGATCGATCGCTACGTTGGCTGTGTGGCACTGAGCGCCGTCTTGTTGGCAGTCTTCAAGTAACGGGAAGAACCAATCGCCATTGACCGTGGCGGCGGCACCTGCCTCATTTTCGAAGCAAAATGGCCCGATGCTGCCGCCAGACCAAAATCCGCACCAAACCGTCACTCTCTGAGTATGCATCGACTTCTCCGTGATAACGTGCAGGTTTCCCGTCCCCCAGATACGACAATTTTGCTTATTAACATACCCGCCGAGATGAAAATGTGCCTCATCCGAGAAGATGATTTTTTGACAAAAATCAGCGTCTTCTTCAAGCTGATCGCAAGCCCAGTTGGCACTATTTTCACGCATTCCTCAAGCGTATACACAACCATTTTCGTTCAGCGGAAGGATAAAACTAAGTTTCTGTCAAAATAACAGCTAGGTAAAAAAAAGTTAGATGGCGGACTCTGTATAAACAAAACCAACGCCTGGATAAATAACAGTAGTAAGACAGGAAAACCCCGCCACGATGATTCCACCAGAACAGCGAAACTGGACGAGGGCGTGCATAATGAACCATTACCCCTTTACCTTTCAATTCGCTGGACAGCAATGAGAGGCAGAATAGTCATTTAAACACCAGAATATGACATCTAGAGGTTTGGTTCCAAGGAACCGGTTTGTACCAAGCGCACATGACATGATTTTACAGCTTAAGTACAATATATTTGCTCATAGCTACATTTTTAGCGAATTTTCGAAATACGCTGCAGTAATTGTTATGAGATTTAAAAGTTACGCGATTTTTCGAAGTTATACGTTTTAATGTCAAATGTGTTATAAATGCTTGAAATGTTGTTGAGATCGAGTATTATCTCTAAAAAATATATCTGAAAATCGACTCTCTGGGACCGAAATACTTTTTGAGTTCCTGAATCTCTGAGTTGATTTCTTTTTCAATATAACACCATATCCAGACGATTCTCGCATTTATAAGACATCTGGTGTCAATTTTTTTTAAACTCGGATTTTTTATTGCGAATTTTCGAATATATGCATTTTTTAGGCGAAAGGTAAATATTAAATTTTTTGTTGGTTCGCAAAAGTTTAGCAAATTATAGGTAATTATAAATTTCATTGGGAATACTGGTGCTTGTATGTGTATACTTGTTGAAACGACACAGTTCACTAAATTGGGCAGGAACGGTAAAGGAGAACATTATAATACTGAATTACTTGCCCGAAATAACTTAATAATTAGTCCTTCGAAACTCATCCTTCGACGATAATCATCGCGTCATCAGATAATCGAAAAACAACACAAGCGACGCTCGTTTTCGTGTGGTTTCTAATTGCAGTTGAATTTCTTCCTACCCACTTCTCGGTGCCGTTGTTTGAGCTGCCGGTGTTTGTTGATTTATTCCCGCTCGTTTTTTCCCTCGGCCACTGAACTAAACAGTGTAAGCTTCGGGAAGTAGTTATCGAAAATTGGCAATTTTCCGTCCGCATAGTGATCGTACTGAATGTAGACTGACTGCGTACGGGTGGCACGTAAAAAGTAGAAGTATGAAATAGGTTCTGGGTTTATTTATACTTTTCCGTCGGCACCCCTACCGGAAAAACACCATCATTTCGCCATCTCGTCGTCACATGCCAGAAAGCTGGAAAAACGGTTTCTTTTTATTTTCACTCGCCAGTCATCGCATTATATCCATTTGGGAAAACTGATGGTTGAATGACAAGATAGTGTCTGTTTGTTCCACCTGTTGTTCGCGGAATCGGATTAAAAGTTTGGGAACCACTCATAAGCGTAGACCGAGAAAGTTTTCTGGGGCTTTGTTTTACTTTGACTTGAATGATTTCGTTTCAGGCATTACAGAGTACTCCAATCAATTCATGGTTTATGACTAGTGATGAATGACAGGAAGAAGATGGACAAACTTTGTACAATATATTTCTTAGCAAGTGGTCGGAAGAATTCTTCGTAAAGTATGATCTTTATATTTTTTACAATGGAAGCAACCAAGCAATCGACTTCCTATTATTCAAGATTCAGTGTCACGAATGCGACAAGGAAAAATAAAATCCGGACAAGTGTTTTCATTATTCTGAAAGCTTTCATATGTGAATGAATTTCGAGTGTTTGTGTTTCGAAAATGTTTCCATATTCTTTATATTAAAATTTTTCATCGGTGTAGAGGTAACAACAGACAGTATCTAATTTTTGTGGCTGCTTGGAGGCAATTATGCCGATATCTACTACAGTGACAATTGTTGTTTCATTAGTATAATGGTTTCTTGTCTGGATTCACCATATGGTCTACCGGAGGGTGCCACTAGCACCAAAAACCATAAATCACTAAGCCAATTGTCGTAATGTTTGTGATATACTTGCTGCTTTAACTGGAAATATTATTTTTGTGCAGAATGTTTATTTTATTGTAGCGCTCCTATGTTGAATCTGCAATTTTTTGGAAGCAGTTTGTATTGAAATGTTTCCTCTATCAGTGCAGAAAATTTCGTCACTATTTTTTCTGTTTCGAAGAAGTTATACTGGAAGCCGTGATCCGGAAAGTATTTTCGGACACCCGCTTCGCAAATCCGGGTGCCGCGTTCTCAGACATTTCCATGAGCGGCATACAATTGATTAGCAAGCTCACAGGAAGTGTCGAAGTCGAAAATCGAAGGCTGTATTTGAAGGTGTTCAGAGCGATTAGAGCTAATCATGGGCTGTCGGATTATGATCTCGTCAAGAAATTCGACGGCAAATATGACTCTGAAACCGAGTCTTGTGACCTGGGGACGGGTATAGCGTGATGGGTAAGTCGATACCTTTCACGCAGCCCTTCTGGGTTCGATTCCCAACCCCGCACATAGGGTCAGAAAGTTTTTCTGGTCCGAAGAGGCGAATGACCATCAGGTTAAAACCTCTATTAACAAAAAAAAGTCTTGTGACCAGAAGATGTGCCCGGATGTTTTACAATAAGATGAATTATGAGCTGCTTCCCAGACAAAAGTTTAATAAAGTCATCGGATTGGTTGAGGTGATGAATTTAGCAAATTCAAATATGATTTTAGCATTAGAGACCGCCCGTGTGTTGCTACTCTGTTATTGATCAGAACCAATTAAGCTTACAAAATGATTTTCTGACACAACTTGCTTGGGAATAGCACGCAGTTTCACATTGTGTAAACTGCATTGATCCCTGAATGCTGATCAATACCGACGCCGGCCACGTCCGAATGCAGATCTACTTGGGAAGGAAGGATTTTTAGTTCAATGGATGTTGCTACTAGAGACCGAGGAATCCTATGCATTGCCACATGCGTACGTCAAATGCATCAATTGGTAAATGTGAGGTGCGCTAGGGATGTCCGGTGAAACTCTCAACGGGTGAGCACGTTGCATCGTAGTCCATTGGACTATAAACGAAAATTAACTGGCAATATAGCCTAAGTTGCTGTGCCATCAAATCAGCGTCATCTCAAGTGAGATGATGCCAACCAGAAAAAGAAGAAGAGGTGCGCAAGTGATAGTCTTCCTCTTTCAAGTCTACGAATAAAATTTCATAGACATGAAGTTACATCAAGTTTTGTAAGCAACGTCATCTATGTATCAGTACCGGGACTTATTGGTCCACGTGTTTTCTCTTATGGAATATGATAAGACATTTTACGCCAGAGCTAACACGTCTGTCGATAAGTCTCCGGTCTGACAGACAGATGGAACCACTGATTACAAATCTCTCTTTGGAATTCATTTGGAAAATTAATGTGTTAGTTATTGTGCTTTCAGTGATTTTGGAAAATTGAAAACAATGTAGGAACAAACACATGTCGATAACACATTGTTTTCAGTGTGCAAGCAAAGAATTTGATTGAGAAACATTTACCGGACTCTGCTTCAAGCAAATCAACCATTGTTGACTGGTATGCTGAATTTAAACGTGGTCGTGCAAACACCTGGTCATCCAAATGAAACGGTTGTTTCAGAAAAATATCATTTCATCTTTATGGGAACCCGAAAAATTTAGTATCATCGTTAAGATATCAAAAGGAAGTGTTAACTCAGATTTGC
The DNA here is from genome assembly GCF_030247185.1 of Malaya genurostris. Lineage (NCBI taxonomy): Eukaryota > Metazoa > Arthropoda > Insecta > Diptera > Culicidae > Malaya > Malaya genurostris. Next base: position 52,132,815 of record NC_080572.1, read on the forward strand.
ATGAGCACTTAAATACAAAAAAAGTGTTTGCAAAGTGAGTGCTGAGTTTTCTCACAGCTGATAAAAGGCTAGTTAAATTCCATGAAATGAATATTCGAATTTCTACCGCATCCACCATATTCAGCCCCCAGCGACAATTTTCTACTCTCAGATAAAAAAGAAGCTTTCTGGAAAAAGATTCACATCGAAGATCGAGAATCGACTGGAACCAAAGCGTTTCTTGAGGCGGATGAGAAATCAGGGTATACAAGTGATGTAGAAATGTTAGAACGCCGTTGGAACAATTGTAAATATCTTCTTCTTCTTCTCTGTTCGCAGCTGACATCCGTCACGCTGCTGCTGCGGAAAGGGCTAGTAACTATAAACTATATGCCCTGTAAATATCTTCAATGAGAATACATTGATAAACAAAATCGAAGTTTGCTAAAAATGACGTTTTCCTTGTCGGAGCGGGGATTTTATGACCGAGGTGTTAAATTTAAACTCCAATTCAATATCAGGATTAAATAATAAATTTTTCTTTTCTATCATATGTGCGTCTTAATTGAAACTTAGATCAGCAAAGACAGCTGATCTATCGGCGTGAGAATGCGTAGAATAAAAAGGCGTATTAATTTCGAACTCAATGAGCTTTAATTGTACTGATTTTATCTTTTCTGATACAGCCAACACAATGTAAATAAATAGTTAATGTTTTGTTCATCGTGGTGCTGTTAGTAACCACCAAGACTGTGGGTAGGTCAGCCTTCGGATAAATATACTAACTGTAGGTAAACAAATCATCAAAGTAAATCAAGTTTCATTTTGTCGTTTTGTTTTTTCATCTCATCGCTCGCCACGATCATTCGCACGATTCGGTCTGTATAATAGGCTGTCGGGTAGCAGCAGCCCAGCGTGCAGTGACCGTAATCGAGGTGCTCCGCCCGGTCCATGCCGGAACATGTAAAACTACCAGCGAATTGATGGTATGTATGTAAATAAAAGAAATAAGTTTTTATTGCCATAAACTTCAGCAACATGTGTATTTTGTTTTTCTTTTCTCGCTTCGTTTTGTTCATCTTTTATCCGAAATGGGTGAGGAAGTGTAATAACAATTTCGAACATATGATTTTGTGTTCGATTTCAAGCTGTGAAAGTAATTTTCCGGTCCAGATGTTGAAGGTTTCGAATGAACTGAGGAAGTTGAACTTCGCAACCAGCCCAACCAACATTCGCAATGAGGTGGTTGGATAATTCTGACTGACATACAGTAAATGTCAACTTGTTCTAAACTGACATATTGTCGCGGTATACTGATCGTTATAATTTCTGCTTGGGAGCACTAATTAAAATACATTTCTATCCTTCTGATCGTCTCGTATCAAGCTCGTAGTTCTACTTCGGTGGAATGATGATTCTAAAAATAACTTTTGGCTCGTTTGGATCTTGGATAATTTTAGATCATGCGACTAGTGACGACGGACGTTGGGTTGTAAGTTTGATGTAATTAAATGGTTTACTTCTGCATGAATGATTTCAAGAAACCATCCCAACTAACATTATTCTCCACATACTCGGTTTTTAAGCTTTATATTTTAAATTTATAACAATCACGCATTTCCTTACGTCATTGTTGTTAAGGTAACATTGAATTGGGGACAAATTGTCAATTGTTTACATCACATTTAAATGTGAATCCGAAAATAATCGTATAGACTATCGTTGGTGAACGTCTTGTTAGTAAAAGAGCATTTACGACTGAGGATCGCACCTCACATTTGTTGATAATAAATTATGAGAAGACATGTAGATTTTTTGTTGTAGACACCGCTGGGCCTGATCGTAGCCATAGGAAAACTGTGAGAGCTGTGATTTATTAAATTTTAACACGCAGTTCGAAAAGCACAATCGTTTTGTGATAAAATTCTACGAGCAATTTATAAGCAATGTCGTTGTAGCCATTGTTTTGATAAGCTGTCATGTATGTTTCATTGAACAATTATAAAATATGATATTGGTTTCGAAAGATTCTTGGTGGCCGAAACTCCACTACCGATGACCTTTCGAAGCGGATACACAGAACAATGTCAAAAAAAATCCATGTAATGGTGTTAGTTGATCGGAAAGTGAAGGTTCACGAGTTAGCAGATGCCACAAAGATTAGTGTATGCTATTGTAATATGTTACCGCTAGGTGTGGCGTATGCTGACTCCAAATCCAAAACACGAACGCGATCACACTTCGGAAGCGTGTTCAGTCATGGGGATGCGGAATCGTCTTAGTTTTTCTTGCCGACATATAACTACTAATGATCCACTATTACATGTCTGAGAACAGAAGCGACTTGGAGAGGTTTAATAGCTTCGGTTTTCTAGAAAGAACATAGCATACTTCTCGTGGACTACATAAATAAGGAAAAAATAGCGAGTGTTACTGTGCATTACTGGAGAGTTTGAAGGTCTAAATGGTTGCGGAATGACCTTATATGAAGCGAAATAAAAATTGTGTTGACAATTTGAGCTCCAATTGCTTTTATTTGCATACATTTCTCCCGATTTAGCTCATGCTAGGAGATAATCGATGCCGCGGAGGAGTTTTTCAGATCTTCATGAAAATTATTTTTTGAGCGGAATCATATTGGAAAATCGTTAAAAAAGTGTAGAATAAGGGGTGTTTTTCAGTGTTTGATTTTTATCATCGAATTCGAGAAATAGACCGAAAGGGAAAGTGAAAATCAACGAAGCTGCGAATTGGCTATCTTCTCCTTACCGTGGAAATGATCTATCAACTAAACTACTCTGGTATATGTGGAAACATATTCCAGAAGGCAACCCGATTAAAAAGTGCGTAACTTATGTATGGCACTTTGTACGCCCTGGTTTGAAGTTTTTACTGTATTACAGCCTACTGCTGACCTCACATCACGAATCCCCCTCTGACTATTTTAACTAGCCTCTTTATTCCACTTAGATTGTCTTATTCCGCGAATACATTTCAGGTTTTTTATTCCCAAGAAGGTTAATTTTCACCCCATTCAGTGTATAGTATTTCTTTTAATGTCCGTGATCTGGTAATTTTATCGTTTAATTGTTTTAAAACAGTATTTTTGTTCGAAATTTCACATATATGCAACTAATCAACTACCCAATACAGTGCATCTGTGCATCTTAAATGTTTATCGCTTTGTGTTTGTTAAACGAAATTTCCTTTTTATTATTATTAATATTAATATTTCATTATTATAATTATTATTACTAAAATTATAAAAAAATATTATTAATAATGATTTGTTTTAGTCCTGTTAATACGTATAGCCGACTTGAGCTAGTTTTGAAGATCGAGCTGAAAATTTCCTTATAACAGGAAAATCTGACCATATACCGCTATGCTAGCTTGAACCCACTTGATGGCTTGTTTCTTGGAAAGCTGCTCACCCTTTAGATAGAAGCACTAAGTATCAGCATGCTAATACTCCCCTCCTTCCTTTTGTTATTTAAGTAATTATTGTTAATAACAACAATAATAATAATACCATTTGAATCAACTCATTGAGATAAAAGAATGTCTGTGTTTAAGAGAGTGAGTGTTGAAGTGTGTACTCGTGTGATTGTATGCAATTGTATGTCTGTGAAAATGTAACCTAAATTTCTTCCTGCTCCAAAATAAATAAATAAATGAAAAATAGCTAAATAAACGTTCATAAAAAAAATAGTCGATCACATTTCCCGGAGGTGGTCTAACCGATTTTTACAAACTTAGAGTCAAATGGAAGGTCTTATGACGGAATTACGGGTTGATGGTAGATTAAAATATACCCATTTGAATCACAACGCAAAAATGTGAAAAATAAACAAATCTGACATTGAAATATTTATATTTCCGAGTCCTAACGTGAGATATGGACTAAATGGTAGCAACTTCATCAAAGTAAGGCCATTGTAGCAGTTGTGAGTCCATAGATTTATCCTTTTAGCGAGTTCGCTTCTTGAAAAACATGAAGATATGGAAGTTCTGTAGCGACATCTGGCGGCAGTCTGGGATAAAATAGCACAAGAGCACCGGCGGGTTTCGTATGATGCATTTTTTTATCAGTTTATTTGTTAGTTTCAATGCAGCACTTCAATCACCGAACCCTGTGTTACCTTGAAGTATGCAGTCAACTAGGTTTCTTGTAATTCGTCAGAGCTGCTGAATTGAAAAATAGTTTCATAAATACAAACTGTTTGAAGTAGCTGTTGAAGTGTGATCGATTTCATATGTAGCAATGTATTGTGGTAATAGAAGATCGTTCAAAACCTGTTTAAATGCAATAAATGTATGCAATGAATAAAACGCACAATATGTCCACACTAAATAGTACTATATATATATAAAGGGTGATTTTTTAAGAGCTTGAGAACTTTTTTAAACAATAAAACGCATAAAATTTGCAAAATCTCATCGGTTCTTTATTTTAAACGTTAGATTGGTACATGACATTTACTTTTTGAAGATAATTTCATTTAAATGTTGACCGCGGCTGCGTCTTAGGTGGTCCATTCGGAAAGTCCAATTTTGGGCAACTTTTTCGAGCATTTCGGCCGGAATAGCCCGAATTTCTTCGGAAATGTTGTCTTCCAAAGCTGGAATAGTTACTGGCTTATTTCTGTAGACTTTAGACTTGACGTAGCCCCACAAAAAATAGTCTAAAGGCGTCAAATCGCATGATCTTGGTGGCCAACTTACCGGTCCATTTCTTGAGATGAATTGTTCTCCGAAGTTTTCCCTCAAAATGGCCATAGAATCGCGAGCTGTGTGGCATGTAGCGCCATCTTGTTGAAACCACATGTCTACCAAGTTCAGTTCTTCCATTTTTGGCAACAAAAAGTTTGTTAGCATCGAACGATAGCGATCGCCATTCACTGTAACGTTGCGTCCAACAGCATCTTTGAAAAAATACGGTCCAATGATTCCACCAGCGTACAAACCACACCAAACAGTGCATTTTTCGGGATGCATGGGCAGTTCTTGAACGGCTTCTGGTTGCTCTTCACTCCAAATGCGGCAATTTTGCTTATTTACGTAGCCATTCAACCAGAAATGAGCCTCATCGCTGAACAAAATTTGTCGATAAAAAAGCGGATTTTCCGAATGGACCACCTAAGACGCAGCCGCGGTCAACATTTAAATGAAATTATCTTCAAAAAGTAAATGTCATGTACCAATCTAACGTTTAAAATAAAGAACCGATGAGATTTTGCAAATTTTATGCGTTTTATTGTTTAAAAAAGTTCTCAAGCTCTTAAAAAATCACCCTTTATATAACAGATCGGCTGAAAAGTTCGTATCGTTTCTATGAGAGGGCGCCACTAGAATTAAATCCATACCATTTTCAGTTAGTACCAACCTTCAAAAGATACGTGTATAAATTTGACAGCTGTCTGATTATTAGTTTGTGAGATATTGCATTTTGAGTGAAGCTACTTTTGTTATTGTGAAAAAAATGGAAAAAAAGGAATTTCGTGTGTTGATGAAACACTACTTTTTGATGAAAAAAAGTGCCGCCGATACCAAAAAATGGCTTGATGAGTGTGAGTGGTTTGCAAAATTTCGTACTGGTCATATGAGCACCGAAGACGATGAACGCAGTGGACGTCCAAAAGAGGCTGTTACCGATGAAAACGTGAAAAAAAATCCACAAAATGATTTTCAATGACCGTAAAGTGAAGTTGATCGAGATAGCTGACACCCTAAAGATATCAAAGGAACGTGTTGGACATATTATTAACGAATATTTGGATATGAGAAAACTTTGTGCAAAATGGGTGCCGCGTGAGCTCACAATCGATCAAAACCAAGTCGATGAAAACCATGCTGAAATTGAACGAATTGGGCTTCGAATTGCTCCCTCATCCACCGTATTCTCCAGATTTGGCCCCCAGTGACTTTTTCCTGTTCTCAGACCTCAAGAGAATGCTCGCTGGTAAAAAATTTAGAAGCAATGAAGAGGTAATCGCTGAAACTGTGGCCTATTTTGAGGCAAAGGACAAATCGTACTACAAAAATGGTATTGAAAAGTTGTAAGATCGCTATAATCGCTGTATCGCCTCTGATGGCAATTATGTTGAATAATAAAAACGAATTTTGGCAAAAAAATGTGTGTTTCTATTAAACGATACGAACTTTTCAGCCGAACTGTTATATATATATACATACATATATATGCTCAAATACTCAAATACTCACCAGGTGTAATATTGCCTCGTGGTTTCGCACCTAGGATAGCCAGATTAACGTTTGCTTTTCGGCCATCGATGATCGGATTTGGTTCTTTGCACGCTCGCTCCGCACTCATTCTGTCCCCCATAATGACCTTCAGTGTTTCAAAAAATAAAAACAAGAAAAAAAATTTCAAATTTAGCACGGCTTTTGTCGAACGTCTACGCGGCAGCGATAATGTGCTCAAGGTAACTTACGAATCCGTAGCCTCGGCTTTTGTTCGTCGTCCGGTCCGTTATCACAACTGCCTCCTCGATGTCACCGTACACGGAAAAGTGCTCCCGCAGGCTTTTGTCGGTGGTGTGATACGGTAGGCCGCCGACGAACAATTTCGTCCAGGTGGTGTCCTTCTGTTGTACGCCAGTCGTGGCGGTCGCTGCCGTTGGGACCAACGCAAGCGCGTCGGCCGCGTCCTGTGATACTTGCATCAACATGTTTTTTTTGCTGTTTGAATCGCACTCGTTACCGATGTTGTTATTGGTTCCAAATACCCCCGGGATACTTTGTGAAAGGCTTTCTTCCTCTTCGGGCTTTCTCAGACAGTTGGCAGTTGCTAATTGTAATTTTTTAGCGGGATTTCCGATTCCTTTTACCAGCAAAGAACGCGCACAAATAATTTATAACACAAAATGAACAAAAATCACAGATTGAATTTCTTTCTTTGGCTTCGCATTTGGGGATTGAACTGCGTTCACTCACTCACTCACTGTGATGTGGTTTAGGGTTGATTTTAAAGTGTGCGTAAATATATGATTGTAGTTTTTGTTTAACGTGTACTTTGGTTATTACACATTTAATGAGATCCTTTTCCAATTGCACTGGCTGTAAAAGAATAGAAGAAACAGAAGATTAAAATATAGAATACTATCTTTTTACATACATATAACAAAATACGAAAATGAAAAATAACTTGAAAGTACAGTAAGATTGAGGTAAATTTCGACTTCATTGCGAGAAATGTTAGTAGACAGCAATAGTTTTCCCTATAAGCCAAAAATTTTTAACAAATATTCCCGTCGCCTAGCATCATTATCCCACCGAACTAAATCCACCTTCTCGCGAAAAGACTTTAGTTCGGGCATTTATTGATTTATGATACTTCCTTTCAGTAAAATTCAATACGCAATACCAGATTTTTGCCATTGTCAGCATACGGATTTTCCCAAGCAATTCAGCAAGTCGTAAATTCACGATCTAATCTTCGATTCATTCGAATTTGTCGAATTATTCACCCAGCTTCAGGCAGAAGAATATTTCCACACCTCATGTGCCAAAACCAATCGTACGAAAGCATCCCTTTGTAACCTGGGCCTGGATGTTACACGGTCGAGGGAAGATCAAACATTTGCTGAACTCCGGAGTTATAGGAGCAACTATTACTGCTGCTGCAACTACCACTAGGACTGCTTATTTATATACAGTATCGAACAAAAGCTGGCGCCCTGTGCAGGAAAATGTAATAATCGTAAAACACATTCACCATTCACAAAGTAGCACTCGGCACGGATCCTTCTTTGTGCTAATACTCGGGCTGGCAATGCAAGAGGCGAAAGATTGCATCTGTTCATTCTCTTCCCTATTCTCATTCTCATCCGACGAATGAAGGCGAACGGTATAAAAAGCGCAACGCTATGAACCGTATAAATTGTTGTAAATTATATAACTCCTTGTATTTTAATTTCGACATTCTTACATAGCATAGATTTACCATCTATAGATTTTTCTAATAAATAAAGCTAATATTGGTTGGACGTTAAAATAAATACGTTAAAGGCTTCTTATAAGAGATCATTCAATCCATTCTGACATTAATTTAATTTTCTATGTCTTTTTTGGAATCTATTTGAAACCATCACAAAATTGCAATTGATGTTTCTTACTTCTACTGGTTCGACTTGAAAGTTATTATGCAACTAACATTTTTGTTAATTTCCTCATAAACAGATAGTTGTAAAAGTTGTTACTGTCAATTGTCTTAAGTTTCAATATAGGTATTGTGTTTTAGAAAAATTTAAGACACACAGTGCCACAAATAATGGTTGATTTGATTGAATTGTGATCGCGGAAGGCTTCGTCTGTTGAATTTTATGTTATGTAAAGTATTTACAATTAGTTCTTATGGCTGTTATGGTAGCTGACGATACGATCACTAATGGCGTTTTCGCTTGAAGCAAAACCAAATCCAGGTTCGACCCCAGCTGCTGTCAGCAGTTGGGATTGGAAGTGGGTTAGTTTTGGCTCCAAGCGAAAATAACATAAAACAACTGCTTTTATAATTGTTTTTAAACAAGGATTATTAAACCATTGTTTAATATTTCATTTTTAAATATTTCAGTAGAATGTAATTAATCAGTGATGTGAGCCTGATAAATAAGAGACATGTGTGTATTTTTTAAATCATGTCCCGATTCGTTTTCTGCGTGAAGCCTAAGAAATTTATTAAAGACACAGACTTTCGAAGATTTGAAAATAAGTCGAAATTTTGGTTCAATTCCGTTCAACTTACGATATTATCGAGGTATTTGTGATTAACTCAAGTATAATCTATAAACTTTGAACGGAGCAATTCAAGAAGTTAACATCAACAATTCTTTTCTGTAAGCCCAAGTTTGACGAAATCGGTTTAGCCATCTCAAAAAAGGGTCTCATAATCATAGCTTCTAGGATTATATCCCCGGCATCGGAAGTACCCAATAGTAGCTTTCAAACGAGCCAAACGTTGTTCAAATCGATTTAGCTGTCTCCGAGCAAAATGATTCATCTTCATTCGATTTTTCATATGAAATTCTTGTTGCTGATTCCGTTTTCATTCCCATTAATTCAAAAGCGCATTGCAGCCCACTCTACCATAGTTACATTGTAGAGGACTCGTAAAGTATAAGGATAGGAAAGGCATGGCGACGCGTCAATCCCGGAAAATTCGTTTCGATTGTAGTTTTTCTCTGTTTTGGCGGAACTGAAATCCTGTTTCTTTTTGTACAATATTCCAGAGTATTTTGGCTTTCTGATGGTTGGATTTTTGTCGTGTTGCTTCATTTGGTTCGACATTGTTAACTCGTTGATCTAGAATCAAGAAATCTGAGCTTTAGGCCTTTATTCTGATGAGGATTCGAATCGTCTCCCAATCGTCCGAACAATAAGGGGTGGTATGAAGCAGTGATGTAAAAAGGGTTGGAACAACCCTTCCGAACGTTCTGGTTTATGCTTGCATGAAATTAATTTTCTGTTGTTTCCCATACATCTGTTAATGGCTGTTGTTTATCGTTTTAGCAGTGTGTGTGTGTTTGGTGATGATGTTAGTCCTAAATCTTACTTCGATGGCTTCATTGAATTCCCCTACCGACAGAGCGCCAGTGGTGCGTATCCTTGTACAGTCAACTGTGTAGGACAACCTCAGACGACAAACGCCAAAAAGGTCATCGGTTACAATTTATCAACTTCAACTGCAGATATACTTAGCACCAACAGAGCCGACCGACAAAGATACCGTTCAAAACTCCAGTCGATGCCGAAGGAATTTGAGAGACAGAACGAGTGAATGGTACAGGCTGCTAAATTGATACTCATTTCCGTAACTTTCGGAGTTTCTTTCATTGTCCTCGAGCAGACAACTTTCTTGACAGTACGATAAATTAGGCCTAACCTCTTGCAGGTCAACGCAAATCGGTTCAAAGCTGATAGCGAGGTGTAGATGCAAAACCGCACCTCACTTCTTATCAGCATCAAGGATCTGGGCTGCATGATTGATTAAGTAGTTAGTCCTGTTGGGCGAGTAAAACTTCTGGCAATCAGTAATCAGCCGAAACAGTTTTTGCGTGGCAGCAGAACGAACTAGCCTAGTATTTGATCCCGATTGACAAATTATTCACATTCGCTACATTCTTCAACTTTTTTTCTTACCTGTGCCTGAATATGACTGTGCTAGTGCTAGTAGTATGGCGTGGAATGATTTCCTAACATAAATTCTTCTATGGAAAAACTAAACCTAAGCTTTAGTGAAAACGTGCACTGGCAGACAGCGAAGAACAAAAGGTCGAGCGCCTGGAGCGGAAATATCGAATTCATAAATTCAATCGTTTTCTTCCCGTTTCACACATTTGCCTGATGTGCCGTGCTAGTGGTAGGGTGGTGATTGTATTCAAAAAACGGAAATTAACGTGAATAAAATACTTGGAAATTGTTTCAGAAAATAAAACAATTTATTGTAACGCTAGATTAGTTGCTCAAATACAAGTAAAAGTAGCTGCCATGATGCGAATGTGGCAGTTTCAAATATAGAGAAAAAAAAGTGCACCAACTGAAGCCACATAGTCCAAAGTTCTGGATGGTAGGGAGGCAGTAAAGTCACAATGTGTTGTGATCAGCTTTTCTCAACTCGAGCAAAACCATAATGCACCGAACCTCTACTGTAGAGCGCACTGGAGTTTCAAGTATTTGTATACGGTTACCACAGTGGGAGCCATTTCATTTTTCTCTCTCTCTCTCTCTCGTCCAGCTGTTCAGTCCGGGTATTTTGTTACTCGATTTTTTTTATGTATTGCTTCGTCTCGTTATAATTTATGTACTTTTGCCCGAAGTACACGGGCTCTTTACCTGGAGAGGATGTGTTATTTTGTTGTTTGGTTTTCGGTTCTCTGGCTTGGTTCTGGTTCTGTTTTACGTACGAATTATTGGGTTGGTGCAATCCTTCGTCTTTGCACCCACGGTTGAGTCACACATGAATGAGTTTTGTTTGTTATACAGCTCGTACCACTGATGAGACTGATTGACCCCGTAAAGGGGACTCTAGGTATTCACCGTATCAGCTTATATATGTATGTTTCCAGAAGGATTGCAACATCATATGAGCAGTGTATAGTAACAACATGAAATTGGATAATAATCAGTCGTGGTTCCACGATAGTCAACCGTTGTGTTATAACCTTTTTGTGGATGATGTCATCCAATGAGCATATTCGACTTTCCTGGTTAGTAATTGGAGTCTTTTTTCGGCATTGGATTCAACCCACTCTAATCGATTAGTAATATAAAGTTGTTTCTCTATTATAATGAGGAACTAGTAGCTAGGCATATTATTCAAGTGACACTAATAATTTGTGGAGGTTGAGGTTCAATCATACTATAACTGGCTTAAGAAATCAGTAACTGTCAGTATAAAAACTTTAAATACGGAAATCGGACGACATAACACGATTTTGAAAAAAAAACACCAGTGATAACAGGCGTACAAGTCTAGTGAGCCAAGTAGCAATTTGGGCCATGGATAGTCTATTTTCGACGCAAAGAAAAAGTAATAAATTTGATGCAAATTTCAAAGGATTTGACATCAAGTTTCTCTGAAGTTCTAAAATTCGAGTTGTTTTTTTTTTTTATTTAAAAGACATTTTTATTCAGGCCTATTTGCGTACAAGCTTTACGTGACCGATTGAAATTTTTGTATTCGATCTCGTTGTCACCCTTTTTCTAGGGGGAGAGGAGCTTCCATTTCCCTCCTGCGAGGATTGAGGGGCACTTTGTTCGTGGCTCATCTCGTCGTCCATTGACGCATCGGTGGCATTGTTGATTTCCGTCTTCTTTTCGTTTTCCTTGTTATCCGCAGTCTTGATCTCGTTGCTACTCACTGTAGAAGCGCCTTGTTGTACATTAGTTGCAGTTGCTTAATTCGAGTTGCTGTTAACGATTGGAAACAGGCAAACGAAATTGTAACCTGTAAATTATTTGCTATTAAATATCGAGTTTACATTCCATTGAAGGAGGTGGAAATTTACGGTGTTGTCACTGAAGCAAGTCTGACAGGATACTCGAGTGCAAGCAATTGTACTCAGCATCTATTGTCGATGGAATTAAGTCTTATCGTCTCTCAGATTCGTTTCGAGTAACATTTGCCGGATCTGCGCTGCCTAGCCATGTCTATATCGATAAAATTCGTCTTCCTGTTCGGCTTTTCGTACCGCATATTATGAATTGCACGAACTGTAAAAAATTCGGACATACTGCTACTTATTGTAGTAATAAATCTAAATGAATAAAATGTCAAGTGCCCCATATGGATAATCTTTGCGATAAAGATATTGAAAAATGTGTTTATTGTGGGGAGAGTCCTCATGATCTCTCAGTATGCGCTGCATTTAAGTTGCGTAAAGATAAAATTAAGTTTTCTTCAAAAGCACGGTCTAAGCGCACATATTATTGATGTGCCCCTACTCGAAACAAAAAACGGTTTTTCAAATCTAGAGCCAGAGGAATCTGACTCTGATGAAAATAGTAAAGTCACTCCTCAAGGTTCTGTTAAGAGGAGGAAGCCCCCCCCCCTTCAATTACCAAAAAAAGACACCTAAACTTACACTTTCAAAAAAAGATCCTCGTGTTAAACCTAAAAGGCCAAATTTAAAAGCAAAAACTGTGCCTCCTGGTTTGTAAAATTCACAAACCAATCCAGGAACTAGCACAAAAAAAGACAATAATCCAGTGGGCTCCATTTCACATTCACCAACAGGATTACTAAAGTTTTCAGATATTGTAGAAAGGATTTTCGCAGCATTCAATATTTCTGAACCTCTAAAGACCATCTTAACAGCATTCATTCCAATAGCTAGAACTTTTTTGAAACAGATATCAGCTCAATGGCCAGTTCTCTCAGGTTTTGTATCATTTGATTTATAATTTATCATCCGCCGCAAATGATTCAATCACTGTCCTGCGGTGGAATTGTCGAAGCATCATGCCAAAATTTGATTCATTTAAAGTTTTGTTACATAGTCAAAAATGTGATGTATTTGCTTTGTGCGAAACATGGCTCACATCAAACATAGCTTTAAATTTTAATGACTTTAACATTATACGTCTCGATAGAGACTCTCCGTGTGGTGGAGTGCTTTTAGAAATTGAGAAAAGCTATTCCTTTATAGATTAAATATTCCTTCGATTTCTAGCATAGAAGTGATTGCTTGTCAAATTAACATTAAAGGAAGCGACATTTGCATTGCTTCGGTGTATATTTCTCCAAGAGCACAAGTTGGACAAAGACAGCTTAATGAAATGGTAGAAGCCTCTGCTCCACGATTGATTCTGGGAGATTTCAATTCGCACGGAATTATGTGGAGTTCCGTTTACAATGATAACAGATCATCCTTAATATATAATATTTGCGACAATTTCAACATGACAGTATTGAATTTGGGTAGCATGATATGGATTCCAAGAGCTCCTGCACGTCCGAAACTGGACTCAAAACTATTCCTTTCGATTGATCTTGTCACAGCCAAACGAACCGACATCGGCTTTACCGGTTCCGGTCTCAACTTCTGAGTGCACCGTAAATAGCATTCACTCCTAAACTGTTCCAATTGGTGGTTTTGTTGATGCCCAAATAAACATTCTTGTTTTCATTCAAGTGTCAAAATAATTACTTAGGAAAATTTCACAGTTATATTCATATTCGGAATTTGCTCGGTATACGAAATGAGTAATCGAAATTCAATTTAGCTAACAACTTACTGAGTTCACAATTAAGGTCAGATTCCTCCAAAAAATGTATTTAAAAAAAATTATTTTAAAAACAATGTTTCAAAATGAAACTTTTTTAGATAAAAGTACATATATTGTCTACCTAAAATAGTTCATTTTATTCAATATGGCAGCTCGATCGTCAGATTTCTTGATCGGTGTCATTATTTGATTTCTAAATGCCGTTTATCATTGAAAAGCACTGGTGGCGTGGATTGCTCTGGTTTTGCACTTTCGAGCAGAAATGCAACATTCGGACGGTGTTTCATTGCGATTTCTGCTCGAAAGTGCAAAACCAGAGCAATCCACGCCACCAGTGTTTTTCAATGAAAAACGCCATTAGTATGATTTTTTGCATCATCACCTTGAATCGCGGTTTGAAACCTTAAATAATCATTCCGGAATCAACATCAACTGCAAAACCTAATCGCTTAGGAAAGAAAACGATGCTGTACATATGGTGGGATCAAAAGGTGTCTTGTAATACGAGCTTCTCAAACCAGAGAAAGCTGTAAATACTAATCGCTACCGACTGCCAATGATGAAATTGAATCAAGAATTGCTCGAAAAATGACCAGAATACTCCATAAGATATGAAAAAATCATTTATCAGCACGACAAACTCCCACATACACACCGAAAGCGATTAAAAACATTATTTCTGAACTCAAATGGAAACCTTTACCATAACCGCCGTACTCCCCAGACTTGTCCCCTTTCGACTATCATTTGTTTTCATTGATGTGTCACTCACTTGCTGAGCAGCGCTTCACTAGTTATGAAGCTGTGAAAATATGGTTTCACGGTTGGATCGCTTCCAAAAATGAGCAGGTCTTTCGACGTGGTTCGTGAGTTGGTGGGAAGACGGAAAAATGCATAGCTTCCGAAGGCAACTACTTTCAACAAAGTGTCTTGAACCTATTGATCACAAAAAAACATGTATTTCCATTAAATGCTTCATTATTGACTGGCAATTAAATTTTCTCGTCTAGCTTCATATAATTTTAGTACTAATCATAGGTAACTCGTTTTGATTGATTCGTTTTCGACCTTTAAAAAGTATAATTTCAATTACAAAAGTTAAAAAACAATATTGTCTGTAATCAGTAGACAATATACTAGTTTGCACGCATAATAATATTTTTTAATTTAATTGGGACATAAAAAAGTGATGGTTTGCTTTCTTACGATACATAACTTCCCTATTTTTAAGAGCAATATATTAGGTTAAATTCACAGTTACGTCAGTTCTATCAAATCCAACAAGCCATATATCTCAACACAACTCAAAATAACAAAATATGAACTCTTCGGTTCGCTGGCAAAAGTTACCATCTGATGTGAGCGCGTGTGTTTTACGACCTACCCGGTAAATTACCCGAGTTGCTCTTGAAATCACCCATAGCACAAAACAGTTGCAACTGAACAATAATAAATGCCCATCCAAAAGTGCCACTACCGATTGGGCAGGGTGGAAGTTCCGAAATGAACGTTTGTCCCTCATGTTGAAATAGCATTACTAGAAGAGAGGGGGTGGCTGGAGGGCTTTCTGGCTATGACGCGTAACAAAGCAAAGTATAAAATTTGGTCAAGCGTATTAAAAATTATAAATAACTGCTCTAACAGGTCGTTCATGTAGGACAGCTTACGCAGTCCGTCATCAGAACTTTCGAAACCGTCGACGGCTAGTGCCGCGTAGACCGCGAGTGTCGAGTTTATAAATTTTACATTTGGGGGGTTAAGTGAACTTCGCAAAGAACTTGGTTATCGGATACGAAATAATGCTAATGAGGGGATCACACGTGTGCCATGAACACCCGCACCTATAAGATCACCATCGGGAATCGAACCATCGAGACCATAAATTATGTTTCCGGATGTACGAGTTGTTGGCTTTAGTTCCCTTCGAATCCAAACGGACTCGTTCTGGTGGTGACGTGTACGCCGTAGAAGATGGAGATGCCCGGTCACTGATCGTTCCGGATGATTTCGTTTCATGTTCCACACGAGTTGGGAGTAGCAAACATGTTGCCGGGTGAGTGAAGATCTGATCCCAACGACATTTTTCCCCGAGTGCAATTTAAATGTTTTATAGAATTTAGAACGAAAACGACACACCAATTATAATGATGGTTTCAAACTGTTGATACCATTTGTGCCTTTTACGAACCGAGCTCATAGGATATTGGACAGGCGAACAATGCAAAAACTTTGCTCCGCGGTGAGTTCTCATTTACTTGCAGAGCACGTGCGACAAAATGTTTCACGTCATCCATCCAAAAATGTGTTCAGACATTTTAGGCTTTCGCTTTCATAACCATAGGACACGTTCGTCATTTTTGTTACTATCTTAAATAGGCAACGCGAAGCAACAGTGAACTTTTGGTGTTTTAGTTGACGATGTCAACTGCAAGCATTAGGGTTTTATATCATATTCTTGATTTCAGCAGCCGTCGTCATGTGTATTGCATAACAAGCAGGAGAAGTGAAGCATTACCTTTAATGCTAGATGGTTTCGATCGCAAAACACAGCCCTGCGGACCCCTTGGTGCTTGAATGAAGATGTCCTCCCATCACAGGAAAGAAATGCGCAAATAGGGGAATTATACTATCATCGTAAGAAAGCACATTGATAAAAACTTGCAAGTATTTCCATGAGGAAAGGAAAATAGAAAGCTGTAACCATGAGCCATGAGAAGGTGTGTACCTCACACACAGGGAGTCAACAGATACGACAGCCCGATTGGCGGCGATTTGAAGAGAAATTAATGTAGTGAAAAGAGAGATAAAGTTGAATGCGGTGTTATTGATGGGAGGAGTTGAGACTTGTGAGGAGTTTTTGGTAATACCAACGTTTGCTAATTTAATTTACCAACTGACGATTGTTTATTTTATATCACTTCATGACTCGCACTTTTAAGTGATTTAAAATAAGTAGTTATTATTCCGAAAAAAAAACTGAAATCGACTTGATAATCGAAATAGGTTCTGTTTTTTTAATGAAGCTGTACTTTGTAGAAATATTGAATTGCACACTGGGGCATTTTTCTTGAGGGAATTTATTTTTCCGCTGAATCGGATTTCGCATTTCACTATAAATAGGGCTATTGCACCAATAGTCATCTCATTAGTAGAGTAGTAGTCTCGCCGTTGTTACTCAATTAATAGAACAATTCTACAAATCCGAGAAGTTATGCAGTTTTAATCACTGCCTCTGGGATATACTTATTTTTCTAGTCATCCATCAGTTTTTTTTTCAATCGATCTTCTCGAAAGGCACTTACGTGTCTCTTACAGCCTCACTTGTTATTACATTCAAAACAATAACAAGAACTAGACATCCATCGTTGATTTTCTCCCGGTATCAGGAATGTTGAACGAGTCTTCCAAATTTAAAACGCGTTCGATCTAATAATATTGAGATAGGTTTTTAATATATTTACTTTACGACATAAATAAGTCGAACCAATTTGCAGTGGCTATTAGGAATAATGCTTATGAAAACCTGTTTTTGTTTTTAGTCCGTCAAATTGCATCTGAATTCAAAGATTCCGTTTTTTATAGTGTCCACTTTCTATTGGAAAACATATATTCATTTCAATAGAAAGTGGACACTATAAAAAAACGGAAAATAAGTGAGTGAAGAAATGAAAGCAAACACTCGCTTTTAAGTCGTTTGAGTTTGGATTCCGTATTTGCCGATTGCTAATTCAATAAATAATAGAGTTATTACTCAAATTTTGAGCGTGCATGGATATATGGCTCAAATTTTGAGCCTGCATGGATGCATGGGTGTTCCAATTTAATTTTACGTTCTGTGTGGCTTACTATCGCAAGAATTTATCCACTGCTATCCTTTTGATCATGTGGATTCTCAGATTTTTCTATGTACATACAAAACGTATTGTATGTCTAATGTTGTTTACAACATTGAACATCTTCATTAGAGAATATTTGAAAAATTTAAAACTTTTCTTACATACTTCCTTCATCTTCGGTTTGAGTAAACATATATTTCTTATGAAGAACCATTCCTGGACATTCAATCTGGGATAGATAAAAATTCACATTCACTTCGATTAGGATGAAACTTTGCACACGGCTTCAGTGTGGCAAAACATTTAATTTGCACGGCGGGAGAGACCAATTCGACTACAGGCAGATTATCAAAAAAGGGTTGCATGCACTTTCTTGCAATCGTTGTAACTCGAAAACTGTTGATTGAACAAAAAACTACAAGGATCAGCCCCATGGGGTTGTTCGAGCCATTGATGTGGAACAAGGCAACCACAATTTCTAACGACCTACAATCAAACAGTTCAATCAATCGACTTTTGAATTCGCAAATGCATGAGAGTCTGCTTAGATTGAACTTTATTAGGAACCAAAACCGAACACGCGAACCCAGAATATAGACTTTATTTGTTGTGATTTGTATTTGTTTTGTAGCCGACAAAATTAAACCAATAGCCCAAATGTATGCAATTATATGTTTGTACACGATAAGAATATCGATATTTAAGCTTGCGATACAGATATCGATATTGAAGCTTCTCTTCGCCAAACTTGTGTTCAAGTTTTGTATGCAAGCAGTTATTTTTATAGCGTTTCTCTACCATTACAACCATTCTGCGATTTCGGTTGAAGCGAGTTTCTTATTATCATACGAGTTCATCTTATATAAATTGGAAATTAATCTAATGCACTCCAAATTTACCCTGGGGTAGTTGTCAATTTCTCAGGCGAAACGACATAACATGGAATTTCATCCGACCTTGCATGACACAAGATCAGAGCATACCAATTAAAACTTCAAATCGTTTTATGGCACTTTTTGTCTTGTTGTCTAGCAACAACCTACCCATAGCATGCTACTCATTGGACTGAAAAGTTAGCTATAATTTTGCTTCTATTTATAGATTCGCGTGCTTCCAGCAGCAGCGCTTTAGCATCGATTGACCAATCAGAGCGATGCTTTCCCTTTCATATATCGCTTACTCCTTCAAAACCGTCGACTATGGCAGGGAAATCCAGTATGCCTGAGATTTTTGCAGACAAAATAGAACACTGCTAGCTATTAATCAACATTTCAATGATACACAATTAAAAATACATGCCTATGAACATTCAAATCAATACGTAGAAATATTTCCAATCAAATGGTGACATAATATTAATAATTTATATTTAATTGACTGAGCTGTATTTGTTCAAAACCTGACCACATTTCTACGTGTATTTTTCTTGAGTTTATAGTTTGCACGCCTATATAGAAAACAATAATGTGTTCCACATTAAAAATGTGTACAAGAAAAAGTTCTAAGAAAACGGCTGGGGTTCACAAAAATAGAAATATACAGGAATATTTTGTACTTAGAGCATATAACTAAAATTATATATAACCTTCACTCTAAAGGAAATCATTTCTATTGTGAACGAAGGTGGAAAGTTAAGATGTAATAGGAACAAGCAAAAACAAATAGTTTCACACGATACTGCTTTGAAGGAAATATTGAAATTCGGATGGAAAGGGCGTTCTCGTTCAATTAAATGAAGTCTTGGCCTTTAATAAAGAAGTGTTCTTTCCTGAAGCTTGTGATTATTATGGTGCTTGATATTTTCAGTTTTGAAAGCTAATGTCAGGGCAACTAAATTGGATTAGTTTGTTTAAATCGGTTTAAAAAAGGTCTGAGGTAAATTTTGTGGTACTTTTCCGCAAGCAAAAAATTGACTAATTTTTGACATCATTTTTGTTTGGGTGCAGTGTGTGTTGAGTAGATCAGATAAACAAGGCCATTATCGGCCTGCCGCTACCGATGCAATGAATCTAATTTTAAAGCGATATTGTCCGTAAAACAAATTCGTTCAAATGGCTTTCGTTAAAAAAACCTTTTCGGCGAAATGACACCTTCGGCAAAACAGCTTTCGGCGGAATAATCTATTTGGAGAAACGGATTTCGACGGAATAACTTTCTTGAAACGACTTTTTGCGAGATTACCCGCTCCCACTCGAAAGAGAGCTCCGAAGAGCTAGAATTACTCTAGTATGAAGATAGTTAAAGAGTATGAAGAGATCAAAGAAATACTTTTCATAGTTTAAGAGTTTGGTAAATAACTAATTCAATTGTACATATCTCACTTATTGTGAAAATAATTATTATCACTAACGAGTAATTGCACAATTGTAAGGACACTTTTAGATCTTAAGAAAGTTCTAGTGAAAAGGAAACAGGGAATGATTAAATCAGTTGATTGTTAGTAGCTTTAAAACTAAACTTATCTAATCTTCCGCTAACAAGACAGCAATAGTGATGACTGTGTTGATCTAAACGATATAAATTTAAAATATTTTTTTCAAATGTCATGCTATTAAACGTTTGTAAATTAGTAATTGGCGCGAGAAAATGTGAATAGATACTACAGATCAGTGCGGTAAAATTTCATTTTCAATCGAATAATATAAGATGAAAATGAAATTTATGGCCACTGACCGTCAGCATATCCCTACTAATTCATTTGACTTATGCTGCCAATTCCAAGTGAAGCTCCCAGCATTCATCGTCAGTTGAATAATCGTACCTAGTCATTCGAAGTTTTGCTTGCTCAGTTTCAAGTGCCAAGTAGTCTAGCTGCTTCATAGTCTTCGCTCTTGGTAGTAAGCAATTTCGATCGAATAGAATTATAAATGGAGTAAAGTGTTAAAAATGAAAACTTAAGGAGGAAACAATTAATTAATGTGTATTCTGGGATTGATATTTCAGCTGTCTGATTAGTCTTTCATCTATTATCTTGAACCAATTCGAATGTTTACATGAACCTCATTTGAAGGCCGCTCTCACACGATTGAAAGAGATATTTTGTTACTTCAAGAGATCAACTGACGGTGGTTAAACTAAGCCTCGATTGAAGAGAAACGAGTGATGACTGAATGCTGCCCGTTCGGGCCGTCAGCAAACATTGTGTGTGTCAGAGAGTGAAGTTTACTGCATTAGAGAGATCGTCAATGTGTTCCACATTCAGTTTCAATTGAATTGAATGAAGTTTTACAGCACTGCTACAGATACTACAAATTTATAAAAAATATATAGGTAAAAGTCAATAGGTATAAATAAAAAAAGCTCTATGTTTATTTTTATGTCATTTATTCATTTATAGAAAGTTGATAAAGGTTGGATAAAGAATTCGAAGCTATTATGAATAGCTCAAAACGATGTAGCGTAATAATAGGACTTCATCAGTTATGCATGAATGTTGTCGGATGTATTATTCTTCGGGAATAGTATAATAATGACGCAAATGATATAAAATAAATAAAAGTAGGCACATTTATTGAACAATAATTCGTGTGCTTTTAATTCGAGTCATTTTCACATTTCATATAGCAAACATATCTTTATACAGACCGGATCAAGTTGGTTTGTGAAAAATCGACTCATGCTGAACTGAAAGAATTGTTGTTTTGGGTTTGGGATGTTGATAAAAAGTCATGAAAGAGATATCTTCGCCTTTATGTGGAACATATAAAAACGAAAATGCCGTACCAAATTGAGAACTGACTGTAATAGAAAGGGGTGAGTTTTTTCCCCTTGTCGTAGACATTCCATTCGTATGTTTAGTAAAAGCTATCTCATACCTTTCGTCGTTCCCCGGTTTCAGTTTTGCTTTTGTATTGCAGGAACCATGTGGTAGTTGTAGTCCTGTCGAATCTAACAGGCCTGTTTTTAATTTCTTCCCCTGTCCGTTCTCAACTCGTACAGTAAGGATCACTCACTCTGTGCTTTACGATTACCATTCATTTTAAGTTTCCCTTTAGCTGCAAATTTCAGGGAGCTTTAGAATTTTTGTTGAACATTTTATTAAGTTTTTTTTTGTGTGTGAGCAACTTTACATCAGTATAAGTTGGTACAACTTTCATTTCAGTGTAAGAGTTTCGCTGCGAGTGTCCTTTGAATTGTGGATGAAGGGTGAATTTCAATTTCGAGCGCAAGTTGCGGAACGACCGTGTACGCGTACCATTGTTGCAATTAAATTTTTTTTTGTGACGTCGTCGATATGTGCCGGGGGGTCGTCCGTAGAGTACATGTGAATCAAATTAACTGGAGATAGCAAGTATCCATGAAATCTATCATGAATATATGGATGGACCCTCCTCGTCGATCTGGGGACTGGAGGTTAATGATAATTGCGCTACATATTTTTATGGCGTGTGTGCGCGCGCTCAGAAATACGGAATTCCGGGAATTTCGCAGAGTGTCATTTGCTGCCCTAACCGTAGATTTCATTGCATGTCCAGTAGTAGGGCTAGCGTTGTTCATATCACATTTGCCAGAAGGGAGGCCAGTTTTAACCAGTAGAAAATCCTGTGTCCGCTAAGGGGACATCTCACCACAAATCACAAAACAATGATTCTCATACAGACAGAAACACCATAAATCAAATCACTTTCAGCAGTTACCAACCGATTGCATGCCGAGTAAGTACCCACTGGTCTTTACGCCAACGTTTTTGACTAATGTGAGCCACGTGGACAGTGGCGTTGAAAAACAAGTGATTTATAATGTATTCAGCGAACGACTGAAACCCATCTTCATCATTGTTGGCCGTCGGAGTCTGAACACGGTGCTTCAATGGCTAGCTGATATTTGGAATAAAACGAACTTAGCCAAACGATCCTTAAAAGTCGTGTTTGTTGAACGACGATTTTATTGTTAGTCGCAACGATTTCGCTACTTTTCACGATGATTTTGTCGATGTTTTTTGTTTGTAAATTGTCATTGGAACTAAGTTCACTTTTCATACGTATATACAAGTTTTTGGTTGGCTATAATTCCACAACAGGAACTGCTGGTGACATGAATAGTGTACTTTTGTTTGCGCTTTTGCAGGAAAAATTCATTATTTAATTGAGCAGTTAGTTACCGATTGCTCAACAACGACCTCCGGTTCCATACCTTTCATGGGGGAAACCGTATTCACTCTAGATATTTTGCTCTAGCTCATCCGATAGGAGGAGCGCTTGAGGAATGAGCGAACGGCATGTTTTTATGCGTGTCATTCGGGTCGTCCCTATTGCGGTATCTAATTTTGCCATGTCAGCAGAAATTGCATGGATGGGAGGTATTTTTTGAATAGCAGCCAGCGTCGGTGACAGTGATAAACTTCATTAATCACACCACCCGTAATGGACCGCGGAAAGGGAAGATAACATAAAATTGGCTTATTTGGTATACCAATCGCGCACGATTTGCTGATGAATGAAAGACTTCTGAAGGGATCAACCATGTGCTGAAACCATACAAGAAGCCAGGCCCGTACCCAGGATTTCATTTCGGGAGGGGCCCAAAGACTAAAAATAATGTTACTGAAGATTGCTTATGAACCCGGCGAAAGACCATAGTAAGGTTAAAACCGGGTATAAATAAACTTAAAATTAATTAAAATTAAGATTGCTTATGTACCTAATTCTTGGTCTCACATGTCTGAGACATTCTAAATAATTATATGTTTTTGGTTTCGGGAGGGGCCAGGGCCCCTCGGGTCCCCCCTCTGGGTACGTGACTGCAAGAAGCTGTCTTTCGACAGACAGACATTAGTTAGGAGTTACTGTAATAGTTGCAGTACATAAGAGTTTCCATGTAATACTAGCCATTTTAGACAACATGCAAGTTAAGCCTTACTATGCATGTTGTTTGTGCACTCATCCCTAATTTTATATTATGTTACTAATCCAAATTCGATAACATGAATGGAGAAATGGGTTGCCGGAAGCGTAATCAGAAACACCTACACGGGCCAAATTCCGATGCTAGAAATGAGCCCAGCGAGTCATTATTTGGGGAAAAGCAAGGGGCAAATCACTCTAAACTTTATCTGAAGAGTTACAAGTTTTACCAAGAGTAAAAAAGTTTAGCAGGGATCTCGCTGGATTAGAATGGGATTAGAAAAGTTTAGCCGAGATCTGGAAAAGCATTATTTTGACATAAGAAGCTGTCAACGTAGTATTCGTTTCTTTTCTGTTTTTTTTTCTTTTTGCAACTGCTCAACGCAGGCAAAGACATCATATTAACAAGATATCCAGCTCTCGCATTTCCCGTGCAAATCATTGGCAACATCCTTTTTTGCGACCATGGCGCCTTTAGGGGAGTCCGCCTCGAATCTCGTACATAGAAGTAGGGGAGAGAAATGTCAAATTCGTGCGCGCCAAAATATCAGCATTGCGCACCCATACAATTGACATGATATGTTGAATGTGATGCCGTGCGATGGCGTTGCTGAACTGAAGATTGATATCGCTCCAAGCTGACAGGGTCTGACGCAGGTCTTTGCTTACTTGTCAAACACTTTTTTGCGAGCTCGAATGACAGGTACACTTCAAACAAGATTAGGCAAAACTAGGTTGGATTAGTTTGAAATTACCCAAACATATCTAGATTAGTTTGGATTAAATGAGATTAGAGAAGGTTTTTTTGGAATGAAATGAGTTTTTTAGTATGAGATTGTCTAGAGTTTAGAGTGATTTGCCCCTTGGGGTAGAGAGTATATTTTCATGTTATGATAATACGCCATGATTAAAAGTTCTCGGATCATGATCCATTTGGACTGATTTCGCTGAAATTTAAACGTAACGCACTTGACGTTGTTGGATATAACTTTAGGCGTGTTTCAGCAACGAAGGTAATCTTTGCAATATAAATTCAGGCGTTATGTTTTAAAATATGAAGATTTCAAATATGAATTAAATGGAATCGTGCAATGAACGTATTCTGTACGTGATTTTAACTAATCATTAACAAATCAAATATTATGTTTATGACAAACGACGACGCCTAAAATAACGTGTTTACTTGTGTTAATTGCTCCAGTTTTGATTTCGTATTTCAGAATTTAAACACTTAAACGAACTGCTTGAAAAAACATGTGTGAGTCAAACCTCCTAAAAAGAAACTCTATGTCGAATTCTTGCAAATGCCGCGGATTGATATTTCCTTTTACTTTTTCAAAACACCGTTTGCAAAATCTTCTTATTTAGAATATTTAGGTGAATTAATACAGCTTATGTTGCAATATCTATGAAACAAATTAATCAAAGTGGTTGAACAAAAAGTTTTCTGATTTTCGTTAGATGGTGTTCCAAATTCACAGTCCAATTTATTTTCCGGTATACACTAGCTCTTGTAATATTATTCATACAACAATAGTCACATTAAATTTGTGGGAACATATTCATTCAAAATGTAACATTTATGTTTGCCAAATGAAAAGCGGGACCGTGCTTAGTCTCTTATAATGTCAATTTTCGGTTAAATATCTTTATGTTGTCAATTCTCTGTCAGCCGTTGGATAAAACAACACAATTATGCAATGGATATGCCTCAGAATCGGGTAAACATTCTCAGTAAATTTTTGTTTGAGCTGTTAGTAGAATATTCTCACTAATAGTACTGTTGTTGTACCGTTTAATTCCACTCATTACACTCTCACAAAGTCACTATTTTCACAAAAGTGTATCAAACGTTATAATACAGATACGTATTTCGGAATGTTATTTACATCTTTCTTCAGTGTATCGGTTTTATAAGTTATTTAATAAACTTATAAAATCGATACACTGAAGTATCTGTATTATAACGTTTGATACACTTTTGTGAAAATAGTGCCTTAGTGAGAGTGTAATGACGTGACATAGTGGAATTAAACGGTACAACAACAGTATTATTAGTGATTAGAACTACTTCTTGCTTTTCAATGACTGCTTTTTGCCTTACCATTAATCTATTGAGCAATTCATCACATCACTTGAGACAGAGGGTTCAAAGTGATATTCGGGTAGAAAATTAGAGTTACAAGTTTTGAAAGAAATACATTGTTCAAGTAACGCATTTCCGGATCATTATTAATTTTCATGGGAGAAGACTTATTGCTCATGGTTTCATGAGAAATTGAAATGATTGGTTTCGTGATTTTCTAATCATGACAGCAGTAACGGAATTTTTTCGTGTACACAAAACCTGCTCAAGTCAGAAAATATTCTGTTCTGCATAACTGTTCCACTGTTCATCTGTCCGAGTCTAAAAAAACGCACTTTCTTCGTAGCGCAAAAAAAAAATGAAAACTTCTCAAAACTAAATTTGTTTGTCGCCAAATGAACAATTTTGAGGTATTTGTGAAAAAAGAAGACGCAGGATTTCAAGTTTTTGCTTTCTTATACAGAAAGGCTATACAATCACTGCAAAAACTGACTTTTGAACAGAGGCCCGGAGGGTCGAATGTCATATACCATTCTACTCAGCTCGACGAACTGAGCAAATGTCTGTGTGTGAGACAAACATTGTCACTCACTTTTCTCGGAGATGGCTCAACCGATCCTCACAAACCTCAATTCAAATAATGGCTCCATACAAAGTTCCTGAATTTCATTTGAATCCGACTTCCGGTTCCGGAACTACAGTGTGATGGGCACCAAAATTGTGAAAATAATGTCACTAACTTTTCTCGGAGATGGCTAAACCGATTTTCACAAACTTAGATTTAAATGAAAAGTCTTATGGCCCCATACAAAGTTCCTGAACATTATTTGGATCCGACTTCCGGTTCCGGAACTACAGGGTGATATGCACCAAAAATGTGAAAATAATGTCACTCACTTTTCTCGGAGATGGCAGAACCGATTTTCATAAACTCAAATTCAAATTAAAGGTCTCATGATTCCATACAAAGTTCCATAATTTCATTTGGATTCGACTTCCGGCTCCGGAATTACAGGGTGATATGCACCAAAAATGTAGAAATAATGCCTTAAAAATGTAAAAAAATGTCACTCACTTTTCTCGGAGATGGCTAAACCGATTTTCACAAACTTAGATTCAAATGAAATGTCTCATGGTCCCATTTAAAGTTCCTGAAATTCGTTTGAATCCGACTTCCGATTCCGGAAGATGACAGAACCGATTTTCACAAACTTAGATTCAAATTAAAGGTCTCATGATTCCATAAAAAAATTCTGGAATTTCGTTCGGATCCAACTTCCGGTTCCGAAATTACAGGGTGTTGTGCACCAAAAATGTGAAAATAATGTCACTGACTTTTCTTGGAGATGGCTGAACCGATTTTCACAAACTTCAAATTTTCATTCGGCTCAAACCCCTGCTTCCGGACGTAGGGTGCTTAGTGTAAAAATGGCATTTTGAAGAATTTTTTTTCATAAGCTACCTCTTTATATTTGCTAGTTAATTTCTCTAGTTTGCCGACCATGAGAGTCTGTAACCAACTAAACCAACCATTGATAATCTCATAAAAGACCTGCTGAATTTTTTTCAAGTTCGACTACTAGTACATTTTTTTCGAAAATTCAAATCTTCATAGAGAATCGTAAATAAATTGGTAGGTCATATAAGTGTATGGTTGAATGAACCGAATGTCTTTTGGTTGCGGAAGTACCAACAATAGTAATCAAATGTAATAAAATGTAGCTCACTTCACTTTCTCACACATAATTGAATAGATTTTCACTAACTTAAATTCAAATGTAGTATATCAATGGAGCAGTATTATGAAACACAAATCTTCAAAACTATTTTCTAAACTTTTTTAAATTGTAGTATTTCCGGGAATTTCTGCTGTAATATACAGGAGAAAATGAAAATGAGAAAGGCATCTTTACACCACTAGGTGGATTAAAACAGGTTTTAGTAACGCCATTTGCCATTTTTAGGGTGGGAAAAAGTTTGTTTTTCAATTGATCAAATAAATTTACTAATTGCCGAACTTACAGTAAAAATTATTATATACGATTAGGATTAGTTTGCTTGCTCAGCCATTTAGATTGCAGACTTATCTAAACCACCGACGATTATTGTGAGAGACAGATGAAATAGGGTAACGGTATCTTCAATCATCTCAGCTCTAGAGTGAGATCTGTTATCTCTTTTCGATGCATTGGCTCATAGAGTGAGATGGAAATTTGTTCATAATTTGCATTGCTATAACAGCACACTGTCGATTTTTTTCCAGTGATATTGTTTTTTTTAAATCAAAGCAAAGATATTGTAATCAATTTTATAACAATTAGATGAAGGGCAGTAATCCGCAAAATAACATAGTGACTCGACTAATGAGATGACTATTGTTATAATAATCCTATGTGGGGTCATCAGTTTCAAAACAGTCACAAAATTACGAAGTCGTGAGCGATTGATGAAGCATAAGTTTCAGTTCAAACCGTGTAAAAATATTACTGGTTTATTATTATCGGTATATAAATGTTTAGGAATTCGACTTTACTACCATTTTAGCCGGATGTTTAGAAAATAATAATCGATACGAAATCTCTGTGAGCTCCGAGTTTTTGACCAATATTTCTAAAGAAAACCACTACTGTATTGGTGGCACTTCGATTCTAAGGAAGACATATGTTAAAGATCTAGGCATTTTGTTCGATGAGCAGCTGACAATCGAACAACATGTTAGCTACGTAGCCACAAAAGCTTTCTTATACCTGGGATTTGTAATAGGGACAATACTATTCATTATTATGAATGAGTACTGCTCAATGGAATGGATTTCATATTATCTCAATAGTTTATACTGGTTCATTCCGAAACATAAATCCAGATCTGAGAGAATATCATAGCGCTATGAGATTTTAAATTTTGATCTAGTTTTTTGAAAGTCCAATCATCGCGGATTGAGTTCCATTACGGATTCTTCGGATCACCACTTCTAGGGTTCACGGGATTGGATATTGCTCAATCATGTGATCCGTTTGTATGTGTGAGTGTGTATGTGAACTTATATGACTGTTTTAACTTTTATCATTTTAAATCTGGTATTCCGAATAAAATTAAATCGTGGCCGATTGGACCATAAATACATACATACATTTTTTCTGTCTAAACCTCACTCAACATTGAACAACATTTGCCTCACTCTAAGCACAGTTAGGTATAATAAATTTGAAATATCATTATTCAGTTTAAAATGTCAATATCCGCAAGTTCACTAGTAACGGTAGAACTGTTCAACAAGACGAATGCAGATCAGTATGGAAAATAATGAAAATTAGTTTTTGTTTCTATATTATCTTTACTGTTTAGACTACAAATGAAAATTAATAAAATCAACTTTCTACCTCAGCTATTGTTGAAATCAAACTACCATTCATAACTGATTTTTCATTTGCTTCCTGATCAGAGCAAAACCTTCGTTTACGTTACTATTAACTTTTAGTAGAATTGATGTTTCGATTTTTGAGTTATAAATTGCTGAATAGGGAAATGTATGCAATGTATAATTAAAGTTAATAACTATAACAAACTCTAAAACTTTGATACACAGATGATGATTGTAAATAACAGTCGAAATATGTATGAAATATGTTATAACGTTCGTTGTGAAAGTGTAGTGACGTGACAATGAAATAGTGACTAAAAAGGGAAACATACAAAAGGGCATTATTATTAGACATCTTCTAATTTTTTCTCGGGAAAAAGGAGCAAAGTTATTAGGCTTCCAAATTTTTCAACAAGTTTATTTTTTTTATTTTGACTATAGAGATTTTAACGTTTTGATCACACGACTCTCGAATCAGAAAAATGTCTTTCCCTTATATGCGGAGTTGGGAATCGAATCAAAGTAGGCAGTGTGAAAGGAGATTGTTTTGCCTATTATATTCATTCAGTACATATAGAAACGGGATCTGACTTCTTCGAAATATTAGGTTCTGCTCACTTCGAAAATTGAAATAAATGCGAGAAAAAAAAAAGTGTTTTGCTGGTGGATATGACAATCAGCAATGCGTCGTTTTAATTGAGAAAATTTTAAAATGTGTGCGATCTATTCTATTGAACATATTTATTAATGCATTTTTACCATTTGAGAGTTTATAAGAGTCTGGATCTATATATAACTTGCAAATGAGATAGAACAAGCAAACGAACGTTGGATTTCACAAAGTTTCATACATATCATAAAAATATAGACAACAAACAACCAGTTACAATATTAACAACTCCCTAAATTTAATAGCACTCGATTCAACGATACTTTATCGCTTTTGAATAAATATGAAATCCTTACGACTTATCGGCTGTTGTCAAGTTGAATCGTGTTCCCTAATCCCTTGTAATGTAAGTAACACAAATTTTACCCGAAAAAAGCAAGCTTGAAGCACCAACACAGCGTCGTCAGCACAGTGTCCTTGCTCGAACTCGTGCAACTTTTCCGTACAAAATTGCACCCTCAACACGTTCCTACTACTGACTGTTCGTCAGTTGCACATCTGCAGATTTCAAAGTCCCACTCATTTACGATTCTATATGTGCATCACTTCTCGCCGTCAGCGAATCCTTCCCTGCTTGCAAATAGTGTACAACAATATTCAACCGCCGCTGCTGGTTTTTTTTATTTGATATTTCTAGCTGATGCTGCACAACACAGAATACGACACAAGATTCTCTTCCTATAACACTCTTCTACTGCTGATCTCGATTATTCATCATCATCGTCATCATAGCCGCCACCGCCGTCGTCGTTTACGGTTAGGTATCCTTTTCAAGCTAAATACAACGTACCACGCGAGGTTTTCCCCCGATTTTTCTTCTTATTTTTACTTTTCACAAGCGAGTCTAAGCAGGCCGTTGAGTCACCCTAAACAAGAGAGCGCGCGCGTTCCAATCGAGATCCGTTGTTCAACTGAGAGGAACCTGAGTCACACAACTCGCCACGACCCCTGCAACCGAATAGTCGTGTTGATATAACTTTTCCCGAACAGCCCTGGTTCAGTATATTGGTGAGATGTCGGCACGTCCGGCAGGATTGCACACTTCGCTTTCCCGAGTGTCAATGTGTGTGTGTGGGTTTTAGACTAGCTTTTCATCCATACGGTGATAAAAACACATTTCAAAGAAGGAGTGTGGCACGTGTAAGGATGGTTGCTCTCACAGTTTTCTCCCTGTATTGGTGAGTTGTTTCGGCTTCGAATTTCGTCAACGGCTTCTTTCTCTCTTTCTTTTTCCGGTACCGTACGGTTCCATTAGTATAATTTTCAGACTTTCTTATGATTATGAGCTCTCTGTTTTTGAATTATTCCCTTTTGATCGAGGTTTTTCTTCCTGGCGACAGCAACAATAGTAATAACATACCACCCGTCTTTACGTAAGACTTCTTTCTTTCGATCCTTCGTGTTGTTCGTCGTAGTGGTGTGATACATTTTTTGTGCGCTCTGTTTTGATCTGATGGTCCCATCTGTTCGCCCTTTTTACTGTGCTTGCGGGCGATAGCGCCCTCACGCGTGCTCTCAGTCTACGCCCGGTGGGGGATTAGCATTTCATTTTCACAGCTCTAGGAATCAGTCGTTCCGACACAAATGGAATGTGACGTTTTTTTCCTACACTATACCAAACCTACTCGCAGTAGTGTCTGTAGTCTGGGAAGTCACTTATAGGTACAATTGTTGACATTATATAGGTGAGGATTGGAATGTTTTCCACAGGACATGAACATAATCTCGTTTAATGAAAACGTCAAGTTATTGAAATGTTATTGATTGGTATAGGTAGTAAACAGGCTAAGCCGGCCGTGAACAATCACTGCCAGTATCGATTAGAGGCCAGGGAATGCTTGCCGTTAGTGTGATACTGTCGGACAATACTTTTATTTTTTCGCTTCCAACTTATTGAATCGTGAGGTACAGTTTGGTACTTTCCGATCAGGAGTAAGTTATTATTGAGTGTCAGTAATAAAATATGCGAACGATTGACATTGAGAGTATCATTCCGTTAGGACCTTCAACACTGAACTCCAAACTAAACTAAATAAAATATATAGAGGAGAATGGGGAATTTCGAACCATACTTTGATACTGATAACTTACCCGAGAGACGTAATTTTGCAAAACTGGAGAGTTTGAAATAGAAGCAATAATCCACGCTTGAGAATTTACCGAATTTAAAAATTTGAATTTACTTCAAAGTTATAAGTATTAGAAGAACCTGTTTTAAACCATGATGCCTTTCTCATATTATTGATTATCTCCCATATATTACATCAAGAACAATAAAAATACTGCAAATTTAAAATGTTTTGAAAATCATATCATTTATTATACCATTTTATCATTTTGGGGGGAAATTCGAACCACTTTGCAAATTGGAAAAATTTGAGCACCGTTCATATATAATTTCGCAAAGAAAGAACGTAATAGTTTAAGAAAAAAACGATGTTTCTTTTGAGGTTTTTTATATAAAAAATTCGTCAGTCATGTGTGCACATCGCAAGTGAGCAGCTCGATCGCACTCGTTACAATTAATCGTGTTGTTTCGGTTCTGCTTCTATTCCGATTTTTTTTGCGGCAAATAATGCATGAACCATCATCCACGTCTTCATCAGTAGTGTGTGACTCTTACGGGTTTTTTGTGGTGTTACTGAAGCGCGGTTTTTTTTTCTTATTTTGCAGGAATTGTCTTTCATTATTTTTATGTTTATACGTTTCGGCCTACTTGTACTTATTTTTTCAAATAACTATTTAATGGAATATGAGTTAAAATTAAATTATTAAGATTTAAATTGGGTGTTCAGCCACAAGTGGTGACTTTTCAGCCCTATTATATATATATGATTTGGTTATTACCATGAGGACATCATTTGCTTTCGCAATTCTGAGATTTTTGTGTAGGGAAAATTCTAAACCTACTTGTATTGTGTAGTGGGGAAAAGGAACTTATATACTAACTTACTAACTAATACAGAGAGCGAATCGATTCAATTGAAGATTGCATCGATTTTTGCTTATAATATTATGTGACATTACATCTAATGGTTCTGTATTTGTGAGTCTGTGTAACTCATTTGTACTAAACCAGGGAGGACGCTTCAAAATCATTTTCAGAATATTATTCTGAATCCTTTGAAGCGTCTCTTCCTGGTGGAACAACAACTTGACCAAATTGGTACTGCATAAAGCATGGCAGGTCTGAAAATTTGTTTATAAATTAACAATTTGTTTTTTTTTTGACTGAGCTTAGAATTTCTGTTTATAAGAGGATATAAACATTTAATATATTTATTACACTTTGCCTGGATTCCTTCAATGTGATCCTTAAAAGTGAGTTTTTTGTCATACGTTAAACCTAAGTATTTAGCTTGATCAGACCATGTCAATTCCAGGCCATTCAATTTGAGAATGTGATTATTGTTTGGTTTAAGAAAAGAAGCTCTTGGCTTATGAGGAAAGATAATTAATTGCGTTTTTGCTGCATTTGGTTTAATTTTCCATTTTGACAGATAATCACTGAACATATTTAAACTTCTTTGTAGGCGACTGCAGATGACTCTTAGATTTCTACCTGTGGCTAACAGATTTGTGTCGTCACAGAATAGCGATTTCTGACAACCAACGGGTAGATTTGGAAGATCAGAAGTGAAAATATTATACAAGATTGGAGCTACGCTCGAACCCTGCTGAATACCGGCTCGTACGGGTAGCAATTCAGATTTACAATTCTGATAGCTAACCTGAAGAGTGCGATCAATTAAATAATTTTGATTCATTTGATCAAATAAATAGGACGGACCTGAATGACAAAGTTTAAAAGGTCCTTAAACAAATAAAAAAAAAAATAAATAGGAACCTGGAAATCAGACATTTTTGCCATTAAACCTTTGTGCCAAACACTGTCGAATGCTTTTTCTATGTCTATTTATTTATTTATTTATTTATTTATTAAACAGAATCCATCGGACTGTCTAAATGGACTAACAGAGTGGGAAAATGCCCATCTGAGTTGAAAAATGTATATCATTCTCAGATAGGCATAAAAACCACTTTTTTTTAAAACAATCACAAACATTACATGATAACTACACAACTACTTAAAAGCTATTACAAACAACTTATAACAAATTAAATTATCCATAGTCAGATTATTTCAGAACGCTTGATTTTTTCAACGAAGCGGCGGGAAGGCTCTCCAAACTCAAACAACTCTTCTACTGTAGTGAATGTTCTTATGCATGCAATAATTGGCTCGTTGTATCCGAATACAGTCCTATGGAATCTGTTCTGAAGCAGGTTTGTGTTACGCAGTGATCTATTCGGTATTCGAAAATTAAGGTCATAAAGCAGTTCAGGAGCATCCATCTCTCCGTTGATCAACTTAGCAATTATCAACGCCTGTTGAGTTTTTCTACGTCGCTGTAACGAGTCGATTCCCAACAATTGGCATCTGTCTGAATATAATGGCAAGTTTACTGGATCTCTCCACGGTAAATTTCGTAATGCCATACGAACAAATCGTTTATGCCCTCGTTCAATTCTCCACGATACTTGATACGAAGTCCAGATTACCGACGCGTTTTCGAGAATTGGGTGAACGAGTGAGCAATACAAAGCCTTAAGGCAATGCGGGTCTTTAAAGTCCTTTGCAATCTTACCGATGAAACCCAATTGACGTGTTGCTTTCGAAACGATTTGTGAACGATGAACATCGAACGTCAGTTTAGCATCCAACTGTACACCAAGATCACACACTTGATCCACTCTAGAGATAATTGTACCATTGATGTTATAGTGAAATATGACTGGAGATGAAATCCTATGAAATGTGCTGACTTGGCACTTGGCTACACTTATCATGAGTTTGTTTTTCCTGCACCAATCGGTGAACAATGTAAGCAGACATTGTAGTCGCTGGCAATCATCCACACTACGAACAGTGAGATACAGTTTTAAATCATCTGCGTAGACTAATTTACATCCAGCTCCCAAAAGTAACGCCACATCGTTGAAGAATAATACGATCAACAGGGGTCCTAAGTTACTACCTTGTGGGACATCTGATTTGTTCGAAAACTCGGATGATGTGATGTGGTCTAGAAGGGGGGGGGGGGGACACGGGCCCCTCGGACCCCCCTCTGGGTACGTGACTGTGAAAAATAATGTTCATACTATCAGTTTGGCAATCATGCCTATAAAATCCCTTCTGACGTCTCAGTCGTAAACGAGTGATGACTGAGTGAGGGTCGCCGCAGAATATGAACATTGAATAGTTTTTGGATTGTACAGAAAAGCACATTTTTTCAATTTTTTTTCAATTCTTCTTGGTGCAATATCTTTAGGGGTTACATAAATAGTGAAAGCTTTGCATTTGTTTTGCGGTTTAATTTGAACTGCTACGCGAAGATGGCAGTTCATTTTGGTCTACTTCAAGCACTGATGAACCGAAGGCGAAACGCGAAGAAAAAAAAGCTTTTTTTTTGTACAAAACGAAAATCCCTAAATGTTTATTTTAACCTGTGGTATTCTTAAGAATAATTTTCTTCGGTTCTTGAAAGAATAACCGAAATCGATTTGTTTGACCGTCTACTGATACTGAACTATCAATAGGAAAAGATTTGAGGTCGATTTAGTTATTTTTTTTACGGTTTTTCGCTCTTTTCAGTAATGGTATAAAATATTTAACACACTTTACCCTATATTTCCGGATCCGGAAGTCGGGTTCGGATGAAATTTAAGAATTCCAATTTTAAGAAATTTAAGAAATTTTAATTTCCACAGGACACAGGACCTTTCATTTGAACCTAATTTGTGAAAATCGGTCCCGACAACTATGAGGAAAGCTAGAAAACATATTTTCATTTTTTTGCACATTTTACCCCATACCTCCGGAACCGGAAGTCAGATCAAAATGAAATTCAGGAATTTAGTATGGGACCTAAAGAGCTTTCATTTGAATCTAAGTTTGTGAAAATCGGTTCAGCCATCTTCGAAGAAAGTTGGTGCACTTATTTTCTCAATTTTTTGCACATTTTACCCCATAATTCCGGAACCGGATGTCGGATCCAAATAATATTCAGGAATTTTGTATGGGACCACAAGATTTTCATTTGAATCTAAGTTGAAAATCGGCTCAGCCATCTCCGAGAAAAGTTAGTGCAAAAAAAAACGTTACACACACGCGCATATACACAGGCATTTCGCGTACTTGATGAACTGAGTCGAATGGTATATGATACTCGGTCCTCCTGGCCTCGGTTCAAAAGTCGGTTTTCACAAACTTTGCACAGTCGGCGTATTGCTATCAGTCAGTCCCTCAATTGTGGTCTTGCATAGCAAGTAAAGATAATCGGGTTTCGGGTATTTGTTTGTCTGATTCGGGTAATGAGTTAATAATCGTGTCATTAGGTTTGGAACTATGAAAAGTATGCAAACTTTCTCTAAGTAGTTTCTTTTTCACGATATTCACGATCACAGTAACTACACGAAAACTTATTGGTAATTTTTTTTATCATTCAAACTATAACCTCGTTGTAGAATAGATGAACGCAGGATAGAGACTCATGGGGTGATTTTATACAGAATATGCAAAGCAGCGTAGATTTTAAACATCGGAGAGATGATAAAATAAAGTGTGGTTTAATCTTCTCCTAAAACATAAGGAAAGAAACACAATGGATCCAATGCAATAGCCGCAGTAGCGTGTTTTGTAATAAGTCTACGAATTATTTCACTGATTTCCAGTAGAGAGCCTGAAACCAGAAAAACAACTTTTTGTTTGGAAATCATATTGTTGAAAGTATCGTTCCAAACAAGCAAACGACCTGTCAAATACACTGTAAAGCTAACGAAACTGGCAGCATTTCGGATTCAATGTTTTGAGTTGTTGCCAAAAATACGAATAAGATATCCAACATGCAAAGAACAATAAGCTTTGGATGACGCCGATTGAGAGCACAGCAACTTAGGCTATATTACTAGCTAATTTTTCAATGGACTCTTCTTTCGCAGGCTTACTAGCGAAAAATTCGCTATGTAGTTACATCCGAGTCGCCTAAGTACGACGGATATAAATTCTTCCACTCTCGCAAAATATTCGAATTTTCACCGCACTAACACGAGACTACGTGCTTACTTGTAGAGAATTTTAGCGGATTTGTTGTGTGGCATTGTCCTGATAATATTATGTGCTGACTAACGGATAAGATCACGTTCAATGTCAGCCATAGCTGACTCAGATATTTTCTGACGAAAATTAGATTTTTTCATGATAAAAAAAACACAAAAATTGCTTTTGGCAAAATCAAATATAATTTCAAATTTATATGATTAGTTAAATATATAATTCTCATACATATCAAACCAAGTTGGCAATTGAATCACTTCAATCTTAGATAGCGACAAGCCGTCCGATGTTTGCATCTGTCATTTTCTTGGGTAATCCTTTGTGATTTAAGTGCTTTGAAAATGATTGAGAGAATTACGAAGGACAACTTTTTAGAGATTTAGGTGACAAATATGGTCTAGATTTCAACTGTCAGATCCTGATGTCCGAAAAGCTCCTATTCACGATGTTGAGAAAATACCACTCAATGGAAATAAATCTATCCGTTCAAAAGACTGAATACCCCTAACGGTTCTTTATCTTTATAGGCTCCTTCCCACATAGCTCCCTTCTCTCGTCATCACTAGGAAAACATATCTATAGTAAAAATACAAGCCCAATCTCTGGACGATCTTTGCCACGTACGAAGCAACTAAGTTGTCTATATGCAAAAATTTATGACTCACACACACGCATACACACAACAGTATAACCAGCTGAAACCACCTTTTTCTGCAGGCGTCCGATTCCACGTACCGTCGATTAATCTGATGCGTGTACATCCCTTCCGATCCTAAGCACCGTATGGCTTTTCTAGTGTTGTGAAAAATGATGAAAATTATGCCAGGGTTTGAAGCTGATAGTACGGAGGGTGACGCGCGCGATTTTATTATATTATGGTTTTACCATTCTTCACCTTTCGCCGAAAGGGGGAGCTTTTATCGTTCTGCAAACTGAGCTGCACTTCATTAATTCGATTTGGGGGCAACAAAATATTAGCTCATCTCTAGCGCCGCCGGTTCATTGGGACAAAGTGGAAAAGCAACGTTTTGTACAGCTAGAACTAAATGGTTGGACATAATGGCAAATTGATAGCAGGCTGTTAAATATGGTATTCTTTCGTCGAACGATGATAAAATGTTAATATTAAGTTTTAGTAGATTGATATATTTTTGCAGTCTTTTCCTGTTTTATAAAATATTAGCTTTCAACTGAAGGTGAAAACAACGAGCCGCCCATCGTTCGATCTGGCTTTATCACTGAACCGTCCGTGTCTGTCAATGGGGTTTATCAATTCATTCACCCCAGCGGCTTCCAAATTTGTTTTCATTCGAGTTTTTTGTTCTCTCTATGGATGATTGAACGGGGAGAAAACGCCATGCAAGCTCGTGTTCGAAAATCGTAAGCATACTCCCAGCCGATTCGAGACGGTTCACAATCCAAAATTATCGGTATTGCACCGCATCCGAACAGTCATCGGTACCTCTATTGATGAGGGTTGATGGGACATTATGTTGAAAATCGTGCCCGATGGGACGACGCTTCGGCTGACGCGATCGGACGAGGGAACTGCACACCGCTTCCGGAGAAGGTGGGAAACAGACTGCCAGCAGCATTTTCTCCGGAAGTGTGGTGGAGTGGTGTGACATATCTACTCGATCTCTTCCGGTTGTTTAACCACAGCAAAAAAAAGCAGTTCATATTGTCATGTGGTAAACTGATAAGGAGGGAGAGAACACCATCTTGATTATGATTAGTTTTCGACAGACTTGGATAGTGAGAAAAAGGGTACTTGTAGCTTGTTGCAAAATATGCGCGACTGGATTTTTAAATGCTCATTAGAACAAGTGTCAGCCCTTGGGGATAGGCTAGGACGACAGGAGCTGGCGTCACAAGTACCATTACTTTGTGCTTCTTGAAAGCAAGAAATAGAACAAGGTTTGTGAGGGTGTATTTTTGAGGGCGCGTTGTTTTGCAACATCACAAGCTGAGCCAGACTGCATATAAATGAAGCGTTCAAATTGCTAATTAAGCATGTAAGTCACGAACAGTAACGTGGTTCAAGTTTGACGTTTCAATTATTTGTTGCCACATATACACAAGAATTCATTATTCTGGAATATTATTGAGAAATAT
This sequence comes from Malaya genurostris, assembly GCF_030247185.1. NCBI lineage: Eukaryota > Metazoa > Arthropoda > Insecta > Diptera > Culicidae > Malaya > Malaya genurostris. The sequence continues at coordinate 52,171,568 of NC_080572.1, forward strand.
AGGTAACCAAGACATAACAACATTTTATTTTGAATTAATGAATACGTATGTTTTTGCCTTTCTCATATAAAACTTAGGTTCAAATAAAAGATTTTGGATTCCTGAATTTCTTCTGGGATTCCTGAATTTCTTCCTGATCTGAATTGCGGCTCTGGAATTATAGAAAAAAGTATGTTAAAAATTTTGTATCGTCATCTAAAGTGGCGAAACAATATACAAAATTTTTAACACATTTTATCCTATATTTCTGAATCCGGAAGACGGATTCGGATGAAACTTAAGAGTTTCGTATGGGACCACAGGGCACAGGACCTTTCATTTGAACCTAAGTTTGTGAAAATCGGTCGCGCCATTTATGAGAAAAGCTAGAAAACATATTTTCATTTTTTGCACATTTTACCCCATAACTCCGAAGTCAGATCAAAATGAAATGCAGGAGTTTAGTATGGGACCTAAAGAGCTTTCATTTAAGTTTGTGATTTTTTACTCCATAATTCCGGAACCGGAAGCCGGATCCAAATAATATTCAGGAATTTTGTATGGGACCACAAGACCTTTCATTTGAATCTAAGTTTGTGAAAATCGGTTCAGCCATCTTCGAGAAAAGTTAGTGCAAAAAACGTTACATACACACATAAGCACATGCACACATACATACACTGAGTCGAATGGTAAATGACACTCGGCCCTACGGGCCTCTGTTCAAGAGTCGGTTTTCACAGTGATTGCATAACCTTTCTATATGAGAAAGGCAAAAAGCAGCTAAATCGGAAGCAGAGACACTAATGGCAGGTGTTAACTCGTAAGTTCGTAGTTTCTCCATGCAGACTAATTAAGTAACTGTAATTAGTTTAAAGACGACTTATAGTGCACAATTAATTGAATAAAATATGTATCTGGGATTGAAGTAACAGCAAATTTGTTTTATTCCAAATTTAATCTATCCAAATTTGGTCGCGAACAAGCCTTATGTGAATATGAGTGATATGAGAAAGGCATCATTATACCATCAGGTGGATGAGGTTTTATTCATTACAGTGAATTGGATTCATACATACGCAATCGTTCAATTCAATATTCGATAGTTTTCGATTTTTTCACAAAAACGGGTTTCTTGCATTGTTCAAAATTAAACTATTTATTTTAATATAAAACCATTGATATTTTCTTAATTCAAAAAGCAATGGTGTGTTTTCTGAGAAAATAAAGGGAAACTCCGTTCAGGCATGGAGATGATTAAATAATAAGATGAAGCATACTTTGTTGAATCTTTTTTTCCGTTATAATAATTTTTCTTGTAAATATAGCTTGTTGTTTATTTTAACTATATACACACGGAAAGACCGAAACCAGCATTTTGGCGAAAAAATTAGTTGATTTTCTGAATTTATTTAGTTTTTTTTTAGACAACTAAAAAAATCCTACTTTTGCTAATTTAGATTTTTTAATTCTAATTCCCTTAATAATAATAAAATATTTGTTGAAATAGCTATTTTTTTAATTGAATTCACCAATTAAACGTGCTGTCATTTCTTAGCTAAGGCACACTTCATTCCCATTCAACTATTTTTTTTAGTTGAATTAGAGAAATAAAACGTTGTTTTCAACCAACATGAATGGTTGAATTGGTTTCTGCAATTTACATCTATATGGCGCTCTGTCACCGAAAACATGTTAACACCGTAATGACTACTAGCCACTAGATGGCACACTACTACCGAAAAAAAAATCCAGTCGCGGTTGTCTTTTCTATATTGGCAGGTATAAATACGATGTTATAATGGATAATGGTATAAATACGATGGAGAAAAAGACATAAACGAAACATAAACTTCTTTTTGAAATTTTTCTTCTAAACTGCTGTATTCTTCATTCGATTTCGCGAAATCGACTCTCTCACTGAAAACTTTGAGCACTCGGAAAACAAAAACCGAATACAAATAGCACACCGGACGGCGTAGCCCGGAAGGTTGGAAGATACAAAAAAACATCATTTGACATAAACAATTAGAGTGCAACATTCGAAACTTACTTCACTGTTCCGCGTAAAAACATTATTACGCACAATCGTTTCAAATGCTCACAAATTCTGAATAAATGCACTTTTCACTAAGAGTTTACGTCATTTTTACAACTCGGTTTAGAAATTTATATATCGATATATCGTAACACATGCGAAAAACATCTAAACAATTCGCAAGCAGTTTCAACAAGACTGTCCTTTTCAATGGATTGTTTTGCTATGACACTTCTCATGACCAATTTCATTTTTGTTTTCTTTATGCTGTCCTTCAGTAATGACGTTGATAGATAAATAGTAACAAATTTTCTGATTTTAAAAACAAAATTAGTTGTCAATGAGAATTTCGTGTTGGATTGAAATATTGCTGCTTTGTGTCCAGGATATTCGCCAGCTAAACACGTTCTCTAAAAATAAGAGTTTTTTTCAGCAAAGTGAATTCTCAATTTTGACTAATTTTATAGTTATTTTGAAAATGTTGCTGTTAAAATCAACTAATTCAAAAACAGTAATACGAATTAGGCGCAGAGCTAATTTCGGGCGTTCCGTGCATATGCTGTATAAAGGGGACCATTGTATAAGTTGTGTCTATGAATATGTTTGTGAATGTTCCGCACTCGGGTTTCGAAATGTTCAAGCCTAGTCGAATGGAGGCTTCAATTCGAATTATCGACTCCATCATCTGCGAGAATTTTGCACTTGCGATCCACTCTTGGTAAATTCCACACAGCACCGATCATTGTGAAACTTTATTTTAGCTACTTCAAACTAGCCCTGTATTTTTAAAATAAATTCAGCCATATCCGAGTGTGTAGAAAAAGCGTACAAAGCTGCACACAAATATTTTCCGATAACTGAGTTGAATGGTATATAACACTAGGGTTCTCCGAGACTCCGAGACTCAATGTCGATTTGTGCAGCAATTCTATTTTTTTTTCTATAGAACAAGCAAAAAAAACAACTGTTTAGTGAGGTGCCTTATTTCGGTGCATTTAAGTAAATTACTAATTTGATGTTCTAAATTGTGAATAGTATAATATTCACATTATAATGCATCGTAACCCTCACTTTGACAATCCAGCAGTATATACTCATAGCTGACAACATGCTGAGCTCAAAACCTTTTTCCTTAGACGTTCCAGGTATATCAAGTCCGCCAGAAGGGAGATGCAACAAAAAAACGAATACCAGATGTTCCTGCATTTGAACGTTTTGTGTCACCATAAAATGGGTAACATTTTTACGAGAATATATAAAAACTAAGAAATTCATTAACATATTACTCGAACTCATATCCCGAATTGAACCGCGGGACATCAGCTGTTCATCATCAACATTGGGGGGATCAAAGCGTTGTTATAAGAAAATATGACACACATTCGAAACCACTACCCTTGAAACATAGTAATTATTGCTATCGCGAAGAACTCATTTTCCGCCTACCTATCTACCATATGGTTTAATCTTTTTACACATTTCAGTGTCCTGTTGGTTGACCTAACCGTCAGATCATTTAAATATTAACAGATAATTACTTTCGAAGTTGTGGTTTTCTCTCTTACCGTCTCGTCATTTATTTCGGCAAGGTCGACTGCACGATACCAGAATGAACCGTTATGGAGCATGTATTATGGAATCAACTCGGTTGGCCTGATATCTCCCGGGCCGTAAAGCCTCAAATATCGCCTCGCAATTATCACAGTTGAGCCCGACGAGAGAAAGTTTTTCGGCTGTGCTCAAAACGAGCGGCCTTAAATCTTAACGTTGGTTCGTAGGCAGGTTCCGGCTACCGCCAGTAGAATCGTTAATCACCCTAGTGCAATACGTTTAATTAATGGAGATTATGGTATAAAATGCTAACTACAAAAACCGAATTTATTTCTTCGGTATGCTGACTGTTCATGAACGAAATCTGAAATGAAATAGTATATAACACTAAATATAGATAGATGCACCCATGATATTATAAGTATCGAGCGAATTAAGTCAGAGTATTCAAGCGCGAGTAAAGTCACTCAGACAAATGATTGGCCTGGTCTTGAACAGGGGTTTTCAGTTTTGATCATGAACTATTAATCGGAAATGGGCCACCTAAATATGGCTTACTATGCTATAATCGTAATTTGATGATAATGATAAACGCAATCTTCAACTCACTGATATACAACTGTCATTCAATAGATGATGGGTTTTTTCTTTTACCAAATACTAGAAATATTTAAGTCCTATCAAGAACTCGGTTGCGTTACGACAAAAGCAGCCTTCTGTTTACGTCTGCGGTTCACAAGAGTCCTTACGGCTTTGTTACACCGCCCTTCTGTTGTATTATCCAGCGTTGCATAAAACGCAACGGGCCCGTTGTTCAAGGATTCTAAGAGGAGTCTGAGCAAATATCGAGTCAGGAAAAAATGTGCCCCGTGAGTGGGAATTTTAATATATTCACTCTGCCGTGTAGCCAGAAGCGAGAAAAAAGGAAGTGATAGCGAGACAGAAATTATGCAGACAACATTTTTGATTCAGTGTTTGCCTGGCGAGTAAGTTCGGATTTGAAAATCTATTTCACTTTTAGAGGATAACCGTACCCATTCTAGTCTTAGCTTCTTCCTTCTTAGCATTGTCTAAAAACCGGGTTGGGCTGAGACTACTATCTGTTGCGTTGCTCGCGATGCAGATGACGCCAATCAAGAAAGAAAAGAAAATATAGCTACACTTACGAATGGGAAGATTATAGGTATGATTACCATAAACAATATTGCGGTACATCTGCGAAGGACTTCACTGCCAGCAAGTGTTTAAATTTTTTGTTTACGAGAAGTTGAGAATGAATAATTTTCACATTAAACTCACCGAATCCTAATCTACGCTACGCACGAATTTTTGTTTTTTTTTTATCATTACTGGAGCAGCTGAAAATCTCGGAAAACTTGCTCCTCCGGAGGAAATCTTGGAGGGAACTAATATCTAAATCAGATTGCCTTACTGAACAGTTTAGCGATAGACCTTGAATCAAGAAAATTAAATTTCGAATTATATCTCAAACGTACTAACTACTAGTCCATAATACAGATACCGCAAACCGCTCTCTAATCTACGCAGCCTAAAGCAATCAGCGCCACTTTGCCGGAGCCACAACTTTTGGCACGTCGTAATCAACTGACCGGCAAGCAATATAGTAGCCGTTATGTTTTGCTTGTACAGGTACCCTTTTGGAAAATAAACAGCCCCACCACAACATACATCGTTTAGCATGACCCCTTGCGGTACAGACGACGGACGCGGGGAGAATTGATGTAGGAATAGACGTTATGCTTTTAGCAGAGAAGAAAAAAAATTTCTTTGTACGACTCCTTCTTACTTTTCTTTTCCTAGCGGCATTTTCTGCTCCACGGGGCTCTTCTGTTGAGGCTAAGCCCATTATCATAATTAAACTTTTGCGCCTACTCCCATAAAGTAACGATATACACATCTCACTTTCAGCGGCGCGGTGGCTGGTAGGCTGGCCTCGTGAGCAGGCATCCAAACTCCGTACGAAATTAATCATTACAAATTTTCGGGTTTTGACCTCTTCGATGCAGGTTTCGGAGATCGAATTTAAAATATGGAGGGTTTCGGTGAAGTTTAGGTTGGTGTTGTTGTTCCATCAGATGTTGGTACTTTCCATTTTTTTTTCAAACAGTTAGAATTATTTACTTTAGCACAGTTGGTCAGAAAAGGTTGAAAATCACTATGATAGAATTATTAGTGACATTCGCGCTGCTTTGGTGATAACTTTTTTAATGTTCGTATTTTAAAATTAAAACAACAAATTAATTCAAATTCATAGTCTGATAGTCCGTTTCGCATTTTTCTCCCTTCTTAAAAAAATTATACTTACTACATAATCATAGTCTTGAGTGAATTTCAAAATCCGTTTCCGTTTCAGAAAAGATAAATGAAAATGCATTTAAATTCCACTATGAAAGTTTTTAACTATTTCGTTATAATACTAACGTAATAGTGATAGACATATACCAGTATTTCGAATGCTATTTGCATTCATCCTCAATGTTAGAAGTCTGTAGGAAGAAAATTTGCTGTGCTGTGCTCTTTTATAGTAGTGTAGATAGCATAGTTCAGGTAACTTACGTACTGACAGGTAGTAATCGTTTATGTACTTCCAGTTATTGTACATCCGTTCAAAACCAAACTGAAAAAGTATGGTTTGGTTTTCAGTAGTGAGAACTATCAATTAAAAACTGTACTAGGATCTACAAAAGATCATACAGATAATTTGAGCAAATTCGGAATATATCAAATCTCGTGTTCTCATTGCGAGAACAGGACATTGGAAATTCGGCTCAAAGAGCACATCGCAGAAATAGCGAAAGCCTCTAAAGAATTTGAAAAGGGTTTACCATACCATTTCAAATCAAAGGTAGCAGAACATGCATTTATCGATGATCTCGCCTAGTGGTGTAATTGGACATTGAAAACGTCTTATTATAACTTTCATAAGATTATATATTCGGTGCAAGAAGCATGCGCCATAATATTGTGAGCTAATCAATTAACCTATAATGTAGTAACTTTCAAATGCGTCAAAAACTTTAGAAATCGATTCAGGCATCTCTAAGAAATTTTGGCGCATTGAAAAAACACTGCCATTTGTCACTTATACCCCGTTATACCTTTATATCTAGCGACAGCCGTTTGAACTTGAAACTTGATCAATGTCCCAATAGTGTTATTCAAACGAGCCAAAACTTATTGAATTTGGTTTAGCCATCTCCGAGAAAATTGAGCCGTGAAAACGATTTTTTTGTTGGGGCTATGTCATTTATAACATCACACAGAAAAAAATTGTGAAAATAAATAATTTTCGGGAAATTGTAATGTTTTGCCTTTCTTATATTAAAAGACAAAGAAACCCGACTTTCCAAACGAGAATCAGAGGGCCAAATGCCGTACTTCATTCGATTCAAATATATTACAAAAATTGTCTCGCAGTTTTCTCAGAAATGGCTTAACCAATTTTCACAAACTTAGATTCAAATGAAAGGTAATATGGTCTTTTATCAAGTTCCTGAACTTTATTTGAATCCGATTCCCGTTTCTGGAATTCTCGTGAAGACGACTGAATCGATTTTTCTAAACTTAGATTCAAATGAAATCCCGAATATCCCGATTTTTATTCAGATCTAACTTCCAGTTCCAGAGATAGAGTCAATTTCTAGAATTTTAGGAGCTTCGAATTTTCACGTCGCTAAGACACGATTTTCACGATTTTCGACATTGTTTTTTACGGTGTCGGTTCTTAGAGTCAAAGCAAGAAAAATTGCAATCTATTTAATCACAATTCATTGATCGAAAGTCGAAGCATCGTCAAAATAACAAGGCTAATCAGAACATTCCGTCGTTAGGTAGAGCTAAGCTGATGGCAGCGCACATCATAACAAAACATTGAAAATTTGTATGACTTGTATGAAATTACTGACCTTCCATCTCCGCTTCGCTTAGTGAGTCGACCTGATTCAAGAATGGCCCATTATCGATCACAGTTCTTCCAACTTTCAACAATTTTACCAACTTGATGCGCGAAATGTTAGGATTTTCGCGATGTACGAGCAAAATATCAATGATGTAGTTGTACAATTCTGTTTTAAAGTTTTTAACGGAAAACCAACTCAAGATCCGACCAATGGCTCACGCTTTAATATATCTAGCACCTTTGTTGCTAGTGGTCGTAATATGATTTGACTTTCTTCTATTATGTTATAATGGTTGATCTGATTTATTTGATGGCCTCACGATAGTTTTCAGCTTAGTATGAATATTCTTTTTAAGTGACAAACCATATTCTGAACTATATAAGATAGGTAGTTTATGTCTTCGATAAAGTTATTGGATTTGAGTTTATCTTAAACATTGTTGAATACACGAAAAATCCACTTTTAAAAAAAAAATTGTGTCTCTACAGTTAGTTTTGGAACATGTCTTGTCACTTAAAAAATAATCCTTATCTAAGCAAAGTAAATATCGTTTCACCAATTTTCGATCGTTACACCTTCCAAGAAAAAAAAATTTCATGTGCATAATGAGTATGTAAAAAGGAACGAGTTTATTTATACTTTTGTAGAATGTATTAGGGTTAGGAATAAGTTTCTTACCTTTTTTGTTTGAAACTTTAATGAAAAAAACAAATTCAATATTTAAAATATTGTCCATTGCTATTCACTATATTTATATCAATTTACGGTTGCCCATTTTAAAGAATTCAACCGGTTTAGCTGGAATCCACGAATCGATCCATTTTTGCCTTTCTCATATAGAAAGGTTATGCAATCACTGTAAAAACCGACTTTGTCATATACCATTCGACTCAGTTCGTCGAGTACGCAAAATCTCTCTCTCTCTCTCTCTCTCTCTCTCTCTCTCTCTCTCTCTCTCTCTCTCCTCTCTCTCTCTCTCTCTCTCTCTCTCTCTCTCTCATCTCTCTCCTCTCTCTCTCCTCTCTCTCCTCTCTCTCTCACTCTCTCTCTCTCTCTCTCTCTCTCTCTCTCTCTCTCTCTCTCTCTCTCTCTCTCTCTCTCTCTCTCTCCTCTCTCTCTCTCTCTCTCTCTCTCTCTCTCTCTCTCTCTCTCTCTCTCCTCTCTCTCTCTCTCTGTGTGTGTGTGTGTGTGTGTGTGTGTGTGTGTGTGTGTGTGTGTGTGTGTGTGTGTGTGTGTGTGTGTGTGTGTGTGTGTGTGTGTGTGTGTGTGTAACGTTTTTTTGCACTAATTTTTCTCGGAGATGAAAAGGTCTTGTGGTCCCATACAAAACTCCTGAATATTATTTGGATCCGACTTTATACATGGCGCGACCGATTTTCACAAATGAAAGGTCCTGTGGTCCCATAAGTAATTCCTA